>NC_057844.1:48739318-49358181 GCF_910594005.1 Cervus elaphus
CAAAAGTAATTTGATGGGTTGTTATAGTTACAAGATAAGTTTTCAAAGTTTTCATTCTTTTGAAAAATACTTAAGGATTTGTAGTGTAATTCTGTCATTATAGTTTATACATTTTAAAAACTTAATGCAATTTAAAGCTTCAGAAGCGATCAGCTAATATTTCTCTTCCAGTGTCATCTGATTGTGTACAAAAATTGTGGTTAATATATGATCTTGTATAAGTATTTGGTGGCCAAATACAAAAGAGCTATTAATTCTTTTAAACTCATAAATGCTATTTTAGAATATATTTTTTTGAAGCACAAAGACAATGGAATCTAGTTATAATATGTCAATAAATGTGTAGATCATGGACAACCTTTGAATAGTATCACATATTTTGAGAATTACAAACGATGGGGCTAATGTCAGAAATTCCTATTCCTGATTAATCATCTGTTTAGCAAAGAGATGTTAATCTTAGACTAGATCAGAAACACGAGTTACAGTGAGAAAGGACTAAGTGGATCTTCAAAGACAAAGTATCCATAAGAGTGTGGGATTACCTTTATATTTCAAAGCAGAATCAGTTCCGGGACATTATTTCCAATATGAATGCCGTTCAGTCCCCTTTACAACACCCTGCCAACTTGTCCAGCCTCTGTTCACGTCTTTTATGAAAGGAAACCCAATGTCCCTGAGGACAGACAAATTCTGAGGCAGTCAGTGGTTTTTTTTTTTTTTCATTTATTGTTATTAGTTGGAGGCTAATTACTTTACAATATTCTAGTGGTTTTTGTCATACATTGACATGAATCAGCCATGAATTTACATGTATTCCCCATCCCGATCCCCCCTCCCACCTCCCTCTCTACCCAATCCCTCTGGGTCTTCCCAGTGCACCAGGCCCGAGCACTTGTCTCATGCGTCCAGCCTGGGCTGGTGATCTGTTTCACTATAGATAATATACATGTTTCGATGCTGTTCTCTCGAAACATCCCACCATCGCCTTCTTCCACAGAGTCCAAAATTCTGTTCTGTACATCTGTTTTTCTTTTTCTGTTTTGCATATAGGATTATCATTACCATCTTTCTAAATTCCATATATATGCGTTAATATGCTGTATTGGTCTTTATCTTTCTGGCTTACTTCACTCTGTATAATGGGCTCCAGTGGTTTGTTTTCCTTATTGATTTGAAATCTTTCTAGGCTTCTTCCTAATGGGTCAGCACAGCCAAGTAATAGAAGAGAACTTATTTCCCAAACTCCTCTGCTTACCCTCAACCCCATCTTTCCTCTGTTTCTACCAACCTTTCCTTTCTCGTCTCTTTTTGAAGTTTGAAAAATGGCAGTAAGTGTGTATTCTCGGTGTTAAAGGATATGTCAAGATGAGAAGAGAGAATGAGAGAATAATTAGGGGAGGAGAGAGCAGTCAGAAAAAAGGGATAATGTAATAGGAGAAAGACCAATAGACTGCGGACCATGGGCCTCACACTCCCACTTGGTTGGAATTGCTCATCCAAAGAAGGTCTTAACCAGGAGGATTGGGGTCAATCAATGTGGGATGAATTAAAGAGTCCAGTGGTCTGTACTTGATGTTGGTCAATACTCAAGTCTTTCTGAGTAACATCAAATACATTTTGATTGGATTTTATTTCACTTATTTAAAAATTATTTTAATGTTAATTTTGTTTGGATAATATACTTACATATATTCATAAGTCAAATTTATGAACATGGAAAAATCTGTCTACTCTTTTCCCTAAACGCCTACTTACTCACTCTGGTAGCCATCAATTTTGTTAGATTTTCAAATAAAAACTCTCATTAGGCCACCAGTAGAGACTCACAGGTCTTTAATCCCCAAACTTTGATTTGGAAACTCTGGGACTGCCATGAGGCAATTTTGAGGTATACTCTTCACATATGTCTTTGTTATTTGTTTTTTTCAATTCTCAATAGTGGGTTAGTTATTCCCAGTGAATATATTTTAGAAATTGAATATATCTTTCAGAGACACTGCTTTGTTAATTTGTCAAGGTGTTATGTATTTCATGCAGACCTTATCCATTATCTATACCATCATAGAAAATCTTTTATGAAGAAGAACTGGATATGTTATGTTTCATGTAGCCCTTGATCTATGACTTTGTCTTAGACTTGTGTTTCATCAAAGGAAAAAAAAAAAAGCAGCTTGGTACAGTTTTATCTGTCAAAGAGCTGCTTTAACAAAGTCTGAGGAGACCCAATCATATTACGTTGGTCTGATTCAACTCTACCAGGCAGTATATAGAAGGGTGAAAGGTCTCTGATTCTATCATAGGTGCCCTGAAAAATAAATCTTGTGATTTGTTCATCTTCTCCCCATCTATCAAAAGGAAACTAATAAACAGTCCCAGATACAGTGGTAGGAAATGGAAAATAAAATCTCCCCCATGCCAACCCAGCAGAAACTGGTATTTACCAGGAAGAGAGCTTATTGTCAGTCTCCCCACACAGCCAACTCTCCTGATTTGAAGAAGAATGAACACAAACAAGAGAGCAAAAGAACTGAACTCTTCGATTAGTAGAGTTAGCACTATTAGCACTCTTTTATTTGCTGGTAAATATTGGATTTTGCCTAAAAGTTAAAATGTGGACATAAACTGAACTGGTGAATAGAGGCATGCATCTATGAATTACTCTCTTCATGTTACTTTGCGGTGGAAAATTACTCTGTAAGCTCTGGATTTATAATCATGCATCTCACATGTAGCTGACTTGTAGTGGAAATGGTTTAGAAATGAGCTATGTGTGCAAGGCCATATTTTCTTACATAGATGGGTATGCAGAACAGCTAATATTATGGCATGAGGGCACTGTAGTCCTATTTTGAAAGGCAATTTGTGTGTGTGTCACCCTCAGATGACCAAACTGGGCTCTATCTTTTTCACCAATGTGCTAGTTTCATCAGCTCTGTCTTCTTCATGGTGTCATTGTGGAATGAATGGCCAAGATGATTCTCAGTTTACCAAAGATTATTACCCAGAAATGAAGGTGGAGGAGTACCTTGGTCAGGACACGAATCCTGCTCTATGTCTGTAGTGTGTTCATAGGGGCCAGTGTGGCGGGAGGTTTCTGCCCCATATGGTCATTCAGGGATCCAGACTCAAAGGATCCACCATTCTGTGATTACATCACCTGGAACACCTGGAACACAGCCCCTTTGTCATCACAGCAAGAGAAAAGTGCAAGAATATCTCACATCCTTGCTTGTGTGCTTCAGTCTGAGTCACAAATTTACCAGAACCTGTCTTCTCGTCACAAATTATAGAATTGACTTCTTGTTATTACTTGTGGAACACACACATCTCTTCCTCAAGACCTCCTCTAAGAGACCTCTTTCTCCTTCTTTGAGACAATTCAATCCCATTTAGACATAGCATTGAACTCAAGTCTTCAAATCTCTGGATTCACAACAGTCCTTACATTAGATGTGAATATAGTCTGTCTTGGTCTGACAACTTTGATGTAAAAATACAAGTTATCTGCTTCCCTACACTCCCATTGCCCTTCAACACACATACACAATATAGTAGCAGAAAAGGGAAATTGTAAAAGAGAAACAAAAAACCTCAAAATTTTAGTTGCTCAGAACAACAAATATTTATTTTTGCTCTCAGGTATTTCCAGAAATAGGACTGTGCCATGATTGGCACTAACTGTAGTCTTTGGGAAAGCTCGTTTATCAATTAAACCCTATGGACTCTGACTTTGCCTTCTTTTTTAAAAAATTAGCATATTTTAAAATTGGAGTATAATTTACTTACAATGTTGTGTTAATTTTAGGTGTATAGCAAAGTGAATCAGTTATATGTATATATATATACACACATATAGATACATCTATATCTATATCTATCTGTGTATATATATGCAGATATACATGTATATATACAAATATAATAAAATATATACTTATATATATTATATATATTTGTATATCATATATATATGTGGTGTATTTTTGGATTTAACCTAAAAGTTAAACACTTTTATCCAGTGACTTTCTTTTATATCTTCCAAAATCCCTGGTAAACCAAATTCCTGAAACTTTTTTTTTGGATAATTTGTTCAGCCTTCTTGGCACTTTTTCTTTTCGCCCTTATTCTTATTGGCCATCTCAGAAGTTGGCATTCAGTAATATGTCCATGTTGGGGGCTGAGCAACTTTTTCAGTCCACTTTCTGCTCAAGGAAGTTTGAGATCCTAAGAATTGTTTAAAATATTCAAGAAGTCATAGATTTTTGTTTTATTTTGTTTTGTTTTGATCCAGGCCTTAACTTCTCTGTATTACACATTCCATAAAGCTTATTAGTTAGTCTATTTTGATTCCAGTCATTTCCAAATTCCAGAATCTACAAGTGCTGTTCTTTTGTAGAGGTCCTACAGACTTGCTATATATTTTTACTTTTATCTCTCTTAATATTTACTATCTCAGTATTAGCACTTCCCAGGTGGCACTAGTGGTAAAGAACCCACCTACCAATGCAGGAGACATAAAAGATCTGGGTTTGATCCCCAGGTTGGGAAGAAGGGCATGGGGAACAATTCCAATATTCTTGCCTGGAGAATCCCCTTGACAGAGGAGACTGGTGGGCTCTAGTCCATGGGGTCACACAGAGTCAGACACAACTGAGGTGACTTGGCAATGCACAAACGCACCCCAGTATTAGATAATGGCCTTTGGAAACACAATTTGCCCATAATCTTATTTTTCACCTTGAGCTTGCTTTAATTTTTATGGTTAACACCAAGTGAAATGGACATGTTTTGGTGTGTGGAGTCTATGAACTTTAATACATATAGGTTACTGGAACTACCACTGCAATCAGGATGAAAAACAGTTCCACCTCCCCCCATATCCCCAAAATGCCTCTTTGTAGTCCCACCTTCCCCCATGATATCAATACAGGAGTGTCCCTTCCCACTTTTTAATTCAGAATGTGAGGATATCTGCTATCATTTACTTTCCTGAGTCCTCAGATGGTTGCTTGACTTCTTTCAGGATTTTATATTTGCATTCAGTGGGATAAATGGAAAAGAATCAATTGCTTGGTCTTGTCTGGAACCAGAATTTCACTGAAGTGTTTTGAACAGGGGACTTTTAAGCGTAATGGCTATAATGAAGTGTGGGGAAATAAAAGTCAATGGAAAGGATCTAGTCTTTCCTTAGTTAAATTTCCAATTAAGAAGACTAAGCAAATTCCTATATACCATCAAAGCAAAGCTATTTTTTTTCCAGAGTGTCTAATCACTCAGTCATAGTTGACTCTTGGCAACCCCATGGATTGTAGCCTGCCAGGCTCCTCTGTCCATGGGATTTCCCAGGTTAAAATACTGGAGTAGGTAGCCATTCCTTTCTGCAGGGGATCTTCCCAACCCAGGGACGAAACTTGGGTCTGCTGCATTGCAGGAAGATTCTTTACTGTCTGAGTCACAAGGGAAGTCCCTTTTTTCTAAAGAATTTTTTATTTAATATATTTTTTTAAGCATCAAAGTAGTAAGTATAGACAAAATATTGTTTGATTTCATTAAATTTATTTTCTAAGTTAGTATATTTTTATTTTGGCTTACAAATAGGGGCATTGTTATATCTTGTGCTTAGAGCACCTAAACACTATCACTAGGGATATCATCAGGCAATTCCAGCTAATCCAGTCTCTAACCATCATTTCAGTATCACCAGAGAGCCCTCATAACCTGAATTTTGGAACACAGTCTTCAAGCTGGGATCAATTTTGGATCACAAATATCTTTACCTCTTCATCTTCTGTGTCTTTCTCATCACCTACACTCATGATATGTGACTAGAAATTTTCACGTAGCAATTTACTTGGTACTCTCAGAACTAAGGAAGCGGAACAAAAAGTTACCATTAAATAACTGAGTAGAATGTGAAGATACATTGATTATCTCCTTTATTCCCCACTGTAGGTGTTAGTTCAGTATTACTATTCTCAACATACAGGTGAGGAAACTGAGACAGAGATTCAGTAACTTGTCCAAGGTTGCAGCACTAATTCCAAAGTTCATGTTCTCTCCTAATGCCACATGGGTCTATCCTTCCATGCCACCTATACTTGATAAGATAGAAACAAACAGGTAACTTAGGGCTAAAGATAATTCGAGAGATTAGGATCGCATGGAGCAAAATGGAGTGGGAAAAATGCAGGAATTCTAATAAGAGACTGAAATCCTTTATGTCTTTGTGTCTGTTTTATGGGCTTCTCAGGTGGCTCAGAAGTAAAGAATCCACCTGCCACACAGGAAACCCGGGTTTGATCCCTGGGTTGGGAAGATCCTCTGGAAGAGGAAATGGCAACCCATTCCACTATTCTTGCCTGGGGAATTCCATGGACAGAGGAACCTGTTGGGCTACAGTCCATGGGGTCGCAAAGAGTCAGACACAACTGAATGACTGAGCGTGTGTGCATGTCTGTTCTATGTTAAAATATCTATGATATTTGAAACAAGCAATCTACTTCCAAAAGTTTTTATGAACATATTTTTCTTGAGGCTGTGGTATTGGGGTACTGATGTTATACCACAACCTTTTAAACCTGTTGTCCATTTGTTTTCTGATACTTCCTGAAACCTACCTATTAATCTTGCTTCTGCTGTTCATTCTCTATTTTCTATGCCAACATGGAAAATAAAGGATGAAGGGTTGGTCTTCTGGCTAAAAACCTATGTGAGATTTTTTTTAGGCTGGAACCTAGGCAATGACAATGGCTTTACTTGGCAGGCCTCCATGGGACAACTGCTCTCCCCACACCAGACTTGGTGCTTGGCCAGGGCAATATAGTCTCAGAAGGGAGTTGAGGTCAAGAATTCAGGTCTCGCTAGTCATGTTCTGTCAAGTATTTTTATATCCAGTCCCAGTGCATTCATTCTTAGGTCTCTTTATCTGACATTTTGAGCCAAGGTCTTCTTCAGATGCCTCTGCTAAGGCCTTCTTATGATGAGAGGAAGGAGAAAACTTGAAGATAATTTTCCCCACTTTGACTCAGTATCCACTTCTGTTCTACTCCTAGTCCTTCCCTTACATCCTCCCCACGATCCTAGAGTCCATAAAACCTCCAGAGGCTTGTTCATAGAGATGATGTCCACCTCTGTGTTGTTCTATTTGACTCTGGACCAAGGTGACATTCCATGGGGGAAAACAGAACGGTGTTTCCTCGGGTATTAAAGTTCTACTCGTAACATCCATAGTAAGTGGTTAAAGGCTTACTCTCTCATTTTTGACTTGTGCTTTGATTGGGCTTCTCAGGTGGTGCTAGTGGTAAAGAGTCCACCTGCCAAGGCAGGAGATGCAGGAGATGTAGATTTGATCTCTGGGTTAGGAAGATCCCAGGGAGTAAGAAGTGGCAATTCACTCCAGTATTCTTACTTGGAAAATTCTATGGACAGAGAAACCTGGTGGGCTACACCACGGGGTCACAAAGAGTTGGACAGGACTCAGCAAGTTGAGCACTTGACTGGCTACTCAGACATCTGACAGCTAAGCTTATTCTTTTCTCTTCCATCTCATCCAACCTCAAGGCAGAAAAAGGCCACCCGGAGTTTAAATAAGACTGAAAGTTGTGGACTCCACTGAATATCCCTGAAGCGAACTTGTAGACCTATTTTAGGAGAAGAAGGTCAATTAATCTCAACAAACATTCCCATTTATTTCTCAAACTCCACTTAATTTCTCCTAAATTCTAAGTTTCATAATTGTCATCTTTGGCAAGCTTTTATGGTAGGAAATTGTTTCATAGTGATGTCTGCTATATGCTGACCAAATCATAAAGTCATTATGCTTTTACTTCATAAAAATATACAAAGAACACAAATATATTAATCAGATACAAATATTCCATCTACCGTACATACTCACATGTCTGATGAAGAGCTGACTGACAGAATAAATGAATGAATTACCAAATAACCATACAGGGACTTCAAAAGTGGGCCCTGGAATGAGAGCAGAGAGTAGCAGTAAGCAGAAAGAATGTGGTGATTATGTTGTCTGAAAGGGAAAAGAAAGAAGAAACAGAATAGCAGGTAGTAGGGAGGAGTGGAGAGGAGAAAACACATGAAAAAGGCAATACCTTCTGTTTTTACCTCAAAAGTTGTTTTTTGTCTCCCGATTGATATTTTAGAAAGCTTAATATGCTTCTGAAGAAAAAGACCAGGAAATTAGAGAATGTCCTCAACACTACCCTGCTGGGTTCCACCAACTCTAGTTTGAATGAAATGAAAAAATCAAAGTACAGCTGTGTTTCATTTCCAACAGAAGGTAGAAGGTTTTTCCCCTTCGTTTTTTTTTTTCTTCATAAAAAATTTACCCTTTGAAAAACTCATACTACATCTAGGTTAACATTAGTCATCTCCCTTCAGTAAAAATAATTTTGACCCATGTTATGCTGGATATCTCATTGTCTTGTCAACAACAACATGGTAATTGGTACGAATGTCCAAAAATCAAAGCCTTTCAGAAATGATAGGCTTGATTTAGCCCCATTGGCATGGCTCTCATTAATTCAGTGAGGACTGTGTAGTACAAATGTACAGATTCCTTTATTCATCACAGTAATGACCTCAGGGAGCCTCATTGAAAATGTACATGACAGATCAGGTAGGGAATGCTGTTGCCCAAATGAACAGAAAATAGCAAATGAGAGCAAGATAATATGAAATTTACCTTAGAAAAAACATTAAGTAATCATTACTTGAATAAATTATGTATTTTATATAATCCAAAATATTCTGTACTTAAAAGCCCCGAAAGGGCAAATGCACATTTCACTAAATGTTTAAAGATTCTGAATTAAATCTGAAAGGAATCTCTCTTCATTATTATGTGTTAACATAGGTCCATTGGATTCCTTTGGGTGAGAATATTTAAATAATCTCACTTATAAAAACCGTGCAGTAGATTTCTGCCTCAATGACCAACACCATCACTGTCTCTACTTCTCACCCAGGCCCACCACAAAAGCACACCTGCACTGCTATGGATTGAATGTCTGTGATGCTCCAAATTTATATGCTGAAATGCTAGCCCTCAATATAATGCTGTTAGGAATGCTGTTAGGGGGATGGAGAGTTGATTAGGTCATGGGGGCAGAGTCTTCATGAATTGGATTACTGCCCTTATCAAAGGGACTGAAGAGATCTCCCTTGACTCTTCTGGCATGTGAGGATATGGCTAGAAGATATCTGTCTGTGAACCAGGAAGCAGAGACTCACCAGATACCAAATCTGGTGGTGCCTTGATCGGGAACTCCCTAGCTTAAAAAAACAAATGTTTAAGGCATCCAGTCTGGGATGAATGAATTAAGGTATGCAACCATATGTGTGTATACACACAGATTCACATACAGGAAATGAGGATATACTTTACAGAAATCTCTCTTGCTGTACAGTAGAGGCTTCCCATGTGGTTCAGTGGTAAAGAATCCCTCTGCCAATGAAGGAGACATGGGTTCATTCCCTGGGTTGGGAAGATCCCCTGGAGGAGGAAATGGCAACCCACTCCAGTATTCTTGTTGGGAAAATCCCATAGACAGAGGAGCCTAGTGGGCTACAGTCCCTAGGGTCTCAAAGAATGGGATATAACTGAGCACACACATGCATGGCATGGCATGCACAGAAGTAGAACAGTATTGTATCACTGACAAGAGGATTGGAGGGAGAAGAACCCATAATTAGTAGAGGTAGATGAAAGCCTGGCATGCTACAGTCCACGGGGTCGCAGAGTCGGACATGACTTAGCAACTAAACAACAACAACAATAAAGATGAAGAATAGGAGATAGATAAGTGGGGTGGAAAAACAAACAAATGAACATAAGACAATGGGGAAAAGTAAGAGGATATGGAAAAGAGAATGATGTAGATGGGAGTGATGTCAGAGCAGAATTCAGAGACGGGGTCCAATGGAACCTCAAGTGTGCCTCACTTTGCTACAAAGTAATGAGTTTGTTTTAAATCTCATTCAATGAAATATGATTACTGAAGGAACAAAAGGCATTTTAATCTGTGAGAGTTTTAGAAAAGTAAGTGAGAAAGGTGAAAAGTCACCCTTTCACAAAGTTGGCTCTTATTGGTACAGCAGGGTTTAAGTTTTGAAAAGCTAACTGCTGTAATATTTTGAAGTTAGGAACAGCTATCTGCAGTGATAAGAGTCTTATTAGCCTAGCTATCTAGTGGATCTCTTAGAATAAATGATATTGAGGATTTTGAAAATGCTGATAACTTGATTGCAAGGTGAGAGGATTAAGACTTGGAATGGGCTGTTTCAAACAGCAGAGAACAAAATGAAGCAACTTTTGGGAGTCCCTCCAAAGAATTAAACTGTTCTTAAGAAGAATGCGCCCATATCTGCTTTTCTAGTGGCAACAGCATGTATAATGAACACGTATGACCATTCCACAGTGAAGGTGAAGACAAGCATCTCGCTTCAGTGACAGGCTGGGTACAACAGTGAAGACCGCAGGAGTGGAGGAAGCTCAGGTTTTGTGACTAAATTGAGAACTTTCCACTTGTCTTGAGAGTTCTCTTGGTGGGTTTTACAAACTCAAGACTATTTCCCCTTTTATTGTATTGTGACCAGTTCTTTTGATTAACCTCTTGTGATTCAAAACAGCCTCAGGATTCCCAAACCAGTCAATGATGGACAGCCACAGGAGAAGCCAGGAATTAAAGCAACTTGTGTAACAGAGGAAGCTTGGGTCATGCTTGGAGTAAAGTGCTTCAAAATTCAAAATAAACCAACATGAAAGAGAAAATCATCCTTGTTTCAGAGACTATAAATAACGCAGCAATCTTCCAGGAAGAAGCCAGTTTTGTGTTTAAGACCATGTTTGCTTGCTGAGCTGTGGAAAACTACATCATGTCCAGAAAGCTGGTAATCTTATTTTTTAAATTGTCTGAATTTCATATGTCACTGCCTCCCTCAGGAGATGGAAAAGCTGATTTTGGTCTGGAACTTGTTGCCTTATAGTGCTTCAGCTTACACGATGTGAAAATGTCCTCTCCAATTTATGTGACTGTGATACTTACAAATGCCCCATTTAGCTATTTGGATAAATTCTGTTCTTATTTCTCACAAATTTTTCTTCATAACATGTGATAGACAAAGCCTTTAGTAGCCAGATACTCAAATATCAGAAATTCACCCTTGCTGAGCTCAAACATGTTAGGATTATGAGTGATGGAAAAATAAAGTACATTGAAAAGTAGCTTAGATTAAGCTCGAGGACATTGGTTGAGCACGAGTGGCCAAGGATGCTTTTGAAGGATTCACTGAATCACAGCCTGAAGCAATGTAACATCACAGCAGAGAGCAGAGAAACAACTAAAGCCGAGAGAATGTACTAGTATGCAACAGCCAAGGACAGTGGACTTAGTTTGAGCAAAATTACTGTCTACTGCACCAGGACACCATTCTTCAAATAGCAGCAAGTCCCACAGCATTGTTACGAGTGACAGATATTAGGAAAATCCTTTATGTTTTATCAATGTGATATGGCTTTACAGTATTATATATTTAGCGATTCCTATATCCAGCTGAGACTTCCCTGGTGTCTTAGATGGTAAAGAATGTGCCGGCAATGCAGGAGACCTGGTTTCGGTCTCTGGGTCAGGAAAAGCCCCTGGAGAAGGGAATGACTACCCACACCAGTATTCTTGCCTGGAGAATTCCATGAACAGAAGAGCCTGGTGGACTATGGTTCATGGGGTGACAAAGAGTCAGACATGATGAGTGACTAACACGCACACACACACACACACATTTCCAGACAGAAGAATCACTAGTACATCGTCTTCATTTTCAAAATAAATTAGTTGTGAGTACATTGAACGCATACAGTATTACAATCCTAGGATAACATCATTTGATGGAAAACACTTAGAAATGAGAAAATAGACATATTCATGCCCAAAAAAATGGAATAAATGAAACAAATGTTAAATTATGAGGGAAACTTACAGATTGTTTTTGTGCCATGGGCTCCAAAGAGGGATAATATATCACTAATATAATTAGGGATTTTGGTAGATCTTGGTGAAAATGTCTACCAGTCATTTCATACCCTTTATCCATGTCTTTGGGAGCACTGTCTCACATAGACTGTACCTCCTAGTGGTCTATCTGATGATTTGCCTGGCCATTCAGACACTAGCAAACATGATGTGAACAGAAACTCAGAAAGCATTTGCATTTTGATCCTTGCTTTCATGTTCCTATTTGGAACTCTGAGACCCCCCATGTGAAGAAGCATAGACTAGCTAGAACAGGAGATACTATATGAGGCAAAAATGAATTGTCCAAGCTCAGGTCCTCTTAGACCAATAAGGTGCCAACTGCCAGACATGTGACTGAAGTGGTCTTGAACAAAATAATCCGAAATGAGCTAGGCTTGAAGAACATCAAGCTGATCCATGGAATCATTAAAAAAAACTGCAATTAATTTGGGTATGTTTAATTATGCAATAAAACCTTACCATTTCATGCTTAACTTAATGATAATAATAATAATATTACTAACAATTGGGGGCTACCATGTAATGTGTCAGACACTGTGTGAATATATTCAGTTCAGTTCCATTCAGTCACTCAGTTGTGTCCAACTCTTTTTGACCCCATGGACTGCAGCACACCAGGCCTTCCTGTCCTTCACCAACTCCAGGAGTTTGCTCAAACTCATGTCCTTTGAGTTGGTGATGCCATCCAACCATCTCATCCTCTGTCATCTCCTTGTCCTCCTGCCTTCAGTCTTTCCCCAGCATCAGGGTCTTTTCCAATGAGTCAGTTCTTCGCAACAGGTGACAAAAGTATTCAGCTTCAACTTCAGCATCAGTCCTTCCAGTGAAAATTCAGGATTGAATTCCATTAGGGCTGACTGGGTTGATCTCCTTGAAGTCCAAGAGACTCTCAAGAGTCTTCTCCAACACGACAATTCAAAAGCATCGATTCTTTGGCTCTCACATCCATACATGACTACTAGAAAAACCATAACTTTCACTATATGGACCTGTGTTGGCAAAGTAATGTCTCTCCTTTTTAATGACAAACCATCTAGGTCATAATTCTTATTCCAAGGAGCAAGTGTCTTTTAATTTCATGGCTGCAGTCACCATCTGCATTGATTCAGTTCAGTTTGGTCGCTCAGTCGTGTCTGACTCTTTGCGACCCCATGGACTGCAGCACAGAAGATCTCCCTGTCCATTGCCGACTCCCGGAGTTTACTCAAACTCAGGTCCATTGAGTCGGTAATGCCATCCAACCATCTCATTCTCTGTCATCCCCTTCTCCTCCCGCCTTCAATCTTGCCCAGCATCAGGATCTTTTCAAATGAGTCAGTTCTTCGCATCAGGTGGCCAAAGTATTGGAGCTTCCAAAGAATATTCAGGACTGATTTCCTTTAGGATTGACTGGTTGGATCTCCTTGCTGTCCAAGGGACTCTCAAGAGTCTTCTCCAACACCACAGTTCAAAAGCATCAATTCTTCGGTGCTCAGCTTTCTTTATAGTCCAACTCTCACATCCATACATGAATATTGGAAAAATCATAGCTTTGACTAGATGGACCTTTGTTGGCAAAGTAATGTCTCTGCTTTTTAATATTCTGTCTAGGTTGGTCATAACTTTTCTTCCAAGGAGCAAGAATCTTTTAATTTCATGGCTGCAGTCACCATCTGCAGTGATTTTGGAGCCCAGAAAAATAAAGTCTGTTACTGTTTCCACTGTTTCCCCATCTATTTGCCATGAAGTGATGGGACCAGATGCCACGATCTTAGTTTTCTGTATGTTGAGTTGTAAGCCACACTTTTTGCTCTCCTCTTTCACTTTCATAAAGAGACTCTTTAGTTCCTCTTCACTTTCTGCCATAGGGTGGTGTCATCTGCATATCTGAGGTTATTGATATTTCTCCTGATAGTGTTGATTCCAGCTTGTGCTTCATCCATCCTGGCATTTCGCATGACGTACTCTGCATATAAGTTAAATAAGCAGGGTAACAATATACAGCCTTAACATACTCCATTCCCAATTTGGAACCAGTTGGTTGTTGCATGTCTGATTCTAGCTATTGCTTCTTGACCTGCATACAGGTTTCTCAGGAGGCAGGTCAGGTAGTCTGGTATTCCCATCTCTTTCAGAATTTTCCACAGGTTCTTGTGATCCGCACAATCAAAGGCTTTAACGTAGTCAATGAAGCAGATGTTTTTTCTGAAATTCTCTTGCTTTTTCTATGATCCAATAGGTGTTGGCAATTTGATCTCTTGGTTCCTCTCCCTTTCCTAAACCCAGCTTAAACATCAGGAAGTTCTCAGTTCATGTACTGTTGAAGAGTAGCTTGGAGAATTTTGAGCATTACTTTGCTAGCATGTGAGATGAGTGCAATTGCGTGGTAGTTTGAGCATTCTTTGGCATTGCCTTTCCTTAGGATTGGAATGAAAACTGACCTTTTCCAGTCCTGTGGCCACCACTGAGTTTCCCAAATTTGCTGGCATATTGAGTGCAGCACTTTCACAGCATCATCTTTTAGGATTTGAAATAGCTCAGCTGGAATTCTGTCACCTCGCTTTGTTCATAGTGATACTTCCTAAGGCCCACTTGACTTTGCATTCCAGATGTCTGGCTCTAGGCGAGTCACCATTGTGGTTATCTGGGTCATGAAGATCTTTTTTGTACAGTTCTTCTGTGTATTCTTGCCACCTCTTCTTAATATCTTCTGCTTCTGTTATGTCCATACCACTTCTCTCCTTTATTGTGTCCATCTTTGCATGAAGTATTCCATTGGTATCTCTAATTTTCTTGAAGAGATCTCTAGTCTTTCCCATTCTATTGTTTTTCTCTAGTTCTTTGCATTGATCACTGAGGAAGGCTTTTTCCACTCCTTGCTATTTTTTGGAGCTCTGCATTCAGATGGATATATCTTTTCTCCTTTGCCTTTCAGTTCTCTTCTTTTCTTAGCTCTATGTAAGGCCTCCTTGGACAACCATTTTCCCTTTTTGCATTTCTTATTCTTGGGGATGGTTTTCTCCACTGCTTCCTGTACAATGTACAAGCCTCCATCCATAGTTCTTCAGGCAGTCTGTCTATCAAATCTAATCCCTTGAATCTATTTGTCACTTCCACTGTGTAATCATAAGGGATTTGATTTAGGTCATAAATGAGTGCTCTAGCGACTTTCCCTACTTTCTTCAATTTAAGTTTGAATTTTGCAAAAAGGTCAGGAATTTCAAATATATATATGTAATAAATATATATTATATAATTTATAATTATAAAATATAATATATATATAATGTATTTAATAATATATAATAAATATAATAAAATTATATATAATTAATTATATAAATTGCCTATAATTATATAATATATAAATATATAATAAATATACAGTAATATATAAATATAATATATTTAATAGTAAAATATAATAATAATATAATATAATAAATATAAAAATGATATAACAATACAATTATATAACTAATTAAATATTAATTAATAAAATAATATATAATAAGCATAATATAATATAATTTATATATTTATTTTATATATATAATATATATAGTTTTATAATATATATAATATATATATAATGTATAATATAATATGTATTATATATATTTGAAATTCCTGGCATTTAAATAAGGTTGGTGTTCATAACACCATTTTACAGATATTATAATTTATGTTGTGAAGTGTGAATATAACCATGCAAATAGTAAATAACAGTGCCAAGATTCATTTTCAGCCTGTGAGTTCCCTGTCCTTTCCATTTTGCCAGGTTGCTGACTGCATGGCCTCTCGAGTAGGAATGAGGCTGAGCCTTAGATGGGCTGCTCAGGTTTCCTCAAAGTGGTAAAGCCTTTAACACTCAAACTACTCAAGGATTCTTCATTCACCTCATGCCAAGCTGAGTAAAATATTTCTTAACTGAAGTAGAGTTGCTTTACAATGTTATGTTAGCTTTAGTTGTACAACATAGTGCTTCAATATTTTTATAGACTATATTCCATCTGAAGTTATTATAAAATAATGCATGTATTTCTCTGTGCTATAACAATATATCCATGTTGCTTACCTATTTTATACATGGAAGTTTATATCTCTTAATCCCATAGGGCAATCTTGCCCCTCTCTGCCTCTCTCTCTCCACTAGTAACCACTAGTTTGTTCTCTATATCTTGGAGTTTCTTTTTATTTTGTTATATACACTGTTTTATTTTTTAGATTCCACATATCAGTGTATTTGTCTTTCTCTTACTTCACTGAAGTCTGACCTCATTAAGCAGAGTACCCTCCATGTTTATTCATGTTGTTGCAAATGGCAAAACTTCAGTCTTTTTACTGCTAAGTAATATTCCACTATGTATATCACATCTTCTTTATCCATGTAGCCTAAATGGACATTTAGGTTGCTTCATATCTTGACTATTAAAAATGACACTTATGATCATTGGACTATGTGTATCTTTTCAAATTTATGTATTTGTTTTCTTTGGATATATACCAAGGAGTAGAATTGCTAGATCTCATGGTGGTTCTATTTTTAGTTTTTCTGAGGACCCTCCATAATGTTTTCCATAGTTGTTGCACCAATTCACATTTTCACTAACAGTGTACAAGATTTTTCTTTTCTCTTCATCATCACCAATTTTTGTTATTTGTCTTTTTGATGACAGCTATTCCAACAGGTGTGTGTTGTTTCTTGTTTTGGAAGGCAGATTCTTAACCACTGGATCTCCAGAGAAGTCCCAAGGTTGTTACAATATTACTGACTATAGTACCCCTGTGTATATTATACCCTTGTGATTTATTATTTTATAGCTGGGTGTCTGAGCCTCTTAATCCTTTTCCACTTTGGGGAATTTATTTTAAAAAATGAAAAACACAAGTTCAAAAGATATATGTACCCATATGTTCATTATAACACTATTTACAAAAGGTAAGATACAGAAATAACCTAAGTTGTTTAGCAGTGGGAGCATGGATAAAGAAGATGTGGTACATAAATACAGTGGAATACTACTCAGCCATAAAAAGAATGAAATGTTGGCACTGGCAACAACATGAGGGGACCATGAAGACATTATGCTACATGAATCACTGCATTTTTTAAAAATGACTTTTAGTGGGAGAACAAGCATTCCAGGGAGGTGTGTCTAGGTTGTGAACGTGACTCGGCCTACTCTACTCCAAAGTTCATGACTAGTGATATCTTTTTGGCAATCAGTTTCGTTCTTGGTAAATAACAGAATCACCAGTTTAAGTGTAGATGGAAATTATTACACACACTAGTAGATTATACAGAGAATTAGACTAAATTATCCTCTGGGGTCCCCAGTGCCTGGGGCAAAACCAGGCTGTATAGTAGGAGGTTAGTGGTCAGCAAGTGGGCAAAGCTTCATCTGTTGCTCCGCATGGCTCATGTTACTGCCTGAACCATTTGTCCCCCCCCACCCCCATCTCTGGAAAAACTGTCTTCCACAAAACTGTTCACTGGTGCCAAAAAGATTGGGGACCACTGCTCTATACAACATTAAGGGGATTATTATGTTGCTTTATGCTCATAAGCATAATGGGGTTTAAATTTAGTGAATGAGTTCAAACAAAAAAATAAACAAACTCCTCTAATGCAATGTAATATTTTTGATGTCAACCAGAATTGCGTTTGACTCTTGACTCCATACATTAGCTTGTGTGTCATTTGGGGCAAATTACATTAGTTATACCGAGTCTCAGTTTCTCATCTCTATTGTGGGGAAAGTAAAATTTCCTTTGCAGGGTTATTGACAGTTTCAACAGGGAAAATTAAGTAGATAAGCTAGTATGGTGCTTGACTAGTAAACAAAACAAAACACCACTTCAATAATTCATAGCACATTCTTTTTATTAAAAGGATAAGGATTGAAATCTAATGCAAGTGTTAGTCTGTGCAGTGGTGCCTTTCTGAGCTCTGCATCAAGCATATAATTTGGGGAATGAAATATACTCTTAAAAATAATTTAACCTCTTAGGACCCCTAAGCCTTTATGAGAGAAAAAACAATCAGTGTATAAATAAATAAATAAACAGGCTAACAACTCCTCTAGATTTTTGAGCTGGAGAATATGCCAGAGGGAGAGCCTAATTAAAGTCACTGGAGCCTTAACAATCAATCAGAGACAGAGAAGGAAGCAGGGGAAGAAAAAGAGATATGGGAAAGGAGGAGGGGAAATGCAGTTTCTAAGAGTGATGAGTGAATACCAAGGTCATGGTTCAGTGGACTGTGGAGCAGCTTGTAATTTCTATCTCTGTTTCTCACAAGAGCAATAGTTTCAGAGCACCTCACCTCTATCTCCATAACTGAGAATTAATGCCATAGTGGATTGTTTCAACCCAGTTATGATAATCAAAATAGCTTATCTTTTTATGATGTGCTAGGGTTCATAGAATGCCTTCATAACCACCATCTCATTTAATACCTACAGCATCTGGAGAATATGCAGCATTGGTAACCTCATAATTGTAAAAATGATCATTTATGGAGAAAAAAGGCAAATGAGAATGTTTAAAAACAGCAATGTTGTAATGTCCTCAATAGTTATCATATCTTGGTTTATTTATACTGTATATCAGAACTATCCGATTCAATTTACAGTTCTTGAAAGACATAGTACTGATGCTGAGTTTTACATTTTAAAAAATACTTCAGGGCTAATTTCTCCTTTGCCTTCATTTAGCAAAAAAGATCAAGAGTTCACAAGTATTGAGCCAATCAACAACTGAGATAGAATTCACTTCGTACTCTTGACTATTATCTTTTTTCAAGATAGCAAGCCTTCTTATGTTCTTTTATTTTTCCCCAGAGGACCCAGGAGCCCATTGGCTTGTTTTAAAATGTAACACCCAACATACTTTGATCTGGGGCCTAAAGGAGATCAGCAAGTGAAGGTAGAAAGATACAAATTAAGTCAAAAATAATGAAAATAAGGCTTACACATTAATGGTGGGTAGAAGAGATGTCTTCCCCATATCCCATGGGTTCATAAAAGTCAGTTCTCCCACATAACTTCTTCAGACTATTAAGAGACAGACCTTATCAAAGAGATGAGAAATGTAGGAACTATCACTTAGAAACCCAAAGTGTTACAACTTTGGGAAACTTGTTTAACCTCTTGGGCTTCATTTTTCCAACCTGTAAAATAGTGTCAAGTATAGTATCATTTAGAATAGATAATTATAGTGTTTACTGCAGAAGGTTATAGTAAAGATTCACTAAATATTGCATGACAAACATTTCGAATATTAGCACAAAATAAGAGTTAAATCGATCTTGCCGCTACTGACTATTTTTACTATGATTATTTATCATTCTTTAGTAAAAGCTACAATTAGGCACATGATAAGCTTGACCATTTGCTGCCTAATAATCCAAGTACTGATATGCTTCACTGGATTTATCATTTCTTGTCAGCCATTTTCTCTCAGAATTGGCTTCTTTTAAAAGAACAAAACAATAACAAACCATTTGATTGCCATTTCTAGGGTTATTTTTTTGTGGAAAGAAACCAAGATTCCATAATATATTTATATAGATATTCTGTGAAATTTTTAGGAATCTCTTTTAAGCCTCTCGTTATAAATTGGCATGTTCACAGTCATTTTAAATCAAGATACTAGCTATATAACCTCCTTTCTGTTGTTTGATCACTAAGTCATGTCTGACTCTTGTGAGCCCATCAACTGTAGCCCACCAGGCCACTCTTTCCATGGCATTTCCCCAGCAAGAATATTGGAGTGGTTTGCCATTTCCTTCTCCAGGGGATTTCCCCACCCAGGGATCGAACCCCCATCTCTTGCATCTCCCGCATTGGTAGTCAGATTCTTTACCACTGAGCCACTAGAGAAGTCCAGCCTGCCTATTACTTTAACTGATAATATAACCACATTTATGTTTAATTTTTTCATGCTCATATTAAGAACTAAAATAAAAAATGTGTTTTATTTGATGCTACAAGCCTAGGGTTACTTTGCAAGTGTTTCTTTTGTTGGATTGTCTTCCACCATTGACCACTTAGTTTGGTTTTGTAAAAAGGTTAAAGTAATGCTTTTTGAAATCTTAATCGGAGATTCTGAATTCAAATTCATAATGCTAGTAGGAAAGTAATGTCCAAATATTTTATGGAGTCAGTTCTAAGTACTATGTATACACCATAGTGATTGATTATAGCAATAGCAAATTTAGGGGTCATATGGTGAAAACTGGAATGAAAAATCCATTTAGTCGTTGCAGGTCACTAATTGATAACTTTGCAGAAAACTTATTGCCACAGAGGAACTTAGAGCACAAGGAATTGTTCTATTGCAAATGCTATTCAATTTGCCCATTAATTAAACACTTGGGAAGCTTTGTTAACTTGGACAGGACTCAAGACCATTATTTTGGTCACTAGAGCAGCACTGACTTAAAAGCGTTAATTAAATTTCCTAATATGCTCATAAGCTAGCTGAATGACAACCTGCATTATTTTTTATACCTCAGATAAAGAACCAGAGGGCAAAGCTGATTTAGATAAAATGTCTTTATGGAGCCTGTATAATATTATAATTAAAACAAGAACAATTAAGACAGCAGCTGGCAATGTTGAGGTAGAAAGCATATCAAGTAACACCATCACTGTTAGCATCCACACTCTGTGGCCATTTCTGGTCCTTTTCAGAGCTACCTTTTCTGAAACATTTTGCCTGGTTAGAACATCATCTGGCTCAATGTTCTCTTTCCCTCTGACACTCTCATATCTCACTCTTGCTTCTATTCCTCTTTTTCTGACTGATTCTACTCTATCCTTAGTTTCTTATAACTGTGGCTGCCACCTGCCATACACACACATCTTAAAGGTTTGTTTTTATGGATATTTTCTCATCCTTTTTTTCTTTCCCCCTCTACTTTATTCCAAGGCAAGTGCTATGGGCTGAATGTTTGTGTCTCCCCTCAAACTCATAAGTTGAAACCCTAACCCACAGTGTTATCATATTTGGAAGTGAGGCCATTGGGAAATGATTAGGTTTAGATGAGGTTAGGTGGGTGGGGCCTTCCATGATGGGATAAGTGGCCTTATTTGAAAAGGAAGACATAGAGATCTCTCTCCATACATGTGAAAAGAAGAGGTTCTGTGAGCACACAGTGAGATAGTGGCCAGCTGCAAGTGAAGAAGTGGGCTAACACTAGGAACTCAATCTACTGGCACCTTGATCTTGGAGTTCACAGACTCCAAAACTGTGAGAAATAAATGTCTGTTGTTCAAACCACCACTCTATGGTACCTTGTTAGAGCAGTCTGTACTAAGACAGGAAGTAAATTGTATTTACTTCTGGCTTCTATAGTCAATTTGATGGGCTGACCCTCCAGTATAGATGCCCACCCAGATACCTAGTTCCAGTTGCCAGCTAAGCCAGGTTGGTACTTTAGCATCAAGAGCTCTAAACAGATGCTATTAATCCCATCTCTCTACCTCCTTCCCTACTTCAATTACTGAGACTATTATCCTCCTTCTAACCCAGATTCCAAAGTCTGGATGCTATTTGTTTTCTTCTGACCCATTACCCTTTATTCTGAGCCTTTTTATTTTATTTTATTTTTTTACTCTGAGCCCTTTTAATCAGTTCGCAAGTACTATTGATTATGTGGGCTTCCCTGGTGGCTCAGATAGTAAAGAATCTGCCTGCAATGTGGGAGACCCAGGCTCGATCCCTGGTTGGGAAGATCCCCTAGAGAAGGGAACGGCAACCCATTCCAGTATTTTTGCCTGGAGAATTCCATGGACAGAGGAGCCTGGTGGACTGTAGCCCACGGGGTCACAAAGAGTTGGACACAACTGAGCAACTAACGCCACCACCACCATTGATTATGTAGAGTACTGATAATGCACAGTGAACATGTAACTTCATATCCTATATAATTCTTTTATATTTTTTACAATTTTTTAAAAAGTCCTTACTGAATTTGTCACAATACTGCTTCTGTTTTATGTTTTGGTTTTTTGGCTACGAGGCTTGTGGGATCTTAGCTCCCCACCTAGGGATCAAACCTGCATCTTCTGCCTTGGAAAGTGAAGTTTTAACCACTAGACTGCCAAGGAAGTCCGTTTATATAATTCTAATATCATTTTTTTTTCATTTATTTTTATTAGTTGGAGGCTAATTACTTTACAATATTCTAGTGGTTTTTGTCATACATTGACATGAATCAGCCATGGATTTACATGTACTCCCCATCCCGATCCCCCCTCCCACCTCCCTCTCTACCCAATCCCTCTGGGTCTTCCCAGTGCACCAGGCCCGAGCACTTGTCTCCTGCACCCAACCTGGGCTGGTGATCTGTTTCACCCTTGATAATATACATGTTTCGATGCTGTTCTTTCGAAACATCCCACCATCGCCTTCTCCCACAGAGTTCAAAAGTCTGTTGTACATCTGTGTTTCTTTTTCTGTTTTGCATATAGGGTTATCATTACCATCTTTCTAAGTTCCATATATATGTGTTAGTATACTGTATTGGTCTTTATCTTTCTGGCTTACTTCACTCTGTATAACGGGCTCCAGTTTCATCTATCTCATTAGAACTGATTCAAATGAATTCTTTTTAATGGCTGGGTAATAGTCCATGGTGGATATGTACCACAGCTTCCTTATCCATTCATCTGCTGATGGGCATCTAGGTTGCTTCCATGTCCTAGCTATTATAAACAGTGCTGCGATGAACATTGGGGTGCATGTGTCTCTTTCAGATCTGGTTTCTTCGGTGTGTATGCCCAGAAGTGGGATTGCTGGGTCATATGGCAGTTCTATTTCCAGTTTTTTAAGAAATCTCCACACTGTTCTCCATAGTGGCTGTACTAGTTTGCATTCCCACCAACAGTGTAAGAGGGTTCCCTTTTCTCCACACCCTCTCCAGCATTTATTGCTTGTAGACTTTTGGATAGCAGCCATCCTGACTGGCGTGTAATGGTACCTCATTGTGGTTTTGATTTGCATTTCTCTGATAATGAGCGATGTTGAGCATCTTTTCATGTGTTTGTTAGCCATCTGTATGTCTTCTTTGGAGAAATGTCTGTTTAGTTCTTTGGCCCATTTTTTGATTGGGTCATTTATTTTTCTGGAATTGAGCTGCAAGAGTTGCTTGTATATTTTTGAGATTAATCCTTTGTCTGTTGCTTCGTTTGCTATTATTTTCTCCCAATCTGAGGGCTGTCTTTTCACCTTGCTTGTAGTTTCCTTTGTAGTGCAAAAGCTTTTAAGTTTCATTAGGTCCCATTTGTTTAGTTTTGCTTTTATTTCCAATATTCTGGGAGGTGGGTCATAGAGGATCCTGCTGTGATTTATGTTGGAGAGTGTTTTGCTTATGTTCTCCTCTTGGAGTTTTATAGTTTCTGGTCTTACATTTAGATCTTTAATCCATTTTGAGTTTATTTTTGTGTATGGTGTTAGAAAGTGTTCTAGTTTCATTCTTTTACAAGTGGTTGACCAGTTTTCCCAGCACCACTTGTTAAAGAGGTTGTCTTTTTTCCATTGTATATCCTTGCCTCCTTTGTCGAAGATAAGGTGTCCATAGGTTCGTGGATTTATCTCTGATTCTAATATCATTTTTGAGCTCACAGCTTATTTATTCTGGTGATGGTGGTGGGTAATTGGGTGTTGTGAGTACTCAAAACTGCCAATTTTTGAGGTATATCATCTCTTCCTATTTAACGTAGTTCCACAAGTTCCCAGAGGTCTCTTTTGTAAAAGTGATCTGTCTTTCCAGGTTTCATTCTCTCTCTTTTTCATAAGTGATCTTGATATGACAGAGCTAGTCTTAAAGGTTATTGTCAAATTTTTCTCTTAATGGTTAAGGGCTCAATATCGCCTTTTAGGTTCTCTTTCACTTTTATTATTATAGTCCTAATAATTCATTACATAATAATATTATATACATATTACATACATAATAATATTATAGTCCTAATAATTCATAAGTTATATCTGCCACTGGCTGAAGAGGGCAAAAGTCATAGAAAAATGAACTTGAGAAAGCGTGTTTATATATGTTCTTCTCAAGTAGGTTTTGGCACCTGAATATTATCCCTATAGTAAACCCAGTCTCCTTTGCATCAAGGTCAAGCCTTCTACCACCAGGCCTCATGTGTTGAGAAGTACAGCTGTTCCATACTTTCAATGGTAGAAACTATTCATTATTCCATAGATGTGCAACTTCTACTCCTTCCCCTGTATGTATTGATATTGTTGCACAGAGTGAGTTTGCACTCCCCTGTCTTCCAGTGAAATTCTATACATCCTTAAATGATTTGTTCAAATGTCACTTTCTCCATTGAGTATTTCTAGATTCCCTTCTCAGAAGTTAATTCCTTGCTCTTCTTTCTGCCAATGTTACTTTCTCTAGATGTCTTTCGTGTTACTTTTTGCATCATATATTGCATTACTGGAGGCTCAGATGGTAAAGAGTCCACCTGCAGTGCAGGAGGTCTGAGTTCGATCCCTGGATCAGGAGGATCCCCTGGAGAAAGGAATGGCTACCCACTCCAGTATTCTTGCCTGGAGAATTTCATGGACAGAGAAGCCTGGCAGGCTACAGTCCATGGGGTCACAAAGAGTTGGACATGACTAAGCAACTAACACTTTAACTTTTTCACTTTTCATATTGAGTTACAATTAGTAGTGTATATATCCTCTTCTCTAAGTTCTGATATTCCAGTTCTTTGAGGCTAGGAGTTAAGACATATTTCTATTTTGTATCACACAGAATACCTAGAAATATCAGATCCTCAATGACCATGAGCTGAAATGAACAATAAAAATGTTGGAGACAATAAAAGTCAAATAGTTGCATTTTATTATCCCTAGTACATTGTCTCTATACCCTGGAAACTACATTGCTGGCATATTTTGTATTCCTTGAAGTTATGCTCTCAATTCCCAGGAGGTTCTTAGATAAACAGAAAAATATTCAATTTTTCCCTTAATGGAATAAATATAATGCCTTTATCAGGAGATTAATAACATCATTTCAGATTCCAAAGAAATAACTTTGAAAAGCTTGCCAAAATCCATCATTCTTTCTTTTTCCCCATTGAGCTTAAAAATTGGGTTCCTGCAAAAGAGAAAATAATTTTTCTCTCCAGATAGATTTGTATGAATAAAACAAAATTCAGGTAGCCAGCCAAAACAAACTAGCTGAAAGCAGTTGAAGAAGCCCCAGACAGAGAGGTTATTTCATTTTGGAGTTCAAGTGGCAAGGCAGTCATTGTATTATGTGAATCCTAAATTGGCATTTGGCAGCATACAAGAATCGTTTTCAGGAAATAGCATCCCTCATTTCCCTAAATACCAGTCACCTTTGAGATTCAGTCTAAAGTCTCTAGTTTTATCACTCCATGAACAAACCCCTTCCCCCTTTCTTTCTCTAGGGCATAATAATGATGTTAAATATTATTCATTATACCGTAAGGAACCTCAGATTAGCAATACAGGCTATCATTAGCAAATCCCCATTTCAGGATGGTCCCCAATAACGTCTGTAATCACCTGGGTTGCAGTTGAACCAGGTAAGGAAGGAAAAATGGCTCCTATAAAGCTGAAAATTATGATGCTCTTTGAGAAGACACATAAAGCACCCAGCTATGTTATCAACTTATTTTTCAAAGCCTCTCTTTAGATGTTCAGCGACTTTCTTAAAAGAGTGATTTGCTCTTATCGAAAAAAAATAAAGTTTCCAATCCTTCTGGTTGCAAAGATAGGTCCTTTTACTGTAAATCAATGTGCTGCTGTCTTGTTTGCGCTGCTGCAAGAAAGATGGACACAGCACAGAACCAATGGTGCTGCTCCCTTGCCTCATTTATCTTGTGGGTCTGCTACCAGCGGAGCTGACCTTAACCATTTCACCTCCTCTCTGTTGCCGTTGTTGCCATAGCTCCGAAGACAGGTGCTTAAAAATAGAGGATGAGCTTATCTTATTTTTCTGGATATAAGGTGCAAAAGATTGGATTAGTTATACTTCTCAGTTTATGGCACTCTACGTTTACTTGTCCTTGCCAAACTCCTTTCTTGTTATTACTTCAGTTACATTTTAATTTATTATTTCCTTTTGACCCATGCCTCACACTCTTCCCTTCCATACCCCTAGACACAACAATTGACAACCATTCAAACACCTCATGTAGCTTTATATTTTTGTGTGTTCTTGTAAAACTTGTATTTTGTGCACCTAAAATGCAAGTTGACATAAATGCTATTGCAGTAAAAATTTCATTTGGTTGCCTATTTTTTTACTGAGAGTTATGCTTTGAACATTTTCCCCAGGTTGCTGTGTATACATGCACTCTTTGCTTCTAATATTACTTTGTATTCTACTTACACGCATGCTTGCTCAGTAGTGTCCTACTTTTTGCAACCCCATGGACTGTAGCCCACTAGGCTCCTCTGCCCAAAGGATTTTTCATGGAAGAATACTGGAGTAGTTGTCATTTTCTACTCCAGGTGTATTTTACCTGGTGTATCTAATAGCCATTGAAGGATACTTCGACTCCAATTCCCTGTCAACTCAACATATACTGCAATAAATATGCTCTAAGAGCTTGTTGTGCATGAGGCTATAGTTAGGATAGATACCTTATTACCTGTAATGAGACTGCTGGATCAAAGCATCTATATAATTTATCAAAGATGCTGTGCATTTTAATTGAGCTATTTATTTGACATCTTTTAGTTTCTTTGCCATTGTGAATGACGCTCCCTAGCTTATTTCTGGTATAGACAAATGCTATAGATTCTTTGAAAGTTTGTCACACTTTTTAAAATTTTTATTGGAGTGCAGTTTATTTCCAATGCTGTGTTAGTTTCAGGTGTACATCAAAGTGAATCAGTTATATCTGCGCTTCCCTGATGGCTCAGATGGTAAAGAATCCACCTGCAATGAGGGAGAGCTGGGTTCGATCCCTGGGTTGGGAAGATCCCTTAGAGAAGGGAATGGCAACCCACTCCAGTATTCTTGCCTGAAGAACTCCATGGACAAAGAAGCCTGGCAGGCTACTTTCCACGGGGTCACAAAGAGTCAGACACAACTGAGTGATTTTCATTTCACTTAGATATATCCACTCATTTTTAGATTCTTTTGCCATACAGGCCATTACAGAGTATTGAGAATTTCCTGTGCTACACAGGGGGTCCTTATCAGTTATCTATTTTATATATAGTAATGTGTATATGTCAATCCCAGTCTCCCAATTTGCCACCCCTTTTCCACCCTGGAGAAGGAAATGGCAACCCACTCCAGTGTTCTCGCCTGGAGAATCCCAGGGACAGCGGAGCCTAGTGGGCTGCCGTCTATGGGGTCGCACAGAATCGGACACGACTGAAGTGACTTAGCAGCAGCAGCAGCAGCAACCATAAATTTGTTTTCTACATCTCTATTTCTGCTTTATAAAAAAGTTCGTTTGTACTCAATTTTCAGGGTTCAAATGAACTTATTTATCTTGAAGTCAGTTACTTTGTAGAGTTCTCATTATTTCTAATAGCTTGAGGACTATATTTTAAAATCTAAAAGTATGATAATTTTATCAGTTTATATCATTTCTTACATCTTATTTTCTTTTCCTTTTAGTGCTGGGGAGAATCTCCAAAATTATATCAAATAGTAGTATTGAAAGAAATATATTTGTCTTTTCCCAGTCTTAATGCTTCTATATTAAAAACACTTGTGATAGGTTTTGTTATATAATCTTCACTAACAGGGATATTCTGTTTTATTCCATATTTTCCATGTTTTCTCGCTATATAAATTAATGTTGAATTTTATCCTATGCATGGCCTGCATCCATTATGGTAAATATGTGTTTTTCCCTTATGGCAATTGTTGCAAATTAATGAAATTTCTGTTGTTGAACTATCCTTGCATTTTTGGAATAATTAATCTTGACCATATGTATTTTAAATATGCCTTATAAAATCACTGTTTTATTTAACATATTTGGGTCTGTAAGTAAAATGGAGCTGTAATTTATTTTCTTTGGTTTTCCTTATCTGTTTTTGGAATCAAGATTTCATCAGATTCAAAAATTAGTCAGGTAAGTCTAATTTATTTTATTTTTTCTAATTTTGGGGATGGCTGAGTTATGATGAGTTAAATATTCCTTAAAATGTTGGCAGAATTATCTATAAAACAATAAAAGTTTGGGGTTTTTGGTGAGGGGCATACTTTTTCTTATCATTTGGTTTATTTAATGCTTGTTGGTTTATTCAAGTTTGCTATTTCTTCTTTAATTTTGGATTTTTTATCCACTTGGTCAATTTTTTAAAATATAGCTGTTGATATTATTCTCTCAGTAATTTTCTACCTCTGTTAGTTGTTAGTTATTTCATCATTTTCATTTTATATTGTTATCTGTATATTCTTTCATATTTTGGTTACTTGTCTGATAAGTTTATGTCATTAAACTTTCCAAGAACCAATTACTGATTTTGTTAATATTTTTTGTTTTCTACTTGATTAATCTTACTATATCTTTATTATTTTCTTTCTTCTTGAGTCTTTGAGTACTTTCTTACTCAATTTTTATTTTTCTCTTATTTATCAATAAATGTATTTAGACTTGAACTTTTGTTGTAATTAATATTTAGCATAATTTTTATCTTACAATTTTTGCCCTTTATTGTTTTCATTGGTATTCAGTTCTAGCATTTTTCAGTTTCCTTTATAATTTCTTTTTAATTCAATGATAATTATATGAAATGCTTTTTCTTTTCATTTTCAATCATATGGCTTTGTTGTTATTTTTAATATTATTGAATTATAGTCAGAGAACACAGCTTTCATGACACTAACACTTGGATTAAAATGAAGCTTTCTTTGAGCTCAATATATAGAAGCTTAATTTTCTATGTGTATGCATAAAATCTATGTATTCTCTGTTTTATGTTCAACAGTTTTATATTATCCGATAGCCTGACTTATTAACTGATTTGTTTAAATCTTTGATATTACTATTTATTTTTTCTCTGTTTGAACTGGGGTTTCAAAGGGTATATTAAAATCTAAATTTTTCATTAATGAGATTTACCAATTTTTCCCTGAAATTCTGTCAGTTTTTTCTTTATACAGTTTGAAATTCTATTGTTGTGTATATCTTTGCTCATGAAATCATATCTTCCTGCTCTGTCTTTTCTTTTACCAATTTATAACCTCCATTTTGCATTGTAAAATAGCTTTCAAAAAAATAAAATACTTTTCTTTTTCATTAATGTGGCTACACATGATCTATTTGGCTCAAATTTACCTGAAATTGTCTTCTACAAATTTTCATTTTTGACCTTTTTGGGGGCCTTTTTATATCCAGTGTGTCTCTTGCAGAAACCATACGGCAAAATTGTAAAGAAGAAAAGCAAATTCTTTGTCTTTTAACTGATGATTATGAACACTTTACATGAGAAAAATAACTTTGAGTTACTTTTGTCATATCTTCCTTTTTTTTTTTTTTTACCACTGTGCACTTTATTTTTCTTTTCCCCTGCTTTTTATTGGGTTAATCAAGGTTTTCTAAGTTGGCTTAAGAGTTATACATTAAACTTTGCTTTTATTGCAATTACCCTTAAAGTAAGCCCAACAATCATGTTTATTTACCTGTGTTAATTTTCTAAATTTATGGCTGCTTACATATCTTTTTCCATAAAATATATATTTCAGCATATTTTTCTTATTCACTTGGTCTCCATCTACCTGTTCTGATATGTCTAGAATTTTGAGTTCTTAAAATTTTTATAATCTTTTTTTGTCTTTGAGAACAGTGGTTATATTGGAATTTGAGGATATTTTATCACCCCTATTTCCTATATCTCTTAAGAAAACCTCTAAAATTTAATGCCCTTCTTGTTTCATTATTTCTAAGAGTATTCAGTTCAGTTCAGTTCAGTCACTCAATTGTGTCCGACTCTTTGTGACCCAGTGAACCGCAGCATGCCAGGCCTCTCTGTCCATCACCAACTCCCAGAGTTTACCCAAACTCATGTCCATTGAGTCGGTGATGCCATCCAACCATCTCATCCTCTGTCGTCCCCTTCTCCTCCTGCCGTCAATCTTTCCCAGCATCAAGGTCTTCTCAAATGAGTCAGCTCTTCACATCAGGTGGCCAAAATATTGGAGCTTCAGCTTCAACATCAGTCCTTCCAATGAACACCCAGGACTGATCTCCTTTAGGATGGACTGGTTGGATCTCCTTGCAGTCCAAGGACTCTCAAGAGTCTTCTCCAACACCACAGTTCAAAAGCATCAATTCTTCTGTGCTCAGCTTTCTTTATAGTCCAACTCTCACATCCATACATGACTACCGGAAAAACCACAGCCTTGACTAGACAGACTTTTGTTGGCAAAGTAATGTCTCTGCTATTTAATACGCCATCTAGGTTGATCATAACTTTCCTTCCAAGGAGCAAGCGTCTTTTCATTTCATGGCTGCAGTCACCATATGCAGTGATTTTGGAGCCCAGAAAAATAAAGTCAGCCCCTGTTTCCACTGTTTCCCCATCTATTTGCCATGAAGTGATGGGACCAGATGCCATGATCTTCGTTTTCTGAATGTTAAGCTTTAAGCCAACTTTTTCACTCTCCTCTTTCACTTTCATCAACAGACTCTTTAGTTCTTCTTCACTTTCTGCCATAAGGGTGGTGTCATCTGCATATCTGAGGTTATTGATATTTCTCCTGACAGTGTTGATTCCAGCTTGTGCTTCTTCCAGCCCAGCATTTCTCATGATGTACTCTGCATATAAGTTAAATAAGCAGGGTGACAATATACAGCCTTGAAGTACTCCTTTCCCAATTTGGAACCAGTTTGTTGTTCCATGTCCAGTTCTAGCTGTTGCTTCCTGACCTGCATACAGGTTTCTGAAGTGGCAGGTCAGGTGGTCTGGTATGCCCACCTCTTTCAGAATTTTCCAGTTTGTGGTGATCCATACAGTCAAAGGCTTTGGCATAGTCAATAAAGCAGAAATGGATGTTTTTCTGGAACTCTCTTGCTTTTGCGATGATCCAGCAGATATTGGCAATTTGATCTCTGGTTCCTCTGCCTTTTCTAAAACCAGCTTGAACATCTGGAAGTTCATGGTTCATGTACTGCTGAAGCTTGGCTTGGAGAATTTTAAGCATTACTTTACTAGCGTGTGAGATGAGTGCAATTGTGTGGTAGTTTGAGCATTCTTTGGGATTGCCTTTCTTAGGGATTGGAATGAAAACTGACCTTTTCCAGTCCTGTGGCAGTCTTTCCCATTCTATTGTTTTCCTCTATTTCTTTGCATTGATTGCTGAGGAAGGCTTTCTTATCTCTCCTTGCTATTCTTTGGATCTCTGCATTCAAACAGCTAACAGAGTTTTGCCAAGAGAATGCACTGGTCATGGCAAATACCCTCTTCCAACAACACAAGAGAAGACTCTACAGATGGGCATCAGCAGATGGCCAACACTGAAATCAGATTGATTATATTCTTTGCAGCCATAGGTGGAGAAGCTCTATACTGTCAGCAAAAACAAGACCAGGAGCTGACTGTGGCTCAGATCATGAACTCCTTATTGCCAAATTCAGACTTAAATTGAAGAAAATGGGGAAAGCCTCTAGGCCATTCAGGGACCTAAATCAAATCCCAAGAGTATTAGAAATGCTCTTTTTAAAAAATGGATTGCTTTGTGAAAAAAATTTTAAAGACTTACTTGCAAGAATAGATTTTATTATACCCTCACCTTTAAATGATAATTTGGTTGTACATCTAGTTCTAGTGTCATAATTATTTTACTCTAAAATATTACCTCCTGTACACCCATGGTGGATTCAAGTCAATGTATGGCAAAAGCAATACAATGTTGTAAAGTGAAATAAATAAACAAATTAATTAATTAAAAAAAGAAGAAATAAAAGCATAGATAAATAGTTAAAAAGAAATAAAACATCACCTCCTTGGCTTTCCAATCTTCAATTCATGCTGAAATGCATGATGTCAGTGATTCTTGCTGTTCTTTTTGCATAATCTATGCTTTCTCCTTCAAACCTCTAAGATTTGTGCTTTGACATACTTTAATGTTACTGTATAGTCTGAGTGTGGGGCCTTCCCTTTGACAATCTATTTGGTGCTATCACACTTGGGTCTTTCATCCTTTAATTCAGGGGACTACTTGAAATATTTCATTCTATCCATTCTTTTACTCTCCTCTAGGGCATCTAATTTCTGGATCTGGCAATTCCATTTGTATCTTCCATGTCTCTTTTTATTTTTGCTCAGTTTTTTCCTATTTTTCTGCAACAGGGACTTTCCTAACTTGATATTACAGCCCTCTAATTTACTCTACTTGAAGGTTCATCCTACTTTTCCCCCAAGCATTGTGTTCTGTAATTTTCCCATTCTATTTCTTATACTTCATATATACTTTAATACTTCATACCACCACTTGGTTCTCTTTTAAAAATAACTTCTCTGTTGTATATATTATAGATGCATAGTATGTATTATTAAATCATAATATGGTATATATATATGTTTAATATCTCTTTTTATGTTTTAAGTCCAGTTACCATATTCAGTATATTTTCCTTGTATGTTTGAAAAGAGGGAGGGGATGAACTTAGGCCCGGAGAAATCCAAGTGCCACAGAACCACTAATAAAGATTCTGCTTGCTAATTTTTGGCCAGGTAACACCTCTTAAAAATAAGCAGATATAGGAGAGGCAGTGCCCTTAGGTTGTGTTGTACTATACCTGGATTAAAGGTGGTGCGGAAGGTGGAGCTGCGGTTAACATGGAGGTGAGAGTGAATACTTGAGGGCAGCTGGTCAGCCTCAACCAGGTTTAATCAATTCTACATTCCGGTGGCGCTTTCAAGCTACCCAGATAGTACACCTCCACTGATTCTCCCCAGGCCAACTAGACAGACACAAGAGCAGAAAAATAAATAAAAACCTCAAATTTCATGTCATAAGATGACCCTCAGAGAAAGTAAACTTTTAAGAGGCTTTAGAAATGAGAGTCATCAAAAGCCTTTCAGAGGAGTGACGTTTAAAAAGAAATCAAAATAAAAAGTCAACAATGTGAATATCTTGGAGGAACATGTTCTAGGCTGAAGGAAGGACAAATGTGAAGTCCCTGAGAGAAGGAGAATGGTCCCATATCCAACCAACTATTGGAACACAGTTGGTAAATAGATTTGTTGATGAGATTTCAAACTATTCAGGAGTAAGACCTGATAGGGTTTTCAACATAAGAGCATAAAGTTCTAGTTTTATTCCAAGTGCAAATGGAAGACATTGAAGGGTTTCAGGAGATCCTAGCATGCCATGATTATATCTGAAATAGTGTGGTTACAGGGGCTCCCCAGGAGGCTTATTGATAAAGAATCCGCCTGTAATGCAAGAGACGTGGGTTTGACCCCTGGGTAGGGAAGATCCCCTGGAGAAGGAAATGGCAACCCACTCCAGTATTCTTGCCTGGGAAATCCCATGGACAGAGGAACCTGGCAGACCACAGTCCTTTGGGTTGCAAAGAATCCAACATGCCTTAGTAACTAAACAGCGGTAGCAGCAGTGTGATTACAATGAAGAAAAAAGGGGCAGCAGTTTAAACTATAATTGGTGAATATTATTTCTAGCTTAAAACATTCATTTGCATCATGTTTCATAATTTCTGATGTTTTTCAACTTCATTTTGTTGGGGAAATCAAATCAATATCTTCAGTATTTCAAAATGCTGATGTTTAATCTAGATGTTCTTTCATTATGGTCTGCCTGTCAATCTTTATCTTTCTATTAATAAAATCTTTATATATCATACCAACTGGATGCTGAATGATTTACACTGAATCTCAATTTTTCTCAACTTAATGCATACATTCAGACTTAGACCATAAGCATTTTAAGCAGGTAAAGGACTGAATTTCTTCATGATTAAAAGGCTCTCCCTTTATTCATTTTAGAGTTTTTGTAATTCACAGTCACACAGTTCTCATCATCGCTCTCAGTCCTACACTGCCTTTCTTAAAACTATCTCATCTCACAAAATGGATACAATGTCTTATTTCACTGTCCAAGGCACGAGAGAAATTCTGTACCATAAGAGAATTATGATGCCAAAGTGGATAATTGTGCATCAGACAGACATCATTGCTCCTAAAGTCAGTAATCACAGTCTATCATAGAGACTCCCTGATCTATGGACTAGTTAGTGATGAGAGTCATTTTCTAGAGTGTGTAAAGCTAAATAGCCATCCTGGTGTCCTTTCCAAAGCAGAGTCATGTTCCCCAGTGCTGGTGTGTTATTTCTACTACTAGCAGCCAGTAACTTTGATGTGTACTCATTTTGCTACAATACTTAAAAGTTCTTCACTGGGCATCATGGGACATTACATTTTTACAAAAATGGGGCCACACTATATGTGTTCTATTATCCCCTGCTTTTTAAAATATAACAATGTATTGTTAACCTTATAAAAATTTCAATGAATGTACTATTAAATAATGATTTTTAATAATAACAACAATACTAGCTTTTTTGATCTTTTTTCCTTAAGCGCTTTCCATGTATTTATTCATTTAGTTCTCACAATTTTCTGATGTAGGTATTATTGTATCCAAAGCTACATGGTTAAAATAGCCGAGTTTATAATTTCTAATAATAATAGCTAATATTTACAAACTGCTTGCAATGCAATAGTCATTGTGATGATTGCTTAACAGAAATTATTTCCTTAATATTTACCTTTCTCTTGAACTTGTCCCATTTGTTACATGGGAAAACTGTTCATAGAGACAAAATAACTTAACCAAGTTAATTAGTAGAGCCACAATTCAAACTCAGGTTCTAAAAAAATATGAGTTTTAAAAAAAATGTTATAGTCAATGTTACTCAGTTCCTCTCATTATTTTAGTGTCCAAGTGCCAAGAGATCTGATCCGAACCAGAGCATAATGTAACTTGCTATCTGATACTTGGAGTTTTCTGGAATATGAAAAATAAGTGTTGTCAACCTAAAAGATACATAGAATGATTCCTTGGTTACTACTTTCTCTTGTTTTGTAACAGATCTGTTTTACTCCCTTTCCTGCTCTGTGCCTAAAAGTTTGCCCCCCCTGGTTTTCCCTTGGGGTTGGCCAGAAAAAAGGATCCATACCAGATGTAGGAGGAGGGGAGGAGAAAATCAAAGCATGTGTATCCCCCCTCCTTCCTTGGTGCTAAGTCTCTCCACAATCACACCTACCGCTCTGCAGTTTGCTCTAACTTGCCTTTCCCACTGATCTCTGAAAATGCCTCTTCTTCAGCACCAGCTTAGAACAGCTATCACTATTGTTAATCTCTAGAAGCCTCTTAATTCCTTGTGTATGCATGCTAAATTGCTTCAGTTGTGTCCAACTCCCTACGATCCTATGGACATAGCCCACCAGGCTCCTCTGTCCATGGGATTCTCTAGGCAAGAATACTGGAATGGATTGCCATTTCCTCCTCCAGAGGATCTTTCCAACCCAGGGATGGAACCCACATCTCCTACTTCTAGTGCATTGAAGGTGGACTTTTTACCTACTGAGTCACTTTTAATCCTGCTCACTCCTTCTATACATTATTTGTTAATTACAATCTCTTTCTATGAACCTTTGAAAATGACTTCTGTTTCCTCCTGATATCCATGTTTCATGGAAGTTTCAATTTCACTAGAAATTGTCAATCAGCATTTATCTGATCTCAGGTAACTCTGGCCTGCAGCAGATTGAAGCAGGGTTTCGGTTCTCAGCCAGAGCTTGAGGTTGGGCCGAAGTAGTGAGAGCACTGAACCCTAGTCATTAGACCAGTGGTCAGTGACAAGATCCTGGCCTTTCAGCTTGGCAGAAAAGAATTCCCACAAAGACAAAGAGAGAAACAAGTATTTATGAGGAGGAGAATAGTGCAAGACATGTGGATGGACACATGGCCAGACTCAGAGAGTCTGTCTCCTTTTGGTAGCTTGAATCACTTTTATGGGACATTTATTCTGGGTTTCCTTTGGCCAATCATTTTGATTTGCCCAGTTCCAGTCAATAATTGGTATATCCTAGGATCCTTCCCCACATGCGTGAGCATCTCTTAGTCAAGATAGATTCTGGCAAAGAGATCTATGGGTAACCTGGACATCATTCTTCTTTTGACCTCCAATTTATGGTCAGGAAGGTCTCCTTGACTTTGAGAATGAGAAATACGTGGTCTCTCATCTCTTATCTGGGCAGGGCTTAGCCTCCTGCTATTATGGAGTTTTTGTCCACAGGGAATGAACTCCAGCTGTTTGGCCTGGGGCCCATCTATCTCCTGCCTTAGAGCCACTGAAAAGATGTTGGATCAAGAAAATGGAAATGATGAATAATAAAGATGCTGTGAGACACTCCGTAGAGACATTTCTTCCTGTAGAGCCAGAGGAAGTGATGGATTTTGCAATATAGCTGGGAGAGACAAACAATGAAATTACAGATCCTGCTTTAACCCCCGGCCAGCAGTGTGGATCCCCACTATTGCAAGCTAATTTAGCACTATTGAGTGGCTTCGGACAGGGAAATGGAACCACCATTTTTATTTAAATTCTCAGAATAACTCAATCTAAGATTTATTGGAACTTCCTCTCTAAGAAAAAAGCTTGGGGAATCATATTTTGTTTTGAAAATGGCTTATTTGATAATTTGCTGTATTTACACAAAGTGTTTTCCTTTTCACTAGTTTAATTTTGATATTCCCTCACAGCTTTGTGCCACAAAAGAAAATAGTGATTCCTGTAAATACACTAAGCTCTCTGAATCTTATGTGATTTTGTTTAAACTTATGGAAATGTCCTATTTCCTCCATATAACCCCAGGCAATCTATTTAGCAGAAGCCTACTTCCTTTCAAGAGTCTGATCATGACTAACTCTGGCATGAAGTCATTTCTGACATTCTCATTTCTCTTCTCCTCAGGTAAAATGCATCACTATTTCTGTTGTTACCCCTGGTTCCTGGACAAAAATCCCTATAGGGAGGCAAAACCACCTCTACCCACCTTAGGTTTGCAGCTGAAACTCAAAAAGACAGATTACCAAGAGAAAAACAGAGATTATTACTGATGTAGTACACATCAGGTGGAAGAACACTAAACCAAAGGTAGGTAATTAAAAAAGGTGGTTTAAAATTCCAGCTTATCTAGAATCTTCCACAAAGGACAATAACTTGATAGAAAAATGACATGTCAAAGGATAGCAGTTTTAGGCTGAACACTAATGGAGGGAGATTCATTTGCAGATGGTCTCCAGGTTGATAAGAGTCTTTCTCCAGTAAAAAGAGAATTTATATCCTGTCTAGGCAGGAAAGAGGGAGATTTTTCTTTCTTGCTCATTTAGCTGCCTTCATGTTAAAGGAAATTTTACATCACAAGGCACATTTGCGGGCACTATATTCTGGTTTCCTTTACTCCTTGGATATTTTAATGTTAAATAGTCTTTCTTATCTACCAAATTGTAAGCTGCTTGAGGGTGGCTTTATGTCTCATTTGTCTCAACATCTACACAACAGTGCCTACTCAGAATCTGCATATAATAATGACTTTTGAATGAACAGATAAATATCTTGTTGCTGTGGTGGTTGTTGTTCAGTCATTAAGTCTGTCTGACTCTTTGTGACCCCAAGGACTGCAGCACACCAGGCTTCCCCAGAGTTTGCTGAAGTTTATGTCCATTGAGTCCATGATGCCATCCAACCATCTCATCCTCTGATGCCTTATTCTCCTTTTCCCTTCAATCTTCCCAGCATCAGGCTCTTTTCCAATGAGTTGGCTCTTCACATCAGGTGACCAAAATATTGGAGCTTCAGCTTCAGCATCAGTCCTTCCAATGAGTATTCAGGATTGATTTCCGTTATGATTGACTGGTTTGATCTCCTTGCTGTCCAAGGGATCCTTCAAGAGTCTTCTCCAGCACCACAATTCAAAAGCATCCAGTATCTTTTTAGCCCAATGTATAATGGGAAGATATTTGAAGTGTATAATGTGAAGGGGCTTCCCTGATAGCTCAGCTAGTAAAGAATCTGCCTGCAACGTGAGAGACCTAGGTTTGATCCCTGGGTTGGGAAGATCCACTGAAGTAGGAAATGGCAACCCTCTCCAGTATTTTTGCCTAGAAAATTCCATAGATAGTAGAGCCTGGTGAGCTACAGTTCCTCGGGTCACAAAGAGACACAATTGAGTGCACACACACAATGTGAAGAACAAGTAGAGGCTGGTCCAACTTTTAAAAAAATTTGCAGTTGTGCCTTTTTTAATAAGATAGAGAACTCTCTGAAAAATTATTGAAGCAGATACTCCCAACTGTCCTCCCAATATTCATTTTTCCCTTGCTTTTCAGCAGAAACCTAATTTTTGGAGAGAAGAGATGTATTGAATTTAAAATATTTCTTTTCTTAGATTCCCTTGAAGCTAAAGGTGGTCTTGTTTTCCAGATGGAGCTAATGTGATGTAAGTGGAGGTATTCATGGGCGAATGGCGCTTTCTGGTAACTTAGATAAGTATGAGTGCATTAAACACACACACAAACGTAGACTCAGTGAATTGGTGTAAATTTTTGCCACTTCATCTATATCCTTCTTTCACCGAATGTAGATGTGGTGCCTAGAAATATAACTGCCTTTCTGTCTTCTGTGACCAGAGATAACAGTAGCCTGGCTCTTTTTGTATGGTCCCACATGACTTTCAACTTTATTCCTTATTATGTGAGATTTAAAAAGAAAATCCTTAGTTGTCTGAGCCATTGTTTGTCAGATTTCTGTAATATGCAGCTGAATACAATTCTCAGCAGTTTATCAAGGTAAGTCTCCTGGTAGCTTTCACTAACTTTTCCCTTGTCATCGATTCTGTGGACAGGAAAATGGCTACTGGCCAAGATGCAGGAGCTTAACACAGATTTCCAGTTATTCTAAAGTAGTTTCTAGTGTTGATTCAGTTATTTCCCTTTATCTTTAGTGATCTGATTGCTTTTTAAAGTAAAGTTTATTTATGGGCCCCTCTAGTAAGTAATGACATCTTTAACAGTTTGAAACAAGTGTGGCCTTAAGAGACAAATGATTCTGGAATCTGCTGTTAAATAAGATGTACTCCACGTAACTATGAGAAAACTACAAGCTTATCTTGTGACAGAAATTCCCTAATGTTGAATGGACTTCTTTAAAATAATTCTACATATTTAGAGAATATATTTGGTATTGAGGTTGTAGATGCGTGTGTGTGTGTGTGTGTGTGTGTGTGTGTGCGCGCGCGCGCGCTTGTGCTGGTCACTCAGTCGTGTCTGATTCTTTGCGATCCCATGGATGGACTCTAGCCCTCCAGGCTCCTCTGTCCATGGGATTCTCCAGGCAAAAATACTGGAGTGGGTTGTCAGTTCCTTCTCCAGAGATGATAGATATAATGGGCCAAGAAGCCATGTTGGCCTTCACTGGTGATGATGCTTAGCTTCATTTCCCTACAAGGATGTTTCCAAGATTACTCTATGTCTGGCATGACTATGGTAACACATCCTCTGAAAATGACTCAGGAAAAGATACACTGTCCTGTTGCCTAGTGTGGAAGTTTATGGTCGTTGTTAAGAACTTTGCTTAGAGCCTGTTCAATGACACATTCTCAAGTAAAAATGACGTTTCCTCTTGGAACTCCTATAGCAAGAAGTAAAATGGTCTTCCTCCTGGTGAGAAAACATTATAATTGATAGCTTTTCCGTCTTTCTGACTAGTTCTCATTCTTATGCTTATGGATCTACCTTTTGAAAATACTAACATCCTAGTTTCTTGTCATGCTTGCTGCATGCTCAGTTCACTAACTCATGTCCCACTCTTTATAATCCCATGGATTGTAGCCCACCAGGCTTCTCTGTCCGTGGGATTCCCCAGGCAAGAATACTGAAGTGGGCTGCCATTTCCTCCTCCCAGGGGATCTTTCCAGCCCAGGGTTTGAACCTACTTTTCCTGCATTGGCAGGTAGACTCTTTACCATGAGAAACCCTGTTCTTGCCATAGAAGTAACCTAAAATAATTTCTTTAAATGATACAACTACTTTATGTTTTTAAACTTCATTTATTTTTGACTGTGCTGGGTCTTTGTTGCTGTGCATGGGCTATACTTCATTGCGGTGCATGGGCTTCTCATTCTGTGGCTTGTTTCAGAGCACTGGGTCTAGGGCACATGGACTTCAATAGCTGCCGCACACATCCTTCAGTCATTTTGGCATACAGGCTTAAGTTGCCCTGTAGCATGTAGAAACTTTCTGGACCAGGAATCAAACCCAATCCCCTGCATTGGCAGGTAGATTCTTAACTAATGGACCACCAGGGAAGTCTTAAAATAATTTTAAAATTAATAAAGTGTAATTTGGGTTAGAAAACTCAAGTCAAAGGGAAGTGCTTTCAATTCATTCATTTAGGAATTCTCAGTTCAATCTCACTTGAATAAAGTTGAAAGTCAGGCTACATATTTGATTCTCACTAGCCTTAGCTGAGATGTGCTTTCACATGAGCCCTTGACCACTAACAAAGATGCAAGTGACATGATCATATAAAATATATCTTGGGGATTTGGTAAAGATAAATAACAAGGACGTTTTCCATTGAATCACTGAAATAGTCATATTGGGTTGCCTATAACAGTATTCATTCCTCCTTCCCCTTTTCGAACAAATCAGTTTTGTTACAGTATTTAGCCCTACAGTACACAAATATGAGGGTAGTTGATTTTTCCTCCTTTTGCAGAAACTTACTGATGTAAGTTTTGGCCAATGAGACATGATGAGAAGATTTCTGGGGGATTCTGTTTATGCTACCACCTATGGACAATTGACCAACTTGGATGTAGTCTCTGCTGTCAAGGCATTAAAACAATTTAGATTGAACATAAAAATGGGTTTCCTAATAGGGATGATAAGGTATATGCTCCAAAATCTACCTTTTATTCCCATTCTCTTTACTTTATTCCAATATTCCACCATGTAAATTTCAGTTTTTTCCCCCAAATTTTAATGTTTATTCTTTCATTTTTTTGGTTTTATTAAAATACAAGTATGAGCACACACATATCATTGTATATGTATATATTATATAATGTGTCTAATTATATTGTGTGTATTAATATGTATATCAATAAATAAATATGCACACACATGATTCAAAATGAATTACCACATTCACAGGTTTTGTGAACTTGGTTTTCTTAGTTTTACAATAAAGATAATACTATAACTCATAATATTACTGTGATTAGTTTACTGTTGCTATTGTTTAGTCACTGAGTCATGTCCGACTCTTTCGGGACTGTAGCCCACCAGCACTTCTGTCCATGGGATTTCCCAGGCAAGAATACTGGAGTACATTGACACTTTCTTCTCAGGGGATCTGTGGGGATTCCCCTTCTTCACAGGGATCTTTCTGACTCCAGGGATCTAAACTGCATCTCCTGCGTTGGCAGATGGATGCTTAACCACCAAACCACCGGAGAAGCCAATGAGTTTATTAGAGTCTAGTAAAAAGTCTTGTATCATTCTATGAAGTATGTAATTAATGAAAGTGCAATGATACCTGTGACATGCTTCAAAATTCATACTACATTGAAAATAATATTTTACGAGAATTTGTCATATAGTTAACTGAGTTAAAGATGACATGATCTGATGATCTATTTACTAACAAACTTCATTCATATTCTGTAATCTCCAAAAGACTTTAAGTGCTTTCATATCAGTCTTCCCAGGTGGAGCTAGTTGTACAGACCCTGTCTGCCACTACAGAAGACATAAGGGATGAGGGTTCGTTCCCTGGGTTGGGAAGATCCTCTGGAAGAGGGCATGGCAACCTACTCCAGCATTCTTGCCTGAATTCCATGGACAGAGGAGCCTGGAGGGCTACAGTCTATAGGTTGCAAAGAGTCAGACATGACTGAAGCATTTAGCACACATGCACATTCTCATATTATTTGCTTTTCAGATTTGGGCAATGCTCTTTGCCAAAAAACTGTCACATGTTGACCTTTTCTGTTCATTAGCATATTTATATAGTGATATTATTAACAGAAGCATCTCTGCAAACAATGATCAGCAATGAGAATGCTATAGATCCTACATTAATAGTTAGACACATGCTTTCTGATTATGGAAAATATTTAGGACTTTGCAAAGGCAACTGCACTTTTGGTAAAAAGATGGTAATGTCATGCTGGTTTTCCACACTGAGCAGAATAAAAATAAAGGGTATGATTTATTGTCCTTTTTCCAAACCTCATAGAGAAGACTCTGTGTTTTACTTTCAGCAAATTAAAATGAACAAATCAAGAAGTATTGCTGAGTACTTAATATGTGCCAAAATTTGTGCTAAAAATACACATTTTACAAATTAAAAAATTAAAATATTCCATAATGGTCTAGCTGTTTTGAAAAACATAGTTATTTATTTATTAACTAGCGAGTCATATTTCTATAACATAGCTCAAAGGGCAAGTTAATCAGAGGTTTTGGTAATAATCTAATGCTTTTGTGTCCATTTTTTAGTGTGAAAAATTGCTAGCAGAAACAAATGATCACTAAAGTTATCTATAAGTTTCACTGATCAGATATATATGTATCCAGTCATGCTCAGTACAGAATTTGTGAAATGGCCAAGCAGTAAAATTCTCTGCCTGCTCTTCTCATTCTTTCATTCAGGAAGTGTCAAAAATTCATGTTTCAGGGAATTGAGATATATAATTTCAGCCTATAACTGTTCTAAGAACAACAGTTATTATTTCTATCAGAAACTGAGATGGTATAACATTCCCCCAACTGCTAATGTGCAGGACAGACGGTAGAACTGAGTATACTGAGAGCCAAGAAAGCAGAAGGAAAAGGTGTCCTCGGAACAGGTAGAGCAAAGAATCATCTGGGTCTCACAAATCATCACGAGAAACCCTTCCTAGACGTCCTCAAATAGGAAGGGCTGACATTTTTAGTGTCCATTATTGGCACACTTTATTATTGCACTTGACATCCATTTATCCATCTAATCCTCACAAGACCTCTTCCAGTAGGTCCCATCATTGTCTTCATTTTACTGATGATGAAACTAAGGGGTCAGAATGTCAGTGACTTTTCCAGGGTCACAAGCTAGTGTGTAAGCAATAAAGCAGAGGTGTGAACACAGGTCTCTCTATATCGAGTACAAATATAAAAAGGGATGTGGCATCAATTCAATTACTATTGAAAGTCCTTGAAAAAGGCTTATTTTGTGTGAACCATGCTGGAATTCAGAATGATGATTTTCGTTTGCAAATTTAGTTTTTGTTTTCGTCAAAGGTCTGTAGATAACACAATTTTTATAAACATGTATTTCAACAAAATTTATTTATGATCAAACATGGAACATTATAAAAAGACTATTTACTAGGCCACAAAAATTTCTTCACCCAAAAACAAAAATTGAGATTATCTTCAATGGCCATAACAGAATTAGTAATAACAAAATTTAAGAAATAACAAGAGAAAACTATAGAAAATTTAAAGATCTTAAATAATTATTGTACCAAAGAAATATCTAAAATTATTGGATTGTGTTAAAAAAAAGGATTATGTAGAACATAAAGAAAAAGATACTATTACCCATTAACAGTCCAATTTATTCCCTATTGCCTTAAAAATTAAGAAATGGAGGGGAAAATGCATTCATTAAGTGAAGAAATTAAAGAAGGAAAGTTAACAATAAAAAATCAAAATAGAAACCAAGATAATAACACAAATGAGTGAATCAGAATACATAAAGGCAGAAAACAAATGATAAAGTTCTCATAGCTTAAAAAATGCAGACAAAATTTTAAAAATATAATCCTGGAGTACTAGAATTCACTGAGACATATAAAACAGGGACTAATTAGGGCAACCAAGAGACAACAAAATATAACTTTGTCAATATTTTTTTAAAAAATCAGTAAAATGCTTGTTTTCTTCATTATGAAGGAGTGAAACTCCTACCAGAAACATGAAATGCAATTAAAAGTTTATTAAGGAAATAGACAACGTAATGGGTAAGTTCTTTCCAGCTCTTAAGGAATCAATAATTCCCATTTTATGTATACTGTTCCTAAGTTTATGGAATTTAGAATAAATAAATGCATGCATACTTCTGAATTAAATGAATATTAAAGCAAGAATAATTACCAAACTTATTTTATATTGTTAATGTAATATGATGTCTTCTCACTGCCCCAAAATTATACACCAATTTCTAATATAAATATAGAAGCAATAATTCTAAATAAAGGATCTACAAACCAAATTTTACATAGTGTATATATTGGGTTTTACAAAAAGCTTGTTCAGGTTTTCCATAGCATCCTATGGAAAAGCCTGGATGAAATTTCTGGCCAACACAATTCAAAAGAATTTTCCAAATAGTTCTGGTTCCAGGAATAGAAGGACGTCTTATATTGGGAAATCTACTACACGGCAAGAATCTGATAGGCAGTGGTTTACCAAGGACAGGTTGGTGGGAGGTATCAGCTCTGGCTGCCTACTGGTACAAAAGGGTGTATTGTTGTAGAAAGTTAATTTAATGGAATAAAAGTTCCTCTGCTTTTTACTCTAACCATGCACTGACAATAAAAGGTTAATATCTTCATATTATAAGGAGGTCTTAAAAAATGAGGGACTATTAACACCAGCATGTCAAGAAAGAATGGGAACAAAGAATATGAGCTTATAAATTCTTACAGTTCATGAAGGCTGAAATACAGACAGCCACCTTCCAGATCCATCAGCATCTGAGCCAGCGATGAGGGGAACATTTGAGTTCCTGCTCAATTAGCAATCATAAAAGCTGGTCCCGACTGACCCCAGGATGCAAATAAGCACTTTGGAAATATTTGCCATAGCAGAGTGTATGTCTATATACATGTTAATGAGAAGTGTGAAAATAAATGATTTTAGAATTTCATTTTTAAATATCTTTCTGTATTTCCAACTTTCTGCAGTGGTCAGTTATAATTTTTAAAAATATAAAAATTACATATATATACATATACTATATATACATGTAATGTATATACAGTCTATTTGCATGAGGCAAAAGGAATACTGTTAGATCTTCAGTTGCAAACCACGGGATCTACAGATAAAAATAAACAACTCCAACAACCTTCCATTTAGGAAGCTGGCTGAATGGCTTGATCTGTAAAGGAAGGGCTCTGACCTCTTGGTAGAGAGTGACTCATAAATAATTATTACTTTTCGTAAAACAAATGTTTTTGAAGGATCGCTAAAGTCTTTATTAAAACAAGCATTGTGCTCCTATGAGATTTCCCCATCTCTAAGATTAATATCCTATTTGAGGACACTGAAGTATTTCTCTTGTAATCTCACATGAAGGACTATTTTGTGCAATGCCACAGGTTAAATGCATATCATGAAATTCGCTTTCCTCTCTAGTGCCCTTTCTATCGCTTACTTCAATGAAAGTCCACCAAAATACAGTATGATTCAGAATATTGAAGCTGTAGCTAAGCAAGAAAAGTTCATTCAAAATTGATTTTCTTTCAGGAATCCTTGGAATTCTTCATTCCAATTGTTCACCTCTACTGTAGGGCTCGGTAAACACTTAAGGAAGTTGCCCTGCACTGCAGCCCGCCAGACACATGAAGGAATGCAGAGCAGGATAATCACAACATCATCAACCCAATTCTCCAAGGGAGCTGGCCAATAATGCTGTTCTAATTGAATAACTTATCCACAGCGATTTCCCCCGGGAGAGCCGAAGGCTCAGCCTCGGTGAAGAGGCAGATGGTGCCGCATATACAATGAAACCTGTAATTTTCTCTTGCCATTGGACATGTTAACAGTGGGCTGTTTCTGCTTATTCTTTAATATTTCATTTTAATAGTGCCTTCCCAAATTATAATGTACCATGAAGCAACCAAAGATGGGTGCAGTGAGTGATACATAGCATGTTTAATTTATCATACCTCTCGCTCACCGAACAACTCACTTGGTAATCAGCAGCAGTATATGTCAGTCAGGTGCAAACTGATATGAAAGCAACAGAAAGAACCCAGTTAAAACCAAAAGGGGAGATGGGTCTTGCGGGGGGCGTGGCATTCACTAGCAGCGAAGTACAGAACATCAAGTGCATTCTAATTCTGATTTTTTTTTTTAAAAGGTAATTTGTTGTGGAATATGCACACCCAGTGTATTTGGGAGGACAATGGGAAGGTTGTGTTTTCTGCTTTGAGACTGAATCAACCACTGGGATCTGGAGGAGGATGAAGGGCTGTGAGGTTGCCTGATTTTATCATCCAGCGGCAGTCCACGTTGGACTAAGGAGTTGCGAGCTTCGGGGTTGAGGGGGTTAGGGGAGGCGGGGAGCGCAGGCAGCGACAGCCCATCAGCGGTCTAACAACACGACAGATGACAGGCCCAGAGGCAAACCCAGGGCCGCCAGCCCATCAGCTTCGAAGGCTGCCGAGTGGCAGCTGCAGCAATGGAAGGTCATTCAGACTTGAATGTTTGGGTCTTGCTGGGGTCTTTTTGCCCTGGAAACCGTTCTCCATCCAAAGAGCCCTTCCTGGAAAAGAGTGGAACTAAGGTCAAAGGGACACAGTAAAAGGAGATCTATTACTCTGGTGCAATAATCCCAAGGCAAAAGCTATGTCATAAAGAATGTTCCTGCTACTAAAGATATGTCTCTGTGGCTTGCCTATGAGGAGGAACGCGTTCATAGCTGTAGTAAGTAAGTGGACCATGGCTGATGTTTATCAGAAATGCCAAGATACAGGAAGAAGGCTCTCGGGGTCACAGGGTGGCACAGATCGGCCCATGGTAATTGAGAACAGAAGATGAGATTTGGTTGATTTTATTTTGGGAAAGGTACATCAGTGCTGAAGCATATGACATGGATAATTCATAAAGCCTCTGGTTTGTATTAGACTCCCAATCTGCCTTTCCGAAAGAAATGACACAATTAATGTGTCAAATAATAATGTGCCACTTGCAGAAAGATAATTGTACCCAGTGTTAGATAGTTATTAGGTCAGAACGAATGCTCATCCTTTCAAAGGCAGCCGCCTCTATTCACTCCAGCATCCTACTGTAAATACAGTATTGTGTTCATAATCACACAGACTGTAGCCAGGAACACTGGGTTTTATCTGATTTTCCTCCGTTTGGAATAATACTCTGATGATTCCTGAAATAGCAAACTCAGTCATGTGAAATACAAGTGAAGATAATGAGAGACAGATTGTTAAAGGTAGAGGAGGGGGTTTTGCTTTTTTTGCATAAAATGAAGTATGAGAACCATCCCTGAGATGGTTTCAGTATATAACCCAAACTATCAGATCTGAATTTGCTCACATGTAAAAGATAGTCTTTCCTCCTGATGATTTAATATATAAGGATATCAAGAAGTCCTTGTTTAATCCCTGATACCATAATTCATTCCATGTGGATCCTCAAGACCATCTCTCTTAGACTGAACTACATACTTCATCCAACCTAGAAGGAGGAAGTGAAATACATGATTATTACATATGCATGGGTTTCTGCTTTATTGACTCAAGCATAGATGTAGTGTGATATGAAAAAAAAATAGCCATTTGTGAAAGGAAACAAACACTGCATTTTGGGAGTATTTTATCTGCAGAGTCCATTGAACTGGTTATTGTCATGAAGGTATTAAAAATAAATGAAATATTTAAAGTGCTCAATTGTACTTTATGGACAGGAATAGGACAATAGATTGTCCTTTGTGAGGGAGCATTCTCAAGTGACATCCTAACTAGTAGATGGACCACAAAGAGGGACAGACCTTATAATGACAGACATTCTTACCTGAAAGAGATTTTGTTAGAGGAAATCAAGCTAATACATAACAGATAATTAAAGTAAGTGTGTTAAGAGAGAGGCGAGATGGTGAGTTTACCTGTTGAAGATAAATGCTTTACAAATTCAAATTACAGAATATAGATATGTCTGTTCTAACATTATATAAATGCTCCAGAAAAAAACCTTTGTAAACTGCAAAAGAGTGCTTAGAAATTAACAGAACTTATAGGCGCTTCCCTGGTGGCTCAGATGGTAAAGAATCTGCCTGCAATGCGGGATACCCAGGTTCAGTCCTTGGGTCAGGCAGAACCTCTGGAGAAGGGAATGGCTACCTATTGCAGTCTTCTTGCCTGGATAATTCCATGGACAAAGGTGTCTGACAGGCTACAGTTAATAGGGTTGCAAAGAATTGGACACAACTGAGCAACTAACACTTTCACTTTCATAGGCAAAATAGGGTTGGGACTCAAAACCTATGGACTACTGTAGGCAGAACACAAACATAATGAAAGCTATCAAATCTTCATTGGCATTTACACTAATCATCATTGTCAGTCCATCCTTTGCAGTCTTAAACCTGAAACTTTGTGTTTCCTCCTTTAAAACTTAGGACATAGCGGGATATTGATCAAAATTAAAAACTAGACTTCCCGTTCCTCCATGCAGTAGTCCCATTCCTCCCAGCTCCTCCCCTTTAACAACGGCAACAGCAAAATTCCCTAGACATACTACAAGCAGAGAAAGTCTCTGAAAGCTGAAAGGATTCTGATTGCCTAGGACTTTAGGACTTGAGAAACAGTATGGTGGTGGTTGCCTCCCCAGATAATTCCTCTCATATATCCCAGAGAGTGCCTCAGAAGCTGCCAACCCATCATCAGCATCAGGCACAGATATAAAAAGCTCCAAGAAAAACCCTGTTTCCTCTTGCCAAAGGATGGGGGAAACAATGGTCTATTTAAGGAAAAAAGTTTCAGAAATATTCACCCTACTCCAGCCCAAATTCGAGAGAAAAACTTCTGAAAGCTCCGTGTTCACAGAGGCTGGATGAGGTAGGTGGTAGGAGGTGGGCTTGGGGGTTATTGGCACGTTTGCCCTGTGGTGGCAGTGGGTGTCAGAGAGGAGCTGATCCGATGCCCTCTGTGTGAGTTGGTACTCTCCTTCCACTGGAAGGTTGTCAGCTGGATGAAGGAGAGCTGAACTTCAACCTCACCTATCTGCTATGAGGCAGTGAGTCATTGTCCTACTTGAAGTCTTCATATAAGTGTATCTTAAAGTGTTATTCCTTCACTTCTGCCTTTTGATAATCAATAGAAGTAAGTCACTAAGTCCAGCCCTTCCTCAGGGGAGGGGATTAAGCTCTGCCTCTAGAGGTGGAGGCAGGTGGAGAATCTGTGGGCCATCTTTTAAGCCACGAAAGAGGGTCTCTTAGGGGTTGGGAATGTTCTAAGAAGAGGGGACAAAGTACATGGAGAAGCCCAAGATCTGAGGTTTGAATCCTGTAAACCCATGATCCTTGGGATCATCTTATATAGGCAGCCACTGAGTAAGGCAGTGGCAAGAAAAGCTGAACAATCCAGCATGTTCATACAGCTCTAGGAAACTAACACAACCCTCTCGTCTCATAACTCTAATCCTTTCCGTTCCTCTTTTCCCACCACTGGGTGATGTCATCTTGCATTTCATTCATAAAATCGATGCAGTCAGATGAAAACAATCTCATATTTTCACCAAACTCATAAATCCACTTGTATTTGTTTGGATAGCTTTCTCTTCTCTTAGGGGCTTTCTTATCAAAGACAACCTCTCCACTATACTTTCTTACTCAATTTGCTCACCCAATTATCCGCATTTCTATTCTGTAATATCATCAGTCTCTACTGGATCATTTTCATTTATTTAAAAACATGACTTAATATTATCCATTCTAAAATCATAAATATATATATATTTTTTTTTTTCCTTCTTGACCTCACACCCCTCTCCAAATACCATTTCTCTTTTCTGCTCCCCAATAGATAAATCTCAGAAGAGTCGTCAATATTCACCCTTTCCACTTTTCTCACTTGTTTTTTCTGTCCAATTTACTTTAAATTAAATTAAATTTAAATCTTCTTTCCACCATTCCACTGAAAGACCTCTTATCAAACTCATTAATGTCTTATTTAATTGCTCAGTTGCGTCTGACTCTTTGCAACCTCATGGACTGCAGCATGTCAGGCTACCCTGTTTTTCACTATCTCCCAGAGTTTGCTCAGACTCATGTCCATAGGGTCAATGATGCCATCCAATCATCTCATCCTCTGCCATCCTCTTCTCCTTTTGCCTTCAATCTTTCCCAGCATCAGGGTCTTTTCCAATGGATCAGCTCTTCATATCAGGTGGGCAAAGTATTGGAGCTTCAGCTTGCATTTTGCCAAACCCACCAGCTAATTCTCCATCTTCATTTTACCCAAACTTGCAGCGGTCAACACAGTTTACCACTCTCTCCTATCTGCCACTTCCAGTTTCAAGCACTTGTCAATTTTACCCCTTCATCATTTCCAATGAAATAATTTGGGGAAATGATATTTGCAAGTAGCTCTTAAATTGTAGTCTTTCTTTGTGCTTTTGGATGTGTCTTTTTTAAAACTTGGTAGGCGGTTTAGGGTTGTTTATATTGTTTATTTTCACCAGTTATGCACATGGGCCAAATGTTCTAGGAACTGAGGAACATTTAGAGATAGTCTGAAAAGCTGCCATTTATGGCGAAAATGATTTTACACAAAAATGGGATCTCTGTTAGCAAAGTTTTACTGATAAGACACAAGTACACATTAAGATTGCCACATAGCATAAGCAAGTAGATTCTAAATTTTTTCCACATCTGTTATGCTTGTTTGTTTTTCTGCCATAGTGGCAGATAAAGAATGTAGATACATGTGCATAGTTTCCAGAGTAAGATTCTAAGTTGGGAACATAGCTCAGTGTCTAGAGTGAGGCTGGGCTATGGAAGATTTTTTGATGCCAGATGTGAGATACAGGAGAGAAAAATCTTTTTTACTGGGAATGTTTCTAAGTGTTATTCCCAGATATGACAGAAGACAACTGGCAGAAATCCAGATTAGTATTTAAAGAGTGCCAAAGTAGATTTGGGACACTGGTGGTGCATGTTTGATGTGTAAACGCATTCTCCACAGAGATAGTTGGTCTAAGCTAAAGCAAAAAAAGAGAAAGAACAAGCGAGGGAGAAGAAGAAGGAAGAAAGAGGAGGAGGAGGAGAAAAACAACAACAAGAAGAGGGAGGGGGAGGGGAAGAAGAAGAAAAGAAGAAGGAGGGGGGAAAGGGAGGAGGAGGAAGAACACAGCAGCTTCCAACCAATGACAGACAGGGAAACTGGTGTTGAAATACTCCTACTTCCTTATCTCTGGAGGGATAACTCTGCTTCCTTTATCTTCTTTATGGGATTAATAGGGTATCCCTAGTCACCACTGTGGCAGCAGTCTCAATTACACATCTTTCTCAAGTCATTTTCCCACATCTCTGCTCATGTTTGTGTACATCCCAAATAACTGCTGCTGCTGCTAAGTTGCTTCAGTCGTGTCCGACTCTGTGCGACCCCATAGACGGCAGCCCACCAGGCTCTCCTGTCACTGGGATTCTCCAGGCAAGAACACTGGAGTGGGTTGCCATTTCCTTCTCTAAGGCATGAAAGTGAAAAGTGAAAGTGAAGTCGCTCAGTCGTGTCCGACTCTTAGTGACCCCACGGACTTCAGCCCACCAGGCTCCTCCATCCGTGGGATTTTCCAGGCAAGAGTACTGGAGTGGGGTGCCATTGCCTTCTCCATCCCAAATAACTACTTTCACTCAAAGTCTTGTCTTGAGATTTGTTTATGGAAGAATGAAAACCAAGACACCACCTATACTGTTGGATATCGTGGTCCAAGGAAAGGATCAACACACAAGTTATAAGTTGGACTGTAGCCCCTCCCAAATTCAGGTGTTGAAGTCTATCAGGGTAGTACCTCAGAATGTGGCATTATTTGGAAATAAAGTTGTAGCATATAAAATTTGTTAGGATTAAAGCAGACCCCTATTCTAATAGAACCGGGTGCTTATGAAAAAAGGTAAATTTAGAGACAGAAATAGATCTGCACAGGGTAAACCCCATGTAATCTTGAAGACAGAGATCGGGGTTGCTATGGACTGAATTTGTCCTCCCCAAAATCATCTGAAGTCCTAACCCCCAATGTGACTATATTTGGAAATAAGGTCCATAAGCAGATAATGAAAGTCAAATAAGGTCATCAGGGTGGGGCTCTAATCTGATTGAATTAGTGCCATTATAAGGTACCAGAGTGCTCTCTGTCTCTGTCTCTCTCCAAAACCCTTCTCCACAATGTAAGGACGCAGTGAGCTGGTGACTTTCTATAAGAAAGGAGGAGAGATTTTACAAGACCCCAAGTCACCCAGCATCTTGATCTTGGACTTCCTAGCCTCAAGAACTGTGGGAAATAAATACTAATACAGGAGTGATGTGTCTAAAAGCCAAGAATGCCTAAAATTGTCAGAAAACCAGCAGAAGCTGGGACAGAGGCCTGATACAGAGGGAACAGCCCCCAGAAGGTACTAACCCTGTTAGCACTTTGACTCAGAGTTCTAGTCTCCAGAGTTGGGAGAATAATTTTTTGTTATTTAAGCCACCTACTTTGTGGTGTGTTGTGACAGCAGCCCTAACAAATTCAAAAAACACAGGACTGAAAGATCATTGCAGTGGATGCAAACTTAGACACTCTCTGTGGCCCACAGCTTGGCTGAGCTGGGCCTCTATTTGGGTGCACATTGCAGGAAAGCCAGAAACTGAGTCAGATATTGGACTTATTTCCCAAGAAGAGATGCATTTCTTCTCTTAGTTCTCTTAGAACTTTCTTCTCTTCCATTCAGTTTAGTCGCTCAGTCGTGTCTGACTCTTTGTGACCCCATGAACTGCAGCACGCCAGGTCTCCCTGTCCATCACCAACTCCCGGAGTTTACTAAAACTCATGTCCATCGAGGTGGTGATGCCAACCAGCCATCTCATCCTCTGTTGTTCCCTTCTCCTCCTGCCCCCAATCCCTCCCAGCATCAGGGTCTTTTCCAATGAGTCAGTTCTTCACATCAGGTGGCCGAAGTATTGGAGTTTCAGCTTCAACATCAGTCCTTCCAATGAACACCCAGGACTAATCTCCTTTAGGATGGACTAGTTGGATCTCCTTGCAGTCCAAGGGACTCTCAAGAGTCTTCTCCAACACCACAGTTCAAAAGCATCAATTCTTCTCTTAGAACCCTCTAAGTTCTGTTGAACCTATTGTTCATTTTCCCCCTCTCTTTACTGTTAGCAATGTGGTCTAGAGACCTAATACTACTTAGCAAATTATAGCAAATTGCTATAAAGTGTCTTTTACTTTTGAATAAAGCAAATAAATTAATTTGACGCTTATGAGTCTCTTTTCTTCCAGGAAAAGAGAGATAACCACCAACCAGACTTTTAAAGAAAACTCCTGTGTCTAGAAAAATGAAATAAGCAAGTTCATTAAAATCTAATAAAGTAAATGAATATGTAAATAAATAGCTTAGGTCTTAACACAGTAAGAGTTTCCCAATCAGGACAGGAATATCTAAGTCTAAAGATGGGTTTAACATACTAATTAAGTAAGTTTAGGAAACCTGATATCCCCTCCTCAGTGCCCCATTTCCTCATTGTCAGGATAAGGAGATTGGACTCGGTTGTCTAAAGCATAGAGGCTTTTCTAATTCCAGTATTTCTGTGATTCTGTGATCCATCCTCACCTGTGCCAGGCTCAGATGGTGCCATGGAGCGGAACCAGGTGGATCTGGAAGGCTCCGTTTCTCCTGCACAGTTGGAGTGCCAGACCAAACCAACCACAATGTGTTTGCCAGCAATGACCTTGTAGAGATTTTCAAAGGCTGAACATTTATACCCATAGATTTTCCTCATTATTATTTTCAGCCTCACCGCACATTTTGTTTCATTTTGTTTCTGAGAAGTATTTTGGAAGCCTCTCTCTTACTAGACACTTTGACAGTATTGGCAATCATGGTACCTTTCTCCCCCACACTGTGACTTAATGTGGAGTCAGTCTCGTTCAGAACATCTAGCTATTGCAGAGCTGTGGGCTCTGTTTTTCTCTCTTTTTTTTTTTTACCCTTAAATATAACAGAGCAAAAAAACTGGTTGGGGGAAAATTTTAATTTCTTCTAAGGGTCGTTTTTCCTCTGTTATCATTGAAATAATAAACTGTGAAACATAAACTCTATGTTTAGTATAATTCTATATATTAAAGAACACAATCTTTTATTATTAAAAGATGTGCCAAGGCTGGAATTTAGAGCAGGTGGAAAACTGCCTGATTGATCACATTGTTGAGACTTCATCACTGGGGTGGGGTATGGTCTGGGTCTTAACTGAATTTTATATTTAAAGACAGTAATCAGGGAAGGCATTATTGGAGAATAAATATAAGCAAATGTGGGAACAAAAAAGACATTGACCATATTCAGAAACACAGCTAATTCCTCAGTTTCAGTTTCAGTTCAGCCACTCGTTGTTCGACTCTTTGCAACCCCATGAACCGCAGCACGCCAGGCCTCTCTGTCCATCACCAACTCCTGGAGTTACTCAAACCCATGTCCATTGAGTCGGTGATGCCATCCAACCATCTTATCCTCTGTTGTCCTCTCCTCCTCCTGCCCTCAATCTTTCACAGCATTAGGGTCTTTTCAATGAGTCAGCTCTTCGCATCAGGTGGCTAAAGTATTGGAATTTCAGCTTCAACATCAGTCCTCCCAAAGAACACCCAGGACTGATCTCCTTTAGGATGGACTGGTTGGATCTCCTTGCAGTCCAAGGGACTCTCAAGAGTCTTCTCCAACACCACAGTTCAAAAGCATCAATTCTTCAGCGCTCAACTTTCTTTATAGTCCAACTCTCACATCCATACATGACTACTGGAAAAACCATAGCCTTGACTAGATGGACCTTTGTTGATAAAGCAATGTCTCTGCTTTTTAATATGCTGTCTAGGTTGGTCACAACTTCCCTTCCAAGGAGTAAGCATCTTTTAATTTCATGGCTGCAATCACCATCTACAGTGATTTTGGAGTCCAAAAAAATAAAGTCAGCCCCTGTTTCCACTGTTTCCCCATCTATTTGCCATGAAGTGATGGGACTGGATGCCATGATCAGTTAATTCTCCAGTTTAGGCCAGATTAAAAAATGACCTAGGGGGCTTCCCTGGTGGCTCAATGGTAAAGAATCTGCCTGCCAATGCAGGAGACATGAGTTCAATGCCTGGGTCAGGAAGATCCCCTGGAGGAGGGTGTGATAACCTACTCCAGTATTCTTACCTGGGAAATTCCATGGTCAGAGGAGCCTGGTGAGCTACAGCCCATGGGGTCACAAAACAGTTAGACACAACTTAGCCACTAAAAACAACAACAACAACAATAACAACAACAACAAGGATCTAAAGTAATTTCTTAATGGGTTTGAATTCCCTTTTGGAGGGATGAAAATATTTTGGAACCAGATAGAGATGCTGTTTGAACATTGTGAATGTGAATGTACTAAATGTCACTGAATTGTTCATGATAAGATGATTAATTTCATGTTACATGAATCTCATCTCAATTTGAAAAGTACCTTAAATGTCAGGGACCTTAAATGGCAGAACCTATGTGAGATTTTGCCTAATTTGGTGAGTAATGTGGGGCCATTGAAATCTATGGACATCGAGAAGACACATGATCAAGAAAACAGAACGTGGTGACAGTTTTGGAGTTGAATCAAACAGGGATATATATGAGGTGGGGAGACCAGCTATGAGGTTATTGGAGTATTCTACTTTGTAATGTAAAGCCTAGGAGTGATCTTTTCTTTAAACATGATTTTGTGGAAATTTCCATACTAAAATTTAGAGAAAATAGTTTAATGAATTGTATATGCTTATCATCCATTTCAACTCAAAATTCTGCCAAACTGATTTCAGTCTGCACACCTCCATCTCCGCACCTTTTGTTTCAAATAGTTTCCTTCAGTGTTTTGAGGCAAACATAGAATATCATATAGTTTCACCAGAGATAAACAAGCTTTAGACTACATCTTTGATTTATAAGGACATCTTTCTTTCTCCTTCTTCCTACTAAAAGTACACCTAACAGAATAAAGAGCCAATTATTTTTATTTTTTTTCAATTGAAATATAGTTGACATACAATATTATGTTAGTTTCAGGTGTACTACATAATTATTTGCCACTTGCATGCATGATGAAGAGCACATTCTTAATGCCATCCAATGTTTTCGTGATAATTTCGAACAGGTGGGTTGTTCTAATGAGCTCTACATAAAAACCATATATTGCATTTAATATTATGTTTCTTAAATATCTTTTATGTTACAATGGCATCTTGAAACTTTTCCATATGCCATTATTTGTTGGAGGAAATGTGTAACTTGTCTTGCAGAATATTCCACATTCTGAATTTGGATGCTTAACGCCAAATGGTCTCATCTTGGATCAGTGGAAGCCGTTTCAATTTGGATTCTGTTTCCTATTGATCTGAAGATGATACTGAGAGACAACAGTCAAAGAGCTGGAGTGTTCATTGCTATCACTTGTCATTGCTTCTGGGAAATTTCAGAAGATAGAGCTAAATAGGTACATACAAGAAAAAAAAATAGTGAGCTGATAGTGATATTTACAATAAAATATAAAATAATGTGGTTTTACTTAATTTCTTGGTTGAATTTTTGTATTTATCATCTCATGCTGACAATACTAGTTTTACTTTAACTAATGAAATGTTATTTGTAAGCTAGTTTTGAAATAAGAGTATAATATTCCTAACAGATTACTGAAAGCAGCTTGCATTTTCTTTGCCAGGAGATCTTTGAGATCACTTTTTCAACATCATTGTAATTGATGGTGTGCCAGTTTCTTTTGGCTTTATTGGCAAACTCTTGTCAAAAACTCTCTCTCCATTTCCTTTCCTACTGCCATGGCCCCAATTCAGTTGAACAGTTCCACTAAACCAGATTATTTCATAGTTTCCTCATCTGTTTCTCTCCTTCCCAACCTCTACTTTTCCACGATATTCTGTACATTGTTGTCAGAGGCATATTTCTAAAGTGCAGATTTGATTAAAATAAAAAAAAACAAGAGAAGCTAAGTTTCAATGGCTCCTCATTACCTGGTTGATGAAATCCAGACTCCTTGCTCTGAAGATCAATGCCCATCCCCCTGGGATAATGCATATATCAAATGTCATCAGTTCTCATGGTCTGTGCTTCTAGGTATCCTATTAGGAGTTCTCCCATATGGGTACAGAACTCAGCACGCCAGTGTATCTGCTACAGGATGAAACATACACATGGGAGAGACAGACAAAAGGACTGATATCCAAGGACTTCGGAGAACAACTTAAAAAATGTCTTATTATGAATTGGGAGAGTAGCATTGAAACATACACATTACAATACATAAACAGATAGCTAGTGGGAAGTTGCTATATAACACAGGGAACTCAACATGGTGCTCTGTAACAAGCCCAAGGCTGGGGTGGGGAATGGGAGGGCAGTTCAAAGGGGGAGAGGACATATGTATACTTATGGCTGATTCACATTGTTATGTAGCAGAAGTCAACGCAATCTTATAAAGCTATTATCCTCCAACTAAAAATAAAAGAACCTGTGGCCAACTCATGTTGATGTATGACAAAAAACATCACAATATTATAAAGCGATTATCCTCCAATTAAAATAAATAAATTAAAAATAAAAAGAGAAAGTCTTGTTAGATGTCTCTTTCTTTAAACCTCTTTAAACCTCTCTTTGACTGTTCTTTAACAATTTTTTTCTCCTTTGGCCGTTTTCCCAAACAGTATCTAATCTGACTCTTCTGAATCTTTTTCCTGGATTTTTTTTCCCTTGGGAACTTCACATTTTTATCTGTCCCCTCATACAGAATAATACTTTCTCAATTCTTACCTTGAAACTTCTATTTGCAGCAGTACCCACATATGTAGGAAAACAATGGTATCTTCTGATAACCAGACTCATTATCCTCACAGTTTAAAAGCTGTATTTTATAACTTAAATATTCTTTTTTGTTTCTCTCCCATGCTTCAGTGGCTTATCTATGTTTCATGCAACCAGTTGCTCAAATATCCAAGTTTCCTCATTTATTTTTACATAAGGTTTATCCCAAACCATCTTCCCCATGTTATGTTTCAAGATTACTATACATTCCAGTGAGACAACATCCACTTAATTTTTTTCTTTTTACTTCTACGATATTGAATCTTTCCTTACTGGATTGCATTTCTCATCATTTCCACCAAATGAAATTCTAAGCATCACTCAAAATTCTGCTTAGAAGCCATCTTCATGGATTATTTTCCCTGTTCTAATGCCAATCTAGGCCTCTCAGAATTCCTATAGAAATTATGTCCGTTCCACTTAGGTCATTTATGGCATCGTGCCTGCTATTATATTTTTCTATGTACACATATGTCTCCTTTATTAGGGTATACTTTGCCTGAGGGGAGACCTTATTTAATTCACATTAAGGTGACCCAATGACTTCATAAATCCTATCTTGAAACAAATAAGGCAGCTTACTATTACCTACATTTAAATAATCCAATATTGTCTGTATTCTCATGATATTTTCTGAAATTCAATAATGACTTACAGTAAAGAATAATAAAAGAGGTAGGACAGTAGATCTCACTGAGAATCCAGTGAATTTTATAGATCCTTTTCCTAAAAAAACAGCATATTGTCCACATTTTGCAAATATTTGCATGGTCACACTTGTCTTTCTTTTGCTACCTCAGTGGAGCTGAAGAACTATTGCTCTCCTATTGTTTCTATTTACATGTCTGGGCTGTTGAACTCTCCTCCATATTCTGTCTATTTAATTGTTCCTTAATTTGAAATTAGTGTGACTAGTGACATTTCCTGAAAATAATTTGATTACAAAAGAAAAGTTTGTGTATTGGAATAATGTGTTCCACCCAATGAACTCCAGATATTTATTATGGAACTGAATCTTATTGAACACCCACTGAAGTGTATGTGCGTGCGTGCGTGCGTGCGTGCGTGTGTGTGTGTGTGTGTGTGTATGTACTGGGCAAGGTGCCTTGCTAGATGTTATCATTCATGTCAGGTATTCAGAGACAAATAAAAGAAAACAGATCCAGTTGGTACCTGAAAATGTGGGCTGCTTACAGATGTGCAAAAAATTTCACACATAAAATAAACTGTTAATAAATGTAATTATTCCACTGCTTTCCCTTGTAAGTCCTTTCCATAGGGAGCTATGAAAAAGCCAGATGCTGATATGGGAAATGTCCCAGAATTATTCTTTTGAAAAATATTAGCACTCCATTACAAAAGGTCTTGCCTGGAATTATACTGAAACTCAGCTCCTGATGACTACAAACATTTAGAAGTAGCAATATATTGGAACAAAACTTGAGATCTGAGGGTGAGCATTTTTACAGTTAATTAGAATAATGTGAACTTTGGAATTATCTATAAATATTATCACACTTAAATGGCATGGACAGATTTCTTCTGGTGGTTGATGGTATAAATGCTTTCTGAGACTAACTCCTCAATCGCTACACAAACAGAGGTGTTAGTTCCATAGTTCTTAGCATGGAATTGCCACCCCAGCTAAACTGCTTCTTCTGGGGCAGCTGGTGGGGTTGGTAGTAAATGTCATCACTGCTGTACACCTCAGATCTTATGGCAACTGTGAACACCATTTCTCTATCTGCTAGGTATTAGTGGAATATCTAAATTTTGAGTTAAAATATGGAAGGAATCAGTTCATCAGTTCAATCACTCAGTTGTGTCTCACTCTTTGTGACCCCATGAATTGCAGTACACCAGGCTTCGCTGGTGTGGGGAACCCCCGGAGCTGGCTCAAACTCATGTCCATCGAGTCAGTGATGCCGCCTAACCATCACATCCTCTGTCGTCCCCTTCTCCTCCTGCCTTCAGCCTTTCCCAGCATCAGGGTCTTTTCCAATGAGTCAGTTTTTCGCATCAGGTGGCCAAAGTATTGGAGCTTTGGCTTCAGTCCTTCCAATGAATATTCAGGACTGATTTCCTTTAGGAGGGACTCATTGGATCTCCTTGTAGTGCAAGGGACTCTCAAGAGTCTTCTCCAACACCACAGTTCAAAAGCATCAAGTCTTCACTGCTCAGCTTTAGTTATAGTTCAACTCTCACACCATACATGAATACTGGAAAAACCACAGCTTTGACTAGATGGACCTTTGTTGGCAAAGTAAAGTCTGCTTTTTAAGATGCTCTCTAGAGTGGTCATAGCTTTTCTTCCAAGGAGCAAGCATCTTTTAATTTCATGGCTGCAGTCACCAACTGCAGTGATTTTGGAGACCAAGAAAATAAAGTCTCTCACTGTTTCCATTGTTTCTCCATCTATTTGCCATGAAGTGATGGGGCTGGATGCCATGATCTTAGTTTTCTGAATGTTGAGTTTTTTAAGCCAATTTTTTCACTCTCTTCTTTCACTTTCATCAAGAGGCTCTTTAGTTCTTCCTCACTTTCTGCCATAAGGGTGGTATCATCTGGAGGCTATTGATATTTCTCCCAGCAATCTTGATTCCAGCTTGTGCTTCATCCAGCCCAGCATTTCTTATGATGTACTCTGCATATAAGTTAAATACGCAGCGTGACAATATACAAATTTGACATACTCTTTTCTCTGTTTGGAACTAGTCTGTTGTTCCATGTCCAGTTCTAACTGTTGCTTCTTGACTTGCATACAGATTTCTCAGGAGGCAGGTAAGGTGGTCTGGTATTTCTATCTCTTTCAGAATTTTCCGCAGTTTGTTGTGATATACAGAGTCAGAGGTTTTGGTGTAGTCAATAAAGCAGAAGTAGATGTTTTTCTGGCACTCTCTTGCTTTTTTGATGATCCAGTGGATGGTAGCAATTTAATCTCTGGTTTCTCTGCCTTTTCTAAATCCAGCTTGAACATCTGGAAGTTCACTGTTCAAATATTGTTGAAGCCTAGCTTGGAGAATTTTGAGCATTAGTTTGCTAGCGTACGAGATGAGTGCAATTGTGTGGTAGTTTGAGCATTCTTTGGCATTTACTTTCTTTGGGATTGGAATGAAAACTGACCTTTTCCAGTGCTGTGGCCACTGCCGAGTTTTCCAAATTTTCTGGCATCTTGAGTGCAGCACCTTCACAGCATTATCTTTTAGGATTTGAAAAAGCTCAACTGGAATTTCATCACTTGTAATAATTTTGTTTATAGTGATGCTTCCTAAGGCCCACTTGACTTTACATTCCAGGATGTCTTGCTCTAGGTGAGTGATCACACTCTTGTGGTTATCTGGGTCATGAAGATCTTTTTTGTATAGTTTCTCTGTGTATTCTTGCCACCTCTTCTTAATATCTTCTGCTTCTGTTAGGTCCATATGGTTTCTGTCCTTTATTGTGCCCACCTTTGCATGAAATGTTCCCATGGTATCACTAATTTTCTTGAAGAGATCTCTGTCTTTTGTATTCTATTGTTTTCCTCTATTTATTTGCATTGACAACTGAGGAAGACTTTCTTTTCTCTCCATGCTATTCTTTGGAACTTTGCATTCAAATGGGTATATTTTTCCTTTTCTCCTTTACCTTTGGCTTCCTTTCTTTTCTTAGCTATTTGTAAGGCCTCCTCAGACAACCATTTGCCCTTTTGCATTTCTTTTTCTTGGGGATGGTCTTGATCCCTGCCTCCTATACAATGTCACGAACCTCTGTCCACAGTTCATTAGGCACTCTGTCTATAAGATCTGAGCCCTTTAATCTATTTCTCACTTCCACTGTATAATTGTAAGGGATTTGATTTAGGTCATACCTGAATGGTCTAGTGGTTTTCCCTATTTTCTTCAATAAGTCTGAATTTGGCCATGAGAAGTTCATGATCTGAGCCACAGTCAGCTCCTGGTCTTGTTTTTGCTGACTATATAGAGCTTCTCCATCTTTGGCTGCAAAGAATATAATCAACCTGATTTCGGTGTTGACCATCTGGTGATGTCCATGGGTAGAGTCTTCTCTTGTGTTGTTGGAAGAGGGTGTTTGCTACGACCAGTGCATTCTCTCGGTGAAACTCTATTAGCCTTTGCCCTGCTTCATTCTGTACTCCAAGGCCAGATTTGCCTGTTACTCCAGGTATCTCTTGACTTCCTACTTTTTGCATTTCAGTCCCCTATAGTGAAAAGGGTATCTTTATTGGGCGTTAATTCTAGAAGGTCTTGTAAGTCTTCTTAGATCCGATCAACTTCAGCTTCTTCAGCATTACTGGTTGAGGCATAGACTTGGATTACTGTGATATTGAATGGCTTGCCTTGGAAATGAACAGAGATCATTCTGTCATTTTTGAGATTGCACCCAAGTACTACATTTCAGACTCTTTTGTTGATGATGATGGCTACTCCATTTCTTTTAAGGGATTCTTGCCCACAGTAGTAGATATAATGTTCATCTGACTTAATTTCACCCATTCCAGTCCATTTTAGTTCACTGATTCCTAAAATATCGATGTTCACTCTTGCCGTCTCCTGTGTGACTACTTCCAATTTACATTGATTCATGAACCTAACATTCCAGGTTTCTAAGCAATATTGCACTTCATAGCATCACACTTTATTTCCATCACCAGTCATCCACAACTAGGCATTGTTTTCACTTTGGCTCCATCTCTTCATTCTTTCTGGTGTTATTTCTCCTCTCTTCTCCAGTAGCAGATTGGGCACCCACTAACCCGGGGAGTTCATATGTCAGTGTCATATCTTTTCACCTTTTCATACTGTTCATGGGGTCCTCAAGGCAAGAATATGAAGTGGAATAGAATATCATTTTTCCTTTCTTGCTAAAGGTAGAGGAATCCCTCTGTGAGCACAGTACTCTGCTCGAGTAACAGAAACATGCCTATTGTTTTATGAAAGTTTAGAACTCAGTGGGTTTTTAAATTGTAATTATACTATCTAGTTTTGGAGAAAGAAATGGCAACCCACTCCAGTATTCTTGCCTGGAGAATCCTGTGGACAGAGGAGCCTGGTGGGCTGCTGTCCATGGGGTCGCACAGAGTCGGACACGACTGAAGAGACTTAGCATGCATGCATGCATACTATCTAGTTTAGTACCCTGATATAGTAGGAGCTTAAGTTTGTTTTTGTGATTTTGGACATTTTGACTTTTTAAAATTTATTTTTATTGGAGGATTATTACTTTACAATGTTGTACTAGTTTCTACTAGACAACAGTATGAATCAGCTATATGTATTCATATACTCCCTCCCTCTTGAACCTCCCCCAACCCTGTCATCCCTGTCCCCCTAGGTCATCACAGAGCACTGAGCTGAGCTCTCTGTGCTATAGAGCAGCTTCCTGCTAACTAACTATTCTACACAAGATAGCATATCTATGTCAATGCCACTCTCAGTTCATCCTCCCCTCCCCGCCCCCACTGTGTCCACATCTGTGTCTCTCTTCCTGCCCTGCAAAGAGGTACATCAGTACTATTCCTCTAGATACTATATATGTACATTAAGGATATTCTGAATTTTGAACGAAGACCACAGGCTTACAAAATGGAATAAAATGGTAACATTTAACACCAGACCTCAATGCAGTTGAGCTTTTGGAGTGGAATTTTTCAAATATCAGGAGGCAAACTTCTGGGGACAGTGGCCCCATGCATATTGGAGCCAGACCTGTGCTTTACAGGAAAGAAATTTATAGCGTGTTTCAACTTCACACTAAAGGATCAAAATGTAAGGAATAGGCATGATGATATGTCTAACTCTTTTCTTTCCATTATGCAAAAGAAATATATTGTGAATGGCAAGAACCTTGTGAAAACACTGAGAAAGTCAGAGTACCGTTCATAGAAAACCAAGCACCTGGTTCTTATTAAGAACTGCCCACACACTAAATTACCTTTGGCTCTATATGGTACAGTTGGTTTGTGGGACATAGGAGTTAATTAAATATATTTAAAATGTACTGTCTGGATGATGGAAAAATTAAATGCTCAAATGTAATGAGCAATTTGGATCTGAAGAATACAGAAGCTATTTTGTACCATGTGGTGATTTCAACTATATTTGCATCCAGACCCACTCTCAAAAGTATGAGGTTAGTGCTTATAGTGAAGGAGCCCAAACCTGCCCAGTTAAGTAGCCTGTGACAACAGAGAATAACTGTGCACACTCAAAGGAGGTTCAAACTGGGAGGGAGAGATTAACCACCATGCAACTACTCACATTTAGCAAGCAAGAAAGAAAATTTTAACTTCAGGTGGGTAAGAACTAGAGACTTCAGTGACTGTGTGCGCAACTGGCTTGGTGGATACACTGAAAGCTGAGGGAGGAGATAAGGAAACTATGCTTCCTCTGAGTTATCAGCCCAAATCTCTGTAATTTGTCCAAATTAGAGATAATTGTATACCATTGAAGTGTTGGGCCACCATTCCCTGTTTGCTCTTTTTAATGTTTCTGTAGGATTTGCCATTTTAGATCTTGGCACACAGTAGTCTACTCAACTTTCTTGCACATCTTCAGTCCTAATAAATCAGCATGTGGTTGAAGGAAATATTTATCTTGGATTTCTTTGTATGCCTAACACAGAACTCAGTGACTTGTGCTTATCACATACACAGGAGATGGCAGGAGGCCCAAATTCCCTTGAGCACAAAGATCCATAATTCTACTGGAGAATTGATTTTGAACTCCTAAAATCTTCAACTAATTATGCAATTTGAAAACTTCTCATTTGAGATCAATCATTCCGAGAAAATTTATAGGTCTAGTGTGGATGACTTGAAGTATCTTAGTTCTCTGAGGTGAGAGGGAAACTTAAATGCTTTCTTGAGACTTGCACAGCCAGTGCAGTGTTGAGATTATTTGTGTCATTATGAGGGTTTGAGTAGAAAGAACTGCTTCTCAGCGCCTCATGGGGCACACGGTAATATCAAGTGTTACTTCAGCTGATGTTGATTTGGTTTGAGATTGTGGTGTTACATCTAGGATATAGTTAATAGCAGAGCTGGATTTGTGGGACTTGATATTGGCGGGAAGATACATTTAGAAATATAATTAGAAAAATTATTTGCATACATGTGTTATTTAAGGAGAGATTGGAATTACCCAAAGAAAGACTGTAAAGAAAGTAGAGAAAGGAAAGTAAAAAAGAATAGAAAAATAAACAAAACTTCTTTGGTGAAGGTTGCTGATGTGAGATAACTCTGAGAGTTAAATGCAATGAGAAGAGGAGATAGAAAGTGATGAGGTGTGTACCATGGAGGGGGGAAGGTGTTGGCCGATGAGAATTGATGGTGATGATGACAGAGGAGGACGAGGCGGAGAGAGTGGAGAAGGAGAAGTTTGCAGAAGAGTGACTATTTGGGAGGGGCTGTTCTGGCATGCCACATGCGTTAACTCATTTCATCCTCGTAGCAACTTACAAAGTAAGCAGTACGTGCTGTTGCTGCTGCTTAGCTGCTTCGGTCATGTCCAACTCTGTGCCACCCTATGGACTGTAGCCTGCCAGCTTCCTATTTCCATGGGATTCTCTAGGCAAGAATACTGGCGTGGACTGCCATGCCCTCCAGGGTATTTTCCCGATCCAGGGATTGAACCCTGGTCTCCCGCACTGCAGGCGGATTCTTGACCACTGAGCCACCAGGGAAGCCCAAACGGTATGTGATACAATCCACATTTTACAGAGGATCACAAGTTCCCAAAGTCTCACAGCTAAATAGTGGAGGATGCAGGATAGAACTTAAGGAGCCTGACTCTAGAGCCTAGAGAAAGAGAATCTGAGACAAAGCTGCAGAAAAATTGGCTCTTTCCACGATACAGGAAGCCACCAAATGCCCACATTAGGGCCTATCATGGCATCATCTCTAAATTCCAGCTACACAGGAAAGTACCTGAAAGTTCACTCAATTATACTCTAATAATTTAGATATATATGCACATTCCAGAGAAATACCAGTAAAAAAAGATAGGATTTTACAGTTAGGCCATAAATGCTATTTTTATCAGTAATATGGCTGATGCTAATTGTTTCTTGCCAGTTATAACAAAACTACTTACTGAGACCTAACTTCTTGCTCCTTCCTTTTCTTGAGGTGCCAGCTCATGTTTTCTTGTTCCACACACTGGATGCGAGGTTGAAAAGTGTGGGTCAGTCTAGTATTATAACCATCATGTGTGTGTGTTTGTGTGTTCTTGGTTGAAGAGTGTGGGTCAGTCTAGTATTATACAATAGTTTCCATAGAATATTCCACTCCATATGGCACAGTCAGATGGAATTATAGCAGCTCATAGCGGACCCAAGTTCCTTGCTACAGCCATGTTAGATGTTGATGGACAGATTCAAGGAAAGAAAACAAGAGCAAAAGCAGTAACCTCTCTCAGCACACACTGAGTAGGGAGTATGATGCCTTGGGGAATAGGTCTTTTGCCCAGACACTGAGGGGTGATCTGTCCTGCTACCATATGTTATATATTCAGAACTTAAGAAATGGCTGTAGTTTTCTAAATAGAAATATTAAGTACATTTCTAAAGAATTGATAATATGGTTCCATCCATATTCTGAACAATGAAAATATACTTAAAAACTTTAATTAGCAAAAGACAAATGACAAGAAGGGAGAAGAGAGAGCTAGGTCCCCCCACCTCCCCACCAACTCCTTTGACTCATAAGAGAACAGACTAGACACATGCTAAAAGCACTGCGATACTGAGTCTTCTGGGTAGATGTGTAGGTGAGCACCAAAACGGAGCAGTGCATATGAGGAAAAGCTAGTGATGCCTTCATGGGAAAGTGATGATGGACAGAGACTGACCACTTCTTGTCATGAAAATGAAGCTTCATGTCTAGATTGTTCACTTTTGGGGGGTCAAAAGTCCTATCTGAATTACCTTTACATTCATAGTATATACTAGGCTACCACAATTCTTACAAATAAAGCACACATACACACTAATGAATGGCTAAACTGGGTATTTTCCAGCTGGGTTTCCTGCACAACAGGAATCCTTCAGAGTCCCCTCAGTGCAGTTTAGGAGAGAGAGAGAGAGGGGTGTCTTGCAGGCCTCACTTACCTGCACCTGGCTTTAATCCCAGAAGCCCTGCTTTTCTGTTTTATCAGTTCACACTCAGATGACTAAAAATAATGATCATTGTCTTGTTTGGGCTGCTGTAACCAAATGCCATAGACAGGGTGGTTTAAAAACAAGAGAAATTTATCTCTTGCAGTTTTGGAGGCTGAAAGTCTGAAAACAAGGTGCTAGCGTGGTCAGGCTATGGTGAGAGCTCTCTTTTGGTTGCAGACCGTTGACTCCTTGTTTCTTCATAGGGCAGAAGGGGCAAGAGAGCTAGTTCTTTGGGGTCTCTTTTACAAGGGTACTGACCCCATTCATGAGGCAAGATCCCCTGGAGAAGGGCACGGCAACTCACTCCAGTATTCCTGCCTGGAGAATCCCATGGATAGAGGAGCCTGGAGGGCTACAGTTCATAGGGTCGCAAAGAGCTGGACATGACTGAAGCAACTTAGTACACACACATCCCATTCTTGAAGGCTCCACCCTCATGACCTAAGGCTCCATCACCTAATACCATCACATTGGGGGTTAGGATTTCAACCTATGAAATTGGGAGGGACACAAACATTCAGTCCATTGCAATTATGATAATGATAATGGTGAAGATAATAATTAAAACCCATTGCCTTAAGGCACCATGCACCTTTAAAGACGTTTTTAGTGCTTATTTTCATTATCTTGTATCAGTTGGTGACAGAAAAATGTTCCATTTTATCCCATCATTTCAACACTGATGAAAACAATCAACTTAGGACCACTTAGATTTGATCCAGATCTTTAGAAATAACTGAAAGTGATATTTTCACTTGGGGCTTCCAAGAGGCAATTAAAAGATTCACTGGGAAAAAATAAAATATTTTATATTATAAACTTCAGCATTCCCTTGCAGTTATTTTAAATGTTTTGGAAATAAAAACTAGATAAAATTATAAAATAGGAAAGGGTATGGCATAAGAGGTTGAGCTTTAAAATTAAACATACCCAGGTCCAGTTTCTTGTTCGACTACTTAACAGATGGCTGAAGGGGAAATTAAACAACTTCAGTTCCTTCTTCCTTGAAATGGTAATAATGATATTTACCTTTTGAAGTTACAGAGATTAAATGAGGTGTGTAAACTGTCTCACAAGACTGACCCTCTCATTAGCTGCCATCTTTTCTTGTCTATGGGCAGAGGTGGCTAGGTCACGCTTCTGTTCTGTTGTTGCTCATGTTGATGATCTGTATCATTCACTCTGCTAGGCAGGCTGCCACACTGACAGTACCAGTTCTCGGTGTTAATGCTAATATGCTCACATCAGGAATCTTTTGTATTGGGCAAATTCTGTCTACAACTGGGCAAAGTGCCAGTTTCAAAGTTCAGTGTTTCTGCCTCAGTTACATGGAACTCATCATTTATATAGTTCCTCTTCCTGGCCCTAATTTCCATGACACAAAGTCGGTCTTCATGCAAAGACATGAGTATTTTATGTAATTCTTCCCAAGGCTAATGGACATGATGTTCTCCTTGTCAAAAAAGAATGAGTCTTATGCTCTTTCCAAGTAAGGCTCTATTCTAAGGCTGATATCTTGGAAGAGCCTTTCCCATTATTCAAAGCCTTTCCCTTTGGAAATATCTGGTTTGCATAGTAAATGATCTCACTAATGAGACTGAAATATTTTTAACCCGCTTGTGTGAACTGAAAGTGTTAGTCACTCAGTCGTGTCTCATTCTTTGCCACCCCATGGAACGTAGCCCACCAGCCTCCTGTCCATGGAATTCTCCAGGTGTGAATACTGGAGTGGGTAGCCATTCCCTTCTCCAGGGCATCATCCCGATCCAGAGACTGAACTCAGGTCTCCTGCATTGTAGGCAGGTTTTTTGCCACCTGAGCCAGACTAATCTGCTTGGAAGGAAGCAAAAACATTTACTGAGCACCTACATTGTCCCTGGCACTGATGGACATTTTCATATACATTTAAAATAGTTTTTAATCTCATTATTTGAACTAATCTAGTAAAAAATTAGGTGAAAAAAGGTATTTTGAGAATGTCTATTACAGAAGGAAACATGAAAGTCCAGCTACTTTTTAACTCTTTTATGACTGCTGCTGCTGCTGCTGCTGCTAAGTCATTTCAGTTGTGTCCGACTCTGTGACCCCACAGACGTCAGCCCACCAGGCTCCCCCTTCCCTGGGATTCTCCAGGCAAGAACACTGGAGTGGGTTTTCATTTCCTTCTCCAATGCATGAAAGTGAAAACTGAAAGTGAAGTCACTCAATTGTGCCCGACTCTTAGCGACCCCATGGACTGCAGTCTACCAGGCTCCTCCATCCATGGGATTTCGCAGGCAAGAGTACTAGAGTGGGTTGCCATTGCCTTCTCCCTTTTATGACTACTGAACCAATTTATGATTTTTTTTTTGTTGTTGAAGTGAATGACAATTGTCTTTAATGGCCAAGACTTTGAAAATGTGCTATATCATGGGAAGCACAAGTAAATATGAAATTATAACATGCACATTTTGTATCCCTTACAAAAAAATATTGCATGCCAGTAACAAACATTCCTGCTTGTGCAAAGAACCCACTTTGGGCCATGATGTGTGTGTAACATGAGTGCCTTGAAATTCATAACAGCCTTGAACTATGGGCATTACCTACCATGTGCTTACTCTTACCAGCATTTGAGCCACCAAAGTTGGGCTGCAGTATTCCAGCTCAGAGATGATTGTGGTTTCTTTCTTAATGAAAGATAGTAAGGATAGGAATACTTCCAGCCATATCAATAAACAAGGATGTCACAGTCATCAGGGTTTCCAGCCCTCCAGGGCACTCAGGGAGGAGAAAAACACCTGCAATTAGCAGCCATCAGGCTGCAGTCACTCCCTATGGTGAGCCCGAAGGGACCTCAGGATGTGAAAAACGCAGAACACTGGCCCCCGATAGCATGAAAGTGAAATTGCTCAGTCGTGTCTGACTCTTTGCAGCCCCATGGACTGTATCCTACCAGGCTCCTCTGTCCATGGGATTTTCCAGGCAAGAGTACTGGAGTAGGTTGCCATTTCCTTCTTCAGGGGATCTTCCCAAACCCAGGGATCAAACCTGGGTCTCCTGCATTGCAAGCAGACGCTTTACTGTCTGAGCAACCAGGGAAGCCCAGATAGCTTAGATGTACATGAATGAATGATTTCAGTGAATTCAATCTCTTGCAATTTCCCATACATAGCAAAGCACTAAATTCCTTAACTTGGGACAGCTGGCTTTCTTTAATTAACAATAGTCTTTTGATGTTCAGACTACCTGCCCTTTGTTGCAAAACTTCTATACAACCTGGCTTCTCCCCTCTCCTCCACAGAACTGTTCTCTCAGGGCTACTTGACATGCTGCCCTGTGGGCTTAAGTCCTAAAAATTTCTGATGAATAAAACATAAGTTTCACCTTTCAGACTGTGACTATTTTAAGTCAAAAATAGCAAAGTTACCACTAATTTTTGCTGTTTTGAAATTTTCTTTCATATACACAATGGAAAAATATACTTAAAAATAAGAGGAAAACTTGGTAATTTATTCCATATTCATTTGGTCAAATCCAACAAATCAAAATTCAACTACAAAAGTGTTTTAAAATTGAGCCTCTGCATTTTTCTCACAAAGTCATTAGTGTGGCTCAAATGTTTCCAAGGTAAAGATATCCAGGCAAAGAACACATTTTTTGTTTTGTTTTGTTTGTTTATTTTTCTTGATTTCCCCCTAGGTCCCTCCCATAGCACAGAAGCTTCACTGAACAGTTCTCCTGGCTAAAAATTAGAGATCCATCTCCCAATCACACCCTGTCCTCATGTGGAGGCCTCCAAGAGCCTCCCCATTAAAGACTGTCTAATTTGGTCCTCCCTGGCATTCCCTGCTGGATGAGCATAAAGATCTAGGCTGAGATGGTCCTCCTTTTCCTAACATTCAGATCACTGGAGCCAGATTCTCTTGCCCTGGGCGAGGTGGCCTCCCTTCCTCGGCACCGAACAGACCGAGGAGCAGCTCTGCAAGCACAGGACAGTGCACTGAAAATGTTAGGAAAACACTGAAAACCTAGTATGGAAAGGCTAACGAACTTCTCTTTTCCTCTCTCTCCTTTCCCTTTCTTTCCACCTTTAATGCTAAAAACAGCTGTTATTTGGATCTGAAGAAATGCCACTACCTCTCCAAAACATTATGCTAAAGAAACATTTGGTTCATCCATGAACAACCCAGGCTTCGTGGGAAGGTTGCTCATGTGACCACCCAAGCTCTATTAAAAAAGAATCTTCAATGGCCAGAAACTCAGAAGAACCTAGAATAATTGGGGCTGCAAGAAGAAGGATGATGAAAAAAAATGCATTCAAAGCTCTCAGTTGCCTTTCCCAGAAGATGAATATAGTTTTAACTGGGCTCTTTCGTATTTCTTAGCTAGAGTGGGCCGGCAAAAGATTAGGCTAGTGAGCTCCTTAGAGGCACCGGAGGTGCTTCGATGGAAGAAAAGGTATCTGCTTACCCTTACATCTCAGGGGATTTAGTTTCTAAGCTTCACAAGGCATTTGTTTCTCTCACTTCAAATGCTCTCTTTATTTCTTAAAGACCTTTTAAACAGTGGTCTTGGTTTAGCTTGTTTAAGAAGGTTCTTTTTTCATTTACTTTGCTGTCTAAGAGATTGGGAGAGGCAGCTGCTTTGATGAAAATTAGAGGAAAACCTTTTCCCCAAATAGAAGAAGCTAAGAGAAAAAAAAACAGGACTATTTCATGTTGCAATCGTTACTGGTGCAACCAGAAGAGGAAATGGCCTTATAAGTGCCCGCAGCTTACTTAAGCCAGGAATATATCACAAACAAAAGAGGCAATAATGTATTGTGAATGAGGCAGCCAGTAAAATTTGCTCTGTTTATTGGGGTTTGGAAAGAATGCAGGATTAAGGGTAGGGAGGGGACAGTAGTTTAGGCCTGAAGCAACTGGTTTATATCAGTAACAAAAATCAAACTTTACCTTTACACTGGGATTTGCACCTGACTAAATCCATATAAACTCTCTCTCAGAAGACCAAGCTCTGTTTGTGTTTCACATCCATGGCTAGACTGATGGGAGGGAAATAGGCAACATTCTGTCTGTGAATTTACAGTCTCTCACCAGGGAGCTGGAAAAACTTATGGTTTTTTTCAAAAGAGGAGTGATAATTTTTAGGAACTTGGAATGAAGACTTTATATCAGTCTGATAAACATTCTTCATGTTTCCTGATCTGGAGCCAAAATAGCCTATTTGCCTTTTATGTACACATTAATACACATATACCTATCTTCAGGTAGCTTCAACTGTATACTGGTCACTCACTACATGGTTTATATGGCTCACACTGAATCCTCTCAATGGCCCTGAGAAATATTAATAGCTATAATTTTTTATAAATTTATCGATGAGGAAGTTTAGGGTCAGAGAAGTTAATTAGTTTACCCAAGGCAGTGCTCATGTCTGCTTAAGTCACTTCAGTTGTGTCTGACTCTTTGTGACCCCATGGACTGTAGCCTGTCTGGCCGCTCTGTCCATGGGATTCTCCAGGCCAGAATACTGGACTGGGTTGCCATTCCCTCCTCCAGGGGATCAAACCCGGGTCTTCTGCATTGCAGGCAGATTCTTTACCATCACAGCAACCAAAGGAAGCCAAATGGTTTTTCAACAATTCAAATGGCTCTGAATTGTTGTTGCTGTTATGATTTTTGTCTTTCTTAGGTCAAATTTGAAGCTACTTTATAACATGATTTTTGCCTTCTCTTCAGGGTTATCGGTGTCTAGCACTGTAGTTCAACTCCTGGGACTATAACATATCAATAGCTTATGACACAAGAAGAAGAAATTCACCTATGGGTCAATGTGGCAGGGGAAGAAAACTGCTTTTCAAAGCTATGAGTTTGTTTTGTTTTACTTCTCTGTGGCTCTTTTCACAGTTCTTCTGTCTCTCTGGTGATGATGGAAATTTTTTATCTATATCACTTGCTTTACCTTATGCACAGCCTTGTTTTAAGAATTAAATTCTATAATAGATGCATAAATAGATAAATCAGAAAACAAAACACCCAAAACTACCTTAGACACAGCCAGTATATGTATCTTTAAGAAACATAGTTCTGATCAAGTCACCTCCCTGCTTGTGGACCTTCAAGGATGATCTATTACCAGCAAAATATATTTAAATGTCTAAGCCTCATATTTAGTAGCCTGTACCCTTTGGTCCCCTAGAGTAGGAAATGACACCCATTCTAAATTCTTGCTTGGAAAATTCCACGCACGGAGGAACCTGGCAGACTACAGTCCATGGGGCCAGAAAGAGTCAGACACAACTGAGCATAGTGGTATCCTTTGGTCTCTAGATTTCTGATTGCTTCCTTTTATGTATCCACCACTCCAATCACTCCAAGCTACTGAGTAGCTGCCTTGTTGGACAGCAACAGACCTAAATATTGTTCTTCTGTTTCATTGCATGTCCAAATAATACCCATTTATCATTACCTAGTACATAGGCAAAAAGATATGACACTAAAACATGATAGAAGTAAAGTCTGATACTGGAAGTAAAGAACAATATTGCATCGGAACCTGGAATGTTAGGTACATGAATCAAGGTAAATTGGAAGTGGTCAAATAGGAGATGGCAAGAGTGACCATCGACATTTTAGCAATCAGTGAACTAAAATGGACTGGAATGTATGAATTTAATTCAGATGACCGTTACATCTACTACTGTGGGCAAGAATCCCTTAGAAGAAATGGAGTTGCCCTCATCGTCAAAGAGAGTCCAAAATGCAGTGTTTGGGTACAGTCTCAAAAATGACAAAATGATCTCTGTTTGTTTCCAAGGTAAACCAGTCAACATCAGAGTAATCCAAGTCTATGCCCCAACCAGTAATGCTGAAGAAGCTGAAGTTGAATGGTTCTATGAAGACCTATAAGACCTTCCAGAACTAACACTCAAAAAAGATGTCCTTTTCATGTCAAAGAATGTTCAAACTACCGCACATTGTACTCATCTTACATGCTAGAAAAGTAATGCTCAAAATTCTCCAAGTGAGGCTTCGACAGTATGTGAACTGAGAACTTCCAGATGTTTAAGCTGGATGTAGAAAAGGCAAAGGAACCAGAGATCAAATTGCCAACATCCGCTGGATCATCGAAAAAGCAAGAGAGTTCCAGAAAAAAATCTACCACTGCTTCATTGACTATGCCAAAGCCTTTGACTGCATGGATAACAACAAACTGTGGAAAATTTTTCAGGAGATGGGACTATCAGACCACCTTACCTGCCTCCTGAGAAATCTGTATGCAGGTCAAGAAGGAACAGTTAGAAATGGACATGGAACATCATGGGTTCCAAATTGGGAAAGGAGTACATCAAGGCTGCATATTTTCACCCTGTTTATTTAACTTATATGCAGAGTATATCATGTGAAATGCCAGGCTGGATGAAGCTCAAGCTGGAATCAAGATTGTTGGGAGAAATATCAGTAAACTCAGATATGCAGATGACATCACCCTTATGGCAGAAAGCAAAGAAAAACTAAAAAGCCTCTTGATGAAAGTGAAAGAGGAGAGTGAAAAAGTTGTCTTAAAACTCAACATTCAAAAAACTAAGATCATGGTATGCAGTCTCATCACTTCATGGCAAATAGATGGGGAAACAATGGAAACAGTGAGAGACTTTATTTTTTTGGGCTCCAAAATCACTGAACATTGTGACTGCAGCTATGAAATTAAAAGACGCTTGCTCCTTGGAAGAAAAGCTATGACCAAACTAGACAGCATATTAAAAAGCAGAGATATTACTTTGCCAACAATTGTCCAAAGAGTCAAAGCTGTGATTTTTCCAGTATTCATGTATGGATGTGAGAGTTGGACCATAAAGAAAGCTGGGCACTAAAGACTTGATGCTTTTGAACTGTGGTGTTGGAGAAGACTCTTGAGAGTCCCTTGGACTGCAAGGAGATGAAACCAGTCTATCCTAAAGGAAATCAGTCCTGAATATTCATTGGAAGGGCTGATGCTGAAGGTGAAACTCCAGTACTTTGGCCACCTGATGGGAAGAACTGACTCATTGGAAAAGACTCTGATGCTGGGAAAGATTGGAGGCAGGAGGAGAAGGGGACGATAGAAGATGAGATGGTTGGATGGCATTACCATCTCAATGGACATGAGTATGACCAAGATCTGGGAGTTGGTGATGGACAGGGAATCCTCGCGTGCTGCAGTTCATGGGGTTGCAGAGTCGGACATGACTGAGCAACTGAACTGTATTAACATAGGTTGAAAGTCAAAGAAAGTGAGAGTCGCTCAGTCTTGTTCAACTCTTTGCGACCTAATGGACTGTAGCCTGCCAGGCTCCTTTGTCCATGGAATTTTCCAGGCAAGAATACCCTTCTTGGGTAGCCATTCCCTTCTCTAGGGGATCTTTCCAACTCAGGGATCGAACCTAGGTCTCCGCCATTGCAGGCAGATTCTTAACCATCCGATCCACCAGGGAATCAGTATCCTGAAGGCCTGCATTTAAACCCTTACAGTCACCTTCCTTTTCATCTTGTATCTAATTCCATCGAGGCCTCATTTTGGATTTGCTCATATTCCATATCCCTTACTAGGTGATAGTCTCCTTCTAGTGAAATCAACTGTGTTGCCCCCCAGAACACTGACCACCATATCCAACGTTTGCTGAGACTATCACAATTTGCCCTGAATGAGGTCACTCAGTCACTGACTTAATCCACCAGCCCACCCACCCGTCTTCACTGATCCTTCACCAGGCTCAGTGCAGGATCCATGTCAAGTCTGAGAGTTTCAGTAATTGACCAAGGAGTCCTGGAGACAGCCTAATCCACAACCAATGAACACTTTGTCTTTCTTTTTTTAAAAATTTATTGGGGGTATAGTTGCTTTGCAATGTCATGTTAGTTTCTGGTATGTAACGAAGAAAATCAGCTAGATGTATAGACATATCCCCTCCCTCTTGGGTCTCTGTTCCACCCTCCACCTTCATCCATCCATCTAAGTCATCACAGGGCATAAGGCTGTGATCCTTTAAATAAGAATCCCTCCCTGCCCCCAGAGGGCCCACTGTAACACCTGTTTTTGAGGACCAGCTCCCTACTCACTAGGCACAGGGGAGGGAGATGTGAATAGAACTACCTGGTGCTGGCAAAGCTCCCAGCATTTCAGAGAGAGGGAGAGGGAGTCTCAAGCATCCCATGCAAAACGGAGGTGGCACAGGCAGCCGTGTGCCTTTGGTCCTCGAACAAGGAAATCTCCCCCAGTCCCTCAGGCAAGCCGCCTTCTCCAAAAGCTTCAGTTTGAAGCCCATCAAGCAGGGAAGGAAGAGGAGCTGAAAAGGCTTGCTTGTAAATGTCTTTTCCTCCCAGCAACAGCGTCTGCAAGCCCCGACCTTCCTCGGATGGCGCGCATTGGGCAAATGTTCAGGCGCGCAGCATTTCAATTGATGAAATTTCTTTGTGGAACCCGTGTTCCCAAGGGCAGGGGAAATTGGAGGGAGAACAATTAGAGGCTGGCGTGGCCCGAGCGGCTGTCTGCTGGGCGCCTCCGAGGGCTGTCAGAGCCTGCCGAGGGTCGGCTCCCGCCGCTATCAGCAACCCGCAGAGCCCGGCCCGCGCGGGGCTGAGCGGAGAGATGTCTCCAAATCAGGCGGAGGCAGGGAGGAGGGTCGCGAGGGGGAGGGCCGGGCAGCAAGGAAGTCAGAGGCACAGCAGCCCCTGCAGCTGAATCAATTTGGAGATAAAAATAGTGCCTGCCGCCCCTGCCTCTGCAGTGATTTCATAAAGGTCTCAGCTGCGTTGGAGAGAAAGCCAGCAGGAGTGTCCCTACCTCCTCTCCAAACTAGAGAGAGAGGAGCAAAATAGCAGCCGCCACCAGAGCTGAAATGTACTCCTCCATCTACCCCACGCCAGTTCCCTGTTTTCCTGTCTCCCACTCTCTCCCCGAGCCCCCGGAAGTGCCTCTGGCCTCACCTGTTCTTCTCCTTAATGGGATCATTAAAGACAGGGAAAAAAGAGAGATGAGATCTTCAGAGACTGAAGGAGACAGGGATGCCAGGCATTCATAATGAACCCCGATGTCACTCCCCCTGACTTTCAGCCCGAAGACATCAACAGGGGATAACCCACGGGCTCTAAAGACCGAAGCTCTTTATCAGATGGGAGGTAAAAACCCTTCAAGAATGGGTCCCCCGAAGTCAAATCCACCTGATATTTCCACAGAGGAACTTCCTTCCCTGAGCATTCAGAGAAAACAAAACCTGGGATTGCCAATTAGTGCGACTGTCCTGGGAGACGCAGATTTAGGGGTCAGTTTCGGTGACTGATGAGAGAAACCTCTCTGGAACTGGAACCGAAAGAGACATGGAGTGAATAGAGCTCTGGCACTTTGCAGGGTGATTATTCCTGCAGTGCGGGAGGTAACCTTTCTGCTGCTACATTCTGACATTTGCATCGAGGCAAATGCATCATTGGTAATTGCACCTGAGTGTCAAAGCCACTTGATGTGTGTGTTCCAACCAAGGTAAGAATGAGGACTTTAGCATTAAGGGAAGGGAGGCAAAGAAGAAATGCAGACAAATTATAGGAGAGGAGATAATGGAATTGGCCATAAAAAGTAACAGCCAGGATTGATGTCTCCTTCATGCAAAAGGTGTATGTTCAGATTAAATAACATATTGCTTGTGAAAGTGCCTAAACTAGTGTCTTGTTCTTAAAAACATTGTGTAGTAAATACCATCTTATATGTTTTCAAAATGAATATGCTTAAATATCCTTTGAGAGGAAATATACAAGTGACTCAGATGGTATAAGAATCCACCTGCAATGCAGGAGACCTGGGTTTGATGCCTGAGTTGGGAAGATCCCATGGAGAAGGGAATGGTTGCCTACTCCAACATTCTTACCTGGGGAATCCCATGGACAGAGGACTCTGGTGGAGTCCAGTCTTTGGAACTGGAAAGAGTTGGACACAATTGAGCAATTAACACTTTTACTTTCACATACAACTAGTACTGTGTAATGAAAATAAGAAAATCAACAGTGTCATGCACAGGCAAAAACGGTCAAAGTACAACCTTCGCCTCCTCTTGTTTTCATCTGATTCTGTTATGTCAGGCGAAGTTTGGCTACAGATGTTTAACTTAGGAGGTGTTAAATACAGGACCAAGAGACATCATAAAGACACCAGACCCAAAGATCTGTAAAACCGAGAGGTCCAATGTGAGAAGCTTGCTGTTGACTTTACATATAACTCTGAAATAATTTCATTTTGTTAGAAAGAATAAATAATTCCTGCCAGAGCATGTTAGTCACTCAGTTGTGTCCAACTCTTTGCAACCAATAGATTGTAGTCCACCAGGCTCCTCTGTCCATGAGATCTCCCAGGCAAGAATACTGGAGTGGGTTGCCATTTCCTTCTCCAGGGGATCTTCCCCACCCAGGGATTGACCCTGGGTCTCCTGCATTGTAGACAGATTGTTTACCATTTGAGCCACCAGGGAAGCCCATCCTGCCACAGAGAGGAATATAATATTGCCAAATTCTCCAATTTGGCAAATACAGCAAACTGTTAGTCAACCACATTGGGAATCTGGCTTTCTCATGGGGGCCTATTGTTTATGGAAGTATCTCAGCTGACAAATTAAGCAAACATTTCTCCTGAACAACTGTGATACCATTCACATGGCTTTTCAAGGATATTTACAACCACTGAGGGAAAATCTTTGGAAAATATAAAATCACCACAAAGGTCCCTTTTGGTGATTCTGAAAATCGTGATGCCCTTTGAATATCCTGATGACTGTTTTCCCACTGACACACAAAGACATCTGAAGCAATGCCAGTTTATGCTGTGTTGGGTTGCTGATACAAATTAGTGAAAACAGAACAAGCTTAGGAGGAATGGTGTGTACTTGATAAAAACAAATCAAGATTTGAAATATAATTTAACTGTGTTTATTTTCTTATGAAATGCATTTTAAAAGCCAAAATACATTTTGAAATTCAGCCAAACAACCTTGGTCCTATGGGTATTCATAGCATAGCTGGCAGCTTAGAGATCATTTTAGGAGCACTCTAGGACTTCCTGCTTTGGGTTGCTTAGGACGGAGCCAAAGAAAGCTACTTGACACTGCAAAATGTTGGTGTGTTGCTCACTATAATAGGGAGATTGAGGATGGGTGTGTGCTCAGTTGCACAGTCATGTCAGATTCTTTGTGACCCCACGGACTGCAGCCTGCCAGGTTCCTCTGTCCATGGAATTCTCCAGGCAAGAATACTGGAGTGGGTTGCCATTTCCTTCTCCAGGGGCTCTTTCCATCCCAGGGATCGAACTAATGTCTTCTGTATCTTTTGCATCGGCAGACAGATTCTCTGCCACTGGGAGAGTGGGGGGCTCTTCCTTCTTATGTTGTTGTTCTTGTTCAGACACTCAGTCATGTCAGGCTCTTTGCAACCCGATGGACTGTAGCACACTAGGCCTCCCTGTCCCTCACCATCTCCCAGAGTTTTCCCAAGTTTATGTTCATTGCACTGGTGATGCCATCCTATATTCCTTCCTATAACCAGATTCTAATCATTTTCTCCCACCTGGGAGAGGATGAGGATGTGCCCAAGGGTTCAATAAGAGCAGCAACTTTGTGTTGATCTCTGCTGTGAGTCTGTTTCTTCTAAACTTGTTGGAAAAAAGATGGAAGCGTGTCCTTCTAACCCTTATCTTTAGCCAGGGCTGTCACCATATTGCCTACACAGTGTACAAGGATCAAAATGCCCAAGTTTACCTAACAGAGGTTAGAAGTGGAAAGAGTTAAGGGAGATAGTTGAGGACAGAAGCACTCCACACATTTGGTTCCAGCGCTCTGGTAAGATGCGATAAAGTAGACTGTTCATACCTCTAATGCATAGATATGCTGCAAAATGTTGTATTTATCATTTATTTATCTACTGGTCTAATCTTGAAAAGAACAGCAGAAATCTTCAGATGCCAAAAGCAAAGAAGAAACTCAAAGTCTGAGAAGTAAGCAGTAAGCATATGAACCTACACTGGGGCAGTTTTGGGGCTATCAGGCTCAGTTAAAGAACCAAATGCCACGGAATGAAATTTTATCTGCCGTGAAGGGTCTTTGGCAACCCACCTGGAGGGCATGGCAATGGGCATGTGCAAGGGAAAAGAATAGAAATAATGCCTTTTCATAACGTCATGACTTTGGAATATATGCCTTCTCCATGAAAGGAGATAAAAGAGATCATCCCTGCTGGACCAAGAAAGGCACTTGGGGTATATGAGGTGTTGAAACAATAAGGCTGCTCAACACAAGTATCAAGGGTCAATTTTACATTACTCATAAGGCATTTGGTGTAAGACCCCAGATTTATGAAATTAACAGACATCAGATCATGATGAATAATACCCCTAACATAGTACAAAACATAACAATCATTTACGAATGCTGTGGATATGGATTTTACTATTGGCCTTCCTCAATATGTGAACTGTGAACTTCCAGATGTTCAAGCTGGTTTTAGAAAAGGCAGAGGAATTAGAGATCAAATTGCCAACATCTGCTGGATCATCGAAAAAGCAAGAGAGTTCCAGAAGAAATCTATTTCTGCTTTAGTGACTATGCCAAAGTCTTTGACTGTGTGGATCACAATAAACTGTGGGAAATTCTGAAAGAGATGGGAATACCAGACCATCTGACCTGCCTCTTGAGAAACCTGTATGCAGGTCAGGAAGCAACAGTTAGAACTGGACATGGAACAGTCTGGTTCCAAATAGGAAAAGGAGTACATCAAGGCTGTATATTGTCACCCTGCTTATTTAACTTATATGCAGAGTACATCATGAGAAACGCTGGGCTGGAAGAAGCACAAGCTGGAATCAGGATTGCCAGGAGAAATATCAATAACCTCAGATATGCAGATGACACCACCCTTATGGCAGAAAGTGAAGAAGAACTAAAGTGCCTCTTGATGAAAGTGAAAGAGGAGAGTGGAAAAGTTGGCTTAAAGCTCAACATTCAGAAAACTAAGATCATGGCATCTGGTCCCATCACTTCATGGCAAATAGATGGGGAAACAGTGGAAACAGTGTCAGACTTTTATTTTTCTGGGCTCCAAAATCACTGCAGATGGTGAATGCAGCCATGAAATGAAAAGATGCTTACTCCTTGGAAGGAAAGTTATGACCATCCTAGACAGCATATTAAAAAGCAGAGACATTACTTTGCCAACAAAGGTCCGTCTGGTCAAGGCTATGGTTTTTCCAGTGGTTATGTATGGATGTGAGAGTTGGACTATAAAGGGAGCTGAGTACAGAAGAATTGGTGCTTTTGAACTGTGGTGTTGGAGAAGACTCTTGAGAGTCCCTTGGACTGCAAGGAGATTAAACCAGTGTATCCTAAAGGAAATCAGTCCTGGGTGTTCATTGGAAGGACTGATGTTGAAGCTGAAACTCCAATACTTTGGCCACCTGATGTGAAGAGCTGACTCATTGGAAAAGACCCTGATGCTGGGAAAGAATGAGGGCAGGAGGAGAAGGAGATGACAGAGGATGAGATGGTTGGATGGCATCACTGACTCAACGGGCATGGGTTTGGGTGGATTCCAGGAGTTGGTGATGGACAAGGAGACCTGGTGTGCTGCAGTTCATGGGGTTGCAAAGAGTCGGACATGACTGAGCAACTGAACTGAACTGAACTGATAGGCCTTTCTTGGAAAACACAACTGTGTGTAATAAGAATTGAGCTTGTTAACAGTTTGGAAGACTCAGAAAATATAAATAAGGAGGAAAATGTAGGGTATCACAAACAATGAACAGATTATTATGAAAAATGAAGAGACAAAATTAAAAAAAATAACTTCGAGAAGTGAAAAAAGGTCATTGAAATGACATCAAGGAATGTGTTGATTAGTGTATTTCACATAGCTGAGTGGAAAAATTAGTGATTTGGAAAATGGACCTCAAAAACTAGACTTCAGTACACAGATAAAGAAATGGCACATATGAGATTTCAAATGACATGGGAGCTAGAATTTAAATAACCAAAATTGGAGTTCCAAAAGGAGAGCAAAGAGAAAATGTAAAGACAGTATTCTTAACTATGGCAAGTAACTTTACAAAATTAATGAAAAACATAAATAATAATGTTGATGATGCTTTTTAAATTTATATGATTGACAAAACAATTGTATATGTAGATTCATATTAATAAAAAGTCCAAACAAACAAACAAAATCTTATAAGCAACTCCTACACTCCTCACTCCTCATCCAAAAGTGTACATTACAAAACATGAGTAAGGAAATATAAGGAAGGAAAATTGTAGACAAATGTCATTTATTATCATAGATTAAAAAAAAATTATGAGCAATCAAATGTAACCACTGAAACCTTTACCCAATGAATTAAAGAATAGTTTAATCTCTATTAATATAATTCATTGAAGAGATAATACTGAGTAAAAAAAGAAGCAGAATGCTAAGTTAAAAAAATGTAGAAAAGAAATGCATGAAGAGGTCAATTCCAGCTCATGATACAAATTCTTAGCAGTATGAAAAAAACCTATTTTCCTTAATCTTACAAAATATATCTTCCAAATACGTTAAAGGAACCACATACTTAATAGTGAGAGGTAGGAAGCACTTTCTTTAAAGTTGGAGCTAGGATGAGGACACTTGTTTTTACTTCTATCATTAAATATTGTATTAGAGAATGCAAAAGTGCAATAAGACAAGAAAATAAAGTGCAGTGAAACAAGAAAATAAGGCAACAAAGAAAAAAGTGAAAGTATAAGAACTGAAAAGTATGAAACAAGATCATAGTTGTTTCAAATGACAAAATTATGCATAAGTAAAATTAACCTAAGAAAGTATTTGACTCAGTACTAATAAAAGTGTTCAGGAAATTTTCTACATTAAGTCTCAAAATAGAAATTTCAGTACACACCTTTCCCAGGTACTAATAATGATTAGAGAATATAACGATCTCATTCTCAATAGTAACAAAAATATATAAGATTCTCAGGAATAGATGCAAAAAACGCAAAATTTTACAGAAAGTATTCTCAAAATGAGAACTAAATGAAGGACATGCACATATATGTGTATATATAGAGACACACACAGGTGTGGGCACACATATGTACATAGAGATACAGTAATCATGGATAGATGGCAAGAATCAATATTATAAAGAAGTCAGATCCACTGGGTTTAATCTAAAAACTTTATTCACTGCCAGTCAAAGTTCTAGCAGATTTGTATTTTTGGAGAATTTTGCCAGCTTATTATAATATTTACATAGGAAAGCAATTGGCCAAAATAAATTTTTAAAATGCAATTTAAGGAGAAATGAAATGGAAGAACTCCTATTATGAAACTTCTATACAGCTAGAATGATTTACACATGTTGATATTGTGTAGTGTCAGACAAATATAAAAGTAGGACAAAATACGGAGCATAGAAACAGACTAATGCATGTAAGAATCTTATTGAATGACAAAGTATCATTACAATTCAATGAGAAATGAACAGCCTATTCATTGAAAGATGTTGGGACAATCGACTATCCATATGTAAGATAATAACACTGTGTCAACATACTGTAAACAAAAACTCCAGATGCATAGAACAAAACATATAAGATTAAATTTTTTTTAATTTAGAAAAAGAATAGGATGGTTTAATGACATGAAAGCATGGAAAACTTCCTAAGCAAGCCAAAATCATGAAAACATAAATATTGATAAATTAGATGCCATTCAAACAAATTATGCACTATAAAAGATACCATACTAAAGTTTTATTTTAAGCCACAAATTGTTTATAAATACTAAAAGGTATTTTCAATGCCCATAATTGACACAGCATTAGTTTTTAGGATATATATATATATGTGTGTGTGTGTGTGTGTATGTATGTATGTATATATATACATGTATATTATTTCTACAAATCAGTTAGAAAGAGATGATTCAATAAGATATGGGCAATAAAGATGAAAAGATAATTCCCTAAGGAAGAAATCTAAATAACTAAAATAAATATGAAAAGATGCTCTACTTCTAATCAGGAAATTCAAATTAAGATAATCATGAGTCTTCATTTCACACTCATCTAATTGGCAAAATGGAGAACTGTTAATATTAAATATTGGCAAGGATGAAACAGGAATTCTCAAGTGTGGATACATAAGTTGAAAAACCATTCTATTGGTCAGGGTCCCAGCAGGAAATAGATGATACACTTAAAAAAAAGTAACTGAAAACAGTTTCCTAATGAAGGGACTGTTTACAGAGCTGAAACCAAGGGTTAAGAGAAACTGACACTGAAACACACACACAAAAAGATCACATAATAAAAGAGAAACTGACAAAGAATGGTGAAGTACTATTAGGGTTAGTAGCAATAGGAGGCTGTTACTACACTTAGCATAATACCCATCCATATTGTCACAAATGGTAAGATTCCCTTTTTTTATGGCTCAGTAATATTGCATTGTACATATGTGTGTGTGTGTGTGTGTGTGATATGTTGATCCAATCATTTATTGAGGGGCACTTAGGTTGCTTCCACATCTTGGCTATTGTAAATAATGATGCAATGAATATGAAGTGAAAGTGTTAGTCACTCAGATGTGTTTGACTCTTTGCGACCTCATGGACTGTAGCCTGCCAAGCACCTGTGTCCATGGAATTCTCCAGCCAAGAATGCTGGATTGGGTAACCATTGCCTTCTCCAGGGGATCTTCCTGACCCAGGGATCAAACATGTGTCTCCTGGATTGCAGGAAGATTCTCTACTGTCTGAGCCACCAAGCAATGAATATAGGGGTATATATATCTTTTCAAATTTGTGTTTTTGTTCTATAAGGAAAAATACAAAGAAGTGAAACTTCTGGATTTTATGATAGTTCTAGTTTAATTTGCGGTGGGGTGGTGATGGAAGGCATGTCATACCGATTTTCATAGAAGCTGCACCAATTTCTCTGAAAAAGGAAATGACAACCCACTCCAGTACTCTTGCCTGGAAAATTTCATGGACAGAGGAGCCTGACGGGCTGCATACAGTCCATGGTGTTACAAAGAATTGGACACAACTAAGGGACTGAGTCTTGACTGTGTGGATCACAATAAACTGTGGAAAATTCTGAAAGAGATGGGAACACCAGACCACCTGACCTGCCTCTTAAGAAACCTGTATACAGGTCAGGGAGCAACAGTTAGAACTGGACATGGAACAACAGACTGGTTCCAAATAAGAAAAGGAGTATGTCAAGGCTGTATATTGTCACCCTGCTTATTTAACTTATATGCAGAGTACATCATGAGAAACGCTGGGCTGGAAGAAGCACAAGCTGGAATCAGGATTGCCAGGAGAAATATCAATAACCTCAGATATGCAGATGACACCACCCTTATGGCAGAAAGTGAAGAAGAACTAAAGAGCCTCTTGATGAAAGTGAAAGAGGAGAGTGAAAAAGTTGGTTTAAAGCTCAACATTCAGAAAACTAAGATCATGGCATCTGGTCCCATCACCTCATGGCAAGTAGATGGGGAAACAGTGGCTGACTTAATTTTTTTGGGCTCCAAAATCACTGCAGAGGGTGATTGCAGGTGAAATTAAAAGATGCTTACTCCTTGGAAGGAAAGTTATGACCAACCTAGACAGCATATTAGAAAGCAGAGACATTACTTTGCCAACAAAGGTCAGTCTAGTTAAGGCTATAGTTTTTCCAATAGTCATGTATGGATGTGAGAGTTGGACTATAAAGAAAGCTGAGTGCTGGAGAATTGATGCTTTTGAACTGTGGGGTTGGAGAAGTCTCTTGAGTCCCTTTGACGGCAAGGAGATCCAACCAGTCCATCCTAAAGTGAGATCAGTCCTGGGTGTTCATTGGAAGGACTGATGTTGAAGCTGAGACTCCAATACTTTGGCCACCTGATGTGAAGAGCTGACTCATTGGAAAAGACCCTGATGCTGGGAAAGATTGAGGGCAAGAGGAAAAGGGGACGACAGAGGATGAGATGATTGGATGGCATCATGGACTCAGTGGACATGAGTTTGGGTAAACTCCGGGAGTTGGTGATGGACAGGGAGGCCTGGCGTGCTGCAGTCCATGGGGTCACAAAGAGTTGGACACGACTGAGTGACTGAACTGAACTGAGCTGAAGGGACTGAGCATGAACATGCACCCATTTACATTCCCACCAGCAGTGCATGAAGACTCCCTTTCCTGCATAACCTTTGCAAACACATGTTATTTGTTGTCTTTTTGATAAGAGCCATTCTGACAGGTGTAAGATGATACCTCACTGGTTTGATTTGCATTTTCCTGATGATTAGTGATGTTGAGAATCTTTCCATGTGTCTGTTAGTTACCTGTATGTCTTCTTTAAAAAAATGTATATTCAGGTCCCCTGCTCATTTTTTAATCAGGTTCTTTTTCTTTTTTTTTAATGTTGACTTGTATGAGTTCTTCGTAATATTTTGGGTATTAACCCCCTGTTGGACACATCTTTTGCAAGTATCATTTCCTATTCAGTAGGTGTGCTTTTTGATTGGTTGATAGCTCCATCACTATGCAAAAGCTTTTTAGTCTGATATAGTCTCATGGTCTATTCTTGCTTTTGTTTCCCCTTCCCTGAAGAGACAGGCCCCAAAAATATTGCTAAAACTTATGTCAAATAGCTTACTAGCTATGTTTTCTTCTAGGAATTTTATAGTTTTAGTCTTATATTTTAACCATTTAATCCATTTGTAGTTTATTTTTCTTTATGGTGTGAGAAAGTAGTCCCATTTTATTCTTTTGCATGTAACTGTCCAGTTTCCCCCAACAGTGTTAATTGAACAGGCTGTCTTTTCCCCATTATATTGTCTTATCTCTGTTGTCATAGATTAATTGCCCATGTAATTATGAGTTCACTTCTATGTTTTTTTGTTCTGCTGCATTGATCTATAGTCTGTTTTTATGCCAATAACAAAATGTTTTCATTACTGTTACTTTGTAGTATAGTTTGAATCAGGGACTGTGATACCTCCAGCTTTGTTTTCCTTTTAAGATTGTTTTGGCTCTCTGGAGTCTTTGAATTTGCATACAAATTTTAGAATTATTAGTTCTCGTTCTGTCAGAAATACCATTGTTATTTTGATAGGGATTGCACTGGAACTGTATATTGCCCTGGGTAGTATGGTTATTTTAATAATATAAATTGTTTCAGTCCCTAAACATGGGATATTTTTTATTTGTGTCTACTATCTTCAACTTATTTTATCAATGTGTCATAAATTCCTGAGTACATATCTTTTACCTCCTTAGTTAGATTTATTCCTAGGTATTTTATTCTTTTTGATGCAATTGTAAACGGGATTTTTTTCCCTCATTTGTTTTTCTGAAAGTTCATTGTTAGTGTAGAAACTCATCAGAATTGTGAATATTGATTTTTTATTTTGCAACTTTACTGAAATTCATTTATTAGTTGTAATATTTTTTGGTAGCATGCTTAGAATTTTCTATATATAGAATGTTGGCAACTGCAAAAAGAGAGAGTTTTATGTCTTCCTTTCCAATTTAGATTCCTTTAATCTCTTTTTCTGGTCTGTTTCCTCTGGCTAGAACGTTTCATACTACGATGAATAAAAGTAGTGAGAGTGGGCATACATGCTTTGTTCTTGATCTTAGAAGTGCTTTTAACTTTTCACTATCTGAGTATGATGTTGGCTGTGGATTTGTCATTATGAGGCCTTTCATATGTTGAGGTTTGTCCCTTTTATACCCATTTTGTTGAGAGGTTTTATCATAAATGGACATTGAATTTTGTCAAAAGCTTTTTCTGTACCTACTGAGGTTTTTATTCTTCAACTTGTTAATGTGGTATGTCATATCGATTGACTTGCAAGTAGTCAACCATCCCTCCATTTCTGCAATAAATCTCACTTGACCATAATGTATGATTCTTTCAATGCATTGTAAAAATTTGACTTGCTAACATTTTGTTGAGGATTTCTGCATCTATGTTCTTCAAGGACACTGGCCTGGAATTTTCTGTTTTGTGTGTGATGTCTTCATCTAGTTTTGTTATCAGCGTGATTCTGGCCAATCTATTACCAGTAGAATGTATGCAGTGGTATCTTGTGGTTTTAATAGGCATTTGTCTAATAATAGTGATGTTGGGTATCCTTTAATTTTCTATTTGTGTTCTTTGGGAAAGTGTTTTTATTAAAATCTTTTGCTCATTCTCCCCCACCTCCCACCATGGGTTGTTTTATTGAGTTGTGAGAGTTCCTTGTACTAATGCTTTATCAGATATCTATCTTGCAAATGTTTTCTTTTCCATGGCTGGCTTTTTCATTTAAAGCATATCAGTGGTTGCTAGGATCTAAGAGGGAGGGAGAGCATTAATTGCAAAGAGGAATGAGAGAATATTCCCGAGACTGTTGGAAATATTTCATATCATGATTGTGATGGTGATTACATGACAGTATATAAATATTTGTTGAAACATCTAAATTTATACTTAGCACTGGTTGATTCAATTATATGTAAATTATACTTTGATAGGGCCACTAGATAAAAGCTTTCATTAAAAGTGGTCAATTTTAGCATTATTTGTTTTATTTAAATCAGTAGACACATTAGTGCTATATTGGCTTTTATATTTTTTGTATGTTTGAATTATGTTTTAATTTTAAAATATGGGAAAAAACTGTTATTTTGATTCTAAGTATGTAAATCTGGTTTCTTTCATGAACCATTGATTCAGTGGGGAAACTAATCTGGAGTGAAAATTATTAGTGAAAATTACTAAAATGAAAAGAAGACCTATCCCTCCTATAGTGTCTGAAAACCTTAATTATTCTGTTTAGATTCTGGAATTCTAAGTTCCTGGACATTAATTTATCAATTAATTGTACATGAGCTAAGAATGTAGTTCTTCTCCATTGGAGGGATAGCAGCTAGAAAACAGTGTATATAAAGTGCTAACTGAATTTTTGCCGACATTCCCATCTGGAGAGAACATTTTGGGTTTTCCAGCTGCTTTGATTAGGGAGGTTCTTTAAACATTGTTAAATTGATCCTCTGATTTGCAAAGAGAATGAATGCAACTCCAGTTGCTTTTCTGGAAATGCAGTATAAAACAGGTGAGGGACATGTCACAGGTGCAGAGTTTTGTCCTTGATTGTGGAAGCTTTCCGCACATACACAGTATGGACAAGAACATGATTTCTGGTGGGCACCAGTGTCACCTGTGAGCTACTTACAACTCCAGATGCATGGGTGGGACTGGGGCAGAGTCTAGATGTCTCAAAGTGCAATTATATATTTTTAATTTTGTCTTTGTTTCTTTTAAACAATCTCTAGAAGTGATGATTACATACACTATGTGTCTCAGTCAGCTTAGGCTGCTATCACAAGTAATATCAACTGGATGGTTTAGACAACAAAAATGAATTTTCTGATATTCTAGAGGCTGAAAAGTCTAAGATCAAGGTGTCACAATTCTGTCCACAGCACCAAGGTTTTATAATAATTAGTTAAAGAAACCAATTATTAAATCACTCAACATCACATGGAATACCACTATTGTGAAACATTTTTTTCTATCAAATTTTAACTAGTATATTAAAAAAAATAAGATAACCAGATGAGTAACACTGAGTTGATATTACTTCAGTCAAAACATAAGTAACTTGGTATGGTGGATGGCCTGCATAACTCTGGGGTAGTGATTTCCTTAGTTTTCTTGAAATATTAAAAATAGTATAATAGAATTCACTCAGGAAACTAAGTTGTAAATCATGGCATGTACTTGTGTAACTTACCTCTAGTGAGATTATAATGTCTTTTCCCCTTCAGATCACTATTTATTTCAAGGGAAACACATAGTAAGTTGATCTTATAGTAGATAAAACAATGTTTATAAACTTTGTTTTGGAGAATTTCAAGTATGCACAAAAGTAGAGAAAATGAATAGTAATGAATACTTCATACACTACCTGTGCTTAGCTGCAGCAAACATCCTCAGATGTCCTGTAATACTTTACCTATATTTCCACTTTTTCATAAAATCACTGGAGTTTTTTGCAGGAAGTATCAGAAAGTCGTATTATCTTCCTCTGTAAGTATCTCAGTATATGTCTAAAATCTAAGGACTCTTCAAAAATAATTTTTAATACTTAATGATCATATCTTAAAGAATTAACAATCCCATAATATCATCAAGCATCCCTTTGATATTTTTATAATTTCTTTTAAAGTTTCCATCAGTATATAAACAAGGTTCACACATTGAAATAGGTTGATTTATCTTTTTAATATTAAAGTTTCTCCATCATCTCTTTTATTTTTTCCTTGTTATTTATTTGTTGAAGAAATTAGGTCTTTTGTTTTGTAGAATGTCTCACATTTGGCATTTTCTGATTGCATCCTATTTACTGCTTAATATATATCTTTATCTCTTACACATCTTAGTATTGGTAGGTAAATCTAGAGTTTTGATAAGAATCTTGATTTCATTTTCATCAAGAGTGCTTCAGAAGTTTTGTTCCTTTTATGGGGAAGTAGCTAATGTCTGGTAATCTTTATTTTTTGAGGAAAGAAACTTCAATGATGAAAATTTTACTAGGGCTTGATTGCAGTAATTTTGAAACTCAAAGGCCTAAGGTGATCTAAATTCCTATAATTGTTAAGAAAAGTCAGGATAAGAATGGAGGTAGAAAAGGAACTGCTTTCCTCTCACTCTCTAATTTGTATATTGTACACCGCCAACCCTGGAATGTTAGGTTTTCCTCACTGAGGACCAAAAGTGTGGATACTGACGGAGAGTATTTGGTAAAGGAGCACAGGCTCGTGGTGCCTGTGCTTGTAATTTCTTCTTTCAGTATTTTCTTTCTTTTTTTTTTTAATTGGAGTATAATTGCTTTACACTGTTATATTAGTTTCTGCTATATGGCAAAGTGAATCAGCTATATATTTACATATATCCTCTGTTTTTTGTATTTCCTTACCATTCAGGTCTCTCTCAGTATTTTCAAAGATGTCACAGAAAAGCAAACACTTTCTCTCTCTTTCTTAGTCAAAATTCTAATTGCTTTTCATAACACTCTTTCTGATTCTTCTGAGGTGATAGGTCTCAGAGTTCCCTGATATCCCTTAGGGGACTTCCCAGGTGGCTCAGTGGTGAAGAATCCACCCGCCAATGCAGGAGATGCAAGAGACATGGGTTCTATCCCTGGGTCTGGAAGAGCCCCTGGAGAAGGAAATGGCAACCCACATCAGTATTTCTGCCTGGGAAATCCCATGGACAGAGGGTGGGTTACAGTCCATGGGGTCGCAAGAGTTGGGCACAACTTAGCAAGTAAACCACCACCAGCAGCAGTCCTTAGTCCTGGGGTAGGGTGCTAACCTTCTCTGTACCTTTGTTTCCTGTCCTACAAAACGAAACCCCTAATACCTACCTCACAGGTTTCTTGTGTGTATTAAGCATCTACTCAGCAGCCTACCCATACTGGGCATGTGAGGTTATGTGCTATTCTTGTCACCTTGTAGATAAAGATCAATGGCAGTGTTATAATTAGCATTTATTCAATAGTTGTTTTCTACCGTTCTTTTTCTCCTTAACTCCTGATACATCTAGTATTATCTATAAATATAGTAAAAGTGTACAGTAGGCTATCTTCAAGTTAGTGCTTGATAAAAACTATCAACAAGAGAGTATTAAATAAAGAAAAGACATAAAGTGGTAATTGAGAGCACTTGAAACATTTCAGATTAGAAAGAAAATGGGTGTTGTAAAGCCAAGGATACTGAACCATTTCTACTTTATTAATGTATTTTCTAAAGTGTAGCCTAGGCTAAATGATTTATGACAGCACTTTGTAGTATATTAGTAAGTGCCCTGTAGTATATTTTGTAAATACAGTGACATTTTAGTGATAAGAGCTCTCATTACATGTCTCTGTTATTAAATCATTCCTCCAAAGACAGGTTAAACTGCCAGGTTTTGGGTAAGAATTATAGGGTTTATAGATTCATGAAGTGAAAATCAGTATGCTTGAGCTATGTAATGTATATTCACTGTGAAGGTGGAACATAACAGAACAAGAAATGATTAAAATACTAAGGATGTGAAAAAGTGAGCAAAAGAAATTGTTCTTGAATAAGCCCTCCTAGAGTGACTGTTCCGGTCACTCTTTGCTTGAATAAGATTAGCATGTCTTTATTAGCACTATCACTTTCATTGGACTTAATCAAAAAATTATGGCCATCTTGACACTGTTTTCATTAATGACTTTAACTCAGATTGAGATTAGGACATCCCACTGGCCTGGCAGACAGAGAGAGCTAGAATTCTGGCAGTTACCAAAAGAAGTGAAAATAAAATTGATCAAGTGCACATTTTGATGAGATATTACTGATTCCAACACAACAATTGCCACATTTCCATTTATTAGAGAATTGAACCAAAGAAGTCCATAGAATGTTAATGTGGCAATGTGGTCTGATTTGACACATCTATTCAATGTAAGTCAGAACTGTCTGCTTAAGGACTGAAGTGGTTCAATTATACTTCCCAGGAGAGTCATTGAGATGGTCCCATGCAACGAGTTCTTGTTCATGAAATTAGCATGTAGATCTTTTATAACTAGATGGGTATTGATTGTTGAGTTTTCTATTCAGGATAGTGACAATAAAAGTCTTCATTTCATACCCTTCTAGTCCTGTGGAACCTCATTTACAGACTTGTGGCTACAGAACATAGGATTTCAAGTGCAGTAAAAGACCACATAGTCTTTTTTGCAAAGGTCGCAAAGAGTCGGACACAACTGAGCGACTGAACTGAACTGAACTGAACTGAGGTTACTTTTGGAATGGGCTGTATCAGTGGTCTTCAAGCTTTAGCTTGCATCAGAATGACCTGGAGAGCTTGTTAACACCAACTGTTGGTCCCCTGACTTCGGAGTTTTTGATTCAATAGGATTAGGATGGGTTCCATGAATTTGCATTTCCAACCAATTCCCAGATGATTTATAGCTGCTGGTGGTCTGGTTACCATTCTTGAGATGCTCTTGTGTTTATGTTATAGACATCAATACATCATTTCCTATTTCCTATCAGTTGGGAGAATGTAGTGACTGCTTGAGGTGTCTCAGAAAGTTATCTTGCATTTATTCATTTACTCAATAAATACTTTTTGGGTACCCATGTAGTCTCCATAAGTCTCACTAGGTCTTAAATATACAGGTATAAATAAAGCTAGATCACCATTGCCTTCAATGTGCCAAAAACTAAATATGGAATTCTGATAAAGTGTGTGATAATTGTAAGGATGAGTGAAACATCACTCAGACTTGTAGAGTGGACAGGAAAGTCTTCTTGAAGAATGTGAAAAATACACTTACTTTTCTGATATCCTCACTAAAAAAAAAAAGCCTATAACTTTTGGACCATTGTCCTCTCTCCTGACTTAATGTGAAAACTGCCTTAGGATCTTCAACCTGGCACCTCTCTCAGCTACTCACAAAACCCCCACAATATCACTATCATCTTATAAAAATGCAAATAAAATCATATCACTCTCATGTCTAAAAGTTCCTGTCTTCAGAATAAATGTCAAACTTTTCCTTCGTTTTCCTTTCCAGTCTGCACCTGTAACCTCCAAATATTGTACCTTCCACCCAAGCACCTTATTCTCCATCCTGTGGTATTTTGTGCTCATCCTGAACACATTCTTTTCTCTCTTACTTCTAGGATGTTGCATATACACTTTGCTCCATCTAGATTTTTTTGGTCCCTTTATTGTCCACCTCCATCTTATCAGCTCAATGTCACAGCTCAATGTTCTGGTCCTCTGTGAAGCCTTTCTTGATAGCCTGGAAAATAAGCACTTCTTTCTCTGTTTTATAAACATTTAGTAAATATATCCGTGTTAAGCATAATGGGATAATTATCTGTTGACTTGTTTATGCCTTAGATGAGACTGGATGGCAGAGAGTATGAATCATTCATTTTGTAATCATAGTACTTACACAAAGTGAAGTGAAAAAGTGAAAGTGTTAGATGCTCTGTTGTGTCTGACTCTTTGCCACACCATGGTCTGTAGCCTGCCAAACTTTTCTGTAACTAGGTGCATAATAGATGTTCAATTAATTAGCTGGTAATAAATGAATGGGCTTCCCAGGTGGTGCTAGTGTTAAAGAATCTGCCCGCAGATGCAGAAGACACAAGAGATGTGAGTTTGATCCCCAGGTCAGGGAGATCCCCTGGAGAAGGGAATGGAAACCTACTCCAGTATTTTCACTTGTAAAATTTCTTGGGCAGAGGAGCCTGAGGGCTACAGTCCCTGGGGTCACAAAGAGTTGAACATGACTGAGCCCACAAAAATGAATGAAAAAAGTGAGGATACATAAAAATGAAGGGTCAGTTCTTTCCACATTAGAGATTACTCTTGCTGTGTATTTTTTAGTAATACAATTTAAAATATCTGAATGAAAGAATCTGACAAATACAGCTTGGGGCTAGAGTTCACTATTTGTTCTCTAATCTGTGATGTGTAGGAGATAGGGTAGAGTTGTGTGATACATAAAGGTTTCTCTTTATCATCTATGGGTAGGTAAGTTAACCCACAGAAAAGGTGAGACAGAGCATGAGTAAAAATGATCAAATCATATCTCACTTCTGTCTCTTTTCAACCCCCCCCAAATATCACCAATATTTGCATAAAGATATTAGTCCATAAGAACAAAAATAACTAGAAAAAAGAAAATAGTAGATGAGACATTCAATGAAATGTGGAGAGATGAGAAGCAAAAGGAAAATAATCAATTTAGGAAAATAGGCAAAATGTAACCTAATTACTGCAGGGGGGTAAGGAATGAGCCAGTTTACTTCATGGAATTGTGAGAGCCCTGATGATTAGAGGGACCCCAGATAGAATGGAGGGTGGCGCAGAGTTTCTACAAAGGGATTCTTTTCCAGAATTTTGGGGAAATTTTATGTTCTGAGTCCAAAGGAAAAATCAGTTGGGAAAATAAGAAAAAGAATTTCAATTCCCCTACTAGAATTAAAGCTTAATAACCACAATGGCTATGTTTACTAATTTGAATAAATAGACTGATGTCAAGCTGGGAGCAAGCACAATAATTACTGAGGTGCCGAGCTGAAGGGTAAGATTGACATTTTCAGAACTCGGGCATGAGCCGGGTGGAGAGAAGCAGTTAAGATCTAATCAGGGTCTGTTGCCATGTGTTTGTGACCCCATCTACTGCTAAGGGTATATCATTCTTTTTTTTATAATTGGGGTATAATTGCTTTTCTTATAATTGGAATATAATTGTGCTACATTCTGCTATACAACAAAGCGAATCAGCTATATGTGTACATATATGCCCTCTCTCTCGAGCTTCCCTCCCTCCCCACCCCCATCCCATCCCTCTAGGTCACCACAGAGCACTGAGCTTCCTGTGCTTACAGCAGCTTCCTACTGTTCTTTATATGGTAGTGTATATAAGTCAATGCTGCTTTCCAAATTCAATCCACGCCCTCCCCGTGTCCACACATCAGTTCTCTATGTGCATCTCTCTTCCTTCCCTGAAACTAAGTTCATCTGTGCCATTTTTTTCCTAGATTCCATATATATGCATTAATATATGATATTTGTTTTTCTCTTTCTGACTTGCTTCACTCTCTATGACAGACTCTGGGTTCAACCACATCACTACAAATGACCCAATTTCTTTCCTTGTAATGACTGAGTAATATTCAATTGTATACATATATACCACATCTTTATCCATTCATCCGTCAATGGACATTTAGATTGCTTCCATGTACTGGCTATTGTAAATAGTGTTGCAATGAACACAGAGATATACACGACTTTTTGAAATATGGTTTTCTCAGAGTATATGCCCGGTAGTGGGATTGCTAGGTCATACAGTAGCTTTCTTGCCAATGAAATAAATACCAATACATTAATATGTGTAGCATGCTTTATATAAATCCTTAGACTCTGTTCCAAGAAATAGCAAGTTCCATAAGTAAAATAAGTTATTTTTTTTAAATTTTCTATTTTTTTGGGGGGGGGGTATAGCTGATTAACAAAGTTGTGATAGTTTCAGGAGAATAGCAAAGGGACTCAGCCATACATACACATGTATCCATTCCCTGCACACTCCCCTCCCATCCAGGCTGCCACTTAACATTGAGCAGAGTTCCATGTGCTATACAGTAAGTCCTTGTTGGTTATGCATTTTAAATATACCAATGTGTAGTTGGCAGTTTCCACACTTGATTCTATTTAGTACTGTTAACTGTTGTGTTACTGTAATACTACTCAATGATATTGGGTTGCTTTTTCTAATGTTAGAAAATATTCCATAGGCTACAGTTCAGTTCAGTTCAGTCACTCAGTCATTTCCAGCACTTTGTGACCCCATGGACTGCAGCACACCAGGCCTCCCTGTCCATCACCAACTCCCGGAGTTTACTCAAACTCATGTCTATCGAGTCAGTGATACCATCCAATCATCTCATCCTCTGTCATCCCCTTCTCCTCCCACCTTCAATCTTTCCCAGCATCAGGGTCTTTTCAAATGAGTCAGTTCTTCACATTAGGTGGCCAAAGTATTGGAGTTTCAGCTTCAGCATCAGTCCTTGCAATGAACACCCAGGACTGATCTCCTTTAGGATGGACTGGTTGGATATCCTTGCAGTCCAGGGGACTCGCGAGTCTTCTCCAACACCACAGTTCACAAGCATCAATTCTTTGATGCTCAACTTATACTCTAACAGAAGCAAGGCAAGGAAAGAAAATAAGAATGTTGTTATAGAATATTCAGACATAGAATTAGCATCTGACCTAAAAACTGAACCAGCAAAAGCAAAGTAGATTTCAATGGCAAAAGCAAATTCAGGCAAGTGAGTGAAATATTTTCAATATTTAAAAAGGAAATGAATTTTTATGAAGTAACATATAGCCTAACATTCAACTTGAACCTTTTTTGGACCACTCTACCAACACCGTCATAAAATGGAAGGACTTTTTCTATGAAATGTAATATTTGTAACAAAATAAAGATCAGGATTATTTGATGGAACTGTAAATGCTTTGTGTGCTTTAAATTTTAATTTTAAGAAAAATAACTAAAATATTTTATGTATTACTGGTATTATCTTTCAATACTTTTAATGATATTTATTTAGCATTTAGTTTTGTGTTTCCTTCTTTGAATTTTTTTATTGTCAAGTGTCTATATCAATGGTCATTTTACCATGTTATTAAAATACATAGTCTTGTCAAAATGATATTAGCTCATAATAATGAATAAACTGTGTATTTATTACTGTTTTTCACCCCAAACTTCTGCAAATTTAGTTTGATTCTATTAGAGAAAAATTATTTACTACTTATTATTATGATTACTCATTACCATTCAAAAGCACTCAGATGAAGCATGATGAAAAGTACAAATTAACTGTTGATTGGGGAAATTTCCAAGAGTTCCTGAGAATTCTGATTTCTCAGTCCAGAAGCAACAGAGAAGTTAGAAGTACAACAAAATAGTTGAATACAGAGAAGGTGGTGGAGCATCTGTATTGAGAGTAACCATCATCTAGCATGTCAAGAGACTAGCACCCTTCTCCCTGCAAGCTCAATCTCCTACCTCACTATACCCCCAACCAGTGGATGCTGGATGGTAACTCTTTGGAGAAATGTTTCACACTTAGGGAATATGCAGTGGAGATCTAGGGTGATTTGTGGGCTGAAAAACGTTCAACATCACTAGTTATCAGAGAAATGCAAATCAAAACCATAATGAGATATTACCTTTCAATGAGTCATCTAGAGAAATACAACATTTGTGTTATTTCATTCATGTTTGGAATCTAAAACAACAAAACTTGAAGAAGTGGAGTAAAACAGAAGCAGAGTTATAGATACAGAGAAGAATCATGTGGTTGCCAGAGGGGAGGAGGATTTGGAGACTGAGAAACAGGTGATGGAGATTATGAGATGCAAACTTCCAGTTGCAAAATAAATGAAATGTACATGTAAATTTATTTACATGTACATTTATTTACATGAAATGTAAATTTCATGGTTATGAAATATACAGTGTGAAGAATATAGTCAATAATTACATATTTGTATGGTGACAGATGGTAACTTAGATTTATCCTGTTGATCATTTTTAAATGTATAGGAATGTCATATAATATTATATACCAAGAAATAACAGCAGTTTAGGTCAATTATACTTCAAAAACATTCAAACAAAAAAACTCATAGGGAAAAAAAAGATCAGATCTGTGGTTACCAGAGGCAGGGTATGTAGGGCAGGGGAAACTGGATGAAGGTAGTCAAAAGATACAAACTTCCAATTACAAGAGATGATTAATGATTAACATGATTAATGTAATTAAGACAGCAGTATATTGTAAATGACAGCTGTTAAATCCTGAGTTCTCATCAAAAGGAAAAAAATGTTTTTATATTTCTTTAATTTTATATCTATACAAGATGACGGGTGTTCACTAAACTTGTGGCAACCATTTGAAGATATATATGTCAAATCATTATGCTGTAACCTTAAACTTATTCAGTGTGTGTAAGCTCAGTCACTCCGTCATGTCTGACTCTTCGCAACACCCTGGTCTGTAGCCTGCCAGCCTCCTATGTCCATGGAATTTTCCAGGCAAGAATAGTGGAGTGGATTGCCATTTCCTACCCCGGGGGACCTTCCTGATCCAGGTATCAAAGCCATCTCTTGCTCCTCCTGCACTGGTGGACGGATTCTTTACAACTGTGCCACCTGGGAAGCCTACACTTAGTGCTATATGTCAATTACATCTCAAAAGAACTAGATGGAAGAAAAGCCACCATCAATAAATGAGGAAAGAAGCTGGGATTTCTTTCTTTTGAAACAATTCTATACAAATAAAGCCTTCTGAGTATTAGTTGATTCGAATAGGTACGGTTCAATCTTATTCAATAGTCTTTAGCACAGCAAACTGACATTTCTGAATTTAACAGTTTCTGCAGTTATAATAACTTCCTATCACAGATTATCTATTTGTAAATATTAACCAGAATTATAGGCACACATGCTGGATTATCTTGCTTTCTTATGATGGTGGAATGTTGTGGGTTATAACTCTGAGACTCATTTTGAGTCTTTTTAAATTTTTGTTATTTAGTACATTTAATTTTGATACTGTCTCTGCCATAGAAAGCTTATCATAATTAAATGAAAACTGAGAATAATCCCAGGGCTTCCCTGGTGTCTCAGTGGTAAAGAATCCACCTGTCAATGCAGGAGGCTCTGGTTTGATCCTTGGGTCAGGAATATCCCCTGGAGAGGGAAATGGCAACCCACTCCAATATGCTTGCCTGGGAAATCTCCTGGACAGAGGAGCCTGGGAGGCTACAGTCCATGGGTCACAAAGAGTGGGACACAACTTAGTGACTAAACAACAACAAAGAATAATTCCAAATCTGCTTTCAGTTAAGTCACCATCTCTGCTTATCTCCTTTATGTTGTGATATTATCTGCTATTTTGAAGCCAGACATTAAATGCATTGAATAACATTCACTTATTTAAGAAATATTTGTTGACTCTTCAACTGGCACATGCTTTGTTAGTCTGTGATGTATGTATAAACATGGGTGATTTTTATAACTTCTTTATATTTTCTTAAAGGTTTTGTTTTATGATCTCTAAGATAGTAATAATTTCTCTTATTTGTGTATGTGTGTGGATAAATAATCAGGTTATTCATGGGTAGATATACCATAATTGTTATTTCCTTGTAATTATACATACACATGAACAAATTAATTTGAGTTATTTGGCACTGATTTGGGCACAGGAGCTACGAAAATCCAGGCAGCAGGAAAGAAATGTAATAAATACTGGAGGAATAAGAAGTCCATAAACTAAGAATAAGCCAGATTCGGAGAATTAACTACTCATTACAATACCAAATGCATCAGTAGAGTTCTTTCTTTGGCACATTCAGAACAGAGCAGTGAATCTAAATGTTAAGAATGGAAGGTTGGTTAGTGATCTAAATCAGTCAAAAGAGCTAGTACTAAAATTCATGTGCTTCTGTCTAGGTTGGTTGCTTCTTTGAAGCCTCTGAATTATTTGACACAGAATTCTCATAAATTAATAAGCACTTTCCTAATCACATTAAGGAAAGCAAATTACAACAGGGCATAATCTGAAAGCATGTGAATATGCTCAAGCAGTAGTTGACAATCGAACTCAGAATCAGTGAGCAGAAGAATCAATGAAATGAGGTTCAACAACTATATCCACAGATGACTTAGCTGTTACAACCTGCCCAACAATTGGTGTTCAAAATAAAGCCTACAATGATATCCAAACTATAAAGAAAAGGTTAAGTAATGTTTGAGATACTCTTTTACAAAGTCAAGGTAGTGAATTGTAAAGATCAGAAAGGTCTTATTTTCAATGTAGAAAAAGAATGGTAAAACGTTGTTTTATGAATTGAAAGAATAGCACTGACATATACATACTGCCATGTATAAAGTAGATAGTTAGCAGGAAGCTGCTCTATAGCACACAGAGGTCAGCGTGGTGCTCTGTGATGCCCTGGAGTGGAGGAAGGGGGGCTTAAGATGGAGGGGATATAGATAAAATATACATATGGCTGATTCATGATGTTGGACAGCAGCAACTAATACAATATTGTAAAGAAATCATATTCCAATTAAAAAATGAAGAAAGAAAAAAATGGCAATTTTTTGTATTCTTTAAAATTTAATTAAATGGCATACCAGAGTCCATAACAATACTGCATAACAGAGACATTATTTAATATATTCTATACAAAGTTGAGCCAACTTTTAACATTACAAATAGCTTATTCCTTTAGCAAGTACTAAAACATCTAATAAGAGGTTATAAGAGGATACATCCACAGGCACTAATTCAAATAATCTTTCAGTTAAGAGTTCTTGGCGCATGAGCTAGTAAGGGGGAGCTATAAATTCTTTTCGACATTTATTTAAGACATCATAAAGTAAACGCAGCAGGAAACTATGTAAAGAATATATTGAGTTTGCTGTGTTATGGCACTGAATCTAAGCTTGTTACATGTAATATGGTATGACATTCAAGGAAAAGTATCAGTTCAGTTCAGTTCAGAAGCTCAGTCATGTCTGACTTTGTGACCCCATGGACTGCAGCATGCCAGCCTTCCCTGTCCATCACCAACTCCCAGAGTTTACTCAAACTCATCTCCATTGAGTCGGTGATGCCATCCAACCATCTCACCCTCTGTTGTCCCCCTCTTCTCCCAACTTCAATCCTTCCCAGCATCAGGTTATTTTCAAATGAGTCAGTTCTTCGCATCAGGTGGCCAACTATTGGAGTTTCAGTTTCAGCATTAGTCCTTCCAGTGACTAGTCAGGACTGATTTCCTTTAGGATGGACTGGTTGGTTCTCCTTGTAGTCCAAGGGACTCTCAAGAGATTTCTTCAACACTACAGTTCAAAAGCATCAATTCTTCCGTGCTCAGCTTTCTTTATACTCCAACTCTCACATTCATACATGACTACTGGAAAAAACAAAACTTTGACTAGATGGACCTTTGCTGGCACAGTAATGTCTCTGCTTTTTAATATGCTGTCTAGGTTTGTCATAGCTTTTCTTCCAAGGAGTAAGCGTCTTTAATTTCATGGCTGCAGTCACCATATGCAGTGATTTTGGAGCCCCCCAAAATAAAGTCTGTCATTGTTTCCACTGTTTCCCCATCTATTTGCCATGAAGTGATGGGACTAGATGCCATGATCTTAGTTTTCTGAATGTTGAGCTTTAAGCCAACTTTTTCACTCTCCTCTTTCAGTTTCATCAACAGGCTCTTTAGATCTACTTCACATTCTGCCATAAGGGTGGTGTCATCTGATTATCTGAGGTTATTGATATTTCTCCCAGCAATCTTGATTCCAGCTTGTGCTTCCTCCAGCCCAGCATTTCTCATGATGTACTCTGCATATAAGTTAGTCTTCCTCGTTGATCAGTGCAAAGAAATAGAGGAAAACAATAGAATGGGAAAAACTAGAGATCTCTTCAAGAAAATTAGAGATACCAACGGAATATTTCATGCAAAGATGGGCACAATAAAGGACAGAAATGGTATGGACCTAACAGAAGCAGAAGATATTAAGAAGAGGTGCAAGAATACACAGGACTATACAAAAAAGATCTTCATGACCCAGATAATCACGATCGTATGATCATTCACATAGAGCCAGACATCCTGGAATGTGAAGTCAAGTGGGCCTTAGGAAGCATCACTATGAACAAAGCTAGTGGAGGTAATGGAATTCCAGTTGAGCTATTTCAAATCCTGAAAGATGATGCTGTGAAAGTGCTGCACTCAATATGTCAGCAAATTTGGAAAACTCAGCAGTGGCCACAGGACTGGAAAAGGTCGGTTTTCATTCCAGTCCCAAAGAAAGGCAATGCCAAAGAATGCTCAAACTACTACACAATTGCACTCATCTCACACACTAGTAAAGTAATGCTCAAAATTCTCCAAGCCAGGCTTCAACAGTACGTGAACCATGAAATTCCAGATGTTCAAGCTGGTTTTAGAAAAGGCAGAGAAATCAGAAATCAAATTGCCAACATCCATTGGATTATGAAAAAAGTAAGAGAGTTCCAGAAAAACATCTATTTCTGCCTTATTGACTATGCCAAAGGCTTTGACTGTGTGGATCACCACAAACTGTGGCAAATTATTAAAGTGATGGCCATACCAGACCACCTGACCTGCCTCTTGAGAAAGCTGTATGCAGGTCAGGAAGCAACACTTAGAACTTGACATGGACCAACACACTGGTTCCAGATCAGGAAAGGAGTACATCAAGGCTATATGTTGTCACCCTGCTTACTTATCTCTCCTTGTTATTCTTCGGAACTCTGCATTCAGATGGGTATATCTTTCTTTTTCTCCTTTGCTTTTTGCTTCTCTTCTTTTCACAGCTATTTGCAAGGCCTCCTAAGACAGCCATTTTGCTTTTTTGCATTTCTTTTCCATGGGGATGGTCTTGATCCCTGTCTCCTGTACAAGGTCACAAACTTCCGTCCATAGTTCTTCAGGCACTTTGTCTATCAAACCTAATCCCTTGAATCTATTTCTTACTTCCACTGTATAATCCTAAGAGATATGATTTAGGTCATACCTGAATGGTCTAGTGGTTTTCCTTACTTTCTTTAATTTAAGTCTGAATTTGGCAATAAGGAATTCATGATCTGAGCCATAGTCAGCTCCCAGTCTTGTTTTTGCTGACTGTATAGAGCTTCTCCATCTTTGGCTGCAAAGAATATAATCAATCTGATTTTGGTATTGACCATCTGGTGATGTCCATGTGTGGAGCCTTCTCTTGTGTTGCTGGAAGAGGGTGTTTGCTATGACCAGTGCATTCTCTCAGCAAAACTCTATTAGTCTTTGCCTTGCTTCATTCTTTACTCCAAGGCCAAATTTGCCTGTTACTCCAGGTGTTTCTTGACTTCCTACTTTTGCATCCAGTTCCCTATAATGAAAAAGACATCTTTTTTGTGTGTTAATTCTAGAAGATCTTGTAGGTCTTCACAGAACCGTTCAACTTCAGCTTCTTTAGCATTACTGGTCAGGGCATAGACTTGGATACCATGATATTGAATGGTTTGCCTTGGAAGCAAAAAGAGATTATCCTGTCGTTTTTGAGATTGCATCCAAGTACTGCATTTCAGACCCTTTTGTTGACTATGATGGCTACTCCATTTCTTCTAAGAGATTCTTGCCCTCAGTAGTAGATATATTGGTCAGTTAAATTCACCCATTCCAGTCCATTTTAGTTTGCTGATTCCTAAAATGTCAATGTTCACTCTTGCCATCTCCTGTTTGACCACTTCCAATTTGCCTTGATTCATGGATCTAACATTTCATGTTCCTATGCAATATTGTTCTTTACAATATCAGACTTTGCTTCTATCACCAGTCACATCCACAACTGGGTATTGTTTTTGCTTTGGCTCCATCTCTTAATAATATGTAAAAAGTCAGAGATTCAAACTTTTAAAGAAGAGGGATAAAAGCAGAAAACTTAAAAACTAATTCTTCTCATTAGTTGTTGGAGTCCTTGACATTATAGAAATATTGAGTAGTATTAAATATAATTCAGTGTTAACAATTCTACCTGATTCCATGCTGGGTGTTTTCTTTCTTTTGGATATCTAGTTTTCATGATGGAAAGCTATATTCTGTAAGAATTTGGGTCTTACTCTTGCATCATGTTATATTTCTCATAGGAAAAGTGAACTAGCTCATCACATTTTATCTGCAGGCTTGACCTCAAGGCTGTGTGATCTGTGCAGTTTCACAGGGCCCCATTCTCAGAAGGGGCCCATGCTTGATTTAATGCTCTGATAGCACCTGCTTGAAATTCTTAATACTTTTTAACAAAGGGTCTTTTATTTCCATTTTTTACTGGGTTCTCCAAATCACGTAGGTGGTCTTGTTTATCTGACTTACAGTTCTGCCCAAATAGTCCATGAGGTGGTACTTTTGGTGTTAGAAAATAAATAGTCCTAATGCTTATATTACAACCAACCATAACTTCATTCTAAAATATGTGTGGCTCTTTCCTGTTTCTCTTATGCTATTTCTCTCTTCTCTAATTGTTATCCCATGAGACAAGAAGACCAATGAAAAACTGAAATAAGAGCTCAGAAATAGACTTCATATACATGCACACTTGTTACTTGACAGTCATGCTATTGGATGTCAAGTAGGGGAAATACAATGGACACTGCAGTAGATGGTGCTAACTGTGGGGAGGGAAAGAAAATTATATTTCTAACTCTTATGAAACCAAAAAATCAAGTCTGGATAGACTAAAATACTAATAGTGCAAAGCAAAATGTAGAATAATGTGTGATTATATAAAAAAATGAGGATTTTCTGCTCAAGACACTCTATAGGAAGTAAAAACTCAAGCCACAAAATCTGAGAATATATTTATATACATGAAGTTTAGAAATGACTAACATCCGGAAAGTGCGAGTAGCTCAGTCATGTCCAACTCTTTGCAACCCCATGGACTATACAGTCCACGGAATTCTCTAGGCCAGAATGCTGGAGTGGGTAGCCATTCCCTTCTCCAGGAGATCTTCCCAACCCAGGGATGGAATCCAGGTCTCCCACATTGCAGGCTGATTCTTTACCAGCTGAGCCACAAGGCAAGCTCATCTGGAGGAAAATTTTAAATAGTTCAATAGAAAATTGGGTAAGATAGTTGAATAGGCCCTTCAAAGAAGAGGAGATTTGAATAAACAACAACCAAGAGAAAACATACTGAGATTCAGTAATAATCAAGAAATTGAAAATAAAAGTTAGAATGAAATGCCATATCACACACACTAAACTAGTGAAAATGTTATGTCTGTATATTATCGAACATTAGAGAGGACATGAATCAACAGGCACTTTCATACATTGCTCAATGAATCATAAATTGCAAAACTTTCTTTAAAATCATATTGGTTTTACCTGAATATGAAGTACATATGCCCCATGACCCAGCGATTCTATTACTAAGTTTCAAAAAATTAGATAATTCTTATTTATGCATACAGAATACATTTGCATTCACAGCAGCCTAGATCTTAATAGACTAGATTGAATATATAAAGTGGGATGCTGTCAGTCAATGACATAATATAGCAGTGAAAATGAATTTACTATAGCTGCAGACATCATCAAATTTCACAAACATAACAGTGAATGAAAGATACATAACTTAAAATATTCATATGGCATAATTCCATTTATACCCAATTCAAAAGCAAGCAAAATCAAATAATACATTATTAGAGAGAACATATAGAAAATGCTAAAATCATAAACAGCAACAAAGTTATTCTTACATCAGTGAGGATAGTAGTTACTAGTTACTATCCTCCTAGATAGAGATAGTAGGTATAGGAAGAGAAGGATATGCCATCAAAGACAACTGGGTCAGAGACTTGCAAATTACTGGTAGTGCTTATTTCTTAAACAGCATTTTGCTGGCATAAGAACATTCTTTCCTTTCACAAGAAGAACCCCTTTTCATCCTCCCCCTCCCATCCCCACTCATTAGGAAGCAGCCAGATGAGAACAATGCCCATACTCTTTTTCCATTGAAATGGAAGAAATGAACTAGCAGTGGGGCATTTGGTGTAGCAGAAACTAATGAGGCAACCCATTTGTTAGCCCTTATCCAGTCCCTGTTCTCTCAACCCATTCAACCTACAGATGTTTGTGCTCTCATTTTTACTTGCTTAATTGCAATCTGAAAATGATTGCCCTCTAGCTACACCTGATGTTTACCCCTCCAAGACAATATTCCCTAACACTCCTTTCCTCTGGGAGCATTCTTCATTCCAGAAAGAATGTCATGGGACAATGACCTTGGGGATCACCAGAAGCTGTCATGGAATCACTTGAAGCCAGCCCTAATGATCTCAGTGCCCCCAGGAGAAGGAGGAGAATGTAGGCTCATATCAACCCTGACCCTTATCTTCAGCCTCATTTTCCATCCTAGAACTATAAGACATTTCCAGCTTCCCAGGAAGCAAGGCATAGTCTTGAAACTGTTAGCTTGCTATGGTCCCCCTTAGGCTGGCAAATCAATAAAGCTACTCCTTTCTAGTCTCATTAAAAAAAAAAAAAAAAAGAGCATTTTGGCTACTTTGATGTTGGCTTACTCATTATTCTTTAAAATACTCATATAGGTTTTATACTCTCTTCTACTGTATAAATATATTTCATAATTTAAAAAAAAAGCCACATGTTTCAAGGCACTAAGCAGCTAAAATCTACATAACTTCGAGGCAACACCTTTTAAGGAGATCTACATGTTGTTGACAAATCTTTAGTGAAAATGACAAATTAATTCCTAACTCTTGTACACACAATCTGCCAGGAGAAACAGTATTATATTCATGTATGTGTTAAACTTTTTAAAAGAATACTATATGCTGAATCCTATGCTAGTTATTTTGTAATAAGCATAAATATAATATGCATCTGATTATAGGAAGCACAAGGTGTTGATGGAGAGAAAAGATGTAAATAAATTGATAGGAGTAGTGAGTTTTAAAAGGAGAACCATTATTTATACCTTTAAATCTCCAGTAATATTTAAGGTTATAGGTTCCCGTCCAAAGAACGTCACTTCCTAAGAAGAAGAGGCACTATTTAAAGTTTGTGAATACAGATTAAGACTGGTTTCTAGGGGTAAAGCCTTTGAAAGAGAGAGATGTCATGGGTTTGTCATGGGTGTGGACTCTACCTCTCACTTCCTTGCTGCTCTTGTGTTAGGGTCAGGGTTTCTTCCATAATGTGGGTAAGAAGATGTGGTGAGGATGATAGAAACTGAGGCTGAAGTGAGGATACAAACTGCAATCAAAACCATGACCACGTTATTATACTACTCTGTGGTATTTGGGTGTTAGTTCTAAACGGTCTTGTAGGTCTTCATAGAACCATTCAACTTCAGCTTCTTCAGTGTTACTGGTTGGGGCATAGGCTTGGATTACTGTGATATTGAATGGTTTGCCTTGGAAAAGAACAGAGATCATTCTGTTATTTTTTAGACTGCATCCAAGTACTGCATTTCAGACTCTTTTGTTCACCATGATGGCTACTCCATTTCTTCTAAGGGATTCCTGCCCACAGTAGTAGATATAATGGTCATCTGAGTTAAATTCACCCATTCCAGTCCATTTTAGTTTGCTGATTCCTAGAATGTCAACATTCACTCTTGCCATCTCCTGTTTGACCACTTCCAATTTGCCTTGATTCATGGATCTAACATTTCAGGTTCCTATGCAATATTGCTCTTTATCGCATTGGACCTAGCTTCTATCACCAGTCCCATCCACAACAGTATTCTTTTTGCTTTGGCTCCATCCCTTCATTCTTTCTAGAGTTATTTCTCCACTGATCTCCAGTAGCATACTGGGCACCTACTGACCTGAGGAGTTCCTCTTTCAGTATCCTATCATTTTTCCTTTTCATACTGTTCATGGGGTTCTCAAGGCAAGAATACTGAAGTGGTTTGCCATTCCCTTCTCCAGTGGACCACATTCTTTCAGACCTCTCCACCATGACCTGACCATCTTGGGTGGCCCCACACGGCATGGCTTAGTTTCACTGAGTTAGACAAGACTGTGGTCCTGTGATCAGATTGGCTAGTTTTCTGTGATTATGGTTTTAGTGTTCCTGCCCTCTGATGCCCTCTGGCAACACCTACCATCTTACTTGAGTTCCTCTTACCTTGGACGTGGGGTCTCTCTTCACAGCTGCTCCAGCAAAGCGCAGCCACTGCTCCTCACCTTGGACGAGGGGTATCTCCTCACGGCCACCCCTCCTGACCTTGAACGTGGAGTAGCTCCTCTCGGCCCTCCTGTGCTCCCGTAGCTGCCGCTCCTTGGATGTGGGGTAGGAAGTCGAGAAACACCTGGAGGAACAGGCAAATTTGGCCTTGGAGTACGGAATGAAGCAGGGCAAAGGCTAATAGAGTTTTGCCAAGAGAACACATTTGACAAACACCCTCTTCCAACGACACAAGAGAAGACTCTACACATGGACATCATCAGATGGTCAAGACTGAAATCAGATTGATTATATTCTTTGCAGCTAAAGATGGAGAAGCTCTATACAGTCAGCAAAAACAAGACCGGGAGCTGACTGTGGCTCAGATCATGAACTCCTTATTGCCAAATTCAGGCTGAAATTGAAGAAAGTAGGGAAAACCACTAGACCATTCAGGTAAGACCTAAATCAAATCCCTTATGACTATACAGTGGAAGTGAGAAATAGATTTAAGGGAATAGATCTGATGGACAGAGTGCCTGATGAACTATGTATAGAGGTTCGTGACATTGTACAGGAGACAGGGATCAAAATCATCCCCATGAAAAAGAAATGCAAAAAGGCAAAATGGTTGTCTGAGGAGGCCTTACAAATAACTGTGAAAAGAAGAGAAGTGAAAAGCAAAGGAGAAAAGGAAATATATTCCCATCTGAATGTAGAGTTCCAAAGAATAGCAAGGAGAGATAAGAAAGCCTTCTTCAGCGATCAGTGCAAAGAAATAGAGGAAAAGAACAGAATGGGAAAGACTAGAGATCTCCTCCAGAAAATTACAGGTACCAAGGGAATATTTCATGCAAAGATGGGCTCAATAAAGGACATAAATGGTATGGACCTAACAGAAGCAGAAGATATTAAGAAGAGGTGGCAAGAATACACAGAAGAACTATACAAAAAAAGATCTTCATGACCCAGATCATCACGATGGTGTGATCTCTCACCTAGAGCCAGACATCCTGGAATGTGAAGTCAGGTGGGCCTTAGAAAGCATCACTATGAGCAAAGCTAGTGGAAGTGATGGAATTCCAGTTGAGCTATTTCAAATCCTGAAAGATGATGCTGTGAAGGTGCTGCACTCAATATGACAGCAAATTTGGAAAACTCAGCAGTGGTCACAGGACTGAAAAAGATCAGTTTTCATTCCAATCCCAAAGAAAGGCAATGCCAAAGAATGCTCAAACTACCGCATAATTGCACTCATCTCACACACTAGTAAAGTAATGCTCAAAATTCTCCAAGCCAGGCTTCAGCAATACGTGAACCATGAACTTCCAGATGTTCAAGCTGGTTTCAGAAACGGCAGAGGATCCAGAGATCAAATTGCCAACATCTGCTGGATCATCAAAAAAGTAAGAGAGTTCCAGAAAAACATCTACTTCTGCTTTATTGACTATGCCAAAGCCTTTGACTGTGTGGATCACAATAAACTGTGGAAAGTTCTGAAAGAGATATGCAGAGTACATCATGAGAAACGCTGGGCTGGAAGAAGCACAAGCCGGAATCAAGATTGCTGGGAGAAATATCCATAACCTCAGATATGCCAACAACACCACCCTTATGGCAGAATGTGAAGTAGATCTAAAGAGTCTGTTGATGAAAGTGAAAGAGGAGAGTGAAAAATTTGGCTTAAAGCTCAACATTCAGAAAGCGAAGATCATGGCATCTGGTCCCATCACTTCATGGCAAATAGATGGGGAAACAGTGGAAACAATGACAGACTTTATTTTGGGGGGCTCCAAAATCACTGCAGATGGTGATTGCAACCATGAAATTAAAAGATGCTTACTCCCTGGAAGGAAAGTTATGACCAACCTAGACAGCATATTAAAAAGCAGAGACATTACTTTGCCAACAAAAGTCCATCTAGTCAATGCTATGGTTTTTCCAGTGGTCATGTATGGATGTGAGAGCTGGACTCAAGAAGGCTGAGCACCGAAAAATTGATGCTTTTGAACTGAGGTGTTGGAGAAGATTCTTGAGAGTCCCTTGGACTGCAAGGAGATCCAACCAGTCCATCCTAAAAGAGATCAGTCCTGGGTGTTCATTGGAAGGACTGATGCTGAAGCTGAAACTCCAATACTTTGTCCACCTCATGCGAAGAGTTGACACACTGGAAAAGTCCCTGATGCTGGGAGGGATTGGGGGCAGGAGGAGAAGGGGATGACAGAGGATGAGATGGCTGGATGGCATCACCGACTCAGTGGATATGAGTTTGAATAAACTTCGGGAGTTTGTGATGGACGGGGAAGCCTGGCGTGTTGTGATTCATGGGGTCACAAATAGTCGGACACGACTGAGTGACTGAACTGAACTGATGGTATTTGGACTCTAAGTGACAGAGAACCATCGAAAGACAGGTGTTACCAAGATGAACGGTCACATTCTATGCAGTCTAAGCATTTCTAAAGTCAAAAGAAGAGAAAAGGCAAATACAGGTCTCTTTGAGAGATCTAGCATGAGGATGGAAAATGATGGGAGACTGTAAAAATAAAAGTCTATCAATTGGAAATGAAAAACTGAAATTTCATCAAAATATTGACCCTTCTAAAATTAAGTATATAATGTATTATAGATATGGATAAGTGGAAATTTTCCTTTTTTTCTTTTGGATATAAGGATTGTTGAAGATTTTCTTTTTAATGGGCTGCGGGTGCAAAAGAAGCTTTGCCTAAGCCACCTTACCTTTCCTGTGAAACTAAAGCACAGATTTTTCTGCTTGGCTTGTCTGCGTTTGACTCCATGATTCCTTAAGTAATAATCCAGAGCATTTATTTTAAGCCCGTGGTACTGTCATCTTATGTGCTGTAGAGTTATCTACTCCACAAGAACATTATTTCAAATGGGAGATGACATTAGTGGTATTAAGCTATTGGAGAAATAGTGTCTAAAATCATTACTGCTATTCAGCTGGGAGATGCAAAAGCTGTTTATTTTGATTGTCTTGCTTATATTTTCAATTTGAGCCACTGAAGACTTGGTTACAGAAAACAAGAATTTGGAATAGGTAAGCTAGATGCTTTAGTCTCAGCAAAGGCATCCATGATTGACGGACCCTTAAAACTTCTTTTCAGTTTCACTGTCTTCTCAAGGGTCTCTCCAGTTACCCTGAAAAGAGGGCCTTGATTCATGCTCTTTAAGTGTTTCCTTGGAGAAGAGCTATTCAGCTTCCAAAAGGCAGAAATCATACCTGTGTATTTCTACCTGTTTTTGCAGGGGTGGTGTTGTGAAATATTTTTAGCTTTGCAGAAATAACACTTTACCAGCTAGCATCAAGAGAATACTTTTGGATTCAGACACCGGCATCGTTCTTAATGTTGTGAAAACCAGTATTCTATATTTAAATTGGAGGTCAGAAGAAAAATAAACTCTTAAAGAACTCCACATTTTTTTGTATTATGAAATAAACGTTTCTTATACTAGAGATATTTCTTTCTTTCATCTCTGTATTGAAGAGACCATATCAGCAGAATTTATACCTATGATAAATGCTGTTCTTAAAATTCCAAGAGGAAGACATTTACTGACTTGATCTTCAAGTGCTTGTGATAAAGAGATATGACTATATGGTGGTTCCTATTATGTTACTTAACCTACATTGTTCTCAGTTCTCAACTTGATACAATCGTATATGTCTGTGCTCTATTAACTAATTTGTGATCAACAGAAAGAAGCAATCTTTGATATATTACCAAACATCAAATATAAAGTATTGTTAAAATAATTTAAAACACTTAAACTTTCTTAAGAACAACAAAATAGATTCTTCATCCCCTTGCTCCTCAGTGTGTGATCCTAGCTAGGATGAGCAGCATCAGTATTATATGGAAGCTTGTCAGAAATGCAGAATCCCAGGCCCCAGCCTGGATCTACTAAATCAGAATCTGCATTTGAACAAGGTCTCCAGGTAATTAGAATGCACACTGAAGACTGAAAATCCCCCTATGTCTCACATTTTCGAATGTACTATTGTACAAGATTGTAACTTTAAGCCAGAGTAGAATCCTAGAAGTGTGAATTTATTATAGGAAAGATTATGATTGTAGTTTAACAGTGATCAAATTTGGAATCTCTTCAAATAATAACCTAGCTGAGTTAAATTATACATAAATGGAAAAGTAATTTCTATGGTAACCCAGGTTTCCTAGGTGTTTGGAATTAGGAAATTGAAAGGAAATCATTACTGTCGCTAGGGTACATTCATGATAGATGAAATCCTTTGCCAAATGGCAAATGAGTGAATGGCTACAATTTGGCACCAAACTGAGATTCCTGCTGTTTTTTCAATAGTAATGCATGAAACACTTGCTACCAATTCTGAAATTGCTGTGACATGATGAAATACAAAAAGTCATCTCGATATCTGAGCGAAAAATGGTATCCAAAATGTCCATATTTAGAGTATAAGAGCCTTCTGACACACAGCTAATATAGTGACTGAGAATATACAATGATGATATCCATCCTAAACATGCAAAAATAAGTTTTGAAAAGAAAATATCCCTGGAAGAAATAATTGATAATCATTAAACTACCATTTAGTTACTTTATACTGTAAATCAGAATTTAACCACAATAAGTTGGATGAAAATATTTTATTGTTGCAGTGCCAACAGACTGACTTATGGCTGAAAGTCATAGGCCAGAGTAAAATAATACCTCATGTTAATTCAAAAAAATCTTTTTTTTCTGAAAATGATAGCTTTTATCTGAAAATGACTGTAACTATAGAGAACAACTTCTAAAAATTGAGATATAGTTTATGTACAATATTATGTAAGTTTCAGGTATACAACATAGTGATTCACAATTTTTAAAGGTTATATTCCATTTATAGTTACTATGATATATTAAGCTTAAGCAACTCTCTGAGTTGTTACCCCAAACTCTAAATTCACTTAAAAGTTAAGGAAGCCTGAACAACGAATTCTCTTCATTATGTTGAAGGGATTGTTCTCTAAAATGTACATTTCCTCACCAAAATGCTTTGTTAGTACTGTTTTCAGTGTCTAAAAAACCAAAACATTTTGAGTAACACTGAATTTTGAATGCCCTCACACACTCGCCAGTCTCAGACAAAAATTCATCTGTTAACCTTTCCTGAGCCTTTGGTGTGGGCTGGTTTTGGAGCAATCTGTCTGTGACTCAGGGATAAAGCACATGTGCCTTTGCCCCCCACACATTCTCTATACATATTAAGTGTCTGAAGGGCCAGGTATTGTAAATCAGCCATACTGCTGGGTACTTCCTAACTTTGTAACATCAGTTTTCCAAAATCTGGAACCGGTTTTTGAAATTTAGCATAACAAAGCCTGTGATCTCTATCCCCATTTATTTTATTTTTTTATTGGAGTATAATTGCTTTACAATGTGTTACTTTCTGCAATGCAACACTCTGAATCAGCCGTAAGTATACATATATCTGCTCCCTCTTGAGCCCCTATCCCACCCTGACCATCCTACTCCTCTAGGTCATTACAAAGCACCAAGCTGAGCTCTTGGTGCTATATAGCAACTCTGAAAAATTCTCATTTCACTTCTAAGTGTGCCTATCAAAATCTTACCCATTCTTCAAGACACATTTCTAATTTCACCTGTTCGATGAAACATTTTGTAATAAATCCTTTGAACATCCTTAAATCTTCAGTGTTCTCTTCCTCGTGAATATTCTCATAATGCCTTTCTCTTATGTCTCTCTAGTAGTTTATTCCCTCTTTCGGAATAAAGTCTACATCTTATCTTTTCATTTAATTACAATTCCCAGTGGCTTGCATGTAACAGTTACTCAAAAAATATCTGTAGGATTTGGTTTAACTAGATTCCCCAGTGTCCCATATCCTGTACCCCAGTTGTTGCATCACCACACTGTTTTCATGAGTCCAGCATCTGGCTGTGAATTCTGGGTTCTTTGGCTTCTGACACTGATTACTATGACATCCTAATTCTGATACCACACTCATGAACTCCACTACAAGCAGAAGTTCTTCCTAGGACTTATTTTAGAATCATTGTGAAAGTGACACTCTCTTCTCTTGGATGACTCAGTTCAGTTTGGTTCAGTTGCTCAGTCGTGTCTGACTCTTGGCAACTCCATGGACTGCAGCACGCCAGGCCTCCCTATGCATCACCAACTCCTGGAGTTTACTCAAACTCATGTCTATTGAGTCAGTGATGCCATCCAACTATCACATCCTCCGTCATCCCCTACTCCTCCTGCCTTCGATCTTTCCCAGCATCAGAGTCTTTTCAAATGAGTCAGTTCTTTGCATCAGGTGGCCAAAGTATTGGAGTTTCAGCCTCAGCTTCAGTCCTTCCAATGAATATTCAGGACTGATCTCCTTTAGGATGGACTGGTTGGATCTCCTTGCAGTCCAAGGGACTCTCGAGTCTCCTTCAACACCACAGTTCAAAAGCACCAATTCTTCGGCGCTCAGCTTTCTTTATAGTCCAACTCTCACATCCATACATGACTACTGGAAAAACCATAGCTTTGACTAGATGGGTCTTTGTTGACAAAATAATGTCTCTGCTTTTTAATATGCTATCTGGGTTAGTCATAACTTTTCTTCCAAGGAGCAAGCATCTTTTTATTTCATGACTGCAGTCACCTTCTGCAGTGATTTTGGAGCCCCCCCAGAATAAAGTCTGTCACTGTTTCCATTGTTTCCCCATCTATTTGCCATGAAGTGATGGGACCAGATGCCATGATCTTAGTGTTCTGAATGTTGAGCTTTAAGCCAACTTTTTCACTCTCCTCTTTCAATTTCATCAAGAGGCTCTTTAGTTCTTCTTCACTTTCTGCCATAAGGGTGGTGTCATCTGCATATCTGAGGTTATTGATATTTCTCCCAGCAATCTTGATTCCGGCTTGTGCTTCCTCCAGCCCAGCGTTTCTCATAATACACTCTGCATCTAAGTTAAATAAGCAGGGTGAAAATATATAGCCTTGACGTACTCCTTTCCTGATTTGGAACCAGTCTGTTGTTTCATGTCCAGTTCTAACTGTTGTTTCCTGACCTGCACACAGATTTCTCAAGAGACAGGTCTTGGATGGCTAGTTGCAGGATATTACAAGACTAGAGTTATCTAATGCCTTATCTAACATTGTGTAGGGAATTACTGTCCAAGAAAAAGTCTACCAATGAATAAGCAAGGCTCAGAGGTTGTATAAAATAGAGTTCTAAAGCCAGCATCCTACTCTGCTTACAAAATATCCATATCAGTCACATGGAATGGCTTTCCTCTATTGGATGAGACATAGATGAACTTAACTTTTCTTTTCAACTGTGAAATTCTAAGTTTTCATTGAAAGATATATATCTATATATGGCTATATAGCCAACTAGGTATCTCTACTTCACTCCAAAATGGATTTGAGATAGCCAGTACTAAGTCACTAAGATCAATCAATTGAAATGGTTTATGTAATTCTTTGTGAACTATCAATGATTGAAATCAGTCTTAGTTTATCTCCAACGTAATTTCAGATGCAGATTAGAAGGTGGATAAAGAAATAGAGTAAAATCCTTCAAGCCTTTGGATACTGTTTCTCAATAACTATAACTATAATTTCTCCCAAATAAAGTATTATATCTGCAGCAATAATTGTCAGAGAGAGAAGTGTCCAGGGAAGATATGTTGAATAATGAAATAACAGCCATCTGTTTAAAGAGGGCTTGGCAGTCTTATCTCATAAAAGGAGCACTTATTTCCTCTGCCAAAAACTGGCCCGAATGATACACAACAGACCTAGATGTCCTATGGCTTTACCTCACACATTAGATGCAAACATTCTAACACTCTTAAGGCTCCTGTACACCAAATCCTTCAGTAACATAATCAACTTTAATTCAAGTCCTCATGTTTGCTGTCTATGGCCTTATTATAAGTGTAACTGGCTTGAATTAACTGAAGTTTATAGAAGCAGAAGGACTTTCCAGGGGACTCAGTGGTAAAGAATCTGCTTGCCAATGCAGGAGACTTTGAAGACACAGATTTGATCCCTGGGTCAGGAAGATCACCTGAAGAAGGAAGTGGCAACCCACTCCAATATTCCTGCCTAGAGAATTCCGTGGACAGAGGAGTCTGGCAGGCTGCAGAGCATGGAGTCTCAAAGAGTCAGGTGCAGCTGAGGGAATAAGCACATATGAACAGAAAGTAATTCCATCCTTCTCCTACAAAGCTCCTTTAAATCTACTCTCTCAACTTATACTACCAGTCTTCAACCTCTTAGATCAGGAGTTCCCAACTTCTAGGACCTACTGCCTGATGATCTGAGTGGAGCTGTGTGTGCATGCCTGCTAAGCCGCTTCGGTCGTGTCTGACTCTTTGCAATCCTATGGACTGTAGCCTGCCAGGCTCCTCTGTCCATGGGATTCTCCAGGCAAGAATACTGGAGTGCGTTGGTGTGCCTTCCACTAGAGGATCTTCCTGACCCAGGGATGGAACCTGTGAAACCCGTCCCTGGTGCCAAAATGTTAGAGACCGCTACCTTAGATGAAGTCTCTGCCATATCTCATAGCTTTTATTGTCAGTTGTAGGTAATAAATGCTTTCACTCATTCATTCTAATAATCACAGTGACTTCAAACCACTTTCCTTAAAACTTATCATCTCCCATCTCAGGTGTACTTGGGATCATGGGACATGGTAAAGTTTCTTAATTTTTCCAGCTATCTCTTTTACTGTTTCTATTCCATGAACCAGGCTGCATCTTGCTGCTCCAGAGTTGGAATGTAGAAAAGAACGGGACACAGGGCAGAACAGCTTACTTGACTACGACAGTTGTAACCTGGTCTTCGTGCCGAGTGTGGAGGATTCCAAATGAAGAAATCTCTCTGGTGTTTTCATAGGTTCCTGTTGGGGATTCATCATCACCTGCAATACCTTAATGCAAGTGATGTTTTCTATAGCAGGACACTAACGGCTCCATTTTCAGTTTCTGGTTTTCTGTGGTTTATAACCACTGTGGGAATCGCCTTGTCTGACATTCCATTTGAATGGAATTCCTTTCATAATGACCAGTCTTCCTCCCACTGAGTCTTCAGTTGCTGCCACCCCAAAACTCACATTTGTTTTACTGTACCAAATTTTGTCATTGGAGCAGCTCCTGCTTTTAGTCCCTTCAGGTGTCCGTCAGTGTATGGCTATTAACAAAACTGACACCATCTTGAGCCCCTCCAGTTCCTCCTGTCCTTTCACTGGCTCTGCCCAAGACTGTACTGCATGGTAAATCACTTCTGTGTCATCAAAGGCTTTGTACTTAATACATTTTGTTTAGTAATCATTAGGATGATGAAGACCTTCACTGATGTATTCCTAGTGCTCATGAACCTAGTTACCATCCATAAATCTTGACTTAGGCATGCACTTCCTGTTTCTAAGCATGTACTCCAATACTCTAGAATTAACTATAGAATTGTTCCAATGGCCTCTTGGTGGTGTGGAGTGTGGCTGTGAATGCTTCTATATCATTGTTTAATTGATCCCACCCTGTAAGTTGTTTAGTTGCTAAGTCATGCTCAACTCTTTGCGACTCTATGGTTTATAGCCTGCCAGGCTTCTCTGCCCATGGCATTTTCCAGGCAAGAAGACTAGAGTGGATTGCCATTTCCTATTCCACGTCTCCTGCTTGGCAGGTGGGTTCTTTACCACTGAGCCTCCTGGGAAGCCCTTCCTAAGGGTTACCTTATAATAAACTGATTCATTGATTATACAGAGATGCCTGCCTAATTTTTCAGTCTCAAGATACTGTCTCAGTCGGGTGTACACTTTTCATATCCTCTGTTCTTAAACAGTCAGGTATCAAGTACTGGGTATCAGCATAATCCTAGGAGACAACAGATCAAACTCTTAAGTTCTCTTGAACCCCACCAGTTTTACCACAACCTACCAATTCACCTTGAGAAAAAAATCCTCCCCTGAACACTGGGACCCCTGGGAGTTTTTAACTCTAAGCTAGTCTCGGAAGAGCCCCCATACTTTTGAAAGTTTTAGCCTCCAGGATCACTATCAAATTCCCACTGTGAAGATATGAGAAAAATCTCCATTTGCTTGTAGCAAGGGGGCAAGAAAAGGAACAAATGTGAAGTATGTCCAGAGCTCTCTGTTTTCTTAAATGAGGGCTTCTTTTCCCTAAAGGGAAACTATTTTACCTGAACCTAATAAATCTAGAGGAAAAGAAACACCCAGCCCAGCCCCCTTTAGCCTTTGACATGGGGGAAGGGAAATACCTAGTTCAGTCTCACTAAAAGACTGAGACCTAATCATAGCACAGGAGAAGACATCTCTGCCCACACACTTACCTACACATCAAGAGGGCTTCTGTATGATAACAGGAGACTGCAGCTAAAAACACAGCTAAAATTTACAAACCTCAAACCCTATTTCAGAAATAGTTAGTAACACTTAGAAACAACAATGGAGACAAAAGCAACACAATAGAGAAAAACTTAGTCTCTGACACCACAACTACAGTAAACAGGAAATATATTCTAACCTCTAGCTAGAAAAACATAAAATCTCATATAAAAGGCCTGTCTACCACTATTCTTTTTACTTAATGCATTTTCTCTGGCTTTCAACAATACATGCAAGGATGAAAATAGGCATAAAAAGAAATACAGCCTGAAGAGTAGGACACAGCATAGGGACCTGACTCAGATATGGTAGAGGTTTGGGGATTTTTAGAACAGGAATTTTAAATAACTATGAATAACATACTAAGGGCTTGTTGTGACTTTGTAAAATTAACATTTATTAAACACAGCACAGGGGGAAGATGCAGTTCCTCAAAAGACCACAAGAGAAATTGAAGTAGAGAAGTTTATTACTCACAGGTGCTGGAGAAAGTACACAGAATGATTTGAGGGGGCCATATGGGGAGGTCAAGAAAGGGTGCCGGCAGAGAGAGAGGCAGGACCTGGGGTCCATGCCTCTAGAAGAGTCTGTAGCTGGGGTAATTTGAAGTTCCTGGCTAAGGCTGAATTGATTTCAAGCAAACAAACAAAAAAACAGAATTTTGGTGAGCTCCATAGGGGTCTTGTCTAAACCTGAGCAAAGCATAGGCCCACAGAGGTAGGGGAGACTTCTGATGAGAAGCTCTGTTAGGAAGTTACTTTTGCTTATAGACCATTATCTAGAGCATGTGTTTGCATGAGGGAGCTGATGTCAGTTTAAGGTCCCAGTAAGCCACTTTGGCAAGCAAAATAAATACCAAGGCAGCAATAGCATAGAGCAGCTCAGCTAAACACTTGACAGGGCTCTAATGGAAAAAATAGACAATATGCAAGAACAGATGGGCAATTTAAGCAGAAAGATGGAAATTCTGTGAAAGAATCAAAAGGAAATGGTAGGAAAAACAGAACACTGTAATAGAAATGAAGAATGTCATTTGTGGACTCATCAGTAGATTGGACATAACTGAGAAAAAAATCAGTGAGCTTGAAGTTATATCAATAGAGACTTCCAAAACTGAAATACAATGAATAAAAAGAAAAAGATGGAATGTAATATTCAAGAACTGTGGAACGATTGCAAAATGGCTGCATATACATAATGAGAGTACCAAAAGGAGAAGAAAGGAAGAAACAAGAAAATACTTGAAGTTGCATTAATGGGTGAGAATTTTCAAAAATTAATGACAGAGCCAGGAATCTAAGATCTAGGAAGCTCAGACAATACTAAGGTTAAATACCAGAAAACTATTTCTAGTTATACTATATTCAAATTGTTAATAGATAACAGGCAAAGACATTGAAAGAAGGCAGAAGAAAAAGTTACCTTACATATAGAGGAACAAGGATGAGAATTACATTGGACTTCTTTCAGAAATCACACAAAAAGAATGGAATGAAATATTTAGTGTTGAAAGGGAAAAAAGTCAACCTAGAATTCTGTATCCAGCAAAAATTTCCTTTAAAAGTGAAAGAGAAATAAAGCCTTTCTCAGATAAATAAGAATCCATTGAATTTGTCACCTATCCTGCAAAAAAATAAGGCTAAAATAAATCATACAGAAAGAAGGCAAATGATATAGAAATTTCGATCCATGTAAAAGAAGGAAGCACATGATAGAAGACAAAAGTAAAACAAAATCCTTTTTTCTTACTCTTAATTGACCTAACAATGAAAGTTTGTTAAAAAACAATAGGAACAGTTTATTTAGTGATTATTGGTTGTGAATAAGTGAAATTAATAACATCATTATCCTAAGAGATGGGCAAGAGGAATTGAGAATTCTTTTTCCTTAGCCACTTGCCTTAGCCATGAAGTGTTATAATGTTACTTGAAAGAGGTCTTGACTTAGCTGTAAATATATATTGCAAACTCAACAGAATTTTTTAAAGTGAAAAAGAATAAGTAGTAGCATAATTAAAAGGAGAAAAATTGCAATAATATAAAACACTTGATTAAACTAGAGAAAGCATAAAAAGAGTAGAAGATAAAAAAAGAAAAGAAACAAAGAATATGAGCAATCAATAGAAAGCAGTAATAAATATTTCACATATTAATATAAACATTTTACATATTAATATAGACAAAGCAATAATCACTTTAAACATCGATGATCTAAATAAACTAGTTAAGTCAGAGACTTTCAGAGTGGATACAGAAACAACTGTATGTTATTTACAAGAAGCTCACTTTCAATATAAACTGACATATAGATTAAAAGTAAAGAGAAAGAAAAAGTTATACCATGCTAATACTCATCAAAAGAAAGCTGAAGTAACTAAATTCACTACAAAGAAGGTTTCAGAGAAAAGGAAATTATCAGGGATAAAGTAGGGCATTACATAATGATAAAGGGGTAAATTCTTTAAGAAGACATTAACAATCAATAATGTACATGTGCCTTATAATAGAGCAACAAAAATATGTGATGCAAAAACTGATACATTTGCAAGGAGAAATATATAAATCCACTATTATATTAGTTGGAAACTTTAACACCCGTCTATTATTAATTGATGGATCCAGTAGGCAGAAAGTCAGTAAAGACATAGTGAACTAACAGCACCATCAGTCAGCTGAATCTAATTGGCAGCCAACAGCAGTAGAATACACATTTCTTCTCAATTCACATAGAACATTCACCAAGATAGATCATGTTTTGGGCCACAAAATATCAAAGTTTGTAGGATGCATGGAAAACAGTACTTCGTGGGAATACATAGCATTGAAAGCATAACTGAAGAAAAAACATAGATTTAAGATCAATAATCTAAACTTTCACCTTAGCAAATTGGAAAAAAAAAGAGAAAATAAAATCCAAAGTGGACAGAAGAAATAGCTCTTGTGCATATTACACTTGTAAGAATAACCTTTATAGAGAAAATAATTTCAATTTGAATTTTTACTATGTTTTAAACAAACAAGTGTGAATTCTGCATCATCCATTAAGAATCTGAATAACATAAAAATTATTAAATTTCTGTTAATTGATGAGCTCAATTTTCTCATCTATATTAGAGACAATATAACCTATTTCACATGTTTATTGTAAGGACTAAATGAAATAATTCTTATAAAACACTTAGCACATTAACATTCAAAACGGTAGGTGTGGTCTTCATCACCACTTCGTCATCACCATTACCCCTACAATCACCATCACCACCACCACCCTCATCACCATATCATCATCATTAATATTAAATGCACATTGATAGACAATATTGAACATTTGAATGTACAAGAATAAATGAAACCTGGTGAGATAGATAGACAAATTTTGGAATCTTTAAGAGAAGCTTCCTCTTTGCTAGGTACCATTGGGAACATTACAGAGGGGAGGGGATTTGTGGTGTTCTTCTTCATAATTTTTCCTCCTAGCCCTTTTTACTGTACAGTCTCTTGATGAAGTGGGATGAGAGATAAGTTTCAGAAAAACCAGGAGTTTACAGGTGTAACCTGTTACTCATGCCCTCTAGGAGTTTCGGGTGCTTAATGGCCCTTTTTTGGTACAAGTGAATCTAGGGGCCCCTCAGTAGTCCCCAGTGGGAGCCTTCCCTCTGTGGCTTGCCATAATAGGTTGATGTTTCTTGAGTGTTGGTCCTTTAATGGACCGGAACCTGGTGGTCCGGAGTCGACGATAAGAAAGTAAGAGAGAGCGCTTGTTGGTCCTTTAATGGACCGGAACCTGGTGGTTCCGAGAGTAAGAGAGAGAAAGAGGCTGATGTCCCCTGGTTTACGCGGAAAGCCGATAGAGTCCTGTTCTTAGGGCTCGCGCTGCCGCACGTAGGCACCAGGCGCCCTCTCGAGTAGGTGAAGCCACAGTGCGCCTTCTGGAGAGGGTCTTAGAAGCCCGGGCAAGAAAGTGAGCTCAGCGGGCCTCCGTGCTCCAAGGAATTAGCCAGAAATAGAGAGATAGAGAGAGAGAGACAGAAAGAATAGAAAGAAAGACAGAAAGGAAGGAAGGAAGAGAGGGAGGGAGGAAGGAAGGAAGGAACGAACGAAAGAAGGAAAGAAAGAAAGAAAGAGAGAGAGAAAGAAAGACACGGGGACCAAAGCTCTGATGGAGCAAAGGTGTTTTAATCAACATGGCGTGGGCATATATACTGTCTTACAAGGTGGTTATTCTCAGCAAAGACAAAGATTAAAATTCCAGACTTACAAAACGTAAGATGATCCCTATCAAAGAGAGAGAGTTGCAAACAATCACCTTTTACCGTATGGCTCATAAAAAGGAAGAGGGTACTTATCACTGTAATGAGAAATGCCTGGATTCCTCAGCCCCGGGAAAGGCGGGAAAGGCGTGCCTCTCCTCTTAATTCCTGAATATTCAGGAATCAATAAGGGCCAGAGGGTTCCTGACAGATCCAAAACAGCACACAGGAAGCCTCTTGTTAAATGCTTCCTGACACTTGAGTTGGCTGCCTATTGCTCTCCACATGGTCCATGACTCTATTATTTCATCTCTGTAAGAGCCACATCATTCCTTCAAGCAGTCCTCATGGGCAGGGTCTCTATGAAGTGACCCAATTCCCCACCCTTCTACCGAGTTCAGATGTGTCCACAGGAAATAAAAGTCTTTTGGTTCAGCTACACTCTGGGAAATGCATTTGAGTAAGCTCCGGGAGTTGACGATGGACAGAGAAGCCTGGTGTGCTGCATGCAGTTCATGGGGTCACAAAGAGTTGGACACGTTTGAGCAACTGAACTGAACTGAACCAGGAAGTGTAGGCTGCTCCCAGAGTAGCACTATCTCTTAGCTCTGTAGCTACAGGCTCCTCCAGACAGCTACTTGCAGACAGATGTCACTATCTTCCAATGTTTGGATGAGACAGAACACAGTACTCTAACAATAGATTCTCTGAAGAAGCCCTCTCTACCATCTACTTTCATTAGTCATATTCCCTTCTATATATCCTGGAGGTGGTGACTGTCTATGGTATACTGGACTAGATTTGCTATCAACCTTTAGCAAATCATGCATAGATGTTTTGGCTCCACTATTAAGAATGTGTAAGCACTGAACAGCATTTGTCTTAACTTTGGGGCTTTATCCAGAATGAAGACAAAGGACAATTTCCATTTTAATGTGCTGTTTCATTTGGATATATAAATCCATCAATATGTTCAATAAAACTTAGGAGTATAGATGGCAGTTGTGTTCTTTGCATATATTGTGACTTAATGCACTGTTTCTATTTTTAGAAACATTGTTTTTGGGCTTTTTGTTCTTTTTTTTTGGCTTTTCTTTCTTGGCCATGCCCTGTGAGAGTTGGATTATAAAGAAAGCTGAGTGCAGAAGAATTGATGCTTTTGAACTGTGGTGTTGGAGAAGACTCTTGAGAGTCCCTTGAACTGCAAAGAGATCCAACCAGTCCATTGTAAAGGAGATCAGTCCTGGGTGCTCATTGGAAGGACTGATGTTGAAGCTGAAACTCCAATATTTTGGTCACCTGATGAGAAGAGCTGACCCATTTGAAAAGACCCTGATGTTGGGAAAGATTGAGGGCAGGAGGAGAAGGGGACGACAGAGGATGAGATGGTTAGATGGCATCACCAACTCGATGGACATGAGTTTGGGTAAACTCCAGGAGACGGTGATGGACAGGGAGGCCTGGTGAGCTGTGGTTCATGGGGTCGCAGAGAGTCAGACACGACTGAGCGACTGAACTGAACTGAACTGAGGCATGTGGGATTTTAGTTTCCGCATCAAGGATTGAACCCTATCCCCTGGAGTGGGAGTGTGGAGTCTTAACCACTGGACCACCGGGGAAGTCCCTTGTGCCCTTTTTTATGTCATGTTCCTTGTGCTGTTGTTTAGTTGCTAGGTTGTCTGACTCTTTTGCAACCCCATGGACGTAGCCCACCAGCCTCCTCTGTCCCTGGGATTTCCCAGGCAAGAATACTGGAGTGGGTTTCCATTTCCTCCTCCAGGGGATCTTTCTGACTCAGGTATCAAACTTGTGTCTTCTGCATCGTTTCTGACTCAGGTATCAAACTTGTGTCTTCTGCATCGGTAGGTGGATTCTTTATCAATGGGCCACCAGGGAAGTCTTTGTGTTAAATTATAAGTTCTTTAAGGGTACACCCAAGCCACATAACTGATAATAGAGTTGTCGAAGGCAATTCAAATGTGAAGACCTTTCTCCTGTGGTAAATTCTCAAGGAAAAGTCCTTCTCTAATACTGCCAGTGTGGGTTGGGTAGGGTCTCTCTAATGTTTTAAATTTTCCTAGGCTCTATTTTCTAATGTATAGGGTTACAGAAAACTTCTATGCACATCTAATATCTTCCAAAAATTTACATTCTTAAAAGAGCAATATTAAAAAAAAGAGAGAGAACTGAAGGGTTCATCACCTTCATTGAAAACTAAAAACCTCAAAGTTGAGTTAACTTTAAAAAAAGCTTCATTTTCTTCTCATTTGCATTCTAAAATTTGAACCTAATAAACCACCAGTGGTATAAATACATTAGAAGCTAGGTTGCCAATTAACATCTTTTTGGCTGTGTAGAGATAACCAAGCATAGAAAAAGTTAAACAAGTTTGACTTTAATGTAATTATGTTGGAGACAAATTTAATCAGATATTTATCAGATTTCCCTGAGGATCCTCTGAAGCAGCAGCATTAATATTGTTTTCCTAAATATTCACCAGAGCCAAGTCTTTGATGGAAATAAACAAAGGCACTCACTTGCTAAGCTTTTGAACCCAGTTTCTTCTGCACATTCTCACTCTCTGCAAGCATAAATGCCCTTTACTAGCAATGGTGCCTTCTGACTTAAGTACATTGGCTGTTGAGTCCACATTGACTAGCTAGTATTGAGACTGCAGTACAGCAATTTCTTGTCTGATTGCTCAGAGAATCCTCTAATGATCCTAGTGAGATGAAGAAAATAGGAATGTAATGGCAAGTGTGCACAAGGGTGTTAGAGAAATATGTCATCAGGTTAAGAAGAGCCTTTAGCAATACAGGTGGAAGGCTTTGCTCCAATCCATTTTCCTACTTACACTGCCTTACAGCCCATCAGAATGGTTTTCTTCACTTAGAAATCTGAACGGGAGTGCTTGAATCATAAAAATTTGTGACCATTTTGTATCCAAGGATCTCATATGTGTTAGCATTCATATAAACAAGTTTGCAATGAAAGGAAAAGAAATAGAAAAGCTAGACACACTGACTGAACAATTTATGTCATGGTACTGGTTCTCATCTACTCTCAAGATCATTCAAGTTTCTGAAATTTAGTGCTATATCATCATTTGCATGTTTTCAAGTTCAACTCCAACTGCAGTGGATCCTAAATTGTCTATAATAGATTCTTCCCTGGAGCAAGATTTTATTCACTTTTTGAAACGTCTCCTAAATATATTACAGACCATCTCATCCCCCTTTTATTCCGCATTAAGGTTTCAAATAAAAACATGATAAATGTGCTTTGATTTCAGTGTTGCAGTTCACAGATAGCTTACACTGAGTTGTTGGGGAATATGGAGATGAATAGCACTGACTTCTCATCCATTTATTGTGCTTCAATATATGGGACACAACAAGGTGCTACATTGCCCTTGCCTTTCTAAAAATAAACCAGGGAAGGAAAGTGGAGAGGAAAATGGCGCATCTGGTCATTTCCAAGGTCATGTTACAGAAATATGCAAAATTTGAATTTTTTGTTTTTAGTCACTTTTCAGATTATTTTGAAGTACTTGTTCAGTAAAGGAAATGATCTTTTTTAAAATGTGCTTGAGTCTCTAATATAGATTGATGCATGCTGCTAAGTGGAGGAAACAGTACAGGGTAAGAAGCACTGATTCAGGAGCTATGAATAGCTTCACCTTTGTGTCCAGTGATACCGCTGACCACCTCATACCTGTAGACATTAGTTACCATGACACTTTGTGTATGGTTGAACTTCAGTTTTTGAAGAAATGGTGTCCTGTATGACCGATTTTCCTGCTTTTAGGGAGAAAGAGAAACTGTAAATTACTACACAAAGATGTACCCATTTCTTTCAGAAGCAGAAACAGACTTTAGTACAATTTTCCTTGGTTCACAAGGTGCATGAAATATATTTCTTCGAAAGGGTGTTTTAAGTTTATACTTATTACATCTGTCTGTCTGCTATGCTACAGTTTCAGGAAGTCCAAGAAAGTCCTAGGATACTCAAGTTAAGCAACAGTAAAAAAAAAAAAAAAAAAAAAGTATTTTCTTTTTCCTGTTTTCACAAAGGAAAAAAAAAATCCTTCCTCACTTCCTCCATTCCTTATTCCCACTTTCCAATGGAATAGCAGCTGTGTTTACCCTGATGCATTTCAATAAGATATAACAGATGTTGGAGACCTATGTTAATAATAATCAAAAAGTCATAGCTATCCAGAATTTTTGTTCTCCAGTTACAATTTTCTTTAACCATTTATAATTCAAGGATCCAAAGTAAAAAGGAAGCATAATTCTCATCAAGGTGGGTTGCTTATGCCCTGCCAAAACTGATAGAAATTCTTTAGGTTTCCTTGGGAGAGGAGTAAGAGTACTGTAGATATGAAAGATTAATGTAAATATATTTCCTATTTTTTCAAAAGGTAAGTAATCGAGTTAGCAAATACATAGGTTCATGACAAACGGGAGATGTTTACCCTTAAATCTTTAAGGCTGCTTCAGCCATATGCTAAAGATTTGTGTTGAGGTCTGAGAAAGGAACTTGGCCTGGAAGCAACTGTCATTGTTAATGAGCTGTAATTGTGTGCCTGGCTAAATCCCCATATGCTGTCCTAAAAACAGAGCCAAAGGGTCTTTTGGTACCAACTCAACCCTCTCTATTTATTCACAGAAGAGATGAAAAAAAACTAACATTTAGTGAATCCTTTGTTGTTGTTGTTTAGTCGCTAAGTCATGTCTGACTCTTTGGTGTAGCCCACCAGGCTCCTCTGCCCACGGGATTCTCCAGGCAAGAATACTGGAGTGGGTTGCCATTTTGGGTTGTCATTTCCTCTTCCAGGGGAATCTTCCTGATTTAGGGATCAAATCCACATCTGCTGAATCTCCCACATTGGGAGGCAGATTCTTTGCCATTGCACCACCTGGGAAGTGCTGATTGGATCCTTACTAGGTTCCAGCATGAAATTAGCATGATATCTATTTTACTTCATTTTATTCTTGTTTAAATCCATGCCAGAGTAAACTGATCCTGGGAGAGTTTTAGAAACTTGTCCAAAATCCTGGAAAAATGTCTGGTTGTCTAACTGTTAATCTTACTAATGCCACTTCCCCTTTGCTGAGAGATGCCCATTATCATATTATCTTTTTAGGAATCACCACAACAGGAGCTCCCATTGAGTGTGATGTTCAGGCACATCTGTCTGAAGCCAGGCCTGCATATTTCTGTGTCATTTCAATGTTGATTTACTCAGACTTTGAGGAGGTCACACATTTATAGAAATATCCCAATCTTCATTGTTAGCATCTTGCTTCCTTTTTTAAAGAAATAGTAGTGCTATTCATGCATTTGCTGTTCCACTCCACTATTCATATAATCTTTTACTTTTCTGAAAACTTGAACTAAACAAATTCTTTCAAATGAAGTATTCTAAAAGATTTGGCATACATGGTAATTTTAAGACTTGGTCATATTTGTGGTTGTATTTAGGTTTGACATAATTATATTCTGAGAAATCTAAAATGAATTAAAATAGCCTCCAAAACCTGAATCTTTCATAAGCTTTTACATTTTCCAAATATAGAAAAGATGCTGCTACATAACTAGAGGAACTTATAGTACCAACATAGAGTCATAGCGTCATGAATGCATGAGCTTACATTAAGGAAATTCTTGTCTTCCATACAAATCAGAAATATAAGCGTTAGACTGCTTCAAATGCTCACAGCTGGAAAGTACATGTGTTTTGGTTTATTTGCTTCTTATCAAAAGTTTTTCAGTCCAGATGTTCAATGACTGCAACATCTTTTTGCACTCTGCATCCATCCTGGACTATCCCACCAGAAGCAAAGAGAACTTAGGCTTTCTTGGAATCCATAGACACAACTATGTTTCTTATTAATACCGAATGTCTTATCCATCTAGTACTTCTTATTTAAAACATTACTTTTTAGGTTTGAAAAGAGAAAAGTATCTTCCCTACTCTTTGACTTGACAACAAACAATTCAGTCTGAATTTTTACATAATGATGGGAACATATCAACATACACTTTGTGTTCATAGTAGAAGTATAGTATCTTACATAGTTTCAGGATAACAAATTCAATTCCTCCCGTAAAACAGATGGAAATGATCTATATAATTCATTTAGCCTTTTTGGCCTTACTTGAAGAGAGATAACAGCTTAAATCTCTCTGTTTTGTTTTTCCACTATGTCTACTTTGCAGTTTCCAAAACTGCTTCAGAGTTTCCAATGCCAATGCTTCCCACCCAGTTCTTGAAATTTTACCAATTATTTACAATCCTATTTAAATACCAACTCCTCAGTGAAACCTCCCCTAATTTTAACCACCTAAAAACCACAAAAATACTATTCTTACCTCCTAAAGAATTTTCACATCACTCAGAGTATTTATTATTCTGCCAGGTTTTACAGTCATCTCTATTCAAATTTATCTCTTTCAGTAGAATTAAGTTTCTTTTGGATGGAATTTGGACATGTCCATCATTCTATTCCCATTATATAGTATATTTCCAAGGAAGAGTGTTTCACACATATTGTTTAAGAGTTATAGGTTTGGTTTTGCTTTTAGTGGAATTAAACCCAAAGAGAATATAGACAATCAGGCAAGAGGTTTCCATAACCGTTATTTGGACTTGGAAGTCTGAACCTCCATTTCCTCAGCTGCCATCATAGCTTTTCATTTCTTTTTCTAGTCTTCTGCCTTCACAGAGAGCAGCGGGCACCATGGGGTCTCACCTCACCAGCACTAATTGAATCTTTGCTGGATTTCAGGGTACACACGATTAGGATACTAACCCTGTGCAGAGCTGAAGCAACTCGTAATTTTACTCCAGATGAGATCCGGGAGAGAAGGTCACAGCAAAGTGATTAGTGGAAGGAGACTCTCCAGGTCCATTCAGAAAGGCTTAAGTGAAGGAGGTGTCAAAAAAAGCCCGCTGATCATAAAAAGCCTCCGTGACTTCTACATCCCTCTTTTGTTTGAACGAACTCTCTAGGATTCATTTGTGATACCCTTCCCATTATTCTCTGATTTAATATACTTTATTCTCTCGTCTGAATATGAGAAACACAGAAGAGCCAATTCAGTGATATCTTCCTTAATAATACAGAGAAAAATGTGTCATGTACATTATATGCCTCATGGCATTTATTTAAAGGTGGGTGAAGCTTCTGACTGAATCGTAGCCACATTCTAATGGTCATCTAACACAGAAATTGCCTAATGAGTGCATTGCAAATATTTAATAAAAGGATAAAATAACTATAGCTTCAGAATGATACTTTAAAAAGTAATAATCTATTTTTTTTAGTTAAAGAAATCACTCATGCTCACTTAAACCCTTCTTATGGAATACATATTCTGAGTTCTGAAAGTTACAGATGTTCCATTCCACTCAACACAAAGAAATGTGGGATTTCGCAGCCTCTAAATCAAAACACTTGCAAGCAAAGAATTCATTTTGAATATTTTCCTGCTGCTTTAAAGTTTCTGCACAAAAATCAGCCTTGATAAAAGAACAGTTTTTTGTCAGGTTTAAACTAAAGGCATGGTAACATGTGGAGCATGGAACGCATCCAGCCCACAAATTCTCTTGAGGTCTCTCTGGAATGAATGTCAGAACATGATGGAATCATCCTAAATATAAAGATTATGAGTACACTCCTTCTTTACAGATAAATAATTAGACTAAGTGAATAGCTTCTCTCTGAAAGTGCTACTATGTGGTAGCTTTGGAGAGCAGATGCCACTTCTTTTGGCTCTATGTTGGTGGTACCTACTTGTTTTGATTGGCTGATAGTTATAGGACTGTGCCTTAAAGGCAAGAAACCCAAACATGCGTGTACCTTTTTCTCTAGCTCAATGCAATTGTACGAACAGAATGGAAGAAGGAAGATTAGAGAGGGTGAGCAGTTGGATTTAAGCAAGGATAGTGTTTTTTACCGGTATATTTCTGCAATTCTAGTATACTGATTTCAACGTTCACCTACTGAGCACCCATTATGTGCTAGGCACACTCTTAAATGTCATGGGAAAAACATGGGGATTATCATTAAAAGAAACAATAATCTAGTGATGGAGACATGAATGAATAAATCTTCTGCCAGGTAAAGTGTGATCCACGCTGGGTAGAGGTATATAGAAAGTTCAGGATAGATAGGAAAAGCAATTCAGGTAACTTTTTTTTTTTTTAGTAGAATGATGCTCAATTTAAAGTTGAAAATCCAATATCATGGTCATCTGATGCGAACAGCTGACTCATTGGAAAAGTTCCTAATGATGGGAAAGATTGAGGGCAGAAGGAGAAGAGGGCATCAGAGGCTGAGATGGCTGGATGGCATCACTGATGCAATGGCCATGAACGTGGGTAGGCTTTGGGAAATGGTGAGGGACAGAGGCCTCGGATGCTGCAGTCCATGGGGTTGCAAAGAGTCAGACACAACTGGGCGACTGAACAACACAATAATTGCTTGACGATGTTGCGTTAGTTTCTGCTATACAATGAAGTGAATCAGCTATATGTATACACAAATTCCCTCCCTCTTGAACACCCCTATCCCACCCCTCTAGGTCATCACAGAGCCCTGAGCTGAGCTCCCTATGCTATACAGTAAGTTCTCACTAGCTATATATTTTACAAATGGTAGTGTATATATGTCAGCGCTACTCAGTTCGTCCCACCCTCTCCTTCTCACCCATCTGAGTATCCACATTCATTCTCACCATCTTAGTCTCTATTCCTGCCCAGAAAATGGGTTAACCTGTACCACTTTTTCTAGATTGCACATACATGTCTTAATAAATTTAATTATAACTATAGGATCAAAAAAGCCTTCAAGAAGGAAGGGACACTTACACTGTATATAAAAGGAGGGCAAAGTTTTGATAGGCAGACATGGAAGGAACAGGTTTCTTGGAAGGTGGAAAAGGAGGATAAATATTTAGAAACAGAGGAGTACATGTTAGATTGTACATGGCAAGGGGTACAGTAGACCTGGAAAATTAGACTCAAGGAGACATGGTGAGCGTGAGGTTATAAAAGCAGGTGGTGTCTGGATTTTGTTTGTGGACAATGGGGAGTCATTGAAAGTGGGTGGGGAAGAATAACGTTTTGTTTTGATTTTCCACATAAGTCTTTTAAAGAATAAGATTGAGAATAAACAGGAAAATTCTAGGAAGCTGGTTCATACATCTTGTATTTCAGGGGTGGAGACTTGTAAGGGGTGCAACCAGGTAAGATACCATTTCAGTTAACAAAGGGTAATGAGAATGCAAAGGAGGAAACCAATGTTAAATACACTTAGAAGACCGAATTATGAGCACTTAAGTCTCCAAGTGGGTTTCCCAAGAGGTAAAGAACCCTCCTACCAATGCAGGACACATAAGAGACGCAGGTTCATTCCCTCTGTTGGGAAGATCCCCTGGAGGAGGGCATAGCAACCCACTCCAGTATTCTTGCCTGGAGATTCCAAAGGACAGGAGTGTGGTGGGCTACAGTCCATTGAGTCACAAACAATTGGACACAACTGAAGGGCCTGAGCACGCACGCAAGACAAGAAGTAGGCACCAAGTAAGAGAGAGGAAGGATACCCAGAAGTTTCTGAGGAGGAAGTTTCTGAAGAGAATTCTGAGATGGGTGACTTAGGAAGATGGCACACAAGAGGCCTATGAATGGCAGGATTTGCCACCTCCAGGCCGATATGTGGGATTGGAAGGGACAGGGAAGACTACTTGCTGCCATAGTGTATACAAGCCTGAGGGAGCCAGTGAACCTGACAATTAAGCAGGAACTCAAACGTAGAGCACGGAAGTGCAGAGGTCAAAGTGCTGGAAGAAGGTGCCAAATCCAGAGTGTAAAGTCAGAAATCTAGGTCCTGGAGAGAGAGAGCCAGTGTATGCGAGCCAAGAGTGAAGGGGAAGCGGTTCGAGGGAAAATGCTGTGATTTAGTCTCAGCTGGCCAGGATGAATATGCAGGGCCAGCAGAAAGCATGAAGACAGGAAAAGCAACTTGGCATCTTGAGAGCATTTGAAGTAAGTATAGAAACTGCTTGAAACTTGGACTGGAATTTAAGGGAAAATGGAGATTAAACATGAAGAGAGTTTGGATTCATCTTCTCAGAGATGGAGTTAATATCACGTGAAAAACTAAGTCACCAAAGAGAAAATACAGTGAGAGGAAAAGGAAACACAATACAACTCTGGTGGAATCGGTTCCAGGAAAAGTCAAGTAGAGGAGGAGTTACAAGGCCAGTGGGTATGAATTTTCCAGTGGAAAAAAAATCTAACTTTGCCAAAAATATAACTTCATTTAGTTTTCCATCTCAAACTCCTGTTTTTTTTCCCCCCCCCCCAAATGCAGAAACCTTACTTTGGTGAATAAATTCCAGGTTTTTTTCAGGTTTAAATTCAGTTAGTTCAGTATTTCTCCCTGCTCCTGCTTTGCGGCTCAGAGACAACTAAGTCCTTGAAGGCGCACATGTACCATGTGATTGGTGAGGAGGGTCAGAGTGAGCTGTTGTTCAGTCGCTAAGTTGTGTCTGACTTTTTGTGACCCCATGGACTGCAGCATCCAGGCTTCTCCCTTCACTATCTCCCTGAGTTTGCTCAAACTCATTTCCACCAAGTTGGTGATGTCATCCAACTGTCTCATCCTCTGTCATCCCTTTCTTCTCCTGCCTTCAATCTTTCCCAGCATCCAGGTCTTTTCCAATGAGTCGGTTCTTCACGTCAAGTGGTCAAAGTATTGGAGCTTCAGCTTCAGCATCAGTCCTTCCAATGAATATTCAGGGTTGATTTCCTTTAGGATTAACAGGGTTGATCTCCTTGCTATCCAAGGGACTCTCAAGAGTCTTCTTCAGCACCACAGTTCAAGAGCATCACTTCTTCTGTGCTCAATCTTCTTTATGATCCAACTCTCACATCTGTACTTGACTACTGGAAAAATCATAGCCTTGACTACATGGATCTTTGTGGGCTGAGATGTAACTATATCTGATTTTCATGCATCTCAAGTGGGTTCATACATCTGTCCATGTTGGACCTGATGAGACTTTCATTCCCCGTGAGATGCCTGTCTTCCTTTTCCTGACCATCAGATCAGTACCAGATCTGCCAGCCCTCCCTCAACTAGCTTCCTCTGTTTTCTAGAGAACACAGATGGTTCTAGTGCTGAGGGAGAATCTTGGAGACTACCTGAGGCTGTCAGAGAAGTAACACCGCAAAGTAGCCATTTGAATTCCCACCACATTTGCCCAGCAAACTTATGTAGTCTGTCACTATCCAGGTATCAGATAAAAAGTGGACATGAATCTTTTCTACTCAAGGACTGTTCTGCCTTTCTTTGAGGTATCTTATTCAATCGCCATCTACTACAATAATTACTGATGGAATCAAAGAATAGAATACTGATGAAATCAAATATTAATTGGAATCGAAGAAAATAAAGAAGGTCAAAAAAATTTTGAAAGGCTTTTACTGGCCATAACCTTGAATTGAGCACTATTTATAATCAAAATATATTTACAGAAGTTTTAATTCTGAGCACTGGGTGATGTTGCATTAACCGCCAATCAAAAGCATGCATAGAAAGTGAACTTGGGCAGTCAGTTGATGAAAACTATGGGATTCATGATGTCCTATTTTTAAACTCTGCTGTGCCCAGCCCTTCTGCAGGACTAGATAGGAGGTTAGTTCTCAAGTCTTTATGGCAACAGGAATGTTGAGGGTTGCCCAGATATGTGGGACAAAGGAAAGGATTTTAATTGTTCCTTAGAGAAATCTTCAGTCATCCTGTTTTCAGCCTAATCCATTAATACTCATTTTCAGAGATAACTCGTGCTTCCAATTTTTTTGGGAATCCTTTCTAGGATTCTGTGATGAAAATTAGTTCTCCCTGTAGGAAGTTATGCTTCAGTGTTGCTGCTCTAATAATTACACTTCAGTTATCTGCTGTCCAACTTTCAAAGCTGTGTTAACATCTCTTGTCTGTTTTCATATCCTCCCCTTTGATCACTGTCCTTATTTAAAATTGTGTATGCCTTTTACTACTTTCTCCTTTACCTCCTTTAATTTCAAAATACTAGAAATTCAGGATGGGCTACAGAAAAATGAATGCATCTTATCTACCTAGTCAACCAAATTTCCTTCCATTGCATTCTAAGTTCCAAAGAAACTGTGATGTTGATTTAGGTATGATTCAAAATAAATAAAGAAATTTAATGAGCAAAGTCTAGTAGACAATTATTATAGCTATCACTTATGGAGTGTCTACTCTATGCCAGATTCTCTCTTAATCTCTTTTTAGATATCAAATAATTCTGTCTTTTCACCTATATGAGCTATGTTCTATTTTAAAGATAAGGAAATTGAGACAGAGAAGTTCAGTAAATTAGAAGCCTCTCATTTTCTAAATGATAGAGCCAGAATTCAAACCCAATCTGCTTAATACCTTAAATAGAAACATGTTAATATCTGCTTGGGCAAAAGGGATTTGGGGGTTAGAATTTGGCCTGAGTGGAAGCCAGATTGCTGTCTTTTCCTTCTCCATTTAAATTCTACATCTATTTTTAAGTTGTTAGCATGCAAGACCAGTAAAACAGTCCATCAAGCCTAAGCTGCCAGATTGTAGAACTCCAGGAAGGCCATTCATAACAGGCCAGGCTTATCTCTCTTAATCATGATTTAGTAGAAGGAGGCCTGCCCTATAAGCAACTCTCTTGTATGACATGGAACAAATCACTACACCACTCAGGGACCTGGAGATCTTATCTGTAAACTGAAGAGATTATTCTAAGAGATAGCAATAATAGCCAAGGTTTTATTTTATGCTGAGAACTTCATATATACATACATGTAGTTCTTTCATTTAATATTTTTGAAATTTCGAGATTATATAAGTAAATGAATACAAATTTGTTCATTATCACTTTCCCTTTCAGGACACTGAAATAGATCCCAATTACCTAAGTGTCAAGGCCAAACTGCTCTTTGTTCTTTTGTCATTGTTGTTTTAGTCACTAAGTTGTGTCTGACGCTTTGTGACCCTGTGGACTGTAGCTTGCCGGGCTCATCTTCCATGGGATTTCTCAGGCAAGAATACTGGAGTGGGTTACCATTTTCTTCTCCAGGGGATCTTCCTGACCCAGGGATCAAATTCAAGTCTCCTGCTTTGCAGTCAGAGCTACCAGGGAAGCCCTTTTATACTTTTAGGGACCTGTATATTATCTGTATTTTCATTCTAACAGTCATTGGAAGTTGAATTCATTTCTCTCAGTTTCATGAAATCTTATCTTTTTATTCATCTGACAACGCTGTTTTCCATTCTCAAATAGAGCATATATACACATACACACACACACACACACACACACACACATATATGCAGTGTACACATATATATAAGCAATGTATCAGTGGTTAAACACAAGGCTATGTTTGTCTTATTTTATGTTTGTTTTGTTTTACCAAAGAAAATTATAAGCTCATGGAGGTTAAATACAACATGTTATTCTTAATTTTAAAAAGTCTCCCACAGAAACTCATATAATGCTTGGCACAAGTTAAAATATTATGTTTCAATAAGGAAAGAACGAACTGAATTTTATATCCAGGCTTGGGGATAGAAAGCTTTTTTCTGTTCTCCTTGACAGACAGAAAGTTCCAAATATTTTGAATAAAGATTTATTTTTAATTGAAAGTTGATTTTCTTTTCCACTTTATATTTAATATGCATAGATTCCATTATAACATCTGAGAGTTCAGTGGACTTGCCAGATTTTCATCCTCTTTGCTTCTCAGTTCAGTGTCTGGCAGAAGATGTGGCATATGAAATAGCAATAAAATTAGAAAGTAAAACAAACTCATATCCATGAGAAAAAAAAATGATTATAATCTACAATTATTAGAGAACTTCGCCTTCCTTTTAACATTCCCCCCTTTCTTTGCCAGAATGATAGTAACTAAATAATTCCCAGGAAGAACTTGCCAAAATAAGAACACTGCTTACTGTCTTTTGTCTGCACTTTTCAGTAAATCTGCATGGTATGTCAGAAGATATTTATTGATTATACACAATGCTGTCAGTTTGATCCACAAACTTAGTGGCTCCAATGAAGAGGATTTCCAACACAGATTTATCAATGTCCTTGTCTTAATGTCCTTATTTTATTTTCTTCACTGTATTCTCTTATAATATTTTAATATGTATGTGTGGATGCCCTAATGATACTAAAACCCCTTGAATATCACATGATTTTAAAAAATATGGGTATCATGCCAGGCTCATAAGGACCAATTAGAACATTGTATTATTTGAATAAATATGAGAACCAAAGTGGTTTTATGTGAAAACACTAGAAATTTTCTCATTCTTTCCAAAGTTTATATCAGATAAAAAAGAAATCTCATTGAAGATTGTGTTTCCATAATTAAATCAGGAAAGAAAAGGTCATCAAGGGCTGGGATTTGCAGGAGGAGATCATGAAGAACTCTTCAACCATTCTTTTTTTGATAGTCCTCCCAACCCATTATGAAGTGATATTCTACTCCAATGGAGCACAAGCTGGTTAAAAAGCATCCAAGACAGGAAAAAACCTTTTGTCTCCAGCATTTCAAAGCTGAGTATCTCATCAGCTATCTATTTTACACATGATAGTGTATATATGTCCATGTTATCTCCATTTGTCCCACTCTCTCCTTCCCCCACATGTCCATTCTCTGTGTCCACATGTCCATTCTCTGTGTCTATAGCTCCATTCCTTCCATACGAATAGGTTCATCAAAATCATTTTTCTAGATTCCATCTATGTGCATTAACATACAAAATTCTCTTTCTGATTTACTTCACTCTATATAAAAGGCTCTAGGCTAATCCACTTCACAAGAATTGACTCAAATTCATTCTTTTTTATGGCTGAGTAATATTCCAATGTATATATGTACCACATCTTCTTTATGCATTTATCTGTCTATGAACATCTCAGTAGGAAGGGGGCTCTGGAGGGAGGTGATATATGTATGCATGCGTTCATGCAGGTTCAGTCATGTCTGACTCTTTGCAACCCCATGGACTGTAGCCTGCCAGGCTCCTCTGTCTGTGGGCTTTCCCAGGCAAGAATACTGGAGTGGGTTGACATTCGCTTCTCCATGATATACATATAACTATGGATGATTTGCATTGTTGTTGGCAGAAACAATCACAATGTTGTAATGCAATTTTTCTCTAATTAAAAAATAAATTTAAAAACTTAGGGAAAAAGGTGAGCATCCATTCTATTTACTTAGCTTAAAGTTTGGCAGACTAGGGCAGGTGGGTCAAATCTGACTACTGCCTGTTTTTGTAAATAAAATTTTATTGGCACACAGTTCAGTTCAGTTCAGTTCAGCTGCTCAGTCGTGTCTGACTCTTTGCAAACCCATGAACCACAGCACGCCAGGCCTCCCTGTCCATCACCAACTCCCAGAGTTCACCCAAACCCATGTCCATAGAGTCGGTGATGCCATCCAACCATCTCATCCTCTGTCGTCCTCTTCTCCTCCTGCCCTCAATCTTTCCCAGCATCAGGGTTTTCTCAAATAAGTCAGCTCTTCGCATCAGGTGGTCAAAGTATTGGAGTCTCAGCTTCAACATCAGTCCTTCCAATGAACACCCAGGACTGATCTCCTTTAGGATGGACTGGTTGGATCTCCTTGCAGTCCAAGTGACTTAAGGGTCTTCTGCAACACCACAGTTCAAAAGCATCAATTCTTCGGCACTCAGCTTTCTTTATAGTCCAACTCTCACACCCATACATGACCACTGGAAAAACCATAGCCTTGATTAGATGGACCTTTGTTGACAAAGTAATGTCTCTGCTTTTTAATATGTTATCTAGGTTGGTCATAACTTTCCTTCCAAGGAGTAAGTGTCTTTTAATTTCATGGCTGCAATCACCATCTGCAGTGATTTTGGCTCCCAGAAAAATAAAGTCAGCCACTCCTTCCACTGCTTCCCCATCTATTTGCCATGAGGTGATGGGACTGGATGCCGTGATCTTAGTTTTCTGAATGTTGAGCTTTAAGCCAACTTTTTCACTCTCCTCTTTCACTTTCATCAAGAGGCTCTTTAGTTCTTCACCTTCTGTCATAAGGGTGGTGTCATCTGCATATCTGAGGTTATTGATATTTCTCCTGGCAACACAGCTACACCTGTTTGCTTACATATTATCTCTGGCTACTTTTGCAATAAAACAGAAGAGTTAAGTAGACCACAGAGTGAAAATATGTCCTATTTGACTTTTCATAGAAAAAATTTGTCAACTCTGAATGAGATGATTCTTATTCCTCTTTCAAGTCTGATATGTGCTCTGTACACAGTAGAAAGGAAGAGTAGCTGCTCAATTGTGTCTGACTCTTTGTGACCCCTATGGACTGTAGTCCACCAGGCTCTTCTGTCCATGGGATTCTCCAGGCAAGAATCCTGGAGAATGCATGGTTGCCATGCCCTTCTCCAGGGGAATCTTCTCATCCCAGGATCAAACTTGGGTCTCCCACACTGCAGGCAGATTATTCACTGTAGCTTCAGTAGCGTCCAACTCTTTGTTACCTATGAATGGCAGCTTACATGAGATTCTCCAGGCAAGAATACTGGAGTGGGTTTCTTCCCGACTCAGGGATCGAACCTGAGTTTCATAAGTCTCTGGCATTGAGGAGTGGGTTCTTTACCACTAGTGCCACCTGGGAAGCCCCTGTACATAGTAGTTGATTAAGAAAATCACCAATTAATTCACTCATTAATCTGGTACTGAATCTCTCTGATTTGGACCATATAGCCTCTTTCGGAACACGCAGCACAAGATTTAATCTGACGCCAAAATCCTCTTTCACATTTTCTAAATTCAGATGATTGGAAATTATAGGGTGGGTATTATACAAACCAAAGCATTCATTTAAAAATCACAGTTTCTAGACTGACCATGAGGAACGTGATTCAGGAGAGAAACTATTCTCTTATATTAACAAAGCAGATTCTATTTGTTTGACAATATCCTGCCCAGTCCCACTGTACATATGTTCTTGAAATTAATGACTGTCTTAATAAACACATAAAGTTTTCATCATTACAATTTATTAAATCCTATAGCAATTAAAAGGCCTACAAATATATTCATCACTTCTAATACCAAAATCAGTGTGACAAATAGACTTTGTCCTGAGCAGGATAACGCTGAGAAAAAGTGGTTTCTCCCAGTGAATCATTCTGCTTCCTTTCATTGTCTCGTTTTTGCTTGGGATGCGCCTTTGATGATCAAATGTAGTAGGAGATTGGGGTTAGCGGAAGTAAGCTTTGTTATATATAGAATGGATAAACAACGAGGCCCTACTGTATAGCACAGAGAACTATATTCAGTATCCTAGGATAAAATATAATGGAAAATAATGTAAAAAAACGAATGTATGTATATGTATAACTGAATCATTTTCCGGTACAGCAGTAATTAACACAAACTTGTAAATCGACAATTTGTTGTTTAGTCATTCTCTCATGTCCAACTCTTTGTGACCCCATGAACTGCAGCATGCCAGGCTTCCCTGGTCTCCAGTATCTCCCAGAGTTTGCTCAAACTCATGTCCATTGAGTCTCAATTTAACAAATGTAGCTATTTACCTTAGTTTTCAAGTGCGTCCTTTCTTTCATTGTCTAGCTATTATTTTGTGAGCCTTGACCTAAGTATTCAGCTTCACATTTGTCTTTTTATGGTGCACTGCTTAAATTTTATTTGAGAGACTAGTTTTAAAGAAGTATATATGAAAAACAAAATATACAATTGAGTTGTCACAACCAGCATATACACGAATCTGTTTAAAGACAGTTAAATCAGTTGATCAAGTTGGGGTCCTTTGCTAAAAGCCAATATAGGTATCTCTGATTAGCTATGAGATAGGACTAAGTCATATGGTTATTCCAGTCATGGTACAGAGGACATTTAGCTTCATCCTGTAATTAGCATTTTCAGAAGGGCCATAATTATATATTACATTACTTCTCCAGGCCATTGCACACAAAGGGGTCTTTTTGTGAATTTAGAAATAACTGTAATAACATGAATTTTAATGATTGACAGTCATGGGCTAAAATGTAATCATGAACTAATGACTTCTTTTGTATGAAAAATTTTACTGATTTTCAAATATATTACTTGGAATAGATACTCCTTATAAGCTAAGGGAAAATGTAAAAAAAAACAACAAAACCATGTCTTCTAAAAAATAAACAGAAATAAAACCAAAACCATAAAAAGAAAAACACTGAAAATTGATTGGATGAGCAGTCTTCCTGCTGCCAATTACTGCACTTTTATAGTTCTTTGATAACTTTATGAATTCATTTCTGTCCACAAGCATGAATTAATGAAATAATTATCTCTGTTTATTCCATCTTCAGGTACTATAGTAACTTGAAGATCATTTTATAAAGAAAAGAAACTAAGCTGAAACACAAACATGCAAGGTACTATGATCAGACTCTGCAAACACAATTTGCTCTGTATTTTATAACTTACTCTTTATATGCAGAACAACAAATGATGAACATACATGAATCATATACAAACAGTCCAGCTATCAATCACAAGCAGTAGTCAATACTGAGCTGCATGCACCGCCAAAATAAGGCTATAAAAGCTACTAACTACATTTCCTTCCTTCAGTGGTGTTTATGCAAAGGCTGAGCTGCTTGGCTTTAATGCCGGGCCAGTTCTGCCATCAGAAAGCCCAGCTCGTTGTATCCTGACATGGAAGTTTGGTTCATAAAGTAGTTCATAATGTTTGTTGAATGCCTATTTGAGGCCATAAAACTCCCTTCATAGGTCTTGGGTGCAACCTTCTTTCTGTTTTACTCCCTCTCCAAGATTAGAGAGACATCCTCAATTGTTTGTAGAACTTGGGAACAACAGAGATATATTTTTCTGATGAGCATATTCCCTTTTGGACAGACTTAAAATGTCAAAATTCTGTGAGAGAGGGGCTGTACATTTACCTTCATGCTACACCCAAAATCCATGTGATTGAAACTCTATAGGAAAAAAAAAAAATCTCCAGCAATAGGTTTATATTTGTGGAGGAGGCAGTTTTAAAATCCTTTGAAAAGTCTTGGTCAATCTGGCCGGTCCAAGTGAGTACTTACCTTGTGTGTGTGTGTTGTGCATGCATGCATGCCAAGTTGCTTCATTTGTGTCCAACTCTTTTCGACTCTATTACCGTAGCCTGTCAGGCTCCTCTGTCCTTGGGATTTTCCCAGAAAGAATTCTGGGGTGAGTTGCTATATCCTCCTTCAGGGGATCTTCCCAACCCAGGGATCAAACCCGCGATTCTTACGTCTCCTGAAATGGCAGGGGGGTTCTTTACCACTAGCGTCACCTGGGAAGCCCAGTATTTACCTTATGAAATTCTTGATTTTAACACCCATCAAAACAAAATAGAAGCCTCGATTGGAAGAATGCTCTTCCTGAGCATCTTTCAGTTTGATTCACTTACCTCTGTGGCTGTGCATTTAGATGACGTGAACTGGCATTTTTCATAGATTAGAATTGTAAAATCAATTAACTACGAAAGTGCCTCTGCAAACTTTGTGGTAAGATCATTATCTTTTCACTTCACTCAGAATGTCTTCACTCGGAAAGTCCACTTCACTCAGAATGTCTTTAAATGCATGTAGCTGCCAACTTCTCTAACTTGGTCAACCTTTATATAAGCAGTTTGAGAAATACTATTGACAAATAAGAAAGGAGAAATTAATCAGAGTATGCAAACTATACTTCATAAATATCTGAGTATCTTTTATTTTAAAATGAAAAGATTATGGAAACCTAATACAACTATGAAAGATTCATGATTTTGAAATGAAAAGGACTGATTCCATTAAAACAAAATAATAACTGTAACAACATTCCAACACATAGGCCTATTTCACATAGGAATATTTATTGAGTGTTGGGAGAAGGAAGCATTAGATTTGCTTCCTGCTCCTAAAAACTAAAAATATTGTTCTTAATGAAAAATTTAATAGAAGCCAACCTTAAAATTTTTCTAATTTCAAAATTTAGTAGGTCGTTTTATACCATTATGGTTAAAATAGTTCAAGGAATGAGAAGGGAAAGTTATGGGAGAATTCATTTGTCTCAAGACATTCTCCCCATTTTTAGGCAGTGATGGTTAGGCTTTCTGTACAAAGTCTGTGAGTTATGATGTTCTGTAGGATATATATTCTTACCATTCCCTTTTATGCCTGTTAATACTACTACAGTTACTAAATATAAATAATAATATATGGCCTATGTATTCATGTGTATTTGCTTCAATACAGATCTTATACAACCTGATGTTATTGTAAGAACTGGCCTTATCATTAAATGTCTTAAGTCACAGCACTTTGTTATATGAACTCTGGTCTGCATATCTCAGCAAATCATGTTGTTCACCTCCATATGATTAAAAATAATGAGCAGCAATAGATATTGAACTTTATATAACATTTTATTAATATAAACCAGGATCACAAATGAAAGCAGTAACTGCAGCAGTGTCACTAATGAGGAAATATTTTTAAATGTTATGGATTTAATAGCACACAGACCTTGGCTGACACAATTTAAAATGACAGATAAAATTTAAAGACTAATATTTTACCTTTATGGTCAGTAAATTATCAGTAGTCATGTCATATGGGGTCTAAGTCATTAATTTAATTTTAAAAGTTTGGTACTCACAACATAGTTAACTCTTTACACCAAAACTATCTTTCATTTGAAGTAGCTAGCCTACATTCATAGGCTATGCAAATGTATGGCTGCGTTTTGTTTCAAAAAAACCTTATCAGTATGTATATTTCAATTTATTTCAAAATAACTCATTGTGTTAGGGAAAATCCCAGAATGAGTCCTGCAGTGATCCATGTAAAGCATATTTTGGGGGGAAAAAAACTATAAAATCACCATTAATCTGAATTAAAGTATAAATATTTTACTTTGAAAAGTAAATTGCTCCAAATATGATTGCGGTAGAACTATATCTCTTAAGCTAAGATGTCCTTTTTCCTTAGGGTATTGGAGAGGGGGGCAAGCACAGAGGTTTGAAGAAATGTTTTTTCCCTAGTTGTAAAATGTTGCTTGTTCTTGCAAGACGTGTGTGTATGTGTGTGTGAAGGAACGAGTTCACATACCAATGCAAATAGAGTGAAAACTCTTTGGGAGGAAGAAGATCCCAATAGAATGGAAGCATGAAATGCAATACTTCATGTTTCACAGATGAAAAAACAGCAATTAAGTAATCCTTGCTTAGACCATTAGGAGGAGCACAAACGACTTCTGAGGATACAGGAATGCTACAACATGATGATGCTCTTGTGGTTTTGAAAGTGCTCCAAAAGACACTGTTAAACCCGGCTTCTTGAGCTTCTGAATTAACCTCATTTTTTGTCAGCTTTTTGCAAATTGTTGTTTCTACTTGGATTTTACCATGGGTGTCATACTGCTTACACTGTTTTACATATTTACTAGAGCAGAGTATTTATTATATTAAAGTAACCTGATTCTGTTGAGTTGCCTGAGGGTTAGAGACATGTGCATGTAAATCTAGCAAAGAAGAGTGAGGAATTCTTATGAGTTCCACACAGCAGACATACCAATACTGAGACGTACAAACAAGAAAAGACACGCTTTCCAGAATCGAATAAGTTGTCAATATGCAAAATAGAAAAATAGAATCAACAGAATGAGATTAAAAACAGAGCCCATCAACAGAGATAATGAAAGCAGAATCAGATCAAATGCTGAATGGATAACTGTCTTCTCTTTAGAACTTTTGTCAGCTCTTTCTATTAGAAAATAAAAGCTTGAAGCAATGTATAATACTAATATAATAAAATATAATAATTAGATAATCTATAAAAATATATATAGGAGGAGATCAAACCAATCAATCCTAAGTGAAATCAACCCTGAATATTGACTGGAAGGACTGATGCTAAAGCTGAAGCACCAATACTCTGACCATCTGATGTGAAGAGCCAACTTGTTGGAAAAGACCCCGATGCTGGGAAACATTGAAGGCAAAAGGAGAAGAAGGCAGCAAAGGATGAGATGGTGAGATAGCACTGACTCAATGGACATGAATTTGAGCAAACTCTGGGAGGTAATGAAGGACAGGGAAACCTGGCATGTTGCAGTCCATGGGGTTGCAAAGAGTCAGACACAACTTAGCAACTGAACAATAACAATTCAAATACACATACACATATATAATCTATTCTGACTTTAAAAAATAGATTCATATTAATTTTTTAAAAATTCCATTACAGATGTTGTTCATTCTTACAGACTTTTATCTGGTTGTTTGGGGGTCTAGTGGCCTGAACCTGAGAATCTATTTCCACAAACTTCTAATTAATAATCAAGGAAAAGTTCAGATGGAGAACATTGTGTTTAACTCAGTCAAGTTATATTTAGGGATTCACTGGAGTTTGGCACCTCACTCGGATGCTATGTGAAGAATGTGATGCAAATACAAAACGTGTCTTCTGAAGTCTTATTTGGAAAACTCATTTAGGAAACTTTCACTTTGTAAAAGCATATTTTATTGCGTATAAGGATAATCTGTCCACCAGTATATGGGATTGTTTCCTAAAGAACTTTCTCCATATTGGAGTTTGTTCCTGGATCTTATACCTCTCCATCCCTCTCTTCCCCTCCCCTCCTCCCTCCGGTCCTCTCTTTTACTCTCTCCTCTCCTTTCTTCTCTTCTCCTTCCATCCTTCCTCTCACACACAGACATACTGAAAATCCCTCCACACTACACACTCAAGCCCCTTACGATCTGAGTTTTGGCAGGCCAGAGTTGTACTTCCTTTTTGTCCTTCTCTGCCAGCTTTTATGAAAGATTTTCTCAGATATACTTTATTTTGGGCTTCTCTGGTGTCTCAGGTGGTAAAGAATCTGTCTGCAATGTGGGAGACCTGGGTTCAATCCCTGGGTTGGGAAGATCCCCTGGAGAAGGGAAAGGCTACCCACTCCAGTATTCTGGCCTGGAGAATTCCGTGAACTACAGTCATGGGGTTGCAAAGAGTCAGACACGACTGAGTGACTTTCATTTTATTTGCTACCTCTCACAACTTCATTTATGTTCATGTCATGATGCACATGGAAAATGATAAATGGCTAAAGCTTTCAATGGTTACGGGGACTGACTCAGAGGATGTTGCTGTCTCAGGCCCCTCTTGGCAGCTCCAAAGTGCTGAGAGGACCAGTGACATAATGACTCTGTGACCCCACCAGACTCATCACCGTGCCAAGGACAATAAAAGGATACTCTGATCCATTCAGCTCAGTGCCACAGGACTGAGTTGCCTGGGCAGGCCAGGGCTGCCAGTGGACCCAGCAGCCCCCCTCCTTCTGCACATTGCTTGTGTGGTACCATGAGCCACTTCTCCCCAGCACCCTAGAGAGCAGATTTCAAACCAGCCCCAGAGGGTAGATTTTCTGCACGTTTTGTTGGTATGACAGCACACTAACTTTACAGCCACCCAGTGAGACACAGCTGTGTCTCCAACAAGATCTTGATCACAGGCCCAGATTTGCAGTTTAGACTTCTTTGGGTGCTGCGTCTCATCCTAGGGGCACTGCCTGCTCCTTACATCTGCTCTTTCTGTATTCTTTAGGGTTCCCTTTGTTTTTTTGGCTAGCCAATCTCTTGTTATTCAAACACTCACTTACAAGTAATAATTCTTTTTTCAGCTTTATTGAGAGCATAATTGATAAATAAAAATTGCATATATTTAAGAGAGCTGGACCATAAAGAAGGTTGAGCACCAAAGAATTGATGCTTTTGAACTGTAGTGCTGGAGAAGACTCTTGAAATCCCTTGGACTGCAGGGAGATCAAACCAGTCAACCCTAAAAGGAAATCAACACTGAATATTCATTGGAAGGACTGGCGCTAAAGCTGAAGCTCCAATACTTTGGCCACCTGATGTGAAGAGTTGACTCATTAAAAAAGACTCTTGATTCTGGGAAATACTGAGGGCAGGAGGAGAAAGGGGATGACAGAGGATGAGATGTTTGGATGGCATCAATGGACTGAGTGACTCAATGGACATGAGTTTGCGCAAACTGGGAGACTGTAATGGACAAGGAAGCCTGGGATGCTGCAGTACATGGGTCACAAAGATTTTGACCAAACTGAGCAACTGAACAAGAACAAAGGTGCATAACTCAATGTTTTGTTACATGTATGCATTGTGAAATGATCACCACGATTAAGCTATAGCCAATAATTCTGTAATTGAACTTTCTCTGTCAAATTATTGTGTGATTTATCTTCCCTGACTGGATCCAAAGTGATAATTCATGGTAGCAGCGAAGAGAGCTATGCAAAGGCCCACCTTTCTTTCAGCAGCAGAAACCACTGCTGACTCCATCTCTTGAGGATTCCAACCAGCCACTTCATGGCGATCTGATTGCTATCAGATCCCAAGGAGTACACCTAAGTCCCTGCCCAGCGAAAACTGTAAAGAAGCAATAGCAGCAATCACAATCCAGCAAGAATGAAACAACTGTGAGCTCCATCTTCTCCTGGATGAAGTCACCCCTCTGTGTGAGCAAGCAAGCTGAACACCCTTAAGTGCTAATTGAGTATGAGAGATAACTTGAGTGGGTGGTAGAAGAAAGATGATGAATATTAATAAAGGCATTAGGATGACATTAGCTGGAACTGGAGTTTGTCCACTCACCCTTGTATATTAAGTATTTTCTTTTAGAGATTATAGATAGCTACATAATCAGAGCATCTAGGATGGATTGCGATTAATGAGGAGCATGAGCAGATACGAGTGATGCAAGAGCAGACATATCTGTGTCACACCTCTCATCCTCGGCTTTTTACTCCAGCTATTACTATGGTATCTGGCTGCACACACTGGTCAACTGAAAACATCTCCCTTCATAGGTCTCTTTCTGTCTCAGAGCTTCCTCATACCACTGAACCTTTTCACTCATCCTGACACAAGCATAAACCTGGAAGTGCAAGGCTACTGACAACCCAAGAAACAAATTGACCGCTGGGAATCAGAGCCTATCACTAAATGCTGCCCCTTTATGTCCCCTGGGGTGGACAATTTTGGACTGCATTATATATGGCTTCTCAGAGGTCCCCAGCAGAACTGAATCTCTGTTGCCCAAAGTCATGGTGAACTCAATGAGACACGAGACACCTCAAATTGACACTCCCCCCTCCTTGTTCAACTTGCCCCTATTCATTGGAGTGGGTTATCAAAATAAACTACTTGCACCAAAATACTGTCTCAGGTTCTGGTTTGGGGGGCAACCTAGGCTAACACAGGGGCTTACCCAATGGCCCAGCAGGTAAAGAATCTGCCTGCAATGCAGGAGATACAGGAGATGAGTGTTTGATCCCTGGGTCAGGAAGATCCTCTGGAGGAGGGAATGGCAACCCACTTTAGTATTCTTGTCTGGAGAATTCCATGAACAGAATTCTGGTGGGCTACAGTTTGTGGGGTCGCAAAGAGTCAGACACGACTGAGCGAATAAGCACACAGACAACCACAGCACACTCAACAACAGGCTAACACAGATCTCTCCTGCCTTTTATTTCTCAGCTTCCAGATGCATTTCTCTTCTGAGGATGTTTCTTAAGTATGGATAACCCATAGGGTCCTGACGTTGGCACACTTCTCCATTCACTTTCCTGCTTCATCTCAGGTGCTTGCACACTTTAACTATGATATAACTGTTGGGAAAATCTCCATCTGTTCCCTCTGTCCACTTGATGCTTCTGACCTGTACAACCACACCCCAACTCTAAATTTTCTAAAACCGGTTAAATGTAGCATTAAAAGAAAAACCGAGTTCGTGATTGCCAGCCCTGGCTTCCAGCTGCACCTTCTCCGGTTTTTCCTATTTGGTGAATGGCATCAGCATGCTCTGAGCTTCATAAGTTAGAAAGCTATGAATGAATCTTGGTACTCCTCTTTCTATACACCCAACCACACCCTCATCCCGGGCAAACAATAAACAAGACATGCTGATTTCTTCCTTCTGAGTGTCCTCACTTCTCTGTCTCTATTTTTCATTATTGTCACCCTCGTCTTACAATCAACTCCCCCTATCTGTCATTACAAAGGGAGGGCTAAGAATAAGTGAGACAGTGGATGAAGTAGAGCAAGCGTGAGATAACTAGTTGTCTGTTGGCTGCTTGCCAACGTTAGGGTGCAGTGCTGACCTCCCTGAGCATCTAGTCTATATTGAACACTCAACAGACATTTGTTGAGGAGTTCAATACACACGTAACTCTTGGGGCACATGTTGGCGACAAAAAGGGATTGCAATTTAAATGAGTGGGAATAAGAAGAAAGGATCTTACTAGAAAACTTTAGTTTTTGCAAATCTTCCAAACACTATTGGATTAATCTGAAAATATGTTTATATTTTCAGATTATAAATGAAATAAACACACTTCATTTATTAAGATTTTACTAGTAATGCAGAGTTTCCAGTGCTCAATCGCTTAGCCATGTCTGACTCTTCGCGACCCCTTGGACTGTAGCCTGCCAGGCTCCTCTGTCTATGGGGTTTCCCAGGCAAGAATACTGGAGTGGGTTGCCATTTCCTACTCCAGGGGATCTTCCTGAGCTGGGGCTCAAACCACACGTCTCTTACTTGGCAGATTCTTTGCCACTAGTGCCACCTGAGGAGCCCATCCAAACACTATTGGATTAATCTGAAGATATAAAGATATTTCATTTATTAAGACTTTACTAGTCATGCAGGGTTTAGCATCGTTCTATTATATATGGTGGTGACTTGAATCTGGAGAGTCTTTCATCTCCATGAGAATACTGGAGTGCAGTTGGCTATTGTATATGCTGGCTGTCATATAACTCAGAGACAAAATGTTCAAAGACTTCCAGGCTTGGTAGGTTCAAAAATAATATTTTAATAGATTTTTCTTGGGATGGGGGCATGCCATTGGATGGAGGGGAAACACAGAATTACTAGTAAATTATTAGTTCTCAATCAGAACCTGGAAATATCTACTGTCACCCTTCCCAATTTCTTCATCTGTTTTTCTTAATTTTTATATACTTTCTTAAATTACTTTTGAAACAAAATAAGAAGAGGGCCATTTTGCCTCTTTATTTAAAAAAATGACATTAATTATGTTAAGGAATTATACTTCATGTGGGAAGCAATAAGCAACTGATGGTTGTAAGTCTAATAGAAGTAATTTTGTGTTAAGAAAAACTTTCACTCATTAATTTGTCATTAATTAACTTAGTAAGGGATTATAGCTATACAAATGTTGAATTATTCTCATGTAACCCTGGCTCTTGGCTCAGCGGTGAAGAATCTGCTTGCCAATTCAGGAGATGCGAGTTCAATCCCTGGCCAGGAAGATCCCCTGGAGGAGAAAATGGCAACCTACTACAGTATTTTTGCCTGGAAAATCCCACGGACAGAGGAGCCTGGCAGGTTGCAATCTATGGGATTACAAAAAGTCGGACATGACTGAGAAGGAGCAGGAATCCTGGCTCAGGAGAAATGACCTATTTTCCAAATGTGAACAAACCCATGCTAACAACAGTTATTTGTCTTATAGACCAGCCTCTTGTTTACATTTTTGGTGTCTTTACTGACACAAAGACATATTCTAAACTATGATTAGAGAACACTGATCTAGAGGTTTTTTTTTTTTTTTTTTTAAGAATTGCCAGATTTCAAAATAATAATGTAGTAAGATTATTATTAAAAGTATTGATGGTATTTTTTACCATCATAGTTCAAAATGAAACCCTTTCTTAAAGAGATTGTATGATTTACCTAAAACTTCCTGGATCAACTGGGATATAGTGACTGGACCTAATATATTAAACTCTTTATTTTTGCTCTGGACTGAAGCCAAAGAGCAATAATTGCTTCTATGCCTTGCCTGGAAGCAGGTGACTCTGCCATCTGGATATGTGTCCTCCACTCCACTGAGCAGGGCTCTGATAAAATGCTGTATTCCTGGCCTCTGGGCAAAGAATCGTGGGGGGAGTAGGCAGCCCTATAGATCCTGGTAATAACTTGCCTTTCCCTTTGGGATTTAGAGCCTGCTTGCATTTCGTGAAGGTTTTAAAGAAAAGGCCCAGGATATCAGAATTGAAATGCGGCTGCTGTCCCAGACATTCAAGCTTTGTTTACTGTTGACTGTTTCAGGGTACTACGGATTCTTTATTTTTTGGTTGCAATTCAGAGAGTTTTCATAGTTATAGCTTCATAAAAGATTGTCAGAAAGCCTGCTTAATCTACTATTGAGGATGGTGAATGGGAGAGCTGGGTTTCCCATCTGCGGGCTCCTTTTTTGATCAAGTCTAACTCAGTATTCTGGCAAATAAACTAGAGTGAGGAACCTGCAAGTTGCCCTGAATAAGCTAACCATCTTCTCTCTCTGTTTGGCTTAACAGTCCATTTTCTAAGGAGCTCTATCCTTTCTCTCCTCAGATCAAAAACCATTCCAGTCTTGTCTCTTCTTTCTCTGTGATTTATATGTGTTTTTTTTCCTTCTTATGTGTGATTTCTTATCCAATTGGTTGAAATCACCCAAAATTCACTAGGAGGGCAGTCACTGGTTGCCTCGTAGCCATTACTTGACAAGGCTATAATTAGTTGAGCCATTTTACACCTGCTTTCCCAGCTGGGCACTGCATTTTGCTCTGCAGTGATTTGTTTCAGAACTGAAAGGACACCACTTCGAAAATGAGTTCACAATATGCATTGACAACGAAAATTGTGGATTCTACACTGGGGAGAACTTACAGCAAGAGCATTCATTCATTCATTGGTTTTTTGTTTGTTTTTCTTGCGAGTATACCTTTCTTCCACCACCATTTAACTCTTTGGATAGTTTTCAGTAAACAGCTTCTAACAGAGTAATCAAAATTGGACCTTCCTATGTCAGTAGCTCCTTATTTAATATTTCACTGAGCTTTTGGAGGGATGCATTGGTTAGGGTTAATTTTTAGTCATCATAGCCACAAGGTAACCTTTAACGTGTAGAAATATGCCTTTCCAATAATTCAGATAACATATTTGATAATGCCATATGTAGAATTCTCATGCTAAATTAAATGCTTTTAAATGGAGAATACATAGATATTTTTCATTTGATACCTGGTATTTCTATTGTGCTCATAAAGTACTAGCCAGGAAGGAAAGTGGTCCAGGAAAATGAAGCCAGTCGCTTCCTAAAGATTTCCTCTAGTTGGTGCAGAGTACTTCCCATTCTCTCACCCTGAAATCCACTTTATCACAAGCATTCTATTTTGTTTTGTGTTCATGATAATGATTATTGTAGGCTTATTTACTGAGATGATTTGACGGTAAATCAATATTTGTCTACGTGGGTGACCCAGAAGAATCCTAGAAATGTGAGTAAGGTTCAGGAGGTATTCTATAAAGTCAATGCTGCTGTGGTTTCAACACAGTGGGTTTTCCTTTGAACCGGTAATGGGTGACTATTTTAGGTGACCATTTTGTAGCAATTAACTACTCCTCTTCGATTAATTGTTTCACCAGAAGCAGGTTATTAGATCTCCACAGTATGCTAATCTGAGAGACTTATGGTAAACTTAACAGTGTCAAAAAGCTCCTATCAGTATGTTACTACTTAGAAGATGAAAAAGCATAATTTACACACTGGTCAACTGAAAACATCTCCCTTGCTTGTTTTTTTTTTTTTTTTTTTTTAGAGGGAATTAAAATACAAAATTCTTGCCCACAGTTTTTAATAGTTTTTGCCTTTGGAACTCTATCTGAAAATAAGTTAAACCTATTTTTCTCTCTCTGTCTCCATCTTTCTGTTTCATCAAGAATGAAAAATACTTTCATCAGTTTTATTAGGTTGGCCGAAAAGTTCATTCAGGTTTTTCTGTTCTATCTTAAGAAAGAAATTTTTGGCCAACCTAAAACAAGGCTACCAATTATTCCCTAATAAGCACCAAGCTCTTTCTTCTTTCTTCATTAAAAATATCTTCTACCTCCATACACCCCTCTCTCTGCTGAGAGTTGTCAGCCTACTTTAGACCTTCAGCACATCAAGCCTGACTTTCTATAAAATTCTCCAGCTTGCCTCCCTCCATTCAGATTGTCTTGCTCATATTGCCAGACCCATTTCATCTTTTCCTCTCCTGCTGAAAGCCCTGAGTGGAACTCCCTCATCCATCAACTCCTTACCTGGGCATCCAAAGACTTCCACACTCTGTCTCCAATCAGCATTTTCTTTCTTTTTTCTCTTGGTCCACTCTGAATATTCTCTACATCAACAATTTGAACTCTACAGATTCATTCAAATGCATTTTGCTCATGCTCTTTCCCACCCCCATGGAATGCCCTTTTCTTCCTCTCTACTAATTCTGTTCAACCTCCATCATTTTCCCTCCCTCCCTCCACAATTAATTTTTCTTGCTTGCTCCATATTTGGCCTCAGTAATCACATATCTATAACATTTAACCTGTAAAACTTAGTATTTATATTAATTCTTACCTTGTATTTTTTTATATAACTTTGATTGCTTGCCCTTTTTAAAAAATTTATTTTTAATTGAAGTATAATTGATTTATACAATTTTGTTGTTTTCTATCAAACCTCAACATGAATCAGCCATTGGTGTACCTGTATCCCCTCCTTTTGGTCCCTCCCTCCCATCTCCCTCCTCATCCCACCCTTCCAGCCACTGTGGAAGATGGTATGGAGATTCCTTAAAAAACTAGGAATAAAACCACCATATGACCCAGCAATCCCATTCCTAGGCATATACCCTAAGGAAATCAAAATTGATTATTTGCCTTTTTATCTGTGTATAATTTGCCCCACCAACTAGATTGAAAGTCTCTGTAAGCAGAGAATTCATCTTTAACTTTGTATTCCTACAGCACCTGGTAAGTGTCAAGCTTGGAACAGAGGCTCAGTAAATGTATGTTGAATATATTGTTTCCCTTAAACTTGGGGAATCAGATGTTTATTGCAATTCTAGATAAAAAGCTTTCTCTTGGACTATTAAATAATCACAAAAGAATATTCCTTTCTGTGAAGCACCTGGCTATATGAAAAGAAAGAAGTTCATCATCCTAAGAGGATTTAGGAGGAAATATTTCACATCTCCTCTTCAGAAAATCCTCCACAACAATGCTTTATTAAAATGGATATTCTTCTAGCACTTACAGAAAAATGAAATCCCACATAAATTGACTGTTTCTTGCCAGATGCTGGTTGTACCTTGAGATGTATAGATGATAGCATTTCCTATTGCTTGCTTTAATGCTATACCATGAGGCTTCCCAGGCGGTACTAGTGGGAAAAGACCCACCTGCCAATGCAGGAGACAAAAGAGACACAGGTTCAATCCCTGGGTCAGGAAGATCCCCTGGAGGAGGGCATGGCAACCCACTCCAGCATTCTCACCTGGAGAATCCCATGGACAGAAGAGTGTGTCTGGCTACAGTCCATAAGATTGCAAAGAGTTGGGACAGGACTGAAGCGACTTAGCACAACAACGCTGGAGAAGGAAGATGTGGGTTCAACTCCCTGGGTCAGAAGACACCCTGGAGTAGGAAGTGGCAACCCATTCCAATATTCTTACTTGAAAAACTCCACAGTTCGTGAGAGCGGCCAGAGCAAAGTGTCGGACATGACTGAGCACACACAGAGGCAGCATACTTTGGACTTACTTTTCAAAGCGAATCGCTTTCATGTTTTTTGACTTTTAATTTTGTTCCATTCCTTCTTTATCACACAAATGCTATATAAGCAGCTGAATGGATGCCTGATTACTCATGTTATTTGTTTATAGAAAAAATAGGATCAAAATAAAAATGAAAAAGCTTGATACATTTTATCTAAGACCACACCTCCTCTGAGTCATAGAAAAAGTTATAACCTGTAATGGCTTTTATTAGATATTAGCTTGGCTGGAAAGATGCACATGAGCCCAACTGTGTTCAGCATGCTGACTTCTAGATCTTCCCTTGTTTTATACTGGCAATTTCTGCTTGTCAAAAATGCTGCTGTATGAAATTCCACTTTCCAATCTTCCTAAGGCCTTTACCAAAAAAGAAAACAAAAAACCAAGTCCATGCTCTTTCTCCTATTTTTGCAATTCAAATGAAATGCTTTCTAACCTCTTGTATTTCTAGTTCTTCTAAATTAAACTCTACGTGTGTCTCATTTTATAATGCATCAATCTCAGGCCCTAGTGTTGAGGTTAATTATTAAATACAAATTTGGTTTATTAGCTAACTGACTAATTATAATAGCTGACATTTATTGTGTACTTAGTATATTCCAGGCACAATTCTAATCCAATTATTTTCATAAAACCCAGGAAGTGACATACTTTTATTTACTCTCTTTTATTATTAAGGAAACTGAAACACAGAGAGATTAAGACATTTCCAGGAATCATATAGCCAGCATGTTCTGGATGCCAGCTTGGCTTCCCAGTTGCGGAAGTTTCTGTTGTGCCAAAACTATGCTACATTTTTTTCCCTACTTCCTTGTTTATAATTCTGTTTCAGCTAGAGCATTCTACTGTCTTCTATGCTTTCAAACTGTTAATAGAGCAAAATATCTAATCTGAGAGTGGTGTAGCACTAAATATGGCTTTCTAACTATGGTGTGGCAATTAGTTCGGGGATTTGTTTTCATCATTTCATACATGACTGGTGGGTGATGTGGAAACTCATCAGACTTCACATACCCCATAACCTTGGATTGGTCTAATGACCAACCGTCTAATTTATTAGGAAGGAATTACAAAACTGAATTTGGTGCTGTACCATGTTTTGGGGGGATAGATAAAAGTTCTAAGCCATTTATAGTGAATTATGTGACTTTATATAATACTGAGGCTGGAATGCTAAAATTACATTTCCCAGAATTCCTTCCAGCTAGCTTTCATGATGAGCTTCAGATTCTATGAATCAGACATATTTCTGTGAGTCCTGAACCAAACTAGATTGGGAAAGAGTCAGGCTTAGAAATATCAATTCTGTTTGCACAGTTTATGATGACAATAATCACCAATTTCCCAATCTCACTGGCAATTTTCTGAGACTACAACTTCCTAATCAAGGCAAAAATTTCTACAGCAGCTCAGCTTGCCTATGCTCTTCCTAGAGGCTCAGTCTAATGGCTGTTTCTTTAGCTTTCCTAGCAAATCTTTAGCTGTTTAATGTACTATTACAAATCTCTTCTGCTTGAGGTTGGTAGAGTGACTGCTGTTTTCTGCAAGTGAGTCTGATTGATGCAACTGTATCTGATACACTCTTGATATTTGAGCTATTAAATATTAAGCCAGATTTTATAATATATCTTAGCATAGGGAGTAACTAATTTTTGATTTATAATGAAGTGTTCTGGGCATTGGATATTTATTCCTGTTGGTCAGTTCAGTTCAGTTCAGTTGCTCAGTCATGTCCGACTCTTTGCAACCCATGGACTGCAGCACGGCAGGCTTCCCTGTCCTTCATCAACACCCAGAGTTTGTTCAAACTCATGTCCATCGAGTCAGTGATGCCATCCACCCATCTCATCCTCTGTCATCCCCTTCTTCCACCTTCAATCTTTCCCAGCATCAGGGTCTTTTCCAATGAGTCAGTTCTTCTCAACAGGTGGCCAAAGTATTGGAGTGTCAGCTTTAGCATCAGTTCTTCCAATGAATATTCAGGACTGATTTCCTTTAGGATGGACCGGTTGGATCTCCTTGCAGTCCAAAGGACTCTCGAGAGTCTTCCCCAACACCACAATTCAAAAGCATGTGTTCAAATTTCTTTATAGTCCAACTCTCACACCCATACATGACTACTGGAAAAACCATAGTTTTGACTAGACGGATCTTTGTTGGCAAAGTAATGTCTCTGCTTTTTAATATGGTGTCTTGTTTTGTCATAGCTTTTCTTCCAAGGAACAAGCATCTTTTAATTTCATGACTGCAGTCACCATCTGCAGTGATTTTGGAGACCAAGAAAATAAAGTCTCTCACTGTTTCCATTGTTTCCCCATCTGTTTGCCATGAAGAGATGGGACCAGGTGCCATGACCTTCATTTCCTGAATGTTGAGTTTTAAGCCAGCTTTTCACTCTCCTCTTTCAGTTTCATCAAGAGGCTCTCTCGTTCTTCTTCACTTTCTGCCAGAAGGGTGGTGTCATCTGCATATCTGAGGTTACTGATATTTCTCCAAGCAATCTTAATTCCAGCTTGTGCTTCCTCCAGCCTGGCATTTCTCATAATGCACTCTACATGTATTAAATAAGCAGAGTGACGATATACAGCCTTGATATACTCCTTTCCCGATTTGGAACCAGTCTGCTATTCCATGTCCAGTTCTAACTGTTGCTTTCTGACCTGCATACAGATTTCTCAGGAGGCAGGTCAGGTGGTCTGGTATTCCCATCTCTTTAAGAATTTTCCACAGTTTGTTGTGATCCACACAGTCAAAGGCTTTGGCGTAGTCAGTGAAGCCAAAGTAGATGTTTTTCTGGAACTCTCTTGCTTTTTCAATGATCCAACAGAGGGTGGCAATTTGATCTCTGGTTCCTTGGCCTTTTCTAAATCCAGTTTGATCTGGAAGTTCACAGTTCACATACTGTTAAAGCCTGGCTTGGAGAATTTTGAGCATTACTTTGCTAGTGTGTGAGATGAGTGTAATTGTGTGGTAGTTTGAACATTATCTGGCATTGCCTTTCTTTGGGATTGGAATGAAAACTGCCCTTTTCCAGTCCTGTGACCACTGCTGAGTTTTCCAAATTTGCTGGCATATTGAGTACAGCACTTTCACAGCATCATCTTTCAGGTCAGGATTTGAAATAGCTCAGCTGGAATTTCATCACCTCCACTAGCTTTGTTCATAGTGATGCTTCCTAAGGCCCACTTGACTTCACATCCAGGATGTCTGGCTCTAGGTGAGTGATCACACTATTGTGGTTATCTGGGTCATGAAGATCTTTTTTGTACAGTTCTTCTGTGTATTCTTGCCACCTCTTTTTAATATATCTGCTTCTGTCATGTCCATACCATTTCTGTCCTTTATTGTGCCCATCTTTGTATGAAATGTTCCCTTGGTATCTCTCATTTTCTTGAAAAGATCGCTAGTCTTTCCTATTCTATTGTTTTCCTCTATTTCTTTGCACTGATCACCGAGGAAGGCTTTCTTATCTCTCCTTGCTTTTCTTTGGAATCTGTTGGCCAACCTTTCATTATTATCATAAAAAATAAAAACTCAAAAATAATGTTAATAATTTAGCATTCTGGTTTACTATCTGTTGAATAGATGTTTATCGATGGCTCATTCTGTGTCAGTAACTGTTCCTGGTGAAACAGCATGCCTCTCACTAGAAACAGTTGAAGGAAATAGATGAAGTCTCTAGTCACATGGAACTTACAGACTTTCATGATTAACTTATAGCTTGAAAGAACTTCGCATGTGTAGTTAGGTTGCCAGTTCAAAGTATTTCAATAGCTTAAGAGATACTGGTAATACCTCAGACTAGAGAGAACTCATTTTGGCATCAACATTACTAACTTAAATCCCTGCTTGCTGGGGGCTTCTCTGGTGGCTCAGTGGTGAAGAATCCGCCTGCAGTGCAGGAGACGCAGGTTTGATCCTTGGGTTGGGAAGATCCCCTGGAGAAGGAAATGGCAACCCACTCCAGTATTCTTGCCTGGGAAATCCCATGTACAGAGGAGCCTGGTGGGCTACTTGGGGTTGCAAAAGAGTTGACCATGACTGAGCAACTAAACAATACCAGCTGTTTACTGACCCATAAGATGGGGATTTCTATTTATTTCACATGACATGATGGCAAAATATCTCATTGGGGAGATGATTATGTATCAGTTATATGTGGAATAAATAATTTGAAAAAATCAGTTCAGCAATAGTAATCAGACTCACAGTCATGTTTAACTCTTAGTACAAGTAATAATACAGAAAAGCAATAAGAGCTTTCTTCAGCAATAAATATCAAAATGAAACTCAGGTTATTATGTAACACATATACCAGTTAAATCATCACAAGTGCAGGAAAACCCTATAAATATGGTCTATCAATTTAATCTATAGTATAATCATATTCCAAGCACATAAGGGGGCTTTTTGAATTGTGTTAATACCAGTTTCAAAATAGTGATTCTAAAAATGCAATTTTGTGTGATAAATTAGAAAAAGGTATATAGATAGTTTCATTTACAGAATGATTAGATTATTGCTTATAATTCATTAAGATATTTTTCTATAGAAATTTTCAAGTTTAATAAGATTTGTTGCAAAAGGTCAGTATATACATATCTAATCAAAATGAAAATATACATTCTGTGTTTATTTCGTAAAACAAAAATAGGGGCATATGGTTCTAGTTCATTCACTGGGGATGAATGCATAAATAGAGTTCATCTCAAAGCGAAGATCTTTGTGGGCAAGGAGAAGATACCTGCAGCTGTTGACGGTGCATATCTGTGTCTCGGTGCTTGTTTATGTGTAGTTTTCCCATAACTGAGTGAGTAGAGGTAGTGTTAGTTGCTCAGTCATGTCTGACTCTTTGTGACCCCATGGACTGTCATCTGCCACACTCCTCTGTCCATGGAATTCTCCAGGCAAGAATACTGGAGTGGATTGCCACTCCCTTCTCCAGAGGATCTTCCTGACCCAGGGATCTAACTTGGGTATCCTGCATTGCAGGCAGATTCTTTATCATCTGAGCTACAGGGAAGCCCTGTCACTGAGTGAGGGTCGTGAGAACCTAAAGGATATTACAAAGTTCTCAGTGTAGCTGGAGGAAGGGACAAAATGATGCTAGTGTAAAGAAAATGGGAAGATGACAATGCAGATCCATTGAGAGAGCTGCGATCTCAAAAGCATCTTTTTCTTGGAAACTTTATTACAAATTAAATAAAACATGATGATTAAAAATTGACAATGAAGACATATGATACATAAAATGGTTCTTAACTTTGAAAAAATGGTATAACCTCCTTGGATCAGTTTGCGCCTATCTGCCAGTCTCCACTTTCCTTCAATTGATGATGAGTTTCATGATTTGCAAACACTCAAAAAGGATGTAACGACACACTTAATCTTGACATATAATCTGTATTTGTAATAAATTTCAAAAGGCTGAGAACTTGTCAGAATGTTGGATCTAATTTCTTTAGAAACCAACTCGAAATAGAATGTCATAAATGCAAAACGAATACAACAGTTGGACTGTGTGTTTTTAATATTTTAAAAAATTTTTGTGTATCAATTCAGGCAGATTGTTAAAGGAATTAAATAATCTGTGTTAAAAGATAAGATACAGTATCTGAGGACTGGTAGATTCTTCATAAATCTTATTGATCATAATTATTAATTATAAGAAGCATAAATATAATTCTCTCTGCCACCAGAGATACTGTCTAAGGACATTAGGGAAAAAGTGAGCCATCCTACATATGTAGCTTCCAACCTAGTGTGCCAGATTCCATCACTGAGTTCTTGTCTTATGATATTGAGCTTTATTTCTTATTTAGTAGTAAGAATCATAGCTTCTTAAAACTGAGACCCTATATTGATTTTTTTCATCTCTTTAGATCTCCCTCACACCAGAGTTGGAATTCAGCCCCAAGGCAGGGTCCTGCTACCAGCTGTTGAGGAATTCTTCCTGTGTTTCCACAGTATGCTACTTCCAAACCCCCTTGCTCCTGCCTGAGCATCCACACTAGTGCACCCTGAAACTCTGGATGAGATAATTTGAGTAACAATGCAATGTGGAGAAATGTACACAAACAGTGAATAAACCAGAAACAGTAGAAGAGATGCTCGTTGGTTTTCTGTTTGTATTGTTGAGAGTACTGGATAAGAAACTGTTCAAAACATCAATATAAGCCATAGAAAAGGGATCCTTCTAGTTATATTGCTAAGAATTCTATTCCATGCACTAAATTAAAATTAACCATTTAAAAAAATAATAATAAAATAAAACTAACCATTTAAAATTAACTCTTGTTTTCTTTAGTCCCTGTTCTCTTTCTTTTCTGAGAGTAAAACAATAATAAATTTTGTTATTTTCTGACATTTGGGGCTGTTAGGTGCTTTTAAAAGACCGTCATTTGGTTGTTTCCTGGAAGCATATTTCTCAGGTTCACCTCATTAGGATGACACTTTAATTTCCTTTATGTCAAAGTAGTGATACATGAGTGTTATCACTGGTCACCTGTAATCCAAAGGAAATCTTTACAAACCAAGACATCTAAAGAAACCGTTCATCTCAGTGGTGGCCTAATCACCTTTATAAGGCCATGTTTGCTTTAGAGGTCTATACCCAGGTGGGAGTAAAGAGAGTGAAATTTGCTCAGTTGTGTCCAACTCTTTGTGACCCCATGGGCTATAGCTTGCTAGGCTCCTCTGTCCGTGGAATTCTCCAGGCCAGAATACTGAAGTGGGTAGTCGTTCCCTTCTCCAGGGGATCTTCCCAACCCAGGGATCGAAACCAGGTCTCCTGCATTGCAGGTGGATTGTTAAGCTGAGCTAGCAGGGAAGTACAACCAGGGAGTTTACCAGGGAGTAAAGAGAAATGGCATCTAAACATGAGATACTTATACTAGCTAGACAGTGAGTGTGAATAAGTTAATGTATCTAAGCCTGTTTTCTGATTTAAATGTGTGTGCTCAGTCACTAGGTCATGTCCATCTTTTTGTGACCCCATGGACTGTAGCCTGCCAGTCTCCTCTGTCCATGGAATTCCCCAGGCAAGAATACTGGAGTGGGTAGCCATTCCCTTCTCCAGGGGATCTTCTTGACCCTGGTATTGAACCTGTGTATCTTACATCTCGTGGATTGGCAGGCAGATTCTTTACCACTAATCATATCATATTAGAATTCATTAGAAAATTTACAAATGCATAATAATTAAAGCTGCCCTTTGCCTCACTGCACCTCTAGTAGCAACATGGGTTAAATGCAGCTCTATTGGAGCCATTCACAAAAATTTTGCCAGGGGAGTCCCTCTTGCCGCAATTACTCTAGTCAGCAAGTACGATCTGGAGATATGTCCTACTATGTGCCCTTAGCATTTCTGTAAGTAAGAGAAGGATAGAGGCTTCATCAAATTGGGCTAAGTAATCTTCCTCAAAGGGATCATCGAAGACATCGAAGACAACAGGAACAATGCCAGCTCTTTATACGTAAAAAATAATCCAAGCAAACAAACAACTCCTACCTCCAAAACTCTTCCATTATGATTATTTTAATGCAAGTGGAATAGTCAATTAGGTATAGGAATTTCCTTTTTAAAATTTAATATTATCTTCTCCATGGATCCATCTTCAAAATGTATGATATGTTCCCTCAGTTATATAAAAGTAGCTATGCTAAAAAAATAAAGATCAAATCACTTTAATTCCTTGTATGTGATATTATGTAAATTCAAAGTATTACCATTCAACTAAGACCTAGGGGCTAACGACTAGCTAATATCTACCAAAGATCATCAGGTAGCTAGATTATTCTTATCCTCCTGCCTTCTACTTACTGCCTTTCAATTATTTTCAATAAAAATTTATTATTCTGATCACAAAATTAATGCATACTCCTTGCAGAAAATGTTCAAAGAGAATAAAGAAGAAAAATGTCCATAAGCCTAGTACCATGCAGTAACCAATGTTAGCAAAGACTTTAACTGATTTTTCAAACTGCAAATTTCTATTTAAAGGTTGTAAAGTGATAGATTGTGCTTTGACTTTCATTTATCCTAAGGCTTATTGACTTTAACTCTTAACCTTACCTTTGAATGTTGTTTTTAATGAGAATATGAAACATTTATAAAATAAACCATTTAGGTGTGAGTTAGATTCAACCCGCCATCCTGAGGAATAACAATAGACTTTAGCCATAATATATCTTATGTTTAATAAATGTAAATATAAACTATGATAAAATGTCTGAAAAGTTACAAAATTAAGAAATCTTATATTCAACAATATTTTTCTTTGCTGTACTTTTACCAGCAACTCAATATATTGTTTATATTCTTACTTTTGTCCCTTTTGGTGTTTTTCAAACATTTATTGTTAATTTAGAAGTTTAGTCTCATTCTCTCACTTTATAGAGGAGGAAATTAAGACTTAGAGAAGTTTAGTAACATATACAGTGTTAGCAGGACAATAAGAAAAACCGAACCCAATTCTATTCACTCCTGGTTTACCATCTCACAGTCTTTTGGCTATATCATGCAGAGAGAATTGAAATGCATTTTAATTCACTTGAAATTGAATTTATTTAATGCTTTTTTTCCTCCAGCAGATTTGCAAAGGAAGCTTCATAATTATATTTTGTGCAGGCTAAAACTCGAATAAGTTTGCATTCTAAAAGTACACATGAATTTGGTGAATGGATGTGAAGGGAGGTCAACAGGGAAAGGATTCTCCTCTGGAAGCCTGCAGATCTTTTAGGAAAAGACCTGCAAACAAGATTAAAGATTCACCATGGGTGACCCACATATATCTCAAACATTTTTGCCTGACTTTTAGTATCTCCTACCTTCACCATATGTCCTTTCTCCCTTCCTTATGCACACTTTCTCTCAGTCTAGAGATGATATGCAACAGGATGGCCATGCAGATGGTGAATAATTTATACTGGTTGACTTATAGCTTCTTCTCTGAGCCCCCACGTGCCATTCCCTTATGCCCAGCCCCTCGATAGTACTGATCCATGATCCAGCAACTAAAGGGTTAACACCTCACAGGAGGGGAACACCACCATTTGCATCTGTTTTAATTGTCTGAGGCCATATCACATTGCTCTAAGAGAATTTTAATATCACTGTCTATTCAATATAAAGGCTTCCCTGGTGGTTCAGCAGTAAAGAATACACCTGCAACGAAGGAGATGGATTCAATCCCAGGGTCAGGAAGATCCCCTGGAGAAAGAAGTGGCAACCCACTCCAGTATTCTTGCCTGGGAAATCCCATGGACAGATGAGCCTGGCTAGCTACAGTCCATGGGGTCTCAAAGAGTTGGACATGACATAGCAACTGAAAAACAATAACCACATATACCAAAATCTATCTTCAATCATTTCATAAGAACTTCTGGAGAAACAGGAAGGATGTGCAGAAGGGAAAGTCAGAAAGTAAAGAAGAAGGAAGGAGAGGAGGAATGGTGTTTGCCTGGCAGACACTGTGATGTATTTAATTTCAGTATACTATATTCCCTGGTGGCTCAGATGGTAAAGCGTCCGCCTACAATGTGGGAGGCATGGGTTCAATCCGTGGGTTGGGAGGATCCCCTGGAGAAGGAAATGGCAACCCGCTCCAGTATTCTTGCCTGGAGAATCCCAAGGGCAGAGGATTTTAGTAGGCTACACAAAAACAAGACCAGGAGCTGACTGTGGCTCAGATCATGAACTCCTTATTGCCAAATTCAGACTGAAATTGAAGAAAGCAGGGAAAACCACTAGACCATTCAGGTATGACCTAAATTAAATCCCTTATGATTATACAGTGGAAGTGAGAAATAGATTTAAGGGACTAGATCTGATAGACAGAGTGCCTGATGAACTATGGATGGAGGTTAGTGACTTGGTACAGGAGACAGGGATTAAGACCATCCCCATGGAAAAGAAATGCAAAAAAGCAAAATGGCTGTCTGAGGAGGTCTTACAAATAGCTGTGAAAAGAAGAGAAGAGACCAAAGGAGAAAATGAAAGATATTCCCATCTGAATGCAGAGTTCCAAAGAAGAGCAGGGAGAGATAAAAAAAAGCCTTCCTCAGCAATCAATGCAAAGAAATAGAGGAAAAGAACAGAGTGGGAAAGATGAGAGATCTCTTCAAGAAAATTAGAGATACCAAGGGAACATTTCATGCAAAGGTGGGCTTGATAAAGGACAGAAATGGTATGGACCTAACAGAAGCAGAAAATATTAAGAAGAGGTGGCAAGAATACACAGAAGAACTGTACAAAAAAGATCTTCACAACCCAGATAATCACGATGGTGTGATCACTCACCTAGAGCCAGACATCCTGGAATGTGAACTCAAGTGAGCCTTAGAAAGCATCACTATGAACAAAGCTAGTGGATGTGATGGAATTCCAGTTGAGCTATTTCATATCCTGAAAGATGATGCTGTGAAAGTGCTGCACACAAGATGCCAGCAAATTTGGAAAACTCAGTGGTGGCCACAGGACTGAAAAAGATCAGTTTTCATTCCAATTCCAAAGAAAGGCAATGCCAAAGAACGCTTGAACTACCGCACAATTCGCACTCATCTCACACGCTAGTAAAGTAATGCTCAAAATTCTCCAAGCCAGGCTTTAGCAATATATGAACCGTGAACTTCCAGATGTTCAAGCTGGTTTTAGAAAAGGCAGAGGAACCAGAGAACAAATTGCCAACATCCGTTGGATCATTGAAAAAGCAAGAGAGTTCCAGAAAAACATCTATTTCTGCTTTATTGACTATGCCAAAGGCTTTGACTATGTGGATCACAACAAACTGTGGAAAATTCTGAAAGAGATGGGAATACCAGATCACCTGACCTGCCTCTTGAGAAACCTGTATGCAGGTCAGGAAGCAACAGTTAGAACTAGACATGGAACAACAGACTGGTTCCAGATAGGAAAAGGACTATGTCAAGGCTGTATATTGTCACCCTGCTTATTTAACTTATATACAGAGTACATCATGAGAAATGCTGGGCTGGAAGAAGCACAAGCTGGAATCAAGATTGCTGGGAGAAATATCCATAACCTCAGATATGCAGATAACACCACCCTTATGGCAGAAAGTGAAGAGGAAGTAAAGAGCCTCTTGATGAAAGTAAAAGAGGACAGTGAAAAAGTTGGCTTAAAGCTCAACATTCAGAAAACTAAGATCATGGCATCTAGTCCCATCACTTCAAGGGAAATAGATGGGAAAACAGTGGAAACAGTGTCAGACTTTATTTTTCTGGGCTCCAAAATCACTGCAGATGGTGACTGCATCCATTAAATTAAAAGATGCTTACTCCTTGGAAGGAAAGTTATAACCAACATAGACAGCATATTAAAAAGCAGAGATTACTTTGTCAACAAAGGTCTATCTAGTCAAGGCTATGGTTTTTCCAGTGGTCATGTATGGATGTGAGAGTTGGACTATAAAGAAAGCTGAGTGCTGAAGAATTGATTCTATTGAGCTGTGGTGTTGGAGAGGACTCTTGAGAGTCCCTTGGACTGCAAGGAAATCCAACCAATCCATCCTAAAGGAGATCAGTCCTTGAACATCCTAAAGGAGTTCACTGGAAGGACTGATGCTGAAGCTGAAACTCCAATACTTTGACCACCTCATGTGAAGAGTTGACTCATTGGAAAAGACCCTGATGCTGGGAGGGACTGGGGGCAGGTGGAGAAGGGGACGACAGAGAGTGAGATGGCTGGATGGCATCACTGACTCAATGGACATGGGTTTGAATAAACTCTGGGAGTTTGTGATGGACAGGGAGGCCTGGCGTGCTGCGATTCATGGGGTCGCAAAGAGTAGGACACGACTGAGTGACTTCACTTTCACTTTCATAGTAGCATACAAATAATTTGTACATTCAAAAGCTCAGGAGACAGAAGTTAATAGTATTCTTCTAAGGAACTTTGTGTGCTTGTGGGCACAAGCAGGGCTTCTTCAAGGACCTGGTACAGAAAACAGCACAAAGTTTGGAGGTGAGGCCTTTCTCCCAAGCCATGCACACAACCCCTCACCATGTGCTCCATGGGGAGATTAGAAATTAAGGGATCCTTATTGGCACTTCAGTATGGTTCTTCTAGAATGTGTAAACATCTCTTTTGGAAGGATGTCCTTTCCTGTAAGATAGGATAATTCTCACTTTGGCCATTCTTCCTATGTTAGATGAGAGAGCAGAGGAGCATCTTTGTCATAGCTCTGTGTCTCGTATCTGGTGCAAATCCACTTTCTTTAGGAACACAGCTGCATTGTAGACTGTTTACTCCAGCTGCACCAAGGTCACCCCATCCTTCTGGACTCTGAGTGACACTACCTCAAGCTGAACCACTGGATTCTTGGCCAAGGAGATGGGCCCACATGTGAATATCCTGAAGAAAGACTGGTGGTGATAACACTAGCCCAGGTAAAGCCAATGTATTTGAGAATAGAAATCCTGCCCAAACTCAAACTCCACACAACCACACTCTGGCCACATGTACCAACCCATGTTTACCTATTCAGAGTCATACAACTAATGTTGCAAAGGGGGCTGGCTACATTTTTATTGTAAAGATCTCTCACTCCAGACAAGGGCTACACCTTCTCCTCAACTGGCCATCTTTACTGAGATAACTGACATATAACATTGTATGGCATTCCCAGGTGCCAAGGGTGGGAAAGAACCTGCCTGCCAATGTACGGGACATAGAGACATGGGTTCAGTCCCTGGATTGGGAAGATCCCCTGGAGGAGGGCATGGCAACCCACTCTAGTATTCTTGTCTGGAGACTCCCATGGACAGAGGAGCCTGGCGGGCTGCAGCCCATAGGATGGCAAAGAGTCGGACACAACCAAAGCGACTTAGCATGCACACATGCACAACATTGTATACATTTAAAGTATTGATTTAATATATTTATATATTTCAAAAACATTACCACCACAGTGTTAGCTAACACCTTCATCACACTGCATAGCTGCCATTTCTTTTTAGTGGTGAGTACCCTTAAGATCTACTCGTAGCAACTGCCAGGTATATAATACAGTATTATTAACTATAATCACCAGGCTGTATATTAGATCCCCAGAACTTATCCATCTTATAACCAGGGGTTTGTCCTCTTTGACCAACCTCTCCCCATTTCCCTCACCCCCCACCCCCTGGTAACCAAACTAAAATCTCTCTTCTTATACTTTCTACCAGATGGTTCTATCTTCATTTCTTGGGTTGTACAGAGAAATCTAACCCTTTTTATAAAAAAAGATATTTTGATGCAGACTGTTTTCATTGAATTTGTTACAATATTGCTCCTGCTTTATGTTTTGCTTTTTGGCAAAAAAAAAAAAAAAGAGAGGCATGTGGGGTCTTAACTTCCTGAACAGGGATTGAACCCACACCCCCTGCACTGGAAGAAGTTTTAACCACTGGACCTCCAGGGAAGTCCACTAATCCTTTCTTAAAGTAATTCTTCAGATAATTAAAAAGTACAGTCTTGTGTCCACCACTCCTCTCTTGTGCATAAACACTGTATATTTTTCTCACTGTTTCATATGTGCCAGGGTTTTCAATGTCATCTTCATCCTATATTTTGATCTTGAATTTCCTGTAAGTTCGTCTTAGTGTGCAGTACCCAGAAGCTGGCACTATACCACTTACAATGGCCAGTTCAAAATAGAAACCACCAGCTTCTATATGCTAGACATTTAAAAAAGCTTAAAATTATACAGGTCTTATTTTTTTTAATGTTTTTAGTAACAAAGTAACATTTCATCATATGGTGAAAAATATAACAAAAATGGCTGCATTTTTTAAAAACTGCTATGTCTTGCTAGTTCCCCATATATTTTTCCTTAATTAAAACTTTTATTTTGAGATAACTGTGGATGCATATGCCAATGTAAGAAATAACACAGAAAAATTTGTGAACTCACATGCAGTTGTAAAAAATAATACAGAGAGATCATGGGCACTCAACCCAGTTTTCTTCAATGGTAACACCTTACAGTATCACAACCAGGATACTGACATTAATGAAGTGAAAATACAGACTATTTTTACTACAAGGATCCCACATGTTGCCCTTTTACAGCCACATCTGCTTCCTTCCTGTCTCCAACCCCTTCTTAGGTCCTGGTAACCAATAAACTAACCACTAAAATGTTCTCCATTTCGGGAGTGTTATCCTTTCAGGAATGTTATATAAAGCAAAATACAGCAGGCAGTATTTTAGGATTGGCTTTTTGCATGCACCAAAATTCCCTAAAATTTGTCAGGTTGTTGCATAAATAAATAGATTATTCCTTTTTACTGCTAAGTGGTACTACAAGGAATGATGTATCACAGTTTATTTAGCCACTCACCCACTGTGGACATCTGTATTGTTTCTTTTTGTTGTTGTTTTACAGTTGCTAAGTTGTGTCCAACTCTTTGCAACCCATTGGACTGCAGTTTACCAGGCTCCTCTGTCCTCCACTATCTCCTGGAGTTTGCTCAAATTTACATCCTTTGAGTTGATGATACTGTCTAACAATCTCATCTTATGTCATCACCTTTTCCTCCTGTCTTCAATCTTTCCCAGCATCAGGGTCTTTTCCAATGAGTCAGCTCTTTGCATCAGGTGACCAAAGTACTGAAGCTTCAGCTTCAGCATCAGTCCTTCCAATTAATATTCAGGACTGATTTCCTTTAGGATGGACTGGTTGGATCTCCTTGCAGTCCAAGGGACTTTCAAGAGTCTTCTCCAACATGACAGTTTGAAAACATCAATTCTTCAGCACTCAGCCCTCTTTATGTTCCAATTCTCACATACATATATGACTGCTGGAAAAACCATACCTTTTACTATATGGACCTTTGTCAGCAAAGTGATATCTCTGCTTTTTAATACACTATCTAGGTTTGTCATAGATTTTCTTCCAAGGAGCAAGTGTCTTTTAACTTCTTGGCTGCAGTCACTATCCCCAGTGATTCTGGAGCCCAAGAAAATAAAATCTGTCACTGTTTCCACATTTTTCTCATGAAGTGGGGTTGGGATGAAGTTATGGGACCATGATCTTAGTTTTTTTGAATGTTGAGTTTCAAACCAGCTTTTTCACTCTCCTCTTTCATCAAGAGGCTCTTTAGTTCCTCTTCACTTTCTGCCATTAGAGTCATATCATTTGCATATCTGAGGTTGTTGATATTTCTCCTCCAGCAATCTTGATTTCAGATTGTGATACATCCACCCACAGCCTTTCACATGATGTACTCTGCATATAAGTTAAATAAGTAGGTTAATATACAACCTTGATGTACTCCTTTCCCAATTTGGAACTAGTCAGTTGTTCCATGACTAGTTCTTACTGTTTCTTCTTGACTTGTATATAAGTTTCTCAGGAGACAGGTAATAATGTGGTCTGGTACACCTGTCTCTTTAAGAATTTTCCACAGTTTGTTGTGATCCACAGTCAAAGGCTTTAGTGTGCAGTCAATGAAGCAGACATAGATTTTTCCCCGGAATTCCGTTGCTTTCTCCACGATTCAACAGATGTTGGCCATTTGATCTCTGGTTTCTCTGCCTTTTTAAAATCCAGCTTATACATCTGGAAGTTCTTGGTTCATGTACTGCTGAAGCCTAGCTTGAAGGATTTTGAGCATAACCTTGTTAGCATGTGAAAGGACTACAACTGTATTGTTCTAGTTTGGAGCTATTATCAATAAAGCTGCCCGAAACATTTGTGCACACATTGTCGTGTAAATATAAGTTTTCGTGTTCCTGGGATAAATAGCCACAAGAACAATTGCTTGGTTGTATGATGGGCTTCCTTTGTGGCTCAGATGGTAAAGAATCTGCCTGCAATGTGGGAGACCTGGGTTTGATCCCTGGGTCGGGAAGGGCATGGCAACCCACTCCAGTATTCTTCCCTGGAGAATCTGCATGGACAGAGGAGCCTGGGGGGCTATAGTACGTGGGGTCACAAAGAGTCAGACATGACTGAACGACTAAGCACAGCACAGCACATGACAGTTGTGTGTCTAATTAAAGAATATTTTTTTCATTGGCAGAACTGTTTTATATTCTCACCGGCAATGCAGAATGATCCTGCTTCTCTGAATCCTCACCAACATTTCATGATATCACTCTTTATTATTTTAGCTATTCTAATCATATTATCTCATTGTGGCTTTAATCTACCTCCCCTAATGTTTAATGTTGTTGAACATATTTTCATGGGTTTATTTGCCATCTGTATATCCTCTTTGCTGATATATTTTTTATGTCTTTTACCCATTTTGTAATTGGTTTGTTTGGTTTTGCTACTGAATTTTTAATATATTCTATGAATTAGTCCTTTGTTGAGTACACGGTTTGCAAATATTTTCTCCAATCTGTAGCTTGTTTCTCATCCTCTTAATAGGATCATTCACAGAGGAAGCATTTTAATTTTCATAAAGCCTAATTTGTCAGTTTTTTACTTTATGGATAGTGCTTTCGGTGTCAAGTCTAGTAACTCTTGGTCTAAGTCCCTTAGATGTTCTCCTATTCTTTTTCATTTCATATTGTAGTTTTATGTTTTATATCTAAGTGTGTAAGTTTTAGGTCGAGGGTTTTCTTTTGCTTGTTTATTTGGTTTATCTTTATTTTTTCCCTATGACTTTCAAATTACTAAAGCACTACTTATTAAAAAGATGATCTTTCCTCAACTTAATAGCTCTATCAAAAATCAGTTGGGCATATTTGTGTGGCTCTATTTCTGTATTCTCAATTCTATTCCATTTATCTGTGTATCTATACCTTTGGGAAAACTGCACAATCTTAGCTATTGTATGTATATGATAGTTGATTATATAAGTGGATGGGTAGGAGGATTCTTCCCATTGTAATCTTGTTTTTCAGAATGTTTCAGCTATTCTAGTTCATTTCCCATCTTAGATAAATTTGAGCATAATCTCATCTTTATAAACATTCTTGCTAGAATTTTTCTAGAAATTGTGTTTTACGTGTATATAAATTGGGGACAATAAACATCTTTAACATGTTGAATCTGCCAAACCAGGAACATGCCTATCTGTTCACTTATTTAGGTCTTAGATTTATTTCGTCAGCATTTTGTAGTTTTCAGTTTATAAATACTACATATATTGATTTATTAGAGTCACATCCAAGCATTTCATTTTTAAAAATAATTGTACATGGTATTGTAGTTTCAAAAATAACTGTACATGGTATTGTATCAGATAATGAACTCTTTATTGCAAAATTCAGATTTAAATTGAAGAAAGTAGGGAAAACCACTAGACCGTTCAGGTATGACCTAAATCAAATCCTTCACAATTATACAGTGGAACTGACAAATAGATTCAAGGGATTCAAACTGATAGACAGAGTGCCTGAAGAACTATGGACAGAGGCGCATAACATTGTACAGGAGGCAGTGATCAAAGCTATCCACCAGAAGAAGAAATGCAAAAGGCAAAATGGTTGTCTGAGGAGGCCTTACAAATAGCTGAGAAAAGAAGCGAAGCAAAAGGCAAAGGAGAAAAGGAAAGACATACCCATCTGAATGCAGAGTGCCAAAGAATAGCAAGGAGAGCTAAGAAAGCCTTCCTCAGGGAACAATGCAAAGAAATAGAGGAAAGCAATAGAATGGGAAAGACTAGAGATCTCTCCAAGAAAATGAGAGATACCAAGGGAACATTTCATGCAAAGGTGGGCACAATAAAGGACAGGAACAATGTGAACCTAACAGATGCAGAAGATATTAAGAGGAGGTGACAAGAATACATAGAACTATACAAAAAACATCTTCATGACCCAGATAATCACGATGGTGTGATCATTCACCTAGAGCCAGACATCTTGGAGTGTGCAGACAAGTGGGCCTTAGGAAGCATCACTACGAACAAAGCTAGAGGAGGTGATGGAATTCCAGCTGAGCTAATTCAAATTCTAAAAGATGATGCTTTGAAAGTGCTGCACTCAATATGCCAGCAAATTTATAAAATTCAGCAGTGGCCACAGGACTGGAAAAGATCAGTTTTCATTCCAATCCCAAAGAAAGGCAATCCGAAAGAATGCTCAAACTACTGCACTACTGCACAACTGCACTCATCTCATGTGCTATCAAAGTAATGTTCAAAATTCTCCAAGCAAGTCTTTAACAATACATGAACTATGAACTTCCAGATGTTCAAGCTGGTTTTACAAAAGGCAGAGGAACCAGAGATCAAATAGCCAACGTTCTTTGGGTCATTGAGAAAGCAAGAGTTCCAGAAAAACATCACTTTTGCTTCATTGACTATGCTACAGCCTTTGTGCGGATCGTAACAAACTGGAAAAATTCTTAAAGAAATGTGAATACCAGACCACCTTACTTGCCTCCTACGAAATCTGTATGCAGGTCAAGATGCAACAGTTAGAATTGGACATGGAACAACAAACTGGTTCCAAATTGAGAAAGTAGTAGGTCAAGGTTGTATATTGTCACTCTGCTTATTTAACTTATATGCAGAGTACATCATGAGAAACTCTGGGCTAGAAGAAGCATAAGCTGGAATAAAGATTGCTGGGAGAAATATCAATAACCTCAGATATGCAGATGACACCATCCTTATGGCAGAAAGTGAAGAAGAACTAAAGAGCCTCTTGATGGAAGTGAAAGAGGAGAGTGAAAAAGTTGGCTTAAAGCTCAACATTCAGAAAACAAAGATCATGGCACCTGGTCCCCATGGCAGATAGATGGGGAGACAGTGGAAACCATGACAGACTTTATTTTCTTGGGCTTCAAAATCACTGCAGATGGTGACTGCAGCCATGAAAGTAAAAGACACTTGCTCCTTGGAAGAAAGGCTATGACAAATCTAGACACCATATTAGAGACATTACTTACTGACAAAGTTCCATCTAGTCAAAGCTATGGTTTTTCCAGTAGTCATGAATGGATGTGAGAGTGGGATCATAAAGAAAGCTGAACATGGAAGAATTGATGCTTTTGAACTGTGGTGTTGGAGAAGGTTCTGAGAGTCCCTTGGACTGCAAGGAGATCCAACCAATCAATCCTAAAGGAAATCAGTCCTGAATGTTCATTGGAAGGACTGATGCTGAAGCTGGAGTTCCAAAACTTTTGCCACCTAATGTGAACAGCTGACTCATCGGAAAAGACTCTGATGCTGTGAAAGATTGAAAGAAGAAGGGGACGACAGAGGATGAGATGGTTGGATGGCATCACTGACTCGATGGACATGAGTTTTAGGATACTCCGGGAGTTGATGATGGACAGGGAAGCCTGCCGTGCTGCCGTCCATGGGGTCATAAAGAGTCAGACATGACTGAGTGACTGAACTGAACTGATTGAATTTTTAATTTCAGTATCTACAATCTTGGGCTTCCCAGGTGGTGCTAGTGGTAAAGAACCTGCCTGCCAATGCAGGAGACATAAGAGATGTGGATTGGATCCCTGAGGCTGCAAGATTCCGATGAGGAGGCAATGGCAACCCAGTTCTCTAGGTATTCTTGCCTAGAGAATCCCAGGTTACAGTCCACAGGTTGCAAAAAGTTGGACACAACTGAAGTGACTTAGCATGCATCTATATTTTTATTGCTAGTATATAGGAATACAATTGACTTTGTGTATATTTCTCTTATATTTTGTGTTTAGCGTGTGCCTGTAGTAGTCTTTGCCCCTCCTGTGTCAAGGAAGCGGTCTCCCTCTACTTTTTGTCCCTCCCCCGGGGGATGGTTACTGTTGATCCTGCTAGGCTCTTCCTATCCTTCTACCAGAGGCGGTAGAAGGATATATAAGCTTTTCACTTCTAGCCTTTACCTTGGTGGCCTTTGGTACCTGGGGGATTGTTTCTCCTCCCCTGATGGCTTATGGCATTTTATTCTATGAGTACATTGTCTGAGGACTGGGGTGATGTTTCACACTTGGCCCCTAACACCAGCTGATAACCTTCTTCCTGCAAGACACCAGTGCAGACCCTTTGAAAAGAGCCAGAGAGAAAGTACACACTCTTTCTGTCTGAGCTCCCAGAAACCCTAAAATGATGTGCAAGCTCAGGCTCAAAATTTAAGAATTTGTTCAGATTTCAGATGATTTCTTCATAATTGCTTCTATGTCTTCGTCTTGTACTATGTCAGACCTGAAACAAATCTGGGCTTCCTGGTTTTATTCAGAGAGGCTTGTCACTCTGAACTTAAGTTCATTTGCTTGTTTTGCAACCTTAGATCTCTGGCTGGTTGAAGAAAATACATGATGTTAATTATTCAGCTCTCTTTTTATTAGGATGGGAGCAATATTATCTTGAAGACTTCTAGCTGCTAAGTGGGAGCAGAACTCCTCAGGGAATATGTTATAATCACAAATAACACTAACCAGAAAAAAAGGGGAAAATGATATGGATTTTATAATTAAAGATGCTTATCTGTTGGCAGTCACATTAATAGCATGAATAAGCAAGTCAAAGAGTGGGAGGTGATATTTCCTATATGTATACCCAACAAAGGGCTCAAACCAAAAATCTATAAAGAAATCCCACAAATTTGTAACAAAAAGAAACAAAAATGAGAGAAACATGGACATGCGTGAATATGCACTTTACAAACATGGATATCCAAATAGCTAATATGCACATTGAAGCTACGTAACCTTACTAGCTAGTCATCAGGAAAATGCAAAAGAAAACCACAATGAGGTGTCACTACACACACAGAATTGCTAAAGTTAGGAAGATTATATATTGGTACAGCCACTCTGGAAAAGAGTTTGACATCATCTACTAATGATGAACGTATGACTCCACTGTGATCCAATAATTTCTGTCCTTAGGCATATAACAAACAAAAATGTGGGGAGTAAGAGGATGGTAGGATGAGGGTGTGTGTGGGTATTTATAGTAGCATTGTTCTTAAGATCCAAAGACTGGAAAAACCGTTCATGTAGAACAAAGGAAGAATAAATAAATTGTGGTAGATTTGTTCAACTGAATACTGTGCATCAGTGAAAATGAACTACATCTAGACTTGACAATATAATTTAGAGCAAAAAAGTCAAGCTGAAATGAATATGTCCTGTAAAAATTCCAATATGCATATAGTGAAAATTAGGTAAAGCTAGTCTAGGGGTTTAGAAGAAAGGCTAAGAGATACCAACTGGGAGGAGAGTGGACCTTGTGGAGGACAGGGGCCTGAGGCAGCTTCTGTTGTGTGGGGTGCTGGCCTATTTATTGACTTGGGAGCTTGTCTCATGGGTGTATTCACTTTGTAATATTCCATGAGCTTATCATCTGGGCATTTTCTCAATGAGTGTTATGCTAACAAAAGTTATTTGAATAAATTACCCTATCTTCCCTTCTTCTGCCCCAAACTAGGGATCATGGCTCTTCAGGATGGCCAATCAAGAGATGAGATTTTTCTGAGTCTCACTTTTTTAAAGATATATCCCTGAGATTTTATTGGTGTGCATCGACCATGTACTAAATTCAGTTTTTTTCAAGGATCATTTTGTGATAGTTTTAGCTAGTTGTCCTCTTATGCTGTTGCAAAAATCACATTCAGAGCTGTATCATTTTTACAGTATCTTGAGAGTAGTATTTTAAAATTTATTTTCCTCAATTCAAAGTAAATTTCTCAATATTGTGATTCCAGGAACATATTTCTCCAATTTTATTAACATATTAATGTCCTTGGTGTTCAAGCCTAGTGAAAGCACAACTTGCCAGTGGGAACTTAAAATATACAATGAGTTACTCTCCAGAACGTCCTTGGTGGCTTATTGGTTAAAAAAAAAAAAAAAATGCCTGCCAATGCAGGAGACACAGGTTCCATCCCTGGTCTGGGAAGATCCCACATGTCTTGGAGCAACTAAGCCTATTTGACCTGTCCTCTAGTGACCATGCTCCACAACAAGAGAAGCCACTGTGATGAGAGCCCAGTGCCCTGAAATTAGAAAGTAACCCCCACTTGCTACAACTAGGGAAAGCCCACACAGCAATGAAGACCCAGCACAGCCAAAAAATAATAATAGTAATAATGAATTTTTTTTTTGAAAGAGCTACTGCCTGATGTTAAAGCGTTCTGGATGTAAGAACAAGGACATTGAGAACTTGCACCAGTTCCACATCTCTGAAGATGAGCAGGTTTGGGATCTGAGCTACTAATCTCTTTAATGAGGTGAGGGAAATCCAAAGACTTCTCACCCAAAGCCCATAGCCCAAAAAGCATGTCTAAGCTAGGGTGTCTTTACTATTATTTTTTAAAGCCACATTTACATTGTATTGGGTGTTAATCTTTCTGCTTTTCTAATATAAGAAATCAGCTCAGTGCTTCTCTTTCATCTTAAAACCCTCTGAAATATGCCCATGAATGGTGTCATATAAATAAAAAACTTTGGAAGATTTGTTATTGGCAATTTGTATTGTCTTTTCTAAATTATTATCACCAGATATAATTGGGAGAGTGGTGGGAATATATCAGACTCCATTATATGTGTAAATTTCAACTCAGAATAATATTCATATCCCCTTATTCCAGTTACTGTACTCTCTATAACAAACTTAACAGTCAAACTTAAAAATATTTTTGGGACTTCCCTGATGGTCCAGTGGCTAAGACTGCGCTCCCAACACAGAGGGCACAAGTTTCACCCCTGGACAGGGACCTAGATCCCACATGCCACAACTAAATATTTCACATGCTACAACTAAGATCTGGTGCAACCAAATTAATAAATAAGTATTTCTCCAATTTTGTTACTTTTTAATCTGTTTCCATCTTTAATTTACTCCAACATGACTTCTGCCCTCATCACACTATGATAATTTCACCTGTTAGGACTAACGATTAGTCACACTGCTCCCTATGAGCTTAACTTCAGCAGCTCTCCCCCCATTTGAGCTCTCCCTTCTCTTTAAACTTGTCACATTTTTGCCTCCCAGAAACTACACTCTTTCATTCTTCTCTTACCATACTGTTTGCTCCTTAATAGTCTCCTTAGCTGATGCCTCTTTTGCCATCCAAAATCATATATACATAGCCCATATTTATCTCCTGAAGACTCAACAAGTTCCATTAAGTCTACCTCCTAAATATCTTGGCAATCTGTCCATTTCTCTTCCTTGCTACTTCTGTCACATCACTAAAAGTAACCTACCCAAGCAATCTGGACTTCTATGCTTCCTTGTGGTCCCTCCATATCAACTTTTATCTCTCTTCAATCTATTCTTCACATTATTACTCAACTGAACTATAAAATTTCAATCTGATGATATCACTTCTTTTCTTAAAGTCTTTCAGTTATGTCCCAAAGTCTTTTAGAATTCCAAAATCCTCAGCATAACACACCAGATACTTTATGATGTGGCGGTCTCTTTTTTCACCTTTGGTTATCTGCTATTTAGTATACATCATTACAAATAATAAAAATAAAGTGCAGGAGATAAGTATGTTAAGAAAGAAAGAGCACCATAAAAAGAACACCATGTGTAAAATCCTTGTGGTGAGAAAACAATTTCATATAAGGAAATGACAATCAAAAGTATTAGCTTTCAAATGCCAGGCTTGTGGGGCATTTGACAGTTGAGCCTAGACTCATGTTAAGGCTACTAGATGAAGCTTCTAAGCCACCAAACTTTGGAGTCATGGGAAATTTTAGGCTGGGTTTATGCAAAACATAGGCAGTATGACAGTTAACTTTGCCTGTCAGTTTGACTGGACTATGTGGTATGCAGGTATTCAGCCAAATTTTTTTCTGGCTATGTCTGCCAGGGTGTTTCTGGATGAGATTAATATTTGCAACACCCAATTTGGGTGGTCCTCATCCAATCAGTTAAACAGGTTAACTGAAGACAGTGGTTGACTGAGAGAAAATTCCTTCTGCCTAACTGTTGAGCTAGCACAGTCTTTTCCCTCATTTGGACTCAAGCTGAGACATTGATTCTTCTTGAATTTCAAGCCTGTTGTCTTTTGGACTAGAATTTACACCACTGGTTCTCTTGGTCCTTAGTCCTTTGGACTTGGACTAGAGCTATACCATTGGCTCGTCAGGGTTTCCAGCTTTCAAACTGCATATCTTGGGATTTCTCAGCCTCCATAATCATGTGAACCATTCCATATAATATCTCTCTAGATCAATCAATCTATCTATTCATCCATCCATCCATCCATCCATCCATTCATCTATCCTATTGGTTCTGTTTCTCTGGAGAAAGCTAATACAAATTTTGGTATCAAGAAATGGAGTGTCTCTGCAACAAACAGCTAAACATGTGGAAGAAGCTTTGGAACTGGATAATGGGTATAAACTGGAAGAATTTTGAGATACAGGTCAGTATCTGTTAAAGGTGATTCTGGTGAGATCTCAGAAAGAAATGAGGAACATGGTTGAAAACTGGAGTAAAGACCATCATTGTTTCAAAGTCACAAAGAGCTTGAATTAACTGTGTTCCAGTGCCTTGTGGAGGACAGACCTGTGAGCTATAAAATTAGATATTTAACTGAGGAGATTTCTAAGCAAAGTATTGAAGGGGAAACTTCATTCCTCCTGACTTCTTACAATGAAGTGAAAAAAGAGAAAGATGAATTGAAGACAATATGAAGCAAGAAGGAACCAGAACTTGAAGATTTAGCAATTTCTCAACCTATGCGTATCTATACAAAAAATGAGAACGCTTGCTCTGAAGAGAACACTAAGGATGTGGTCAAACAATCGCTTGATAAAGAGACCATGGTTGTGGCTCATGGATTTAACCAGTCATCTCAGCAGAAACGAGGAATAGAGACTGATTTATGCCAGCAAATACACTGCTGGTTTGAGCTCAAGAAGACAAAGAAAGTGGGATGGGATGAAGGAGGGCTGTTGAACTTCCTGGATTTTACGGAACTGGGCCATAGCACTATTTGGATGCAACTATGCACTATTTTTCAAGGAAGGAAAAATGGCTCTGAAGGCAATTCAGAGATTGTCAGGGCTGCCACACCACCGTACACCTGAGGGGTAATTCTATTTCCTCCTTGGTCTCAAAGGGCGGAGTTGAGGAGATAGGGCCGTCCCTCAGAGCTATGTGAGTGATACCACTCAATCAGGGGGCCTGGATAATAGAGCATTAAACCAAAGAGGGTTATTTTTAGCTTTAAAATCTAATGAGATGTGCCTTTATAGGTTTCAGACTTTCTTGGTATCCATCAGGCCCTCTTTCCTTCTGATTCACATCCTTTCAAAATTTAACATTGAATGAAACACATCTTTTCACCTAAATTAAACTGCCTCATGTATCCATATCTCTAGACAGGGTCTGTAAGCTAGAAGAAATCTCTACAGAGCCTGGCCATGCTGGCACCCTGATTCTGGACTTCCAACTTCAGTACTGTGAAGAAATAAGTTTCTATTATTTCAGCCATCCTATCTATGGTATTTCATTTTGGCCTCCCAAGTAAAGTAATACATGCAAGAAACAGAAGCTGAACAGTACACCGTAGTGCTTATGCAGAGAAATCTGAAAGCATTTACTGGAATTGTTTTGCCTTTTATTGGTTGTAAGTAATACAGTAATAGTTACTATTTTGTATTATCTTATAATGGTTTTTTAAAAATTTGCAATAAATTCTTCTGGCAGCAATAAGCTCAAAAATGAGACTTCATGTTTAATGAAAAATTAAATACTGTATTTCCATTTCTCAAGATAATTGATGATGAATGTGTAACTTGCAAACATTGTTTGTTGACATTTACTATTCACTGTGATGGATGGTATAGAAGCAGCTTCAGAAGGTGTGTTTACATATCAAACCACAAAACATGTCTTTTCATCTAAATTAAATTGCCTGTTATTCTAAATTAATGATGTGTCCTTTGATTCCAAGTTTCACTGAACACATTTGAAACCTGAAGTAATGGTGGTTAATGTCTGGCTTTATGATCAAAAGAGCATCTCAGACAGTTAAATTATGCCAGGATAACATCAGGGTCATTAAATGTTTCAGGTAGAAGATAAGTGAATTCCAATAATATATATTTTTTCATGCAATTCATGCAGTCAAAGAAAAGCTTTTGGAAGTTCATTCTGCTGATAGTGAAACATCTGATATTAGTGTGAATGCTATTGTAAACTTGATTAAGTTTAAAATTGAACAAAAAATTATTTGTTGTGGCAATAATATGAACACAATACATGTGTGGTGGAGCACAGCATTTTGTTAAAAACAATATTCTTACTGAATTAAGGAACTTATGGTGCAGAAACTTTCCTCTATCTGCGCTGGTGTACATATAAGTAATAATAACATCCAAACAAATAGCAATATCTACTAATCAAAACAGAACCTTTAGATGTCACATTTTACAATTTTGTTATATATATGCACAAATAAACTAACTGAAGTATAAAATTGTTGCCATGCGGCAGATGTTGAATTAATTAGAAAAAGCTTCAGCAGAGCTGTACATGCTTTCTCACTTTGCTGTTTCGCACTGCTTGGGTTTTAGAAATGTTTTAACTTCTGAATTAGTTTGAAGTCAACCTAAGTGCCCTACAATGATAATAAACCTTTTGTAAATTAAAACAGCCCTCTAAATTTTGGTTGCATTTGTTGAAAATCACTTGAATATCTTTAATTAAGTGTTTAACCAAAGGGCTACAAAAATTTTACTTTCCAAGCTTTTAACACCTGCAATTATTATGACCAGGAAGATATTGACATTTATCCCCATAAAAATGAGATAGGAACTGAACAGATTAAATAATGAATGCTTAGATAATGTACAAGACAACTATTTTTTTTCAGGTGCAATTTACGTACAATAAAGAGTGCAAATTGATCATAAGGGTACAGTTCAATATATTTTTATTGTTTGATGATTGTTTCAAAGCTTGATTATATATAAACATGTATATATATACCTGTTTATACCCACGTAATTACCAGCCTGATCAAGAAACAGACTATTTCAACACCCTGTACATTTCCATTACATCTCTTTGCAAAACATCATTTTAAGGTTGAATAATTTAGCTTTGAAATAGCTGAATAAAGCTTTGATTGAGCTATTTTTAGTTGTATAAATTTATATTCCAACTCAGGATACAATGGAATGGAGAAGGCCCATGATTTTGAATACCTAAATTTGGATAAATATCAAGATTAACAACTTAACCAAATCTAGTTGATCAATTTGGTCTCATGAAAAATATTTAAAAAGGCATTCAAAAGGAGGGAAAAAAAATAGTACCTATAAAAGTATCAGAACTGACATATTTATACAATTTAAAGCAAAACAAGTTGGAATTAAGTATATCTTTTATTTAGTAGAATTAGCTCTGAGTTTATCAGGTACTTTATCAAAAACCAAGACAGTATTATCTCAATTAAAAATATTATTATGCTCTATAAAGTTCAGTTCAAGGTCTCAACAACTTCAAATTTATCAGAAATAAAGTCAATTTTCAAGAAAAATAAAATTTTGTAAAAAGTTAAGAATAATGAAAATATATTCTTTGGACAGATATAGATAAGGTATTAGTTACAGATATAGTTAAGAAACTGATTAAAATGTGTGAATATGCACTGAGTGTTTAATCATTTATGTTATTTTTAATGTTAATATGATTAATTCAAAGATTTAAAACTTTGCTTTAATGTATAAGGCTATTTTTTACTTTAATTTTTTCTTAAAAGTATGTTTTAACTTCTTATCAAGAAATAATGTCAAGCATAAAACAATGTCAAACAAAAATTGTATGTAAGATCACCCCATATCCTTTTCGGAAAAAACATATTTTATTGAAGTATATTTGATTTATAGTTTGTATTAATTTCTACTGTACAGCAAATTGATTTGGTTTTATACATATATATATTATGTACATATATATATAAACATACATACACATATACATTTTTTTCATATTCTTTTCCATTATGATTTATCACAGAATATTGAATATAGTTCTGTGTGCCATATAGTAGGACCTTGTTGCTTATCCATCCTATATGTAATAGTTTGCATATGCTAATCTCAAACTCCCAATTCATCCCTCCCTCCCCCAGCCGCCCACCCTCCCCCTTGGCAACCACGAGTCTGCTGTCTATGTCTCTGAGTCTGTTTCTGTTTCACAAAAAAGTCCACTTGTGTCATATTTTTATGACATATAAGTAATACCATATTATATTTGTCTTTCTCTCACTTCATGTAGTATGATGATCTCTATGTATGTGTGTATATATATATATATATATATATATATATATATATATATATATATTGTCTCTATTCATTCATCTGTCAAGGGAATTTAGGTTGTTTCTATCTCTTGGCTATTGTGAGTAGTGCAGTTATGAACATAGGGGTGCATGTACCTTTTTGAATTATCATTTTATCTGAATATATCTGCCAAGGAGTGGGATTGCTGGATCATAAGATTAGCCATATATCCTTTAACCACATTTACTTATTTACTATTTTTTTTTAATTTGCTCTAGTCATTTACACTCTCTCTCTTTTCTTTCTCTATCACCTTTGAGAGTAAGCTGCAGATAGGATATCTTTTTGTCATTTATTCCTAAATACTTCAGGATTCATTTCTTAAGAGTAAGAATATCTTTTTGTTAAAATCACAGTTATCACTATCAGTAGATGTTAAGACTCATATTGTATTTTATCTAATCTAACATCCATATAAAATTTTGTCAATTAATCCAAGTCAATTTATATCATCTTTTTTTCTTCCAGGGCAGAATTGAGGATCCAGGATAGCATCATTATTATATTGCATTATTTGTTGTAGTAATGATTTATATCTGCATAACAAGTTACCCCAAAACTGGATGGCTTAAAACAATGAATATTTATAATTTACAGTTTCTGTAGGACAGAAATTTTTTTTTCTTGTTCTTACAATTTTTTTTTAATTGGGAGTAGCTTGGCTAAAGTCTTTCTTGAGGTTCTAGTCCAGGTGTTGATGGAGCAGCTTGCATCTAATGGCTTAACTGGGCCTGGAAGATGCACTTACTGGAGGATCCACTCACATGATTGTCAGGTTAGTGCTGGTTGGGTTGTTGGCAGGTCTCATTTCCTCCCCACACATGCCTCTCCTGAGGCTATTTGTGTGGCTACTGGCTTCCTCCAGAGTGAGTACTCAAGAGAGCAGGGCAGAAGTGGCAATGCCTTTTGTAATATGGTCTTAAAATTTCACACTCTCTTCTGCCATATTCTATAATCACACAGACCAACCCTGATTCAGTGTGAGTTGGGACTATCCAAGGGTGTGGATACCAGGAGGTGATGCTAACTGAAGGTCATCTTGAAAGCTGGCTACCAAACTTGCCATGCCTCTTTTTATCTCTTTTAACTAAAAAGACTTATTATTTTTTTAAAAAAACTGTGTTTCAAAGATCTGTTGTATTGGTGATATAAATTATTTGAATATGTTTATTGCCACTTTTTACCCTCAAATATGTCCCAGTTTGGGCCGTAACTTATATGGTCATTTCTAGAAAGCATTTCTTTTTAGAGTGTTTTCTGAACCTACCCAGAATCAATGAATTTCTCCCTTTACAATCTCTTCTTGTATCTTGCCTTTTCCTTACATGACACTTATTCAACATTCTCTTTCTCTCTAGAATATGACTTGCACAAAGGCAAAAAGTGTTTAAAATTAATAAATGGATTAAATACTATACTAATTATCAACACTGTTTTTGTATTTGATCACTATCCTTAATCATAACTGTACTCCAGGGAAATGCAACCATATAACAAAATATGAAAGTGAATTTAGCCCATAAAATGTCAGCTATAAACTTTCTTTATGCATTTATTCACTCAGCATGTGTTTACTGAGCATCTCTGCTGTGTGCTGAAGGCTCTTCAAGATGCCAGGGACTCAGTGCCTGGGTTTGTGTAAAATGTTCTTTTCCTCATGAAGCTTCCATTCAGGAAGAGGGACTCAACATGAGGAAAATAAGCTAATAAATAAAAAATAATCCCAGAGTGTTATCAGTGTTACATATGATAAAATATCTTAATGTGATAGGTCTTGGGAACAAATGGTAAGAAAAAGCTACTTCAACAAGGACTTATGGTGGCTGCCCTGAGGAGGTGGCATTTGAGCTGAGATTGGGATAACAAGGAGCTATCCATTCCAAAAACAGCAAGCTCATTTTATAGGAGGTGGATAAGATGTAGTCTAAAGAATCTGTTTTGGGATTGACTATTTACAAGACCAACCAGATATTAAGAATAGACCTATAGATATAGAAAACAAGCTTATGGTTACCAAAGGGGAAGAGGGAAAGAATACATTTGGAGTGTGGGATTAACATATATACACTACTGTATATAAAATAGATAAATAACAAAGACCTACTGTATAGGACAGGGAAATATACTCAATATTTTTTAATCACCTATAATGGGATGAATCTGAAAATATTTACATATATAGGGCTTCCAGATTTCCCTGGTGGCTTAACAGTGAAGAAACTGCCTGCAATGCAGGAGATGTGGGTTCGATCCATGGGTCAGGAAGATCCCCTGGAGTAAAAGATGGCAACTGATTCCATTATTTTTGCCTGGGAAATCCCACGAACAGAGGAGCCTGGTGGGCTGCAGTCCATGGGGTTACAAAGAGTCAGACACGACTGAGCGACTAAACAGCAACAAAAACAATATGATTTTCATATAAATAATACGTATCTGAATCGCTTGCTATGCACCTGAAACTAACACAACCTTGTAAATCAGTCCAGTTTAGTCCTTCAGTCGTGTCTGACTATTTGTGACCCCATGGACTGCTGCCCACCAGGCTTCCCTGTCCTTCACCAACTCCCAGAGCTTGCTCAAACTCATGTCCATCAAGTCGGTGATGCCATCCTATCATCTCATCCTCTGTCGTCTGTTTCTCCTCCTGCCTTCAATCTTTTCCAGCAGCAGGGTCTTTTCCAGTGAGTCAGTTCTTTGCATTAGGTGGCCAAAGTATTGAAGTTTCAGTTTCAGCATCAGTCCTTCCAAGGAATATTCAGGGCTGATTTCCTTTAGGATTGACTGGTTGGATCTCCTTGCAGTCCAAGGGACTCAAGAATGTTCTTCAACACCACAGTTCTAAAGCATCAATTCTTTAGCGCCCAGCTTTCTTTATAGTCCAACTCTCAACCATAGCTTTAACTGGACGGACCTTTGTTGGCTAAGTAATGTCTCTGCTTTTTAATATGCTCTCTAGGTTGGTCATAGTTTTTCTCCCAAGAAATAAGAGTCTTTTAATTTCATGACTGCAGTTACCATCTGCAGTGATTTTGGAGCCCCCCCCCCCCCAATAAAGTCTCTAACTGTTTCCATTGTTTCCCCATCTATTTGCCATGAAGAGATGGGACCAGATATAAATGAAGTATACTTCAATTAAAAAAAGAATCTATTATATAATTGCCTGTATACAAGAACAACTAGATATAAAGTCATAGTCCATGACGAGAAATTTTCTCAAAATGCATTTAATTTCTTTAAATGGAAAAGCATTTCTCTAGGTTATTACTGTTACTGTTACAATATTATTACCTGCCTTTTTATAGTTGCTATTGTGAATACAAATGCAATTAAAATGTGCACTTTGTAAATTTAAGCCATCTGTGAGTGCTTAATAATATGTTAATACATGCATTTGGTTGTGTCACAGTTCATAATAAAGTATGAATCATCACATTCCTGGGTCTGAGTGATTGCAGAAATCCCACCCTTTTCCTTGAAGTCCTTCTGATGGATTCAAACTACTCAAGCAAATAAGATTCTGATCTGAAAATACAGCCTTAACTCATTCAAATCAGGTCATGTCCCTAAACTGATACTTTTGACTTACGTGTTTCTTAGCAGTGGTGGGCACCTTTTCTTTATAAACCAACTCTGACATGGATTTTCATTCAGAATAAGCAAAAACTAGAATTTCAGATAGCTGAATATGTAATTGGGTTTATAAATCTTGCTTGTGACAATATATCTTCCCTTATTCTGCACTGTGCATCATTGAAAGAAATGATCTGGTTGCATTGGGCTGTGCATATAATTGTATTATTCCAAATTATTTGCTCTTTAATCCTCTCTAAATATTACATTTATTCAAGTACACATGACTTATGGCATTTCTTGCAATGCATAAACTCCTGAGAAATCTTGTGCAAATCCAGCTACTGTAAATGAAATTGTTTCTAGAAGCATTAGAAGAGCTTGGATTTTAAAAGAATCCCACAGAATCATTTTCCTAAGTAATAGTCTTTTTATAAAATGAGCATCAATTCTCATTAAACCTATAGAAAGGTCAGATTTTCATGGATCATGTTTTCTTAAGAGTATATCAATTTACATCACATTCCTTATTCACAGACACTGCTATACTTTAAAAAGCACTTTAATACTTACATGCAACCTATAAGCATGCAGTCTATTTTAGAAATGATCAAAGATGATGACAAACAGACCCTGTACCTATGTTATTCATGAAACAATGTCGACAATATTGCCCTTTGATCTCTGGCCTTTTCTAATTGATTTTGCATCTGGATGGCCTCAGTACTCCTTGACAAGATTCTTTGCCAGCATGTTATAACTATATGTTTCTTGCAGTTGAATTTTAGAGTGTCCTAAGTGTATCATTTTCTTCATCTTGAGGTTTCTTTTCTTGGTCAGAGTACTTTCATTTGACATAAAACAGGTAGTTCTTAATAGCACATAATAGTGCTAAGAGCATTGATTTCAGATTCAAAAAAGTTTGAATAATAATAAACATAGTTTAAAAATCTATGTTTCAATAATCACTCTTTTTCTTTTAAACTGTGTGATCTTCAGCAGTGTATTTACATTCTCCGAATGCTGATCCCTCACCTGAAAGTCAGGTAGTTAGAGCGCATAGGGATTTTGTGTTGATTCAAGGAACTAAGTGGTAACAATAACTGATGTTAACAAGAGGTAGCATTACCTGAGATTTTTGAAAAAAAAATTCTCCCTTCATATATATGTATATGTGTAAATGTACATACATGAAGACATTTTTTCCAAAGCAGGTCACTCAGGGAGACAATATCAGATAGTGTCACAGCAGAATTTCAACCTCCAATTGCCTTAAAAATTTTGTTTCTTGATATTAAAAAAAAATGATGCATTAAAATAAATGTAATTTTAAAATGAGATAATCTTAGAAAGCGTGCACGCAGTACATCCCAAATGGTTTAACGATGTCTCATTAGATACCAGGATCACTGAGACACTCAATCTTTCTTGGACACCAGTTTATTTCATTAGGAGGAACCAAGGCGTTTCTAGCCATCTTGCCTCAGCATAACTTACTATAACATCCTGCCCTGTAAGTTTATAAATGTCAACATACTGCCGATAATTCCCCACACAATTTCACCACAAATATTTGTCTTAGCTTGTTGAGAGGCTAGTTAATATTTTCTTGTTGAAACGGGTACTATAACCATTTTAAAGATCTAAATTCTGCACACGAGTTAGAAATGGTGCTTCAGGCAACTTTTCCTATTCTCTCTCTTTTCACTAGAGATCAAAAAAGGGCATCTCACAGTGATAAAAGAATCAGCTCTAAATGGACATAATGACTTTGCATATAACTATTAATACAGCCTCAAAAATAAAAAGCAAGAAGTAACTAAGAAGAAAAATGGACAAAATCACAATTATAAGTGGAAGGTTTTAATGCCAAATTCTCAGTAACTGAAAAATTTAGTAAGGAATATAAACAAGTTTTAAGCACAAAATTAATGTTTACCTAACTGACCTAAATATCAATAGAATAGTGCTTAGAACAATCTCAGAATGTACATCTTTTTCAACTTATTAAAATTGGCACACACTCCTTAAGTCTCAATAAATTGCAAAAGGCTATAATATAATAACTTAGAAACCAGTAACAATTAACCAGAAAATCCCAATATGAATTTTTATTATGTAATTATGAAAAATTATAACTAAAATCCAAGATAACATTGGGTGAAAGAAGACATTAAAATGAAAATCTGAAATAGTTTTACACTGAGTGAAAATAAATTTGAAGCAATCAACAAAAAAGGCAAGAATAAATAGGAACTCTCACTAATCTTAAAACTATGAAAGAAGACTATTTCAATAAAGGCTTCTGCAAAGAGAATTCTAGGTGAATACTGTCTTTTATTTTTAAATATACACTTTTAAAAATATTATTTGGTTTAAAACACAACAGTTTAAAATTTGATCCTTTAATTACAATCTGATATAATGATATTCAATGTAAATAATTTTCTAGTAGTAATTGTCCAGTAATTTTTAAAAAACAAAGGCCCATAACAGTCATAGTTACAACTACTATTAAATCATGTTACTGTTATATTCTTGATTTGCTCAGTTTTGTGAAAATTCACTTAGTCACTAGTTATTTTCATAGAATATTATACATCAGTGTGAGGCAAGTCAAAGTTCAAACAGATAGGTACATATAAAAACAGCTGAATAAACAGTTTTGGTTTTTGTTCTGAAGTTATTTGCATTTTTTTTAAGAAATCAGTAATTTTGTGGAGAAATCTGTAAAGAAATTATGTAAAGAATTTCAAGTGATGTACTCATTATCATCAAAAAATAATATTGAGAGACTTCCCTGGTGGTCCAGTGGATAAGACTCCTCACTTCCACTTCACGGGGAATAGGTTTGATCCCTGGCTGGGGAACTAAGATTTCATGTGACTTGTAGCCAAAAATAATAATCATAAAATAAAATATTAATAAAAACAAAGCACAAATAAAGTAAAATTGTACTCAGCATTAAAAAATAATATTGAGTCAGTACGACAACAGCAACAAGAAAATATCTCAAACATAAAGTAGTATAATTACATATATTTATGTATTAACTTTTTTATTTTTGAGTGGTAATATTTCTTACTCTTCCTTACTTTTGTCCAGACTTTTATTTTCAAATGTTTTTCCCCATTCTCTCTCACTATTTTTGTACTGAAGTATAGTAGATTGACAATGTTATGTTAGTTTCTGGGATACAACATTGTGATTTGACAGATTATATTCCATTTAAAGTTATTATAAAATATTGGTTATATTCCCTGTGCTTTACATTGCATCTTTGTATCTTACTCATTTTATACATAGTACTTTGTACTTCTTAATCTTCCCCCCCTGTCTTGCCCCCTTCTCTGACCCCTCTCCCCACTGGTAACCATTTTTCTCTGTATCTGTGAGGCTGTACCTGTTTTGTTATATTCATTCATTTTCTTCATTTTTTATATTCCAAATATAAGTGAAAGCATTCAGTATTTGTCTTTCTCTGTCTGACTTACTTCACTAAGCATAATACCCTCCAGGTCCGTCTGTGTTGCTGCAAATGTCAAAACCTTTCTCTTTTTATGACTGAGTAGTATTCCATTGTGTGTATATATCACATCTTCTCTATCCATTTATCTGTTGATGGAGACAGGTTGCTTCCATATCTTCACTATTGTAAACAGTGTTCCTACAGACATGGAGGTGCATATATCTTCTCTAGTTTGTATTTTTTCTTCAGATATATACCCAGGAGTGGAACTGCTGGGTCATACTGTAGTTCTGTTTCCAGTTTTCTGAGGAACCTCCCTATTGTGCTAGCAGCAGCCACATGGTGGGAGGTGGAGCCTTAGCTGGAGGGGTAAGAGCCAGAGCCAGGTGTGAGCAGGGCCTTCTCCTAAGCTCAGTGGCCATCACCACCCTGTTAGGGGCAGGAGTGGGGTGAGGCAGGGCCAGGGGGCTGGAGCAGGAGTCCGGAGGAGGGAACTGAGTTTCTCTCCAGTGCAATGCGAGTCTCCACACTGGCTGGGGCAGGGCCAAGGCTTGAGCGCTTGGGGGTTGTACATCTGCACTGATTTCACTTTTTTCCCAAATATGCACATCTTGGATAGAGGCTGGGTCAGGGCCAGGGGGTTCAGTGACACACCCCTGAGCTGGCCTTATGGGCACTTTGGCAGTGGTTGTCTCTGCCCTGAAGCCAACCTCCCTTCAGGGTGTGTGCACCAAAGAGCATGCTGGCAATGACTGCCTTGACTCGGATCAGGACAGGGCTGGGTTCGAATCTGGTCAGTTGCCCCCGTGTGTGTATACTCTCCTTGGCAACAGCAGCCTCCACCTTAGTGAGGATCAGCCCTGAAACAAAACTGACCGGAGCAGAGCCCCATGTGGCCTGGGGGTACCCTGGGATGATTGGGGCAAGCCAGCCAGAGCCCCAGGAAACAACCTGCTGTTTCCACGCTGCATGCACTTTCCAAGGACAGTCTTGGTTTCTGACAGCCTTTGGATAAGTTCCACTGGTTTTCAAACCAGCTAAGGAGTCATCTTCCTGGTGTTGGAGCCGAGGGCTAGGGTACTTAAGATGTGGCTCAAATCACTCGTTCCCCAGGGAGGAGCTCTGATCCTGTGATATCCCCCTCTTCTTCCCTGTCCCCCATTAAGTGTGTGTCCCTCCCCCCTTTTGGCCAGACTCCATGCAGATCTTCCTCTACAGCCTCAGTTGTAGAAGAATCATCCTGCTAGTCCCTGGTTAGATTTCAGTGACAGTCGCTCTATAAGTAGTTTATGTGTGTGTGTGTTGGGGGGGTGGTGAACCCAGCATCCTCCTACTCTACCATCTTGATCTCTCCTCGTATTTTACTTTAATTTCTGAACTAGCACAGTTATTTATCAAAGCTCAATAAAGGCTTGTTTTCATTATCTCATTACACAACTTCTTTGAATTACTGATTTTTACTGAAAATAATTTATAGAAGTGCTTAGTCACTTCTATAAATTGTGGTTGTGTCCAACTCTTTGTGACCCCATGGACTGTAGCCCGCTCGTCTCCTCTGTTCATGGGATTTTCTCAGAAAGAATACTGGAGTGAGTTCCCATCTCCTTCACCAGGGGACCTTCCCCACCCAGGGACTGAACTGGTGTCTCCTGCCTCTCCCGCACTGTAGGTGGCTTCTTCACCTGCTGAGCCATTGCGGAAGCCCCTCATAGAAGAAAGGAGGTGTACTGCTGATCCTGTTTGTGATGACAGTTGTCTTGTGGTTCACACTGTCCTGTCTGCACTCTTCGCTGAACCTAGGGTACGCAAGGCTCAAGCTAAGAGGCTGGAAGGGGACTTAAGGAGCCTTAGGAACTGCAGACACATTTACTCTGCGTGGCAGCCATAACACGGCCTCTCTTCTGGCTGATGCAGCAGACATAGCAGAAGCCACAACATAACCCTAACGTGGTTATAATGGAGCCATAGCATAACCTCGTGAGACATAACCATGATGTCGCTCCAGTGTGGGCCCAAAACAGCAGCAGCCAAGGCTTCCATGATGAAGCTTATACAGGCATACCGCACAGAGTAGCCCGTGAGCAAGCAAGTAAGCCGTGATGTGCCTGCGCAGTGCTAGAAGTGATCTCAGCTGTTACACAATCATTATTTACAAAACATGGGGCGAGAGCAAGAGGCCACGGGCCAGGGAGCCTGGCCACACCATCTTGGCTAATTTGCTCTTTTCCTGCAGAAGGGGTGTTAAATGCATCAAGTAGAAGACTGATTGATCATTTTGAGTAATTATTAAGGACTGCGTTTCCCAAACATAGATGTGAAGATGGTGTAAGGCAAGCTGTAGGCTGGGAAAAGATATTTACAACAGGTATAACTTATAGGGGGTTTACATTCGGAGTAATAGGGAACTCCTAAAATTCAACAAGAAAAGAATAACTCAGAGGAAACTGGCAAAAGACTTAAACTACCACCTAAAATGGGTACCTGAATGGTCAAATGCTATGTAAAATTAACGCAAATTCCATTTACAGTGAGAATCCCACCACTATCACTAAATTCAAAGAACTAACCATTCCAAGAGTTGATGAGGCTATGCAGCCAAAAAGAATGTTAATACATTGCTATTGGCAGAGTAAATTGGCACAACCACTAAGGAAAAGTTTTAAAGTTGGAGACATGCATTCTCTATGACCCAGAAATTCCACTCCTAGTTATATTAATACACATGTGTACCAGATGCTCATAAGAATACCAAAGCATAGTCACAGCAGTATCACTCACATCAACCAAAAGCTGAAATCAACCTAAGTTCATCAACAGTGGATTTAATAAATTTGGGTACAATAGAACACCAAATATAGGTTAAAAAAAATGAATAAACTGTAGCTACAAAGAGCAGGGAGGCATCTAGCAATCACAATGATTGACAAAATAAAAGAAACTGAACAAATCATTATGCGTGACTCTTCTCATAGAAGCAGATGGAATTAAGCTATGGTCTTTAATGATTCCTATTTAGGTGGTAATTTGAATGAAGAAAAGCAAGACTAGCTTTACTACTAAAGTCAGGGTAATGTTTATCCATGAGAAATAAGGAAGGCTTTAGATGAAGAAGGAGCACGTGGCAGGGATGGTGGTCTGTTGGCCTCGCTGTTTACTTTACACAATAGTTCAATGAGCTGTATGTTTTTAATTTGTGCACTTTATGTGTGTGTTAGTTCACAGTAAAATGTGGGTTTCTTTTTTCTTTTAAAGGAAAGAGTTGTTGCTAACATTTTTTGGCTTCTATTTCTTATTTTGTTTTTGTTTTTATTTGTGACACTGTCTGAAAGGTAGAATGATTCTAGTAGCCATGGAAGTAGAGAGATTTTATGAAAACAGTAATTAACTCATCAGTCAACAAAACACCAAACCACAACATCTGGAAGGCAGAAACAGACAAATCAGCTCTACGGCTCTTTCTTGAAGAACTCATGAGACCTAGAAAAGATGTAGAGGGCTTTCCAGGTATCAGAGTGGTAAAGAATCTGCCTGCCAGTGCAGGAGAACAAGAGACACAGGTTCAGTCCCTGAGTTGGGAAGATCTCCTAGAGAAGGAAATGGCAACCCACTCCAATATTCTTGCCTAGAAAATCCCAAGGACAGAGGAACCAGGTGGGCTACAGTCCAAGGGGTTGCAAAGAGCTGGACACGACTGAGCACATACACTCATAGAACAGACTTAAATATTTTAGACATTTACTACCTACTGCATAAGGTCTGGGGGGCATTTAAGGAAAAGATTATAAAAGGTTTCACCTCAAAGCATCCTAGCAACCTAGCTGGTTGCTTTGGTCTAAAGTCATGTGAGTTTCTTGGCTGGTCTGAAGTTCCGTACACATAGTTATGCATAACTGCAATCCCAAACAGAAGACTATGATGCTCTTTGAAGTGTTAAACACTGCCTTGGTGGAATAGAGTTTCTTTATAGGGTCTTTCAGTAAACCAGGAAAAAGTTATTGATTCCATTCCAATTTAAGTTTGTAAAGGCATGGGCATCACTGCTGCAGGACAGCACTGTTCTAGAAAACAGACTCTAGATTTTACTATGTCCTTTATTATCTACAGTAACTTTCTCCTTTATTAATAAATAAAGAACCATTTTCTAGGTTTAGAAACAGCAGACCTGGCATCCCGAAACATCTTCTGCTTACCATAATGAAAAAGTGACAACAATATAAACAATTTTAAATTTTAACAAATTATGGATATTCATGCAAAAAACTTAACCTAGGGAGCTTGGGAAACGACTGCACTTTAAATAACATCTGATTTTTTAACAATAAAAAGTGAAGTACAAAAATAATCAGGGCTATAAAATAAAAAGCTAAACATTCTATAAATATCAAGCTCAGAACAAAGATATTTTTTACAGATTAATGAAAAATACCATCCTTCAAAGTTTTCTGTAGGCTGATAGTCCACTTCAATATTTTTAGACAAAGCCTTTGTTTTATAACCAAGAATGGTACAAAATTTTTGAAAAGAGAAAATAGTGATAGTTACAATAAGAAATAAATAATTTGTTAATAGACAAGTTAAAAAATAAAGGTCCTTCAAAAATATTGATATAAGCTGAATTTTGTTTCAATATTTAAAAACACAAAGAGTCAGTCCTTGGGACTTCTCTGGCAGTCCAGTGGTTAAGACTTCACCTTCCAATGCAGGGAGTAGGGGTTCCATCCTTGGTCAGGGAGCTAAAATCTCATATGCCTCCTGGCCAAGAAACCAAAATGTAACACAGAAGCAACACTGTAACAAATTCAATAAAGACTTTTAAAATGACCCACATCAAAAAATCTTAAAAAAAGAGTCAGTCTTAATATGAAAAATATGTGTGTGTGTGTGTGTGTGTTAGTTGCTCAGTTATGTCTGACTGTTTGTGACCTCATGGACTATAGCCCACCAGTCTCCTCTGTCCATGGAATTTTCCAGGCAAGGACACTGGATTGAGTTGCCATTTCCTTTTCCAAGGAATCTTTCCCACCCAGGGATGGAAACCCGGTCTCCTGTATTGCAGGCAGATGCTTTACCTACTGAGCTACTAGGAAAGCCCCTCAAAATATATACTATGTAACTGTTATGGGCAAAGTAACAGATTCAACAGCAGAGATAGTCAATAAGATTCAAAGTACTGTTTGAATTCCTACTTGATAAAAACATTTCAGTTTGCCCACAATCTGCTGGAATCTCCCACATCCCAGAGGCTGAACTCTTGCCCTCCCTCTTCTATATGCTCCCGTAAGCACTGCTTACCCTCCTCTTTCATAGCATTTCCCTGATATCCAAATAAAATATATTTTTCATGAAATGGAAAGATCCCATTTATTTTCTTTTACCTTTGCTCAACATAAAAGGCACATTAAATCTATACATTCCTTTATTATAAATGGTCTTGATCCTAAAAATCAACACGGTTATATTATTTTTCTGCCTGTTAGGCCTCCACCGGTATTTCTAGCCTGATATTTTCTCCATTTTCTGCTTTGGAAATCTATTATCACTCAACCTAAGTGGGTTACTAACCCAGTCATCTTCTAGACTTGCATTTAAGTGACTATTAGGATGTACTTTATGAAGTTTGAAGTGACCCTCTATTCCTTCTTGTATAAAATATCTATAAGATAGCAGTGACAGTCAGATACCATTTCTAAGGAAAAGCTACTATATTTTCTGCAAGGTCATAATTGTACTAAAGAATCCAAGGGCAATGTTTTCAGACTGAGTTCTATTTTTTCCTGAGACATATAAAAGAGGATTGATAAGCCTATAATTCAGAACCCACTTACAGGCTTACAGGAAAATTATATATTTATAATGTTCCTGATGAAAGAACATAGGTCAAAGGCAAAAAGGAAACAAAGGTAAGAAAAGCACAAAGTATAAAATAATCTCTGAGTCTTTTCTGACTTAGAATGCATTTCTTGGAATGCTAAAGTGCTCTTTTAAAAAATATGGAGGGCTTATCCCATAGGTGAGCATATGCTGTGACTGAGCATCATGATAAGTGATAAGTACTCCATGGGCGCTGAGAGGATTGGATTCAAAGAACTAAATAAATTGATGAGCTATACAAGCTAGGTCTAAAAATGGTATCGCCACAATGTCCATCTTACTGGTCTTAATATGAGTGTCTAGCATTGAAGTTTTCCTGTAAAACTGTTGCTTTGGCCATAGAATCCTCTATGAATGGCATTTCATCTTGCATACCAAACTCTAATCATTTCATCTCAGCTCTTTGGAAAAGGAGAGTTCCCCCAAAGACTTTTATCATCTTTCTTCATTTCACCATGATAACTTTAATATGAGAAAAAATAAGCCATCAAGTGTAAACACATTTACTATTGTCCATCCCCTCACCTCAGTCCCCACCAACCCCATACATTTCCTCTTCTTCCTGGTCTACCTGCCTCCAAACTGAAGGTGGTTAACCTTTCTCCTTGCCAAAACCAGTCCCTCCATCTTTATTACCCTCTGTACATCCATTCCCAACCCTTTAGGAATCTTAATCCATCAAGTGTCCTCTCTTGCTCCTGAAGTTATCCTGTTCTAACTTTGCTTGCACTTTTCTTTGTGCTTTCAAAGGGTTCAAGTTTCTCTCATTCTAAAAAGACTTCTCTAACTGCAGATATATTCTTCATCAATACACTGCACTGTCTTCCTCTTCTCCTTCTCATTGAAATTCTCAAGAAGATGGTGTTTACCCATTGTCCCCCCTTTACTTTTTATTTTCAAATTATGTTGTCCAGCGGTCCATCTCTTAAAAAATTAATCAATTGCTTCCTAATTACCCAACCTATTGGCCGCTTTCTACTCCTTTAAAAAACAATTAATTTAATAAAGTCTTTGAATACCTTCTTAAAACAGTCTACTCTTTTTTTTGTTTATTTGTTTGTTTGAACCTTGTATTTTTTGGTCATATTTCACTGGCAGTTTCTCTTTAGGCACTGCAAATTTTTGCTTTAGGAAGACAGAATTAGGTAAGCACTCTTCCAAGCTCATTTGAAAACTATGATTTTGCATGAATGAATGACTGACATTTTTGAAGATGTGGAAATGAGACCCTTTGGGAAAAAGAAATTATTAGGCAGAATGAGGTGTTCCTATAAAGCAATTATATCTATTTCCCTGAGGGAAGTCACCTGCTGGATGCCAATTTCAACAAGTAGTTGAGCAATTGTCACCTGGATGTGAACTTTGACGGTTTGAACTATAGAAATTATCATATCAACTGTCATTTAGCTATAGCTCCCAGTTTTCCCACTAGAGTTTGAAATGAGCCCTACTTCCTCTGATAGAACCTGAAAGAGCATTGTAAGGGCTTTTTTGGAGTGCTGATAGGACCAGAAAGCAATATTTCCTTGCTCACAACCCAAAAGCTCCATATCCCTCAGCTGAGATCATTCCACTAGATGCAATTGCTTTCCTGAGCTCTTGCCTTCTGCAGGGAGAGGCTAGCTACAGTTTCTCTGCTAGATTCATTCCTAATGCAAGGCTAAAAATAGCACTTCATTGCACACCACAAAGTTAGTCAATATTTTGACCTGGAAATTAGCCAAAATATATGTTTTCCTGGTGGCTCAGATGGAAAAGAATCTGCCTGCAGTGCAGGAGACCTGGGTTCGATCCCGGAGTTGGGAAGATGCCCTAGAGAAGGGAATGACTACCCATTCCAGTATTCTCACCTGGACAGAGGAGCCTGGTGGGCTACAGTCCATGGGGTCTCAGAGAGTTGGACATGACTGAGCGACTAACATACTTATGCAAAAAAATGAGCTAGTCAGAAAGCCACAAAAGATGAAGGTCTACACCCTTGGCAGTCCTACAGCATAACTGGTTTCAGGTATTCCACTGTGGTGTTTCCAGCTGGTGTGACTGCAAGCCAAAACCTCACTCATTTCTGCGGACCTTTACTGCCATCAATACATTACAAATGAGACACCCTGTACTGAAAATCACTATCAGGGAAAGTGCTAGCTGAAAATTTCTAGTAGTTTCATGCTTTGCAAACATCGTTATTTGTTGATGATCTCATATTTGCACAAAAAGAGTTCATATTAATCTTAGTAGTCATATCTAAACCATAAGACTTAGCTAATACCAAATGTCCTTTCACATGATGGTGTGCCGAGTTAAATTCTTTCACTTATAAGTAAATAAATAAGTGATAACACGTAAACAAAATGTTACATTTAATATATAAGGTGAAATATATTACAACATATGGAAATATATACTGAAATAAATATATGTATTTAATGTATATAATACACTTTCAAAAATTGAAACTATTGTTTTAAAAGGAAAACCAAATATCTGCCACATCTTTTCCTGAAGAAAGTACTTGGTTTCCAAGAAATTTATGCTCCAGCAGCCTTGTAATAATAAATAAAAATTTGAGAGTTAGAATGTGATTCAGAGATATCCAGAGCCTATAATTTATTCCCAAACAAAAGGAGTCAATATAAATCCTGTGAATTTCATTGTCTGCTGCCAGAAAACCTATTTAATTATGAAAAAGAAATGCTTAGAAATGTTGCCTCTTTAGGAATCACAGTCCTTATTTGGAACACGAACACTTGTAAGCCTTTTAAAAATTACCCATCATAAGTATAACACTGTCATGTTAGTTCTGTATTAGGGGACTCTGCACTGGAGTAACCCCAGGGTTGCTTAGTCTGTTGGAAAGATGATCATGAGAGTACATTGAGGTTTCCTAACATTCTAAGAGATTTTAGTTACTGGACCTGTTTTTAGTTTAGTTTTGTTTTTTTTCCACTTGAGTTGACTTGGTGTGATAGCCATATTATGAATTGCATCCAGCTGTTCAAATATTAACAGACAACAGATTAAAGGTTTTTTTTTTTTCCTGTTTTTTGCATTTTTACAGCAAAGATATGCCTTCTCAATGTTAGCCTACAATAATATGCCAATGCCATTGAATTAAAATGATGGTATGAGTACAAAGTTAACTTATGTCTTTCTGACACAACTCTCCCAGGTATATTCCAGAAGACCAAGAAGTTTCCAAACTCCACCCAATTTTAGGAAATCACAGAAAAGTACAAATGTGAGCCTACTTTTATCTGACATTATCTGATGGGTTTGTTTGCTGACTTCCATAACAAAAAATATTTTCTATAGGTTTAAATCTGTACTTAGTGAAAGTGAAAGTCGCTCAGTCATGTCCAGCTCTTTGCAACCCCATCGACTATACAGTCCTTGGAATTCTCCAGGCCAGAATACTGGAGTGGGTAGCTTTTCCCTTCTTCAGGGAATCTTCCCAACCCGGGGATCAAACCCAGGTCTCCCATGTTGCAGGAAGATTTCTTTACCAGCTGAGCCACCAGGGAAGCCCAAGAATACTGGGGTGGGTAGCCTATCCCTTCTCCAGTGGATCTTCCTGACTCAGGAATTGAACTGTGGTCTCCTGCATTGCAGGGGGATTCTTTACCAGCTGAGCTATCAGGGAAGCCCCTGTACTTGGTATGTATCATAATTAGGATGCATTCAGTCCTAAGTCACACATGTCTGAAACCAGAACTTCTCAACCAGCATGCAACAGTGTGTTATTAATGGTTGGCAGGTGGCTGAGATGCCAATCTTGGACCCTGCTTCAGGATGGGCAGCCTGAAGCAAATGACACTCCTGAGCAACTTGTCTTTTGTGAGGATTACCTGTTTACAGATATGTTCAGTTCAGTTCAGTTCAGTTCAGTTGCTCAGTCATATCCAACTGTTTGCAACTCCATGGACTGCAGCACGTCAGGCACCCCTGTCCATCACCAGCTCCCAGAGCTTGCTCAAACTCATGTCCATTGAGTCAGTAACGCCATCCAGCCATCTCATCCCCTGTCGTCCCCTTCTCCTCCTGCCATCAATCTTTCCTAGCATCAGGGGCTTTTCAAATGAGTGAGTTCTTCGCATCAGGTGGCCAAAGTATTGGAGCTTCAGCTTCAGCATCAGTCCTTCCAATGAATATTCAGGACTGATTTCCTCAGGGCTGGTTGGGTCTCCTTGCAGTTCAAAGGACTCTCAAGAGTCTTCTCCAACACCACAGTTCAAAAACATCAATTCTTCAGCACTCAGCTTTCTTTATAGTCCAACTCTCACATCCATACGTGACGGCTGGAAAAGCCATAGCTTTGACTAGACAGACCTTTGTTGGCAAAGTAATGTCTCTGCTTTTTAATACGCTGTCTAGGTTGGTCATAAATATGTAAACAAATACAAATATGGTTTCATATGTTGCCATGATGTGTAAAAGTTTTCAAACTTTTCTGGCTCAAAAACAGACCCTTTAATTTTCACTAAAGTAAGACATTTGGAGGTAGGCGTTCCAGGGTTGGTTCCAAAATTGCTTCCATGGTTCTATAATGTCATCAAACACTCAAGCTCATTTCTTTCTTTCACGTCATCTCACTCAGCATGTTAACACTTATCTTCGGGTTTATCACTCCACATGGTTGCAAGAGTTGACAAACCTTGAGAATTTGCATTCTTAAATAAAAATATCCAAAGCAAGAAAGAGAAAGGGGATCAAAAAGCAATCTTTTTTGTCATGCAGGAAAGGAACTCACCTTTCCCTAAAGGGTTCTACTAAAGTTTCCTTTACATCTTTGCTTTGTATTGACCATAGGTAACTTTCATATGGATATTGACTTACCATGAATGGCTGGGACAATTACGATTCATTCATGGAGTAGGCATAGAATAAAACAGGGGTGAAGTTAGTAAGAAATACAGAATGACTGTTATGTATGCAATGATGTCGGGAGATTAATCAAAAGAAAGGAAACAATGTAGCTTATAATTTTACGAGTCATAAGCCCTTTCAAGCTAAAGGGAATATGCAATTTCTTAGGTCTAATTGGTCTTTTCTCTAACCTTTAAACTACCTGTTTCAATTATTTTACAGCAAATTTAGGATTTTAATTAATTATAAATAAAGTCCTAATATTGTGAGGATACAATACAACCTCAGATACACAGATGACACCACCCTTATGGCAGAAAGTGAAGAAGAAAAAAGGAGCCTCTTGATGAAAGTGAAAGAGGGGAGTGAAAAAGTTGGCTTAAAACTCAACATTCAGAAAACTAAGATATGGCATCCGGTCCCATCACTTCATGGCAAACAGATGGGAAAACAATGGAAACCATGACAGACTTTATTTTTTTGGGCTCCAAAATCACTGCAGATGGTGACTGCAGCCATAAAATTAAAAGATGCTTGCCCCTTGGAAGAAAAGCTATGACAAACCTAGATAGCATATTAAAAAGCAGAGACATTACCTTGCCAACAAAGGACTGACTAGTCAAAGCTATGGTTTTCCCAGCAGTGATGTATGGATGTGAGAATTGGACTATAAAGAAAGCTGAGCACTGAAGAACTGATGCTTTTGAACTGTGGTGTTGAAGAAAACTCTTGAGAGTCCCTTGGACTGCAAGAAGATCCAATCAGTCCATCCTAAAGGAAATCAGTCCTGAATATTCATTGGAAGGGCTGATGTTGAAGCTGAAGTTCCAATACTTTGGCCATCTGATGTGAAGAATTGACTCACTGGAAAAGACGCTGATGCTGGGAAAGACTGAAGCAGGAGGAGAAGGGGATGACAGAGGATGAGATGGTTTGATGGCATCACCGACTCGATGGACATGAGTTTGAGCAAGCTATGGGAACTGGTGATGGATAGGGAAGCTTGGCATGCTGCAGTCCACAGGGTCGCAAAGAGTCGGACACAACTGAGCAACTGAATTGAACTGACCTGAACTTAACTGAATGTTCTAACATTGTAGTTGCAGCAAAATTTCCAAAAATATTTGTAAAACAGATATCTGATAAAACATTTGTGTCTGAAATATACAACGAGTTTACTTAAAGGTCAACAATAAGGTAAACAACTCAATTTTTTTAATGGGCAAAGGTTCTGAAACCCATTTCACCAAAAAAGTTATAAGAATGACAAATGAACACATGAAAAGATGCTCATGTTATTTGTCATCAGGGACACTAAAACTATGAGATAATGCTACTCAACCATTAAAGTAGTGAAATTTCTAACAATTGAAAATGGAAGCAGCCAGTGATGATATGGAAAGCAGAAACTTTTATTCTGCTATTGGGAATGAAAAATGGTTTAAAAAAAAAAAAAACTTTGGAAAACAGTTTGGAAGTGTCTTAAAAATCTAAATATCATTCAAAACCCAACAACCATGATCCTGGGTGCCTAACCAACCAATTTGAAAACTTATATCCACACAAAAATCTGTATGCAAATTTATGTAGCACTTTCACTTATAATTACCAAGTATTGGAAGCAATCAAGATGTCTTTCAACAAGGTAATGGATCAACATACTGTGCTACATCCATATAATAAAATACTTTTTAGTAATACAAATGAATGAACCACCAAGCCATGTGGAAAATATGAATTCATTTTAAATGCATATTGTGCTAAGTCACTTCAGTCATGTCCAACTCATTGCAGCCCCATGGACCACAGCCCGCCAGGCTCCTGCATTCTCCAGATAAGAACATTGAAGTGGGTTGCCATTTCCTCCTTCAGGGGAATCTTCCCCACCCAGGGATCGAACCCACATCTCTTATGTCTCTTGCATTGCAGGCTAGTTCTCTACCACTAGCGAAATGAAATAATTCAGCCTGAAAGGTATAGAGATAATCAACCAATTAGTGGTTGCCAGTGGTTAGGAGAGATGAGAGAGTTAAAGAGAAGCATACAGTATTTTTATTTTTTATTGGTGAAATTATTCTGTATCGAAGACAGCTCAGTGGTAAAGAATCCACCTGCCAATGCAGGAGACGCAAGTTCAATCCCTGGATAGGGAAGATCCCTTGGAGAAAGAAATGGCAACCCACTGCAGGATTCTTGCCTGGAAAATTCCATAGACAGAGAAGCCTAGAAGACTACTGTCCATAGGGTGGTGAGGAGTTGGACACCACTTGGTGACTGAGAAAAGTATAATGTGGATAAATGACACTATGCCTTTTTCAAAACCTATAGAACTTTAAAACACCAAGTATGAATCATGCTCCACAACACATGTGAAAAGGGAAATATGAATTAAAATAACAATGAGACATCACCATGTGCCGATTAGAATGGCCAAAATTGAGACACATAACACCAAATACTGCTGAGGATATGGAGAAATAGGCACTTTCTTACATTACTGATGGGGAAGGAAAATGGTAGTCACTTGAGTAGAGAGTTTGGCAGTTTCTTGCAAAATTAAAGTATTTCTTACGATAGGGCTTAGCAACCACACTCCCTTAGTATCTATCCAAAGAATTTGACAACTTGCACCCATGTAAAATCCTGCAAATGGATGTTTTTACAGAAGCTTTATTCATAATTGCACAAACTTGGAAGACACCAAAATGTTCCTTTCTTCAGGTGAATGGATAAATAAACTGTAGTACATCCAGAAAATGGAATACTATTCAGCACTAAAAGAAATGAGCTATCAAGCTATGAAAAGACATGGAGGAAACTTAAATGCATATTACTAAGTGAAAGAAGCCACTCTGAAAGTACTACATACTGTATGATTCTAAATCTATGACATTTTAAAAAAGGTAAGACTGTGGAGATGGTAAAAAAAATCAGTCAATGTTTGCCAGGGGTTGAGAGATGGGATGAACAGGTAAAGAAGAGATAAATTTAAGGCAATGAAGTTTCTCTGTATGGTACTAAATGATGTCATTATACATATGCCATGTCATTATATATTTAGTTTAACTATCAGAATGTACAACACCAAGAGTGAATTATAATGTAACCTACAAACCACAGCTGAGTATGATATGTCAATACAAATCCATTGATTCTAATAAACTTACCATTCGGATGTAGGATTTTGATATTAGTGAAGGCTGTGCGTGTTCCAGGGGTAAGGGGTATATGAGCAATCTCTGTACCTTCTGCTCAATCTTGCCATGAACCTAAAACTACTCTTAAAAATTTGTCTGATATGTTTTTGAAGAGTGAACTTCAGTATATGTACATTTAAAAAAATCATTCAGGAGATCAGGAAGTCTCATGACAGAAGGCAGACTGTGACAAAAAGAATCTAACATGTATTAAATGTAACAAATGTATTAAATAATCTCATTAAAGTTGGACAAAAAGGCACTGTCCTAAGTAACCTTGGAAATGGGTGGAGATCGCAAGACTAAAGACAAAAGTCCATAAGAACTGTATGCCAACTGATAAAGCTCTTCTTTTTTTTCATAGCAGTACAAGTTAACAATTCTGAAAGAATTATATACATACTAGAATTAAACAATTAAGTATATGTGTGGCAGAAAGTGGGTACTGGGTTCTCACTGTTGGACTGAGAGGTTACAGACAGGCAAGAGGAGAAGGCTAGAACGATCCCTGTGGTAATATATTAGAATTGGAGGCATTAAAATGAACTCATATTTACCTTGACATAGATTCAACTTGGTACATACAGAAATATTTAAAGGTGCACAATAGAATATTAGAGGAAAATAAGAATGATATCATGCCATTTGCAGCAACATGGATGAACCTAGAGATTGTTATATTAAATGAAGATTGAGAAAGACAAATATCCTATGGTATCACTTTCATGTGGAATTTAAAAATCTGATAAAACAAACTTATTTACAAAACAGAAATAGACCCACAAACATAGAAAACAAAATTGTGACTATCAAAGGGGAAAAGGGGGAAGGGATAAATTAAGAGCTCAGGATTAAAATATATACACCTATACATAAAACAGATAACCAAAAAAGACTTACTGTATAGCACAAAGAACTATATATCTTATAAAAACCTATAATGGAAGAAAATTTGAAAGAAATATATTTATGTATATTATCCATATATGTGTGAAATTGAATCACTTTGCTGTGTATCTGAAACATCATAACATTGTAAATCAACTGTATTTCAATAACTCTAAAAAAATTTTAAAAAATCAGCCACTTTACCACAATAAGTTACCATTACACGGCAGTCAGGATGGCTGCTATCCAAAAGTCTACAAGCAATAAATGCTGGAGAGGGTGTGGAGAAAAGGGAACCCTCTTACACTGTTGGTGGGAATGCAAACTAGTACAGCCGCTATGGAAAACAGTGTGGAGATTTCTTAAAAAACTGGAAATAGAACTGCCATATGACCCAGCAATCCCACTTCTGGGCATACACACTGAGGAAACCAGATCTGAAAGAGACACGTGCACCCCAATGTTCATCGCAGCACTGTTTATAATAGCCAGGACATGGAAGCAACCTAGATGCCCATCAGCAAACGAATGGATAAGGAAGCTGTGGTACATATACACCATGGAATATTACTCAGCCATTAAAAAGAATTCATTTGAACCAGTCCTAATGAGATGGATGAAACTGGAGCCCCTTATACAGAGTGAAGTAAGCCAGAAAGATAAAGAACATTACAGCATACTAACACATATATATGGAATTTAGAAAGATGATAATGATAACCCTATATGCAAAACAGAAAAAGAGACACAGAAATACAGAACAGACTTTTGAACTCTGTGGGAGAAGGTGAGGGTGGGATATTTCAAAAGAACAGCATGTATACTATCTATGGTGAAACAGATCACCAGCCCAGGTGGGATGCATGAGACAAGTGCTCGGGCCTGGTGCACTGGGAAGACCCAGAGGAGTCAGGTGGAGAGGGAGGTGGGAGGGGGGATCGGGATGGGGAATATGTGTAAATCTATGGCTGATTCATATCAATGTATGACAAAACCCACTGAAATGTTGTGAAGTAATTAGCCTCCAACTAATAAAAAAAAAAAAAATCAGCCACTTTGCAAAGAAAAAAATTAAAAGTATATGTATATACACAGTTTAGTACACACCCATACATGTTCTTTCTTTGCCAACTGAGAGGGCCCAGAAGCAATAACACCCAGGAACAAGAAATAAACCTGGTGCCCAGATCTGAGTTTCTAATACCATTATCCAGCAAAGGAACTACAACTTCTCAGAGAAAGGGATGATTCTGCAGCTAAGACTGGGAGCGTACTGGATGAGTCTGGACCATTTGAAAGTGCCAAAAGTAAAGAAATGCTCAGACACAAATAACCACAATGTTAGGAGTTTGTCAAAGCGATATAGGAACCAACTGAAAGTTTCTAATGGCCAAAACCAGAACAATTTGGGCTACAAAGAAGGTAGTATTGTATTATAACCGAAGTATAAAGTATTTGAATTCGCAGTATATTAAATCAATAAATAGTGGTTAAATCAATAAATAAATGACAAAAAATCTTCTCCAGTGCAGCGGATTCCACATAATTATGTAGGTGTACCTACCCAGGGAGACGGAATAATTTTAATTAATTAATTATTAATTAAAGTCTGTAGTTTATTGACATTTCCTCAGTTTGTACCTCCTGTCCTTTTCCCCTCCAGGGTCTCCTCCAGGAGCCAACATTGCATTGAGTCATCATGTCTCCTTATATCTCTCTCTATTTTCACAGTTTTCAGACATTCATTTTCTTTGATGACCTTGGCAGCTTTGAGGAGTACCAGCAAGGAGTTTTGTAGACCATCCCTCAATTGATATTTGGCTGATGCTTTCCTCATGATTAAACTGAGGCCATTGGTTCTGGAAATGAAGCCCACAGAGATAAAGTACTATTCTCATCACGTCACATCTGTGGTACACGTTATCAACGTGACTTATCATGTGGATGTTACTCATAGTCACATGGAGTTTGTCGGGTTTCTCCACTTTAAAGTTACTCTTTTCTCCCCATTTCCATACTATCTTCCTTGGAAGGAAGTCCCTGTGAGTATTTTTACAATTTCTCTATAAACCTAAAACTACTCCAAAAATTTCAAAGTTTTTACCTAGATGCCCATCAGCAGATGAATGGATAAGGAAGCTGTGGTACATATACACCATGGAATATTACTCAGCCACTAAAAAGAATTCATTTGAATCAGTTCTAATGAGATGGATGAAACTGGAGCCCATTATACAGAGTGAAGTAAGCCAGAAAGATAAAGACCAATACAGCATACTAACGCATATATATGGAATTTAGAAAGATGGTAATGATAACCCTATATGCAAAACAGAAAAAGAGACACAGATGTACAGAACAGACTTTTGGACTCTGTGGGAGAAGGCGAGGGTGGGATGTTTCGAGAGAACAGCATTGAAACATGTATATTATCTAGGGTGAAACAGATCACCAGCCCAGGCTGGATGCATGAGACAAGTGCTCAGGCCTGGTGCACTGGGAAGACTCAGAGGGATGGGATGGAGAGGGAGGTGGGAGGGGGGATCGGGATGGGGAATACGTGTAAATCCATGGCTGATTCATGTCAATGTATGACAAAATCCACTACAATATTGTAATTAGCCTCCAACTAATAAAAATAAATGAAAAAAAAAATGGGAGGAATTGGTGTCGCTACTTTGAGAAAAGGTTACTTACTGAACTAATTGTAAAGTGTAAACTATCCACTCCCCAATCAGATGAACAAATATAAGCAGATGGCCTAGTGTAGTGAATAACACCATTATTCCAGACCTGAGTTTGTGTTTGCCCAAGCTTGCTATGGGCATGACACTCAGACAAATCCTCTAGTCACCTAGGACCTTGATGTTTTCTCCTATAAATTATGGATATTGGATAAATGATACAACAGGGCTCTTCCAAAATAATTCTATAGACAAGCAAAATATCTAATCAAAATCAGTAAGAATGCCAATGGATTGATTCTATCATATCACACATAATTTGGAAAGTACTTACTGGCTTCTTCCACTAATAAAATAGGAGTTTTACTTCTATTTGATGAAACCTGTTTTTGAGATTTGGATAGTAAGTTATACTGGAACATAAGAAGAAACAATGTTATTTCATCTTAGCAGTAGCACCTTCTTTAATACTGCACTTTTCTCTTGAAAGCATACAATGGAGGGGTAAAAAGCATACTTTTTACCTTTTATATTGTTCACATATACTCAAATAATATCTCATTTTAAACATCACTTTCAGCTCCATAAAATGTACTGTATTGAGAAACTGTAACTAAGACATAAGACGTGAGAGCTAAGTGCATCTTCAGTTTTCAGGACAAATAAAAGATTAGGTCTGGCTTTTTCTTTCAAAGAATATCCTGATGGAATAGACTGAATGAAAGTCACAACTCACATCTCCTCGGTGGCCTATTCTCCCAGGACGACTGCAGGACCACATAAGAGGCAAGAAGTGGAGGCAAGTAGCACCAGCAGCCAAGAACTGGAGTCAGGACAGTTCACTTCAGTTCAGTTCAGTCGCTCAGGTGTGTCCGACTCTTTGCAACCCCATGAACTGTAGCACTCCAGGCCTCCCTGTCCATCACCAACTCCTGGAATTTACACAAACTCATGTTCATTGAGTCGGTGATGCCATACAGCCATCTCATCCTCTGTCGTCCCCTTCTCCTCCTGCCCCCAATCCCTCCCAGCATCAGGGTCTTTTCAAATGAGTCAGTTCTTTGCATCAGGTGGCCAAACTATTGGAGTTTCAGCTTCAACATGGGTCCTTCCAATGAACACCCAGGACTGATCTCCTTTAGGATGGACTGGTTGGATCTCCTTGCAGTCCAAGGGACTCTCAGGAGTCTTCTCCAATACCACAGTTCAAAAGCATCAATTCTTAGGGGCTCAGCTTTCTTTATAGTCCAACTCTCATATCCATACATGACTACTGGAAAAACCATAGCCTTGACTACATGGACCTTTGTGGACAAAGTTATGTCTCTGCCTTTTAATATGCTGTCTAGGTTGATCATAACTTTCCTCCCAAGGAGTGTCTTTTAATTTCATGTCTGCAATCACCATCTGCAGTGATTTTGGAGCCCAGGAAAATAAAGTCAGCTACTGTTTCCACTGTTTCCCCATCTGTTTGCAATGAAGTGATGGGACCGGATGCCATGATCTTAGTTTTCTGAATGTTGAGCTTTAAGCCAACTTTTTCACTCTCCCCTTTCACTTTCATCAAGAGGCTCTTTAGTTCTTCACTTTCTGTCATAAGGGTGGTGTCATCTGCATATCTGAGGTTATTGATATTTCTCCTGGCAATCTTGATTCCAGCTTGTGCTTCCTCCAGCCCAGCGTTTCTCATGATATACTCTGCATATAAGTTAAATAAGCAGGGTGACAATATACAGCCTTGATGTCCTCCTTTTCCTATTTGGAACCAGTCTGTTGTTCCATGTCCAGTTCTAACTGTTGCTTCCTGACCTGCATACAGGTTTCTCAAGAGTCAGGTCAGGTGGTCTGGTATTCCCATCTCTTTCAGAATTTTCCACAGTTTATTGTGATCCACACAGTCAAAGACTTTAGCATGGTCAATAAAGGAGAAATAGATGTTTTTCTGGAACTCTCTTGCTTTTTTGATGATCCAGCAGATGTTGGCAATTTGATCTCTGGTTCCTCTGCCTTTTCTAAATCCAGCTTGAACATCTGAAAGTTCACAGTTCACGTATTGCTGAAGCCTGGCTTGGAGAATTTTGAGCATTACTTTACTAGCATGTGAGATGAGTGCAATTGTGCGGTAGTTCAAGCATTCTTTGGCACTGCCTTTCTTTGGGATTGGAATGAAAACTGCCCTTTTCCAGACCTGTGGCCACCACTGAGTTTTCCAAATTTGCTGGCATCTTGTATGCAGCACTTTCACAGCATCATCTTTTAGGATTTGAAATAGCTCAATTGGAATTCCATCACCTCCACTAGCTTTGTTCATAGTGATGTTTCCTAAGGCCCACCTGACTTCACATTCCAGGATGTCTGACTCTAGGTGAGTGATCACACCATCATGATTATCTGGGTCGTGAAGATCTTTTTTGTACAGTTCTTCTGTGTATTCTTGTAACCTCTTCTTAATATCTTCTGCCTCTGTTAGGTCCATACCATTTCTGTCCTTTATTGAGCCCATCTCTGCATGAAATGTTCCCTTGGTATCTCTAATTTTCTTGAAAGATCTCTAGTCTTTCCCATTCTATTTTTCCTCTATTTCTTTGCATTGATCGCAATACGGTAAATGGATGGAACTCAAAAATGTTGTGGATTTGCACCATTTTCTTTTCTTTTTTTTTTTGCACCATTTTCTTGAATAACAAGAACTACGGATGGGACACAGTCTGTTCAGGGCTGGCTGGGCTAACCCCTGACCCCAGTACTGGGCAGCATGGTTAATGCAGCAGACGTGGAGAGGCCACGGCCCACCTGAAGGGCAGAAGAAATAGTCCAGGAGCAATTGTTTCCATATGCATTTGCAGAACTGAGACAGGAGTGTTTTGGAGCTGGCAGGAAAGGGAAGCAATTTATCCCCTTTCACAACCTTCAGAAAGCTTCCTGGGGAGTTCATGACCTTGGTCTATCAAATACCTTACTTGGCATTGCTTCTTGCAAGGGAGGCCAGAAGCAAACTTAAGAGTTAAAGAACTTTCATTTTGAATTTTACTATATAAACCTTGTTTAGAAGCACAGCTTATAAACCAGTTTCTTTGTCCACAGGTTTAACAACATCTGTTTAAACAGAATTTGGAAGAGTAATTTTGTGATAATATTATCAGGCAATGCATAGTAATGCCATAAAGAGTGAAGTGTATATGGTTATCCCATTTGCTTAATCACAAGTGCCCACTGTATTATTTAGTTCACAAATCAGCAGGTAAAAATGAGGCATTCCTTCATTTCTTCCATTAATTCCATGAGAATATCCCACCAATGTCATAACACACAGAGGAGGATTTGTTTCCTGGCTTATCTTTATACTCTTTTCCTAGACACAGGTTCATATCATTCCACTCCCTATAAACAGAGAGAGGGAAAATACATAATTCCAATTAATTATATATATATATAAAATTCTCACAATATAGTCATAAATGTACACTGAAAAATAATAGGTACCTGTAGCCATGGATGTGCCATTGCCATCTGACATTTTTCCCCATCCCCAGTTACACTGACTTTTGATGGTCATTTGGGAAATTTATTTTCAGTGGTGCCTGAAGCCAACAGTTAGGTGTGTTAAATTGTGTACTTTAAATACATAGCTCTTCTCCTCACCTCTCAGGCTGCAATCACGTGTTCTGGCCATTCCTTGGTTTCATGGGCACAGAAGAGGAGCAAAGGATAACACAACAATTTCCATTTCTGGAGGACATGGCAATATGCCATCTTGCAAATATAACTAGAATGCACCTCTCAACAGCCCAGAGTACAAATAATTGACTACTAGATAATAATAAATTATAGTGTTGGAGGTGATGAAAGATATTTGATTTGGTATAAATGCAATGAAAATTGTGGCTTGGCTGTTTCTAAGACTAAACGTGTATGTTTTAGGGAACACAGACAAACCAACAGCTTGGTTTCTTCAACTGCAGCTTGAGAATAGACTAACCAATGTCACATTTAATAGAAGGAAGGACATTTTCATAATTTTTATATATATTAAGATGCCTAATATATAAACATCTCATACCGCTGTTGGTGTTCAGTCGCTCAGTCGTGTCCGACTCTTTGCGACTCCATGGACTGCAGCATGCCAGACTTCCCTGTCCTTCATCATCTCCCAGAGTTTGCTCAAACTCATGTCCATTGAGTCAGTAACGCCATCCAACCAACTCGATCTCTGTTGTTCCCTTCTCCTCCTGCCTTCAATCTTTCCCAGCATCAGGGGCTTTTCCAATGAGCCAGCTCTTGGCATTAGGTGGCCAAAGTATTGGAGTTTCAGCTTCAGCATCAGTCCTTCCAATGAATATTCAGGACTGATTTCCTTTAGGATGGACTGGTTAGATCTCCTTGCAGTCCAAGGGATTCTCAAGAGTCTTCTCTAGCACCACAGTTTGAAAGCTTAAGTTCTTCTGTGCTCAGCTTTCCTTATAGTCCAACTCTCACATCCATACATGACTCCTGGAAAAACCATAGCTTTGACTAGATGGACCTTTGTCAGTAAAGTAATGTCTCTGTTTTTTAACATGCTGTCTAGATTTGTCATAGCTTTTCTCCAAGGAACAAGCATCTTTTAATTTCATGGCTGCAGTCACCAACTGCAGTGATTTTGGAGCCCAAGAAAATAGTCTGTCACTGTTTCCCCACCTATTTGCCATGAAGTGATGGGACTGAATGTATTGATCTTAGTTTTTTAAATGTTGAGTTTTAAGCCAGCTTTTTCACTCTCCTCTTTCATCTTCATCAAGAGGCTCCTTAGTTCCTCTTTGGTTCCTGCCATAAGGGAGCTATCATCTGCATAGCTTAGGTTATTGATATTTCTCCCAGCAATCTTGATTCCAGCTTGTATATATATACAAATATAAGCATTTTGGGGCTTCCCAGGTGGTGCTAGTGGTAAAGAACTCATCTGTAAATGCAAGTAGATATAAGAGACAGATTCAATCCTGGGGTCAGGAAGAACCCCTGGAGGAGGGCATGGCAACCCACTCCAGCATTCTTGCCTGGAGAATCCCACAGATAGAGGAGCCTGACAGGCTGCAGTTGATAGGGCCACAGTGAATTGGACACAACTGAGTCAACTTAGCACACACATACACATTTTCACCATATATATGTTGGAGATTTAAAAGCTGCCTTCTTATTGTGGCACAAACATCTTTAAGTAGATATTACTCAGTTTCCATTAACATTATTCTTTAGATATTAACTGGAAAGAGCCATAAGCTTCAGCCATGCGTTACACAAATACCTCAGAAGAAAAAGTTATCATGAGGGAGGGAATAATAATAAAACAAAAATTATAAAAAAGGTGACAAAACCCCCACAAAGCTATAACTTTCTAAAGAACAGTACACAGTATTCCAGTGCATTGTATACAGTAAATGTCTTCTTTTGAATGGGTTACTGGAATGAATCCTAAAGGAGCAAGTCATCTCTAGGGAGAATAGGAGCCTGAGATGGTTTCTGCCAATATCTGGGGAAGGATTGTTTCAGGAGGCTGCAAGTTTGCTACCGAGCTTCTCTTCACTCCTGGGGTTTAGACAGGAGATGTAACCAGGTGTAGTATCCCACAGTCTTTAATAAAGGAAAGACTAAGTCTTTTAATATATTTTGAACAGGATGTTACTTTCCTAGATTGAGCATGTCATGTACAGTGAGAGGTACATTGTTCTTTCCTGTAAATAGACTTACACAACAGGGCTGCTGAGAAAGGAGGTAATAGGGCCTGACAACTGGAGAATTGCATTGTCTTTAGTTACCACATGTTTAGAGCTTTCAGTGTGTTGGTTCTATAGAAGATCAAACTCATGTCTAAGAACTGGATTGTCATTATGAGGATAGCAACAACCTGATTCTGCTGGAATGGTTCCCAAAGAAAATTGCTAGTTACCACCATTTGGGGAGCTTACTAAGTCCTAATAATGAAAGTACAAATTAAAAAGTAATGATACAAGATGATATTAAGAGGTGACTGTAGGTCAGATGTGTTGTTACTTGCTTGAGAGATGCTCTTAACCACTTCATCGGCTCTCTCCTGAGAGAGAGCCGATCCAGGTGCTTACATTTGATTTCATTAAGTATTTTAATATTCTTCATCTCTCTCTCCCTAAATATGTCATAATATGATGCTGAAACTAGGTAAAGGCACTTTCTACTACTAAACAAATCCAGAAATCTAGATTCCTATGAACTAAATAAGCTAAATTGTCATGCTGTGCCCTTAGAGATTTCCTAAATGACTATAAGCATTGAATTCATCATAAATATGTTATGATTCATTTCTTGAAAGAGAAAAAAAAAATCCTGTGCATTTATTAATGTGCCAGCTAACTAACACCTATATGCAACCATTATGCAAAATCACTTCAATGATTTGAAAGATATATTTGGAAAAAAAAAAAAACTTGTCTCTGTGTTCCATTTAAAATCAATTGTCATGATTTAAATATAAATAACTAGGGGGCAATGTTAAGGATGAACAAACAGTATAATAAATTGTATAGTATATTTTTTAAAGTGAAAATTCAGAGAAAACAATTTCAAAAGCTTCTTCATACTTGGCATTTGAGAAGTTTCCTTTTGTCTGGATGATGTTAATAATTTCTTAGTCTTTATTCTAATCATATTCATAACTATGTTGATCAGGGCATTTTCACTAGCCAATCTCATAAACAAAATAAAAATAGATGTAATTGTTCAAAAGTACAGACAGGGAGGCAGGGCTGGGTATTCAAGTGTGCTGTCAGCAAGTCTCAGAACCTAACTAACTCTCTCTCTCTCTCTCAATCGCTCTTTCTCTCTCTCTCACTCTCTCTCTCTCACACACACACAGAGTTCTATTTATCTTTTATTGACATTAAATGACATTATCCTTAGGAAAAATTTCCAGGTTGGCCAGGTTAGGCTAATACAATGGTTTCCCTAGAACAAGTTCTGGATATTATTAACAGGGTGACTGTTGTTGTTTATTTGCTAAATCATGGCCAACTCTTTTGCGACCCCATGGACCGGAGCCCACCAGGCTCTTCTGTCCATGGGATTTCTCAGGTAAGTATACTGGAATGGGTTGCCATTTCCTTCTTGAGGAATCTTCCTGACCCTGAGATTGAACCCACGTCTCCTGCATTCCAGGTGGATTCTTTATCGCTGAGCCACTGGGGAAGCCTGATGGGTGATTACAAATAAATAAATTTAGGATATTTTGGTTAAATCAAAGTTAACTGTCTCCTTTACCACAGGCTTCTCTGAGCCTTTAATACAATGCTATGTTTATGACTCTCCAAGAAAGGTAGAAATCATACCTGTCAGCTATTGCCAAAATTAACTACCCCCCAGAATCTGCTTTTCCCTCTTACTTAGTCTAATCTCCTAGCAGTAGATGACAAGGAAATAAACCAGAAGGCACAGGATAAGCCCTCTCTGTTCCATACTCCATTTTCTTGGTTGCTTGACTTGATCTTTGAGGGCAGTCACATGGTTTGAGGGGCTTTCCAGGCGGCTCAGTGGTAAAGAATCCGCTTGCCAATGCGGGAGATGCAAGAGACATGGGTTCAGTCCCTGCAATGGGAAGATCCTCTGGAGGAGGAAATGACCATTCATTCCAGCATTCTTGCATGGAAAATTCCATGGACAGAGGAGCCTGGTGGGCTACAGTCCAGGTGGGGTCACAAAGAGTCAGACACGACTGAGCGACTGAGCGTACACACACATACCGTTTGAAATGGCTTAACCATCTGAGCCCTGATGGGGAGCTCTCACCTCCACCACTCCTTCTATCAGATACAGGTATGCCTCCAGACCCTCCAGGCTTATTTCCTTTTAAGACCTTGTTGGAAGAACATGGGGTGAGAGACGGGAATGTAGAGGTTAGGAAGGATGTCTGAAGATTAGCAGCTCACCTGCTTGACCTCACTAACGAAGAGCAACCATTTGATATGAACTAGTTCTCTGGCCCTGTCCAGCTCACTATGCTAGATTTAGCTCTCTTGGTAAATTTAAAAATAAAATAGAAAATGTATTACCATACATATATTTAGTTCATTGTCTAGCATGTATAGTAAAGCTTGTGTCTGTCTCTAAAGGAAAATTTCCTAATAATATTTTGTAGGGAAAATCCCAGAATACAAAATGACATTTCAACTCTCCTCCTCACTCAAATTAGATAAATCACAAACAGAATATTAAGAAATTTCCTATATATGAAGATAGAAGAAGTTTACTCAAAATAAAATAGGAGTTGGGGAAAATTTACTTATTTTTCTTCTTCATAGCACCTTTCAATCACATCTATGACATTTTCCCAGTGAACTCATAGAAATTCTATATTACAGATTGTACCTGGTTTGCATAACTTGTTTTGCATCTCTTGGCAAGCTCCAAGCCATCTCAGTTCTGTATATTTTTATGTAACTCTGATCACAAGGAAGGTATCTTGAGACAGAAGGTATGGTTCAATAAATCGAGATGAGACAGTTAGGCACAGAATTTACCATGAGGGTGGCCATTGTTTCTAGAGTAAGTTTCTATTCTATGCCTACTAAATTTCCTGACATTTAGAAGAACATGAGCCAGTATTTATTGAATTAATTGAAGATCACGTAAAAGCAACTGATTTTTCAGGGTTATAAACTTTGGATTTTTTATTTTAAAAAAAAACAGTCTTTCAGAGAAAAACAAGTATCATATATTAACACATATATATGGACTCTAGAAAAACGGTACTGATACCTATTTGCAGGGCAGGGATAGAAACACAGACATAGAGAATGGATTTGTGGACCCAGTGGGGGAAGAAGAAGGTGCGACTAACTGAAAGAGTAGTATTGTGATATATACCTTACCACACATAATATAGATATCTAGTGGGAGCCTGCTATATAACACAGGAAGCTTAGCCTGGTGCTCTGCGATGACCTACAGGGGTGAGGTGGAAGGAAGGCTCAAAAGGGAGGAGGTATGTGTATACTTAGAGCTGATTCTCATAACTGTGCAGCAGATACCAACACAACATTATAAAGCAACTATCCTCCAATCAAAAATAAAACAGGGAGAAACTTCAAAAACAAAAAAAAAGTCTTTCAGTTTGACTTAATTGGGCTCAGATTCTAATTTGTCATGTGAATCTTTTATGGGTATTCACTGTTTTGGATTTTGTACCTTAACTTGTAAGTAAACAAACAAAAACCCAGGCCTCTGGTAAGCTGATGACAGGTTTACGGAACTGAAAAGGAAGGTCTCCGCATACTTGATAGGCTACATAATGATGGTAGTTACGTTTTACTTTACAACTAATAAGTGAGACATTAAATATACGCATGCCAATTTACATTTCATTATATGCTTACTGGAGAGAAATGGTTTAATAAACGTTTTATCTATGTACCCACTCTCTTAATCACTGTTCAGAAAAGGCAATTTTATTTGTAGCCTAAAATCACATTCCAAGCCTACCAATCCTTGCAATATTACTTTGGTAACATATTTCCCTGATATTTATTTTCTGTAGCACATTTATTTAAAATTCTATTTAATAATTTTTTTTTACTCTGGGAATTTCCCTTTCTATTGTAAACTTTATTTTTATGTCCATTGATTTTAATGCCCCTAAAACATTTCTGAAATTTCATTATTGACCTCTGTGTGTATGTGCTGTGTGCTTAGTCATGATTGACTCTTTGCGACCCCATGGACTGTAGCCCGCCAGCCTCCTCTGTCCCTGGGGATTCAGAGTAACGTAGAAATTTATAATACCATATGTAAAACAGATAGCCAATGGGAATTTGCTATATGACTCAGGGAACTCAAACAGGGGCTCTGTGACAAGCTGAAGGGTGGGATGGGGAGGGAGATGGGAGGGAGGTCCAGGAGGGAGGGGACATGGGTGCACTTATGGCTGACTCTTATTGATGTATGACAGAAAACCACAACATTCTGTAAAGCAACTAACCTTCAATTAAATTTGTTTAAAAAAAATAAAAACAAAAAGAATATTGGAATGGGTTGACATGCCCTCCTGCAGGGGATCTTCCCAACCCAGGGATCAAACCCAGGTCTCCCGCACTGCAAGGGGATTTGCAGGGGAATTCTTTATCATCTGAGCCACCAGGGAAGCCCATGAGTACTAGAGTAGGTAGCCTCGCTCTTCTCCAGGGGAACTTACCAACCGAGGAATAGAACCAGGGTCTCCTGCATTGCAGCTGTGCTACCCGGGAAGCCCCATTGCCTTCTAGTCCTAGGTAAATTATTTAGCTTTGCGATATCACTAGGAAAAGCATTAGCAGGGGGTTCCTTACATTCTGGCCAAGCCCATGGGAAGTGTTACCATGTGTACTTCAAGTCTCTTAAATTCTTAATATCCAAAGTGTAGTCCTAGGAGGAGCAGCATAGATGTCGACTGAGAGTTTGGTAGAAATGTAAATAGGCTCTGCCCCCAGAGGTACTAAACTAGAATCAGCATTTTAATGATATCACCAGATAACTTATATGTGTATTAAAGTTCAAGGGTTCAAATGTTCTTAAAACATTTTTAAAGGGTCATTAAAAAAACTAAGGACTGCTCAGGTAGCTCAAAGGTAAAGACCCCAAATTGCAGGAGATGCAGTTTTGATCCCCGAGTCAGGAAGATCCCCTGGAGAAGGAAATGACAACCCTCTCCAATATTCTTGCCTGGGAAATTCCACGGACAGAGAAGCCTGATGGCCTACAGTCCATGGGGTCACAAAGATTCAGACATGACTAAGCGACCAACCAACCGATCAAAAACAAAAATGACTACGTGGTTCTCCCAAACACTTTTCGGTCCATATTTTAATGTCTCTGCCATCCTGCTCTCTGAGCTATTAGAGGAGAAGGGGCTGATTAGGCCAGACCAGCAAATTTATTCCCTGTCTCTATTTCCCTAAAGCCATATCAAGTTGAATGATACTCAGTTGCAACTCTGTCTTTTGAGGCTTCTTCAAATGGCCAGTTATAATTCATTCAGGAAATAATCTCCAGACTGTCATTTTGTTTCCTTTTTGATTGAGTGTTACTCTGCTTTTTATGTTTAGCCTGTATTCACTCCAGCAGCATATTATTTATAGTTGAACTCAATTCCCATTCTTAGGACAATTTCTTCCCCACTTTGTGAAGTCTGCCACTATGCAGTATTCAAATGTAAATATTCAAAACGGTAACCTGCACAACTGGGGTTGGCACATTGCTTTTGAACACACTGCCTTGTCTACTTTTTAACTATTCAGTAAACAGTGCTACATATCACTATTTGTTATTTATGTGAACACCACTTTGCCAGCAAAGGCCCGCATAGTCAACACTATGGTTTTTCCAGTAGTCATGTACAGATGTGAAAGTTGGACCATAAAGAAGGCTGAGTGCCGAAGAATTGATCCTTTCAAGTTGTGGTGCTGGCGAAGACTCTTGAAAGTTTCTTCGACTGGGAGAAGATCAAACCAGTCAATCCTAAAGGAAATCAACACTGAATATTCATTGGAAAGACTGATGCTGAAGCCCCAGTACTTTGGCCCCCTGATGAGAAGTGCCAACTCATTGGAAAAGACCCTGATATGGGGAAAGATTGAAGCCAAAATGGAGAAGGGGACAGCAGAGGATGAAATGGTTGGATAGCTTCATGACTCAACGAAAATAAATTTGAGCAAACTCCGGGAGATAGTGGAGGACAGAGGATCCTGGTGTGCTGCAGCCTGTGGGGTCACAAAGAGACAGACATGACTTAGCAACTGAACAGCAACTATAATATCTATGAAAATCAAAGAATCTCATCTGTCAATCACTCCGGTGACTAGCACAGTGATTTGTGCAGAGTATACACAGTCCAAAGGGATCATGATGTTATTCTCTTTTCATTCTAAAACACAAAGGATTAAAAGATACCAAGATAAAGCAGAGGTAATAAGTATTTTGCAGTTTATAATACTGGTGATCATAACAAACTGAAAGATCTTTGGATAGTGCTATCACTTTATACTGAAAAAAATATCTTCTGTGGCAGAAAAAACAAGCCTGGAATAAGGAGTGGAGAAAGTTTTCCTGGTTGCTTCTCCTTGACATTTAAACACTGACTAACCATACAGCCAGGTATTGAGGTACATCAAGCTCACAGAAATATCAAGTTTTAGCTTTAAAAATATAATTTCCTCTCATTCTGAAAGACCACATTGGAGAACCAACAGAGAAATCACTTCAAAACACAAGTGAGTCAGCAGACCTCAAATAAAAACACCCACCAACCAACGCTGATGCAGATCTCAAAACCCCCAGCTAATAAACAAGGTTTAAAGGCCTCAGCAGCCTCCAGCAGCTGGGAGAACATCAGGGGGTGGAAGAAAAATGCCTCCCCTTTCCTGTCACCCTCTTCAGCAATAGCTCCCCATGTTGCCCACCCACTCAGTTAATGTACTAAAAGCTCACTTCGGTGGAGGACAGAACTAAGAACTCCTCAGCGCAATAAAACTCAGACAGTGATGAGATTAGAGGAATAAGCAGAGTTTCCACAAGAGGAATGTGACATTTCAGAACTCTGAGAAGTCTTCAGCCAGGTAAAGGCACCATATTGCCTCTTATATTAAGCTTGAAAGCATCCAGCTGGTGCTCAGCAAAATTCACACATCTCTCAGTGACAGCCCTGGCTTTGGGCTACCCAGGCCGAGGCTCACAGCTGGAAAGAGTGTAAACCAAGTAGCATGTAGGTAGGATTCCTACGAAATCCTTTGCTTTCATTCATTTTATCTTTCAAATATGCCCTGTCCCCATAATAGATTATCCTAGTAGCCTGCCTCATCACCTCCAAGTGTCCACACAAATCCCCAAGACGTCAGCATGTGTTTTATGGCCCATATTTCTAACTGAAAATCCTACCTAGAAATACTCCAAAACATTGATGCTTTCTCTGAAGAGTGCTTCTGTGGCAGAGGAATTTCAGAAGGATTGTTTTGTCTGTTCTGTTCATTAAGGTCAATTAAATTTTATGTTCAGCAGCATTCATGATGCATATGTGCATAAGTATGTTGGCAATTCACCCTGGAAAAGGTAGGACAGGGAAGTAATAACTTGTATTCACATGGCATTTATTTTCCTATATTGATAGCAGAGGGATTAAACAAAATGACCTAATTCTATATTCTAATGTTCCTGTGAAATTCAGGGAAAGTAACATTTTCTTTCTTCTATTTTTTAAAATACAGGTAGGTTCTGAATCTGCTCAAATTTCCAATTGTATCTGTAATCAGGTTTCCCTGCGTTTTGACTTCCCTCATCTGGGCTCACTTATTCTCTTTCTAAGCCAATTCAAGGGACTGGATCTTGCTTAAGGTAATTTTTTTTTTAATCTTTTTTCCTGACTCTTTGCAATTTCTTAACAGGAATGTTTTACCTTTCTTTTCCCCTTTCTTTGCAGATTGTCTCCTGCCATCCCTCACCCCCATTTCTGACTCTGTGTCTCTATTTACTATGCGCTTCTGAGCATTTCCAGGCTTCCGCACCTTTGCCCTCTGGCTAAATGCTGCTCACTATTCCACTGTGAATCAGACCTTGACATTCAACACATGGAGCTAATGAGGAAAACCTGTTGTATAGAAAGGACGACGTGCTTAAGGAAAGTTTTAAAAGGAGTCATGTAGACAGTGTTGTTACTGCTGGGTAAACCACATTGCCTTAGCATCATCTTGAAGAATTAGGGCTTTTGGAGGTTTCAGGAGGGAATTATTGCTGCAGCAAAAAAAAAAAAGAAGAAAAAAGGCATAGTCATGCTTAAGATCAAAGCTTTTCATTTTAACGAGAGATAAGCTCACCTAAACTTTGATTCGGTTAGTGGTCCTTTATTTAGTTTTAGAAAGTACCATCTGCAGTGCAAATCATAACCTATCTCTTGCATTCTCACTTCTCTAAGTATGGGGCCCATTAATTATGCAGGAGTGCTGCATGGAATAATTATATTAATTTTCATTTCAATTCAATTAAGAGCACTGAATATCTACAAAATGCAACGCCCACACAACAGAATATCACATTATCCGAGTCTTCAGAAAGTTTTTAGTCCAACAGGAGAAGCAGAGGAACTCACCTTAGAGGGTGGTGAAAGCAGGCAGGAATTTCTATCAGGAGTTTGGTTATGCATTAATAGACCTGTGATTATTTTTAAATTAATACTAAGTACTAAGTAAACAAATTTTATTGGCAACTGTGTGTATTAAGGGACTTTCCCTGTGGCTCAGTGGTAAAAAATCTGCCCGCAATGCAAAATGCAGGAGACTTGGGTTCAATCCCTGGGTAGGAAAGATTCCCTGGAGGAGGGCTAGGCAATCCACTCCAGTATTCTTGCCTGGAAAATCCTATGGACAGAGGAGGGGTACAGTCCACAGGGTTGCAAAGAGTCAGACACTACTGAAGCAACTGAACACACACATGTGCATGCATGTGTATTGAGAGGATATGAAGGTCAACCAAAGAAAAGCCATATTGATATGAAGATGACAATGACGACAGTAGTGGAGGTGGTGATGATCTGGAACTTTGGTGGTCATTATTCTGCCTATCACAAGTGGTACAGGTGAAGGGGAGCTGTGAAAGCTTTTTAGGTAGTGCTTTAGAAAGGTCATCAGTATTTATGTTGGATTAAAAGAAGGAAAAGTCAGAGGCCACTGGGGATCTAATCTGATAGTTCTGCTGAAAGGTAAAGATAATCTATACTGAGAAAGTAGTCAGAGAAAGTGAAATAAACTGCATTCTCTTTAGGAATTAGAATATGTCCTACAGTTTTTGAGAATATGATATTCAGCCACATACCTAAGTTGATGGAAAAATAGATAATGAGCTTGCATTGGATACATTTGGGCTTGACTTCTGGTTCTGTCACATAACTATGTAATATTAAGCAAGGTATTAATAGCTTACCTCTTTAAGCCTCAATTTCCTCATCTATAAATATAACTAGTTATATCCATGTCATGAGATCATTTTCAGGACTAATATTTATGTAATAATTATATAGCACAGTGACAGACATTTACCAAGTTCTCGGAAATAGTAGCTATTATCAATCTCTTGCTGAAGCTTTTATTCTCATCTGTTAGCTTTGTAATATCAGGCATTCAGATGGAACATTTAGATCAGTGTAAAGCTGTCTTTACAACTGGGTCTCACATACTTGTTCAGATTATTAGCCAGAGGATTTGTCAAGGGTTATGTTAAAATGAATTATTGAGACACTTGAAATGAATAGATAAGAGAAATTCAAGATCTAGGTTGTGAGAATTCAGTTGCTCCCAGGGACCAAGAAGCAAAAGATATTAAGAAGAGGTGGCAAGAATACACAGAAGAACTGTACAAAAAAGATCTTCACGACCCAGATAATAACGATGGTGTGATCACTCACCTAGAGCCAGACATCCGGGAATGTGAAGTCAGGTGGGCCTTAGGAAGCATCACTACGAACAAAGCTAGTGGAGGTGATAGAATTCCAGTTGAGCTATTTCAAATCCTAAAAGATGATGCTGTGAAAGTGCTACACTCAAGATGCCAGCAAATTTAGAAAATTCAGCAGTGGCCACAGGATTGGAAAAGGTCAGTTTTCATTCCAATCCCAAAGAAAAACAATGCCAAAGAATGCTCAAACTACCACACAATTGCACTCATCTCACATGCTACTAAGTTCAGTTCAGTTCAGTTCAGTTACTCAGTCGTGTCCGACTCTGTAACTCCATGAATCATGGCACGCCAGTCCTCCCTGTCCATCACCAACTCCCAGAGTTTACTCAAACTCACGTCCATCGAGTCGGTGATGCCATCCAGCCATCTCATCCTCTGTCATCCCCTTCTCCTCCTGCCCAAAATCCCTCCCAGCATCAGGGTCTTTTCCAAGGAGTCAACTCTTCACATGAGGTGGCCAAAGTATTGGAGTTTCAGCTTCAGCATCAGTACTTCCAGTGAACACTCAGGACTGATCTCCTTTAGGATGGACTGTTTGGATCTCCTTGCAGTCCAAGGGACTCTCAAGAGTCTTCTCCAACACCACAGTTCAAAAGCATCAATTTTCCAGTGCTCAGCTTTCTTCACAGTCCAACTCTCACATCCATACATGACCACTGGAAAAACAATAGCCTTGACTAGATGGACCTTTGTTGGCAAAGTAATGTCTCTGCTTTTCAATATGCTGTCTACGTTAGTCATAACTTTCCTTCCAAGGAGAAAGCGTCTTTTAATTTCATGGCTGCAATCACCATCTGCAGTGATTTGGGAGCCCAGAAAAATAAAGTCAGCCATTGTTTCCACTGTTTCCCTATCTATTTTCCATGATGTGATGGGACCAGATCCTAAGATCTTAGTTTTCTGAATGTTGAGCTCTAAGCCAACTTTTTCACTCTCCTCCTTCACTTTCATAAAGTGGTTTTTTAGTTCTTCTTCACTTTCTGCCATAAGGGTGGTGTCATCTGCATATCTGAGGTTATTGATAATTCTCCCAGCAATCTTGATTCCAGCTTGTGCTTCTTCCAGCCCAGCATTTCTCATGATGTACTCTGCATATAAGTTAAATAAGCAGGGTGACAATATACAGTCTTTTCCTATTTGGAACCAGTCTTTTGTTCCATGTCCAGTTCTAACTGTTGCTTCCTGACCTGCATACAGGTTTCTCAAGAGGCAGGTCAGGTGGTCTGGTATTCCCATGTCCTTCAGAATTTTCCACAGTTTATTGTGATCCACACAGTCAAAGGCTTTGGCATAATCAATAAAGCATAAATAGATGTTTTTCTGGAACTCTCTTGCTTTTTCGATGATCCAGTGGATGTTGGCAATTTGATCTCTGGTTCCTCTGCCTTTTCTAAATCCAGATTGAACATCTGGAAGTTCACAGTTCACGTATTGCTGAAGCCCAACTTGGAGAATTTTAAGCATTACTTTACTATCCTACGATCGAGGTCACAGGGGCAGCGGCTGAGAGGAGCAATCCCCCCTCCTCCTATGCCCCCGTCCAAGGAGCAGCGGCTACACGGTAACTGGAGGGCTGAAAGGAGCTGCTCCACGTTCAAGGTCAGGAAGGGCGGCAGTGAGTTGATACCCCTCCTCTATGGTAAGGAGCAGAGGTTGCGCTTTGCTGGAGTAGCCTTAAAGAGATACCCCAATTCCAAGGTAAGAGAAACCCAAGTAAGAGGGTAGGTGTTGCAAGAGGGCATCAGAGGGCAGACACACTAAAACCATAATCACAGAAAACTAGCCAATCTGATCACAGGACCACAGCCTTGTCTAACTCAATGAAACTAAGCCATGCCGTGTGGGGCCACCCAAGACAGATGGGCCATGGTGGAGAGGTCTGACAAAATGTGGTCCACTGGAGAAGGGAATGGCAAACCACTTCAATATTCTTGCCTTGAGAACCCCATGAACAGTATGAAAAGGCAAAATGATAGGATACTGAAAGAGGAACTCCCCAGGTCGGTAGGTGCCCAATATGCTACTGGAGATAAGTGGAGAAAGAACTCCAGAAAGAATGAAGGGATGGAGCCAAATCAAAAACAATATCCAGTTATGGATGTGACTGGTGATAGAAGCAAGGTCCAAAGCTGTAAAGAGCAATATCACATAGGAACCTGAAATGTTAGGTCCACGTATCAAGGCAACTTGGAAGTGGTCAAACAGGAGATGGCAAGAGTGAATGTTGACATTCTAGGAATTAGCTAACTAAAATGGACTGGAATGGGTGAATTTAACTCAGATGACCATTATATCTACTACTGTGGGCAGGAATCCCTTAGAAGAAATGGACTAGCCATCATGGTCAACAAAAGAGTCTGAAATGCAGTACTTGGATGCAATCTCAAAAATGACAGAATGATCTCTGTTCATTTGCAAGGCAAACCATTCAATATCATGGTAATCCAGCCTATGCCCCAGCCAGTAATGCTGAAGAAGCTGAAGTTGAACGGTTCTCTGAAGACCTACAAGATCTTTTAGAACTAACACCCAAAAAGGATGTTCTTTTCATTATAGGGGACTGGAAGCAAAAGTAGGAAGTCAAGAAACACCTGAAGTAACAGGCAAATTTGGCCTTGGAGTACAGAATGAAGCAGGGCAAAGGCTAATAGAGTTTTGCCAAGAGAACGCACTGGTCATAGCAACACCCTCTTCCAACAACACAAGAGAAGAGTCTACACATGGACATCAGCAGATGGTCAATACTGAAATCAGATTGATTATATTCTTTGCAGCCAAAGATGGAGAAGCTCTATACAGTCAGCAAAAACAAGACAGGGAGCTGACTGTGGCTCAGATCATGAATGCCTTATTGCCAAATTCAGACTTAAATTGAAGAAATTAGGGAAAACCACTAGACCATTCAGGTATGACCTAAATCAAATCCCTTATGATTATAGAGTGGAAATGAGAAATAGATTTAAGGGACTAGATCTGATAGACAGAGTGCCTGATGAGCTATGAACGGAGGTTCGTGACATTGTACAGGAGACAGGGATTAAAACCATCCCCATGGAAAAGAAATGCAAAAAAGCAAAATGGCTGTCTGAGGAGGCCTTACAAATAGCTCTGAAATGAAGAGAAGTGAAAAGCAAAGGAGAAAAGGAAATATAATCCCATTTGAATGCAGAGTTCCAAAGAATAGTAAGAAGAGATAAGAAAGACTTTCTCAGCAATCAATGCAAAGAAATAGATGAAAACAACAGAATGGGAAAGACTAGAGATCTCTTCAAGAAAATTAGAGATACCAAGGGAACATTTCATGCAAAGATGGGTTCGATAAAGGACAGAAATGGTATGGACCTAACAGAAGCAGAAGATATTAAGAAGAGGTGGCAAGAATACACAGAAGAACTGTACAAAAAAGATCTTCACGACCCAGATAATCACGATGGTGTGATCACTCACCTAGAGCCAGACATCCTGGAATGTGAAGTCAAGTGGGCGAAAGCATCACTAGGAACAAAGCTAGTGGAGGTGATGGAATTCCAGTTGAGCTATTTCAAATCCTAAAAGATGATGCTGTGAAAGTGCTGCACTCAGTATGCTAGCAAATTTAGAAAACTCAGCAGTGGCCACAGGATTGGAAAAGGTCAGTTTTCATTCCAATCCCAAAGAAAGGCAATGCCAAAGAATGCTCAAACTACCACATAATTGCACTCATCTCACACACTAGTAAAGTAATGCTCAAAATTCTCCAAGCCAGGCTTCAGCAATACGTGAACTGTGAACATCCAGATTGGCTTAAAGCTCAACATTCAGAAAACTAAGATCTTGGCATCTGGTCCCATCACTTCATGGCAAAATACATGGGGAAACAGTGGAAACAGTGGCTGACTTTATTTTTGGGGGCTCCGAAATCACTGCCGTTGGCGATTGCAGCCAAGAAATTAAAAGATGCTTATTCCTTGGGGAAAGTTATGACCAACCTAGATAGCATATTGAAAAGCAGAGACATTACTTTGCCAACAAAGGTCTGTCTAGTCAAGGCTATGGTTTTTCCAGTGATCATGTATGGATGTGAGAGTTGGACTGTGAAGAAAGCTGAGCACCGAAGAATTGATGCTTTTGAACTGTGGTGTTGGAGAAGACTCTTGAGAGTCCCTTGGACTGCAAGGAGATCCAACCAGTCCATCCTAAAGGAGATCAGTCCTGGGTGTTCATTGGCAGGACTGATGTTGAAGCTGAAACTCCAATACTTTGGCCACCTGATACGAAGAGCTGACTCCTTGGAAAAGACCCTGATGCTGGGAGGGATTTTGGGCAGGAGGAGAAGGGGACGACAGAGGATGAGATGGTTGGATGGTGTCGCTGACTTAATGGACATGGGTTTGGGTTGACTGTGGGAGTCCATGATGGACAGGGAGGCCTGGCATGCTGCGGTTCATGGGGTCTCAAAGAGTCGGACACGATTGAGCGACTGAACTGAACCAGATGAGACTAAAGTTGGATGGGACTTAAGAATGTGTGCCAAAACTGATGGACTTCAACTTTAAATTGTTTTGCTGGCCAAATAAACTATCAGTAAGATCTGTACTTGAAGTTCTTCATAGAGTGTACTTATTTAGAACAACAACAAAAAAATTTATTGTTTGGGAAGATCCCCTGGAGGAGGAAATGGCAACTCACTCCAGTATTCTTGACTGGAAAATCCCATGGAGAGGGGAGCCGGTAAAGCTATAGTCCAAGGGTTAGTAAAGATTCCTACATGGCTGAGTAACTGAGAACACATACACACACACAGTTTATTGTTATTCACAGTAAGAAATAGACTTTTAAAATATTGCAACAGCACATATGTAGATATGCCTAAACAAAATTTCTTAAAACACTTAAAACATATTAATCTTACTGATAATCTCTATTCTATTCTGATCCATTTTATCCTATTTCATTTCTTTACATTCCTTTCTATATTATCTTGTCTTATCCTGTCTCATTCAAATAAGATACTGGGCCAGATCTCTTAAATTTATTTTTTTAACTAGTAATGGGTCATAACCCACAGTTTATAAAACATTAGTTCATAGCAGCAGATTAAAGTATTTTCTGGTTTACCTCCAGTAAATTTATTCTTAAAATAAAAATATTTCTAGATAGAATGATATATACATCTACTATTAATATGTTTATTAAATGTTAAGAAAACATCTTATTTCTTGGTAAAACTATAAATAGAAGTTATAGTACTTTTCCTCAGCATCACTTAATAAAGTCTAAGTCAGCCACCCCACTTGACCTCCTGTATGATTTTAAGCCAGTGACTTAATCTCCAAGCTTAGAATTTCTTACCTGTGAACTGGGACTGATAATAACTATTTCATAGATTTGTCGGGACACTCTAGTTAAATTCTGTGTCTGAAGCAAAGAAAATAATGTAATTTTAAAATACAATTATTTGAGCAAACTTTTACTGACTACTTACAATGTTCCAGGCACTGAGAGAATTCAAGGTTCAATCAAAGATATGATGATAAGAAGCAGGAGGAGGATAAGAGTGATAACAATAAAGTTAAAGAAGGTAGATTATGAAGAAGAGGACAAAGAGAAAAGAGCTATTGTAACCCAGTGCAATAGCCATCCTGCATATATTCTAAATTGTTTCAGTCGTGTCAGACTCTTTGCCACACTATGGACCAAAACCCATCAGACTTCTCTGTCCATGGGATTCTACAAGCAAGAATGCTAGAGTGGGTTGCCATGATCTCCTCCATGTGATCTTCCTGACCCAGGGGTCAAACCTGCATCTCTTATGTCTACAGCTTTGGCAGGTAAGTTCTTTACCACTAGCACCACCTGGGAAGCCTTGGTCATCCTATGTAAATATTATAAAATGAGACAAAATATTAATGCCCTAGTAAGTCTTATTAAAATATTTAGCACTGTGCTTAGCTTTCAGTATGAAATAAGCACTTTTGAGTATATGCATGTTCATGAATGAGTGAATGAGTTCAAGTTTTGGCCAGTATCCTGCCATCTAAAGGAATGATACAGTGCAGACCCTTCATTAACATCATTTGGCCACCTAGAGTAAAAAAATATGATTATTGAATTTCTCGCAGTAACTTCTGAAATTACAAATGCCACATCAAATGTGTGCATTTCTAAAATAAAAATTAAAAGAGAATCACCACTCTTTTTGTTTGGAACAAATTATTTTATTTGTATCAAAATGTTATAGAGAGGAAATAACTGCTATTAAACTTCTTCTGACTCAGTAATTAAAACTGCAGAGGCATCTAACTACCTAGCAGTTAAGAAAACTTATGATCATATATTAACAACCCAACAGTTTTCTTCAACTAAACTGAAAACTAATTTAATTATTTTATAGACAACACACTTTATAAATCAGCAGACAAGGTGATTATAACTATATTACTAGTCCTTTTCACATAAATATTGAAGGCCCATCCTCAAATATATGCTCATTTGGAAATTTTTTCTTCCTCACCATTTCTTTCCTTTCTCAAAGCCAAGACAAAATCTTAAACAAGTCTCATGTTATGAAGAATGTACAAATGGGCTTCAGATTTACTTTCTTTTGCAGTAAATTATATTTTATCGTTCAGAGGATGCAACTATAAGGTGACACATTGTAGCCAGATAGAGAAGTGACATTTTTCAATTGCTATTGGCTCTAGTTCTGTTTTTATTAACCCTCTTGCTGGTAAATCTAAATGCAAGGTCTATGGAATCAGATGTGAAATAATAACTTTCTTTAGTGCTATTCAGGCAATGGAGAATGATTTTCCATTTGTGGAAATATCATCTAGGAAATTACCTGCAATGGCAATTTGTCAAGAAAAGAAAATCCATCACCAAACTTGATAACACTAGTAGAGAGTGAGGCATGAACGTAGTTTCACAGTTACCATTTGACCCTAGGTGTCCCCAGGATTATCAATCTTCCTGCGTTTCTCCCACTTCTCTGTCATTCTCTCAGCCTTCACTCACCCTTCAGCAAAGAGGCTAGCAGCTGGGTTTCTCTATTCAGTATTTGGAATGCATGCAATAGCTTTCAAAACACTGTCCCAAATATTTTCTCATTCAATACAATAATCCTATGAAGTTGATAAGGTAGGATCATTATCTCTGTTCTATAAAAGAAGAAACTGAAGCCATGATTAAGTGACTTGTCTAAGGTCATGCATCGAGAAAGAAGCAAGTGTGTGAATGACACCCTTTTAGGATCATTGCTCATTGGCACCTTGATGCTCAGTGAGGCATTAGGGAAAAAATGAAGAGAGTCATAAAAACCAAGAAGCCTTAAGCCCACAAATACTATGTTTTATCTCCTTTCTTATTACTTGTCAGTATTTACTTTATTTTTGAGCAATTAATCAATTTGTTTTAGAAAGTACTTCAATCATCTATTGCCATAATAATGCTGTGTACAAACCTCCTTCAAACTTAGTGGTTTAAAACAATAAGCATGTTTTCTTGTTCATGTGTTTCTGGACCAGCTGAAGGGTTCCATTGGTCTCAGCTGAGCCTACCTGTGAATCTATAGAAAACTTTGTACTGGGCTAATGGTTTTGCCAATGGTACCTGTATTCCTTTCTGTGTTTGAAAGTTGGTTCGACATATGTTGATTTTGAATGGGAGATGGGATTACACTCTCTGTGGCCTCTTAGTGTCCAACAGATTAACCAGTCTAGTTAATAGAAGGTCCCAAAGTAGTGAGCAGAAGACCTCCTTAAGCCTCAGAACTAGAATGTGGTCACTTTCACCACATTCTAAGGGCAAAGCATATGACAAGGGCAGCCCAGGTTCAAAAGGTGGGGTAAAAACTCTATGTCCTAATGGGAAGAGTTATACAGTTTCATAGCAAGGACTGTGGCTACAGGGTGAGGGGTCATTGCAGCCATTTTGCAATCAATCTGATAGAGAAACAATCCCTCATCATCTCCAAAGCAGCAACAGTTTGGGAATGTAAAAATGACCAAAAAAATTCTCTTTAACACATGTGCATTTATAGTCCGGCCAGGTGGCTTAGTGGTAAAGCATCTGCCTGCCAGTGCAGGAGATATGGGCTCAATCTCTGGTTTGGGAAGATCCCCTAGAGAAGGAAATGGCCACCCACTCCAGTATTCTTGCCTGGAAAATGCCATGGACAAGGAGCCTGGCATGAGTCTATAGGGTCTCAAAAGAGTCAGATATGACTGAGCAACTAAACAACAACAGTGAGAGACAAACCTGTAAGAAGGTCATTCAGTTCAGTCCAGTTCAGTTCAGGCTATCAGTCGTGTCCGACTCTTTGCAACCCCATGAATAGCAGCACGCCAGGCCTCCCTGTCCATCACCAGCTCCTGGAGTTTACTCAAACTCACGTCCATCGAGTCAGTGATGCCATCCAGCCATCTCATCCTCTGTTGTCCCCTTCTCCTCCTGCCTCCAATCCCTCCCAGCATCAGGGTCTTTTCAAATGAGTCAGCTCTTTGCATCAGGTGGCCAAATTATTGGAGTTTCAGCTTCAGCATCAGTCCTGCCAATGAACACCCAGGACTGATCTCCTTTAGGATGGACTGGTTGGATCTCCTTGCAGTCCAAGGGACTCTCAACAGTCTTCTCCAACACCACAGTTCAAAAGCATCAATTCTTCAGCGCTCAGCTTTCTTCACGGTCCAACTCTCACATCTATACATGACCACTGGAAAAACCATAGCCTTGACCAGACAGACCTTTGTTGGCAAAGTAATGTCTCTGCTTTTTAATATGCTATTTAGGTTGGTCATAACTTTCCTTCCAAGGAGTAAGCGTCTTTTAATTTCATGGCTGCAGTCACCATCTGCAGTGATTTTGGAGCCCAGAAATATGAAGTCTGACACTGTTTCCAATGTTTCCCCATCTATTTCCCATGAGGTGATGGGACCAGATGCCATGATCTTAGTTTTCTGAATGTTAAGCTTTAAGTCAACTTTTTCACTCTCCTCTTTCACTTTACAATACAGTAAATAAATAAATGAATCAAAGTATAGTAGGCTTGCAAACAAACACTGTGATCTACAAAGCTCATGAGTATGGCGTGTAACTTAATTTTTCTGTAGCCAAGTTCATTTGTACCTTGAGTCCTGTTTTAATTTATAGCCAATCAATTCTAGGTAACAAATCAATTCCAATTTTCCTATATTAATTGTCTTCTCTGGGAGGTCAGTTCCCCACTTTCCCCCTTGTCGTGGCATCAGAGGCCCAGACCTTGTCCTTAATTGTGTCTCAGTGGTATCCATGGAGATTTAGTGTCCCACCTGGTCCTCATTTTAAAAACACAGATCCTTCCTCATCCCCTAATGAGTTTAGTGCCTAAACTCAGCCAAATATGTGTGACTATGTAACAAATGTTAGAAGATACAATTTCATGACAGATGTTAAAGAAAGATATATTTTATTTTGCACCAATATTTAAAAAGTAATATTCATGGATATGATCATTTTGATATAAGAACTGTTTCAAAGTGAAAAGGGTTTTATTTTTCAGAAACTTAAGTAAAATTGAATATGGAAAGAACACTAACTTGGAGTTGAGAACATGAATTCCAGCCCATATTTCATCACTAATTAGCCATGTGGTTCCAGCAAAGTCTTTTCGCTTCTCTGGTCTCAATTTCCTCATTTCTTTATTAAGGGAGTTGGGCTAGAAAAATATCACAGTCCCTCTGGGAATTCAAATCTCATAGTTCTTACAAAACTGAATAGAGTCATTTGTGGCATTAAGGAGAGAAAGGAACTCAAAAGGAAAATCTAATAAGATCACAGATTACAGGACATCTGAGGATGATTTATTAAGCTAGCTGAGCTAACAGTCATGACTGAATAATATATATTTCAATATTACATAGGGTTTTTTTTTATGATGGGACAGTTTTAATAGTCAAAATACCATATGCTCCCTTATGTTATCAATATTCAATTGCAAAGTAACATAGTTTCTTGTAATTGTCTGAATGAATGATATCCATTTCTGCTTTGATCTTCAATGTTAATGTAATTGTCAATGACTAAAATATGGAAGGAGAGGAAGCCACTTTTAAATCCCCTGTTAATAAGCATAAATGCCAACACATTCCAATTCAAAATAGCATTATCATTACCTTATAATACAGTCAAAAATCATTCCTAACAGATTTATAGTCATTGAAGTGACCCATTTACTAATTAAGGAAGTAAGTAAGTGTTAGTCAGTCGTGTCCAATTCTTTGTGACCCCATGGACTGTAGCCCACAAGGCTCCTCTGTCTATGGAATTCTCCAGCCAAGAATACTTGAGTGGGTGGCCATTTCCTTCTCCAGGGGATCTTCCCAACCCAGGGATTGAACTCGGGTCACCTAGCATTGCAGGCAGATTCTTCAACATCTAAGCCACCAGGGAAACCTTCACTAATTAAGGAAGCATTTCAATACTGATGAGTGCTACTTACTGACCATATGATTGGTTTCTGAATTTTAATATTATACTAATATTTCAAGAATATTTTGCAGCCATAATTAACAGTAATCTAAATGAATTATAATATGGTGAGTACTGATTTAATGTAATAGTAAGTAAATAAAATTTCTATGCAAACTTTGTAGAAAAACTTTTGGACAGAGGACAACTAATATTGAAACTGACATGAGATCTCTGCTTAACTCAAGCCACACAATTTATAATCTCATGTTGAAAGTTAACTCTGGGTGTTTTGGTTACATGAATCTTGAAACCAAACTGTTCATGCTCTAGTCTTCAGTTGGTAAATCATAACACCTCATGCCTTTGAGATTGATCAGTTTCAAACATCTATGGTACATTTTATTTAGTAAGCTGCCAGTACCAACCAAGTTACAAAAAAAAAAGTGATTATTAGACATAGTTCTAACTTTTGAAAAGATATTTATTCCTTTGTTAAAGATGAGGGAAGCTAAGTGCCTTTTACTATTTCTCCCTTGAAGAAAAGCTAACAATCTAGCAAACTGATGTCATAGATGGAAGGAACCATTTAACTGACATACAGTGTTGATTCTTCAAATATAAACATTGTAGAGATAAACTTCCTGTTGTATCCCCCCAACCACCGCCCAACAACAGTGGGGGGAAGAACTAGGTATTGCCATGCACTTGGCAGACATTCAATAAAGTTGGAAATGACAAATTAAATACTAACAATTGGCATTGTAAAAGTTACTCCCCTCTCCCAATATGACAAAACAAAGCACGTCAACCCTGATAAAAGTCATTTAGTTCTGATTTCATGAACTTAGTTAGATAACCCTGCCATTTGTATTCTTTTATATTTTTGTTTCTCTCCTTATTTCTCTCTATTCTTTAGGCTGCTCCTCAATGGTCTTAGGTGTTTGAGTCTATGGGGACCCTCAGCCACCCCAAGGCCGCAGTAGAGTACATCAAATAGGAGTTTCAAGTGTCAAGGGGACATGCTTCTCTTAGGAAAACAGTACAGCATCCTGTGAAGTTTTAGCTCACGTGGGCTCCACTGCTAGGAAGGAGAGATTGCCTAACAGAGTTTAATCTTTTCCCCCTTAAATGGGTATAGTCACACAAATTTCCTGAAAAATAAAATGGGTGGAAGCAGGCGGATAGCTCATCCTTCTCCATAGGTCTGTTAGTGTGGAAACTGCCCATCACAAATGCCATCTTTCAAAGGTAATGTCCTCTGAGGGGCCTGTTCAGACTCCCTGGGCTTCAGAGGTAAGCAGATTGTCTCTGTCTCTTGCATCTCTCTAAAGACCTACAGCCATATGGTCTGATAAAATTCACAATGCTCTTAAGCTGAGATAGGTTAAGTAAACCATAATAAATCCATATAATGGATTACAAGGCAACTATAAAAATTCATGAAGTAGAAGACTATGTATTGGCATGGGACAGTTACTGATCAATTGTTAAGGCTACAAAAACTTTATTCAATAATGCAGCACTTTTGTAAAAACTCAAACTCATAGCCATTCATATTTCTTCTTGTCTAGGGTACATCATCAATTTTTTCAAAATATTTTTTATAATGATTCTTTTTTCTTAATGTTTTAAATTTTTTTAGTTATTCATTTTTAATTGAAGGGCAATTACTTTACAGTATTGCACTGGTTTCTGTAAAACACCAACATGCAATTTTTTCTAAATATTTTTTATTTTTTTATAAAAAATATTTTAATATTTTTTCTGAATCTTAATGAGTTATCCTAACTGAAAGAACAATTAAACTCAGGTCAAATACATATCTTGATATTAAGGTTGTAATATCTGATGTATATTACATGTCAATGTTTTTATGTTGAATACTACACATTACACTGAAGTATTATGTATTATGTGGCAAATTGTCTATGGTAAACAATATGTAGTATAATTGTATTATGCGTTTCATTGCATGCATGCTAAGTTGATTCAGTCGTGTCCAACTCTTTGTGACCCTATGGACTGTAGCCCACCAGGCTCCTCTGTCCATGGGATTCTCCAGCTAAGAGTACGAAAATGGGTTGCCATTTCCTACTCCAGGAGATCTTCCCAACACAGGAACTGAACCTGCATCTATTATGTCTCCTTCATTGGCAGGTGAGTACTTTATCACTAGTGCCACCTGGGAAGCCCAATGTATTTTATTACATATTTGTCATATGTTAAATAAATGTATCCTACATTTTATGTAAAGACTGGTATGAGGGTTTCTGTTTTGTTTTTTTCAGAGTTTTGAATTACTTTTCTGCCTTCTACAAGGTATTACAATTACAATTATGAAAAAAAAAAGTTTAAACTTAAAAAATGAAAACTTACACAGCTGAATAAATCAGGCAGCCAACAGGCTTGCATTTTTGTTTTCTCTCCTGATTTTCTCTTTCCCTGATGATAAAAAGGAGACAGAAGGACAGTGGGAGTGCAGCAGAGACCTCTATCTTGGAAAACGTACCCTCTGGGGATTTGCAGAGTCTGGCGTGCTTTCTGCATAGAGTGTTTGCAGGGAATGGGGAACAGGGTTGATAATTCAGGAGGCAAATGTGAAACAGAGACAGTGGCCAAAAATAGGCTGTTTCCGTATGAACAGAGCTTGGAAACCCGCCATGGTTGGGTTCAAGTCCATGCCAGCCACTATCTCCATGGGCATCATCAGCTCCTCGGGGAATGAGCAATTCTCACAGACTGGCTGTCCCTTTGTCAGTGGCCTTAATGGAAACAGCTGCTCCCTGGCCCCGGCAGCTGGCCCCAAACTGCTGACTGAGGCACAGTCAGTCACGTCTCCACCTCTTCTCAGAAACACAACGGCAAGGTCCAAACAGGAAAAGCCAACAGGAAGCCTGACTGTCACCTCCATCTTTTTAGAACGTGGGCATACGGTGCACTCCTCTTGAGACAGATTGCGGGAGACCAGCTGGCCCTCCCTTATCATCTCCTTCCATCTTCACTTTAACTTTCATCCACCAGTATACCCCCATCTTTTTCCAAATTTTACCTTCCTTAATTGACTGGGATTTTTCATAACACTTAAAATGGATCAGGGTTAAGTTCTACAGAAGGGAAAAGAATCAATGTAGGTACTGAAAAAAAGGAAAGGGTTTAGACATAGTATTGGGCAGATACTTAATTTCAGAATTGGGATTGTTGGGTGAAAAGGTTGGTTTGGCTTCTACTGCATTTTGCTTATTGGGGAAATTGAAATCATCTAAGGACAGTGTTATTTCACAGTAGTAAGAAGAGAATTGTGCATGTGACTGCCAGTATTGCATGACCAAGATAGAGCTGCCCAAACAAGGCCAGTCAAGAAGCCTAAGGAACAGAATGAATTTCAAGAAGGCAAGTGTCCAAGAAGGCAAGTGGTTTCTAGAAGGCAAGTGTCCAAGACCAGCAGAAGATAGCCATTGGCAGCTCTCTGAAAGTTTGACACCTATGCAAAGCTTCTGCCTTCATTCAGTCAAGGACAGTGATATAGGAGCAAGAAGGAGAAGTCCATGTACGCAGGATGGGTTGTTGGGAGAGAAGAGTGGGAACAGCTGCTCTAGGACTGAGCAGAAAGAGACCCAAGATGACTGGCACAGGCTCCAGCCATCAAATGAAAGTCAAAGATAGAGAAGGTGGCCAAAAAGATCATATGGTGGCTGTGCTAAGTCATTTCAGTCATGTCTAACTCTTTGCGATCCTATGGACTGTAGCCCGCCAGGCTCCTCTGTCCATGGGATTCTCCAGCAAAAACACTGGAGTGGGTTGTTATGCCCTCCTCTAGGGGATCTTTCTGACCCAGGGATTGAACCCACATCTTTTACATCTCCTGCATTGGCAGGTGGATTCTTTACCACTAGTGCCCTTTGGAAGCCCATGGTAGAGTGGAAAGAGAAACAATGTGGCTATTAGGGCAGAAAAGTGAAATTAACATCAAAGGCAGCAAGGAAACTGTCTGGTTTTTGTCTCTTCTCTATTAATAGGGGTCTGAAATATAAAGGCTTAAGGGTTTCCCTGGTAGCTCAGCTGGTAAAGAATTCACCTGCAATGCGGGAGACCTGGGTTCAATCCCTGGGTTGGGAAGATCCCCTGGAGAAGGGAAAGGCTACCCACTCCAGTATTCTGGCCTGGAGAATTCCATGGACTATATAGTCCATGGGGTTGCAAAGAGTTGGACACGACTGAGCAACTTTCACTTTGAAAAATGAACCATGGAGAAAGTAAAAATGTGTCACAGATACAAGAACCTCTCCATTTTCAATCTGAAAAAATCTGAAGAAAGGCCCACAACTTGAGCTCTGGGAAAGATGATTCAACTCTCTTCGCCTGCCCACCCCTCACCAACATGGGTAGAGTGAAGAATTCCTGTAGACTGAAACTTGATGGGCACAGAAAATGTTGACTTCCACATGAAACTACTAATGATTCTTGGTATGTTTTCTTTCGAATCTTACATTTCTGTTTAGAAAATCCTGTTAAAATCCATATTATTTATTTCAGCTATTCCAGTAATACTGAGAAGGGGAGGAAGGAGATCTATAAGACAACAATTTATTTAATTTATGTAATTTCTTTTCTGGTGGGAGCACTTAAACTGGTGACTCATGGACAAGGGTATTATGAAAGGATTTCTTCACAGGAATGAAATGAAAGGAGTGAGCTGTCTTTAATTATGGGCAAGAAGTGTCAAAGGGCGTTTGAGAGTCTTCACATAGCCACAGCAGTTGGAAGAAAGAGTAAGAATTAAATATTCAAGTTAAATCAGCTCCACATAGCTGTTTATCTAGTCAGTGTTAGTCATTCACTCAGCCATCTCCGGCTCTTTGTGACCACATGGACTGTAAGTAGCTCACCAGGCTCCTCTGTCCATGGGATTCTCCAGGCAGGAGTACTGGAGTGGGTTGCCATTCCCTTCTCCAGGGGATCTTCCCAACTCAGGGATCAAACCTGAGTCTCCTCTATTGCAGGTAGATTCTTTACGGTCTGAGTCACCAAACTCCTGCTATATGCTAGAACTATATTGGGTACTATTTGTACAACACTGCATACAATATGTCCTTATGGGGACATCCCTGGTAGTCCAGTGCCTAAGACTCCATGCTGCCAATGCAGGGGTCCTGTTTCTGTCCCTGCTTGGGGAACTATATCTCACATGCCCCACAACTAAAGATATTACATGCTGCAACTAAGACCTGTTGCAACCAAATATATATCTTAAAAAAAAAAAAAAGTCCTTTCCCTTTTGGCTTTCAGAGTCAGTAAAAAAGACAAGTTTGTAAAAGTAAAAAAAAAAAAAAAAAAAAGACACGCATTGTGACAGGTTCTCATTAAAGTCTGGATCATAAGGTATCAGGAAGGAAGGGATTCTCAACTGTACTGTTTACTGTATCACTTAAAAATTTTTTTTGAGTAGAATTTCAAGAAAGAAAATAATCTGAATAGCATTCATTGTGCTAACATTTGTGATGCCTCTGACTTTGTCCATAATTCTAATGAATAAATTCCACTGGGCAGAACCTATTCAATCTATTTATGGTTCCTGTGATAGAAAATAAACATATACTTTTTCTTTGTAGCCATTTAAATGTTTGTTCGATAAATTTGCAAGTGACATAACAGTTTTCTACGACTTACAAGATGTCTCAGACTTTATCCTGCAACCTATCATTTTCCTATGTGTACCCTCACTTCCAGAGAACTGTAACAGATAGTCCTTAAATGTTTTATTTTATATCCATTTAAAAACTATCATTGCTTATTCATGATGGCATGACCCTGTGCAGCTGAGTTGCTTGAAGCAACAATGATAATGTTTCACCCCATGTTTCAGGTTGAGTTTGAACTTTAGTGTTTATCGGCCCCTCTGCGTTTAACAGTATATCTTAGTAATCATCACCTCTTGCAAGACCTTTTGAAAAAATGAATGATGTATTCTCCTGTAATTAAGTCCCTTTGGTTACTTTGAATAGCTCTCTCAAGGCTTCTTCTTTCTTCTACTTTTTCCTTCATAAATATTTTAGGAGAAAATACCATGGAAACATATCACTTTCATTACAGACAATACTTGTTAAAAATTTAGAAAAATAGTTACTTCATATAAAATTCACAAGGTTAATAAATTATTAGACTAGCTCTCTCTCTTTGTTAAAAAAAAACAAAACAAAACAAAAGTTGTTTGTCTAAATAGTTCTTTAGTCTAGGATTATACATGCATGCTCAGTCACTTCAGTTGTGTCTGATTCTTTGGGGCACTATGGACTATAACCTGCCAGGCTCCTCTGTCCATGGGATTTCCCAAACAAGAATACTGGAGTGGGTTGCCATACCCCCCTCCAGGGGATCTTCCTGAGCTAGGGATCAAACCTGCATCTCCTTCATTGGCAGGCAGGTTCTTTACCACTAGCACCACCTGGGAAGCCCAGTCTAGGATTATAAGAATATTTTCAGCTACTATATGTATCTCAGAATGTTAATGGAAGTCTAATTATTACATCAACCTGCCCACTATTATAACAAAGTAATATTAAAATTTATGTAAGATATAAAACACAGACCCAGGTCAGTCAACAACAGCAAATGATGATTAATGGTCAACAAAATGCTCAGGCCAAGTGGTGATATTCAGGGTCCACATACCCACCATGCAGGATCATGAACTGTTAAGATTTGAAAGAGATGGTATTATATGACCATTCTGTAATGGCACCAAGATACACTAGATGCATTAAAACATCACAACAGCAAAATGATCCATGTAATGACTAGATTTTCTTCTACAACCAACAATTTTCTTGTGAGCTGAACCTAAGAATGTTTGTACTCACACATCAAGAAATAGGGATAAGTATTGAAAGAATTGAAGAGAAGGGAAACATTTTCAAAAGAGGGTAAGGAAATGATACTTTTTGATTCAGCAAGTTCCCAAGGCATACAAGAGGCACTATCACATTAAAACTTTAAGTATTAAAATGATCTCTGGTGCCATGCCAATTGGTAGGTACTTCCTCTCTTCAAAGAAAGGAAAAGCTAACGTAAGTTTTATAACTTTCTAGGAGAGTTATTTATTACAACATTTCTAAAATTAATTTTTATATAGCTAGTTTTGAATAAACTAGATATATAGTGTGAATCTGAGTCCACAACCTCAGATGTTCATGAAATGTGACATGTAATTTTATGATAATAATTTCATTTCTATTTCAAGCTACCATTTCACTGGAGAGTAGAACATTACTTTCTTAAGTTTCTACATAATGCTGAGGCATTGAGGGTAGGGGTATAACCAGCAGTATGCTGGTAAACCAGTTCTTTAAAAATGAGAAAATGGAAAAAAGAGCCCTAATTAGTAGTGTTTGCCAATTTCCAAAATGTAAATATTCCTACAACGGCCATTTTATATCACCTCCCATCCCTGAAGAAATACACACAATTTGGCTCCCACATACCAATGTGAACTAGCTCCCACACAACACTGGAGTGTACCTGGTCCGAGTGTGTTAGTCACTCAGCCGTGTCTGACTCTTTGTGACCCCATGGACTGTAGCCCTCCAGGCACCTTTCTTCATGGAATTCTCTAGGCAGGAATACTGGAGTGGATTGCCATTTCCTTCTCTGATCTGGTCCTGCTGCTGCTGCTGCTAAGTCACTTCAGTCGTGTCCGACTCTGTGCGACCCCGTAGACGGCAGCCCACCAGGCTCCGTTATCCCTGGGATTCTCCAGGCAAGAACACTGGAGTGGGTTGCCATTTCCTTCTCCAATGCATGAAAGTGAAAACTGAAAGTGAAGTCCCTCAGTCGTGTCCGACTCTTCGCGACCCCATGGGCTGCAGCCCACCAGGCTACTCTGTCCATGGGATTTTCCAGGCAACAGTACTGGAGTGGGGTGCCAGGGCCTTCTCCGATCTGGTCCTAAGTGTCATCAGTTATTCTCTTTCCAGCTTGGTCTCCATCTCTAGGTCGCTCCCACTTGAGGCCTTTCCTGACCTTTTGCTGCCTGTGTTAGGTCCGAAGTGCTCTCAGTCTTGCAAGAAATATTCTACTAGGTACTGTGAAATTGAATGCGGCCTGAGCACATGAAACAGGCATTTTCTCTCCTCCAGCGCTAGGATGGGAACTGAGGCACTGCCTACAGTTTTATGCTTTCCAAGTCTCACACCCACCTGGATGGAACTCCCTTGTCTTCTCAGGGCAGCAGGTCAGAAGACAGATGGCTGCCAATTTCTCATCTCTCCTTGATTTTGGGGTGACTCCCTCTAGCTTTTCCCCTTATTCCAAACACATTTTACCTAGTTTCAGAAGAGGTTGAAATAATTACTGCTTCATTGTGTGTGTGCCTGCTCTGTCACTACAGTCATGTCCACTCTTTGTGACCCTGTGGACTGTGGCCAGTCAGGCCCCTCTGTCCATGGGATTCTCCAGGTAAGAATGCTGGAGTGGGTTGCACACCCTCCTTTAGGGGATCTTCTGGGCCCAGGGATTGAACCCACAGCTCCTGCATCTTCTGCTTTGCAGGTGGATTCTTTACCCACTGAGCCACCAAGGAAGCCCACTGCTTCATTATGTAGTCTCCCAAATGTTTTTGTCTTGCCTTGAATCCTAGGTTTTGTATATTCCAAAACCAGGAATTTTATTCCTTTGTCATCTGCATTCCTCTGTGACGCAGTGTACTTTAGATGCCATAGCTGGGGAAAGTCCTTGGGACACAGGAATGTATGGAGACATAGGAGAAAATTATCTGCTAATATTTTAAAATATTCCTTGCATCTATTTTCTCTCCTGTTAAGCTTAATTCTGAGCACCTGAGGTAAATGACTATAATACATACACACATACACATATATTATATAAATACACACACATTTGTGTGTATATATACATGTGGGCATGCATGCTCAGTTGCTTAGTCACATCCAGCTCTTTGCAATCCCATGGAATGCAGCCTGCCAGGCTCCTCTATCCATGGGATTCTCCAGGTTAGAATACTGGAGTGGGTTACCATTTGCTCCTCCAGGGGATCTTCCTAACCCAGGGATCAAATAGGTGATTGGCAGGTGGATTCTTTACCACTAGGCCACCTGGGAAGCCCTAGTATACATACACACACACACACACACACACACACACACATATATGTATATATACTAAGTTAATTTTTTCACAACTTTCATAATTGTTTCATCTTTTTCTTCAAGATCATACATTGCAGTTCCTTGATACAGGAGTCTCCCTTTCCATGGGCATTGCAGATAGTCGCCCCTTCTGTATTTCAACTATGTGGAGGAGTTAGTTAGAAATCTAAATATTGTATGGAAAGGAGGTTTCAATGCCAAGCCTCTCTGTATTTCTTCTTTGTCCCTATCCTGGTTTTGTTTCCATATTGTGAATGCAGTGCTCTGGTATTTTCTTACTCTATTCCTCTATGAAATTAGTATTTTCCAACTTTTAACAGTTTTTTTGTATATTATCATTTGATATCCATCCCGTTCTGGATCCCTCCTCCAGATGCATTTAATTTGGCAAGTACTTTTAGAGGGCAGTATGGGAACAGTGCTCAAAACCTGGTCCAAACAGCACCAGCAGCCTAAACATAAATGGGACCCTCTCCTCCTATGATTTGGATTTTACATTGCTATTAATAAACTTAAATTAATTTATACCATTAATTCCTACTCTTAAGCCTCAGGCTACTATACCCCTACGTTCTTTTCTAAATGAGCTATTATGTAGACAGACTATAGTGAAAGAGCTCTGGCTCTAGGGTCAGGCTGGCCTGGGCTCAAATCCCAGCCATATCACTTGCAGCCCATTGAGTTATCACTTACTTAGATTGTCCTAACATCTCTGATCTATTAAGGCAATTCTTGTGAAAGTACTTGGCACAAAATGAACACTTAGCAAATGTTCTTTCCCGCATTCTCCTCCTGGATTTTACATTTATCCCTGTTAAAATTACTGAATTTTATGTTGGGTTTAGCCCAGAAGTGCACATACTAAGAATAGTTCAGAATCTCCATCTAACTCTTTGTTCACAAGTTTTTCAGGTTAAATCAACAGTATTTGTTGTACATTCACTGCATGTAAAACAATGAACTAGCTGCTAAGAGTAATGGAAGAGGCGGCAGGTAGTTCATACATATAAATATTAATGAGGCATGGTTCCTTTCTTAGAACAGTTTAGAAGTTACTGGAGGATATCGCTATGGAAAGAACACACATGGTGTAAATAGAACAGAGGTGTGTGCATAGTTGTATAGGAACATGCAGGAGGAAGTCATTATACAAATTTGAATAGAGTGGGTAGAGTGGAGGAGGTTGTTTTCAAACTGATCCTTGAGTGATGAATAAGAAGGAGGGAGAAGTTTCTACACTGGAGGAAGCAGGAACACAGAAACAGAGGTTAAAAGATTAAAGTCTCACCAAGGGTTGATGATAAATTGGATATTATTTCATAATAAGTTGGGTGGAGGGAGGGGTATGGGGCCATCTTTAAGCTGATGACCAGGTCTTAATTAACTTGTGTCACATTTCAAGAGATGAACTAAGACTGTTTGTCTTCGGGGTTAGAGAGTGATTTTCCTATGATATTCAAAATGAACTTTTAGTTTCTGAGAATAAAAACACTTCTTTATAGGGTAAATGTTTCCTAGCCTCTCAGAGTTTTTGATTTTCTGATATTTTCCTCCTCATAAGTCTCTCAAGAAATTAGTTTAATTTAAAATCTTATTTTAAAAATTGTCATTTAATTGACCAGTGGAGGCCCTTTTAAGCTGGATCTTTATTTCCTTTGAAACAATTGCTTTATTTTTTATGTACTTCCTTACTCTATAGCACAATATTTTCTAGGCACTTATTTTCCCTCCCATGGTCCAGTCTCCAAACAACAAGCTATGTCTAGTGTGAACTGGTATTCAGAAACAAAAGTCTAGATGTTTAAACATCTAGGGATGTTTATTTTTACTGGAATGTCCTTGCTTTTACGGCTTTTCAGCTGATATAGTAAGAGAAACAGATTACATAAATATATTAATATATGCATGTATAATATATATGCATTTATATGTATTTTTATCTATGAATACATATATCATGTACATAGATATAATGATAATTATAATTTTAATCTAACACTACAGGGTTCTAAACCAACTTCCCTCATTCAGTGCATGTATCTTTCTTCTCCCACAGTGAGAACTCTAGCTTTCAAAAACTGAGAAAAGAAAGCCACAGGCCAATGTCCTGAAGGAATATAGATTTGAGAATTCTCAGCAATATATTCTAAATAATATATATTCTCAATACTATTCCAAACTATTAGCAAACTGGATTCAATAGCACATTGAAAAGATTATACACCAGGACCAAGTGGGATTTATCCCTGGGATGCAAGGATGTCTAACACCTACAAATCAACAAATTAATAGACTGAAGATAAAAATCATATGATCATCTCAGTGTGGTGATAAAAGGTATTTGACAAAATGCAATATCCATTCATAATAAAATGTTTAGCAAATTGAGTATAGAAAGAATATATCTCAGCATGAGAAAGGTCATATATGACAAGCCTATAGCTAATATCTTACTCAATAGTGAAAAGCTGAAACTTTTTCCTCTAAGATATGGAATAAGACAAGGGTGCCCACTCTCACTACTCTTATTCTGTGTAGTAGTGGTAGTCCTAGCCAGAACAAATCAGGCAAAAAAAAGATATAAAAGGCATTCAAATTGAAAAGGAAGGAGCAAAATTGTATTTGTTAACAAATAATACAATCTTAAATATAGAAATTTCTAATGAAAGTGAAGTCACTCAGTCATGTCCGACTCCTTGTGGATCCATGGACTGTAACCTGGCAGGTTCCTCTGTCCATAGGATTTTCTAAAGACTCTATCAAAAAATTCTTACACAAATCAAACAATTCAGTGAAATTGATGGATACAAAATCAATAAACAGAAATCAGTTGCCTTTCTATACATTAACACCAAAACTTCTAAAAAAATAAAGAAAACTATCTGCTCACAATAATATCAAACAATTGCACCTAGGAATAAATTTTAGCAAGAAGGTAAAATATCTGTACATTGAAAAGTACAAGACTATGATGAAAGGTATTGAAAATGATTCAAATGGCAGCATATCTGTGAAACATGAATTCACCTGGGTGGGGGGACATGAGGCCTCCAGGAAAACACTGTGGAGTGAGAAGGCAGCCAGGGGCAAATCTTGGCAATAGAATAGAATGAGTAGAGGAGTAGGGGTCACCAACTCAATGGGCGTGAGCTTGAGTGGACTCCGGGAGTTGGTGATGGACAGGGAGGCCTGGCGTGCTGTGATTCATGGGGTCGCAGGGAGTCAGACACGACTGAGCGACTGAAATGAACTGAACTGACCTGAGGAGATAAAGAAGGACTCTTTAAGACAATCCAAGAAGAACTGAAGTGTGACATACGAAATCAGCTAGAGGCAGAGGGAGAGGAAAGTGGGCAAAGGTAGGACTAGAATGGGAAAAGAAGGAACAATACCTGTCCCCAACCCTCAACATACCTTGCATTGTCTCTTTTTTTGTGCCTTCATAGCCAGGCCAATGCATAGACAGATCTGATGAAGTCCTTCTGTAATATGCTGAATTTCCTGCTTATCCATTCCTGAGTAGAAAATGAGCATTTGGGGAACAAAACCAAAAAAAACTCTAAAATTCTTCCCTCAAAATTCTTCCTGGGAAAAACAACTACCACCACAAAACTTTTTCCCAAGAAATTCCCATACTTAACCAGAACCAGATCCTTGGTCACTTCAGCTACTGGATACTTTAAGCTCTTGGAAAAGCCTATTGAACTCCAAAATAAACGTTTTTTTTCTTGCTAAAGAGTCAAATGGACTATACCAGATAAAACTTTTCACACCATCCCCTTATTTGAAAATCACTTCCCAATGACAGTGTCCACTCAACTCCTTTTTGGGTTATAACCACTCCAGTATCCTTGCCTGGAAAATCCCATGTACCGAGGAGCCTGGAGGGCAGCAGTCCATGGGGTCACAAAGAGTCAGGCACGACTGAGCAACTAACAGATTAAACACCATAGTGAAGTTTATTTACTATTAAGAACCCTGAAGCATTTGTAATCTGCTTTGACCTTTCTTTACTGTGGATAGCTCCTAGGATACCACACACACAAGGAATAGTTTTAAAAAAATAGGAATCACAGTGGCACTTTATTATTACCTAAACCAGCACCCAATGCATCAACATAGGGTCTCTTTGGTAAGCTATCCTGGAGTATGTAATTTTGACTTGATTCCAGAGAAGAACTCTCCATTTCCCCCTTTTATATAAATTTTAGAACTAGAAATCCCAGGTGTGCCCAGAGGCTCAGAGGAGGAAAAATGGCTCTGCTGGTCCCTTTGAAGGTAGAAGACTGAAGGCCAAAGGTTGAAGTTAAAGGTTGGGGAAGAAAAAGAGAGGAAACAAAGCCGCCTGGAATTGCCTTGAGGAGGCAGTCTTGCCTAGGTCTGCTCCTGCATGAACATTGGGAGCGCCAGGGAGGAGCGTGGGGTCTGAGTCTCTGCCTTTTAAGTGGAACAGTCAACACTGTCATTGGGTCAGGAAGATCTCCTGGCATAGGAAATGGCTACCCACTCCAGTATTCTTGCCTGGAAAATTCCAAGGACAGAGGAGCCTGATGGGCTCCAGTCCATGGAGCCTCGAAGAGTCGGACATGGCATAGCACAGCACAGCAGCAGCAGCAAAACTTAGCCCAGTAAATATCCTGGGTTCAGGATAGCCTGGGTAAGATGAGCAACTCATCCTCCCTCGAGAGAAAGTCAAAAGGAGGCATGGGTGGAGCCAACATGCCTTGGAATGAGGATCAGTAACAAGCTTCCTCCCTTACTGAAGCTATTAGATTTTACTATCAGCAAGTTTTTTTCCAGTTAAAAATTCAATGACAGACTGAAGAGATATATGGGAAATCAGAGACTCAATCTATCCTCACAACTGCAAAGGCTGATTTAGTCTCACATGGCATGGCTACATATATCAAGATGAGGCAACACCATCATTCATTAGATACATGACTAGTTTTAGGATCCAACCCTATAAAATGTCTCTGGTTTGTAAGCCACTCCAGTATTCTTGCCTGGGAAATCCCAAGGACAAAGAAACCTGGTGGGCTACAGTCCATGGACTCATAAGGGTCAGACATAACTTAGCAATAAAACATCTCTGAGTAATTAATGATAAAAAGGAGGGGCATCAAGGAAATGATAGTACACAGTTCTGTGCTTCGTACTCTTCTGTGTTTTAATCAGGAGCAGTCTGAGGGAGAGCTCACAGGTTAGTGACCTGGCAAAGACCGCTGCCCCTAATCAATGTTCTTAGCATGTCAGAAGATAAATATAGAATGGAGTGATGCAGTAAATTGAAGAATTAATGGAGAAATTCACATAGGGTATTTGCTATATAATATACCTGAGAAGGGGCTTCCCAGGTGGTACTAAAGAACCTGCCTGCCAATGCAGGAGACATATGAGACACAGGTTCGATCCCTGAGTCAGGAAGATCCCCTGGAGGAAGGCATGGCAACCCACTCCAGTATTCTTGTCTGGAGAATCCCATGGACAGAGGAGCCTGGTGAGCTATGGTTCATAGGGTTGCAAAAAGTCAGACATGACTGAAGCAACTTAGCACACACACATTATCTGAGAAAAGAGACACTGTAAGTTTGATAGGCAAGGGTTTGACCAAGTATGGGATGGACAGGAAAGTAGGACAGGGTGGATGACAAGCTTGCTTTGAGTCTGCAATGAAGCCATGCTCACAGTGTGGAAAGTAAGTGTGACTTTGCATGGATCAAAATATTTTTTCTACATACTTATGGTTACCAAAGGGGATAGCAGGGGTGCAGGGAGAGATAAATGGGAAGTTTGGGATTAATGTATACACACTACTATATGTAAAATAGATAAACAACAAAATCCTGCTGCATAGCACAGAGGGCTCTATTCAATACCTTTTAAGATCCTAAAGTGGAAAATAATCTGAAAAATAATATACGTGTATATATATATATACACACATATACATGTACATATATGTGTGTATATATGTGTACATATATGTGTATGTATGCATATACATACACATAAATATATAAAACTGAATTACTTTGCTATACACCTGAAACTAAGCATTGTAAACTAACCATACTTCAATTTTTAAAAAAACAGTTAAAAAAGTTATTTCTCAAGAGTAGCAGTCTAGTGATTGTCAGAAAAACATCAGTCAGGACATTATTGGCATATGTGTGACAAACTTTGAGGGCTGTGGAGGATACAGGGGAGCTGCAGAGATCTGTAATTGACCATCACACCTGAAAAAAACACTGAAAGAATGAAGTTCATTCTGTTTACAGAAAATAAAGATGAGGAGAAACGTCATAGTCACTCAATAGAAAAAGGGCTGTCAGACTGTGGCGATAACCAGTTTCCTTGTCACAGAGCTGACAAAAATCAAAGAAAATTGGCATAAGCGACAATAGCCTGAGAGACTTATAATCACCTCCTATTCAGCCAAACTTGAAATTCACTTCCTCTTCATGAACTACAATTACTTATATGATTTATATATAGAAGGATATGCCTCATTTGCACATATTTGTATCTATCTATACACATACATGCTAAATGCATGCCCTGTTCATATTAGTCAAGTTTTTTTTTTAAGTCCAAGTCCTATTATACAGTATTTAACATAAGAACATGGGCAGTTACGTCCTTGATATGGTGTTTGGCTATGGTAATAAACAATAAAGATTTTCCTGTCTTGTTACTGGTGAACATTGGAATGTGTGGAATCTCATTCCCTGAAGCAATTCATTATTTTTAGCTTAAGAAAGTTTAGGCTTCCTTGGATATTGATTTACAGAAAGAAGACAAATGGAAAATTAGCTCCCACGTGAATGTGTCTGCATTTATGATAAAGTACTCTAGGCTAGATAGTATTGTCATTTCCTTAAGTGGTCATAGTCTATTATGCAAATTAATCTTCCAAGATCTAAATTACACCAAAGTATAATAGTGTAACATCTTTGTGTATTAAAGACATTAATTCTTATTTATGGTATGTATATTACAACTCTGACGTAACTAATTTACACGGTTATATATTTTGCCAAGTTAAATGTGTTTGTGTAAGAATCCTTAAACAATACGTGAGCTGTTCCAGAATGCTCTTCCAGGTGATCTTGAAGAAAGGAATGAATTCTAGTGGCATACGCTAGCTTAAAAAAAAGTAGCACTTTTGTGGGAGGATGGAACGTGGCATGTTCTTTTTACTTCTGTGTTCAGTCTATTTTTATTACTCCAAATACATTAGGTAGAGATGACTGGTGACATAACAGAGAGTACAGGTAGATGATAGAAAGACAGAGATAAATAGAATGATTTCAGACACCTTTCTCTCACTGACAAGTAAGGAAGGGAGGCTCCAAGGGGTCAGATTGCTGGTCAGAGCTGAGCTCTCTCTGGATTTCAGGATTTCTTGCTCATATTTGTAATACATGGTGTTGCAAAAGACATTATCTGTTAATAATGCCCAAAAAAGAGAAGGACCAATTTCTTTTGTAACTTTACATCTTTTAATGAGGGTTAAATAATTTCTTTTCATAAGTAAAACAGTTCTGGTCTTAGAATTTGCTACTAAAATTCAATCCAGAGCACAAGATGCCTTTGAAAATTTATAATAGAAACTCTAACAGAGTTTTAACCTACTAGCCAATATGAGTCTGGGCTATAAAACCATCGATGCAAAGAACATGGTTCATTTATCTATGTTGTTATCAACACTGGCCGTAAATTAAATCTTCATACAATTTAACAAGATACAACAATACAACAGCCATTATTTATTTGTGATATATATGACAAAATCATAAAAGCATCGGGTCACCAGAGCCAGCATTCTGCATCTTTATAATTCTCTAAATTATTTTTAATTTGTCATTTGTAAGAAGTCAAAATAACATTGATGTGCCTAGAATACAAAATATCTAATAGCTAGAGTCTTCTAAAATATTTCTTATAACTAACAGTAATTTATTAAGTAATAAACCTGGAAGCTCATTAATGATTCCATTTTAATTTCAACTGTAAGTGATTGATAGGAGTGCAATTTTATACCAGTAGTTAAAGAATGATTACATTTGTTTATGTCAAATAATTCTCAAGGTTTAATAATTTGGGGAATGTCACTTAGCATCCTATTAACAACAATACTCCAATAAATTATCAGTTCTTATAAAGCATCTGATGTGTGCCCAGTGAGGCATGAGGCCTTGGTAATAGACAAAGTACAAGCTTTGCCCTCATGGTGTTCATGGTTTAAATAGAGACAAACATAGCTACAGATAAGCAAAATGAGGTCTTACAACTATAGTACATAGGACATTTATGAGGTAGGACATTTGAGGTCATACAAAGGCCTGAATCTGTGTGGCCTTTTGGCGCACTGGTCATCTGGTCCTCATTGTTTGACGTCCAGACTCCTCTAAGAAATATTTCTTGACCCTCCTCCCCATCTCAACTTTCCTATTACATACACCCATATATTTATTATCTAGTCAGTATGGTAAAGAATCTGCCTGCCAATGCAGTAAATGTAACAGACATAGGTTCCATCCTGGGGTCGGGAAGATCCCCTGAAAGAGGCCATGGCATTCCACTCCAGAATTCTTGCCTGGAGAATCCCATGGACAGAGGAGTGTGGCAGGCTTCAGTCCATAGGGTTGCACAGAGCCAGACACAACTGAAGCAACTTAGCATTCACACATGCAATCAGTCAGTGCCTTATGTGGGTCTAGGATTTAGGGGTACTCAACACATGTTGGGCTAAGGAGTTATCTTAACTCACTTTGGCTTAGATGCAGGTTCTCAACCATTCAGGTTGTGGATTTGGAAGAATCTTTAGTTGAGGAATGTGCTTCTGTAGAAAGAAGTCTGCAACAAAATAGTATGGACGATCAATGAATGCCCCCTTCTCATTTCTTCAAGCTACCTGCTGGTATCTCTCACTCACATATAGAAAAAAAAAATGCACAGGAGAACAAATATATTTATATAATTTCACTTCTAAATTTCAGAGAAGCACCTTTCCTTCATAGCCAGACACCCTGCCGCAGCTTCCTGCAAAGTAAGTTATGTTAGTTCTCCCAATCTATCACCCCAACCCTCCTCCACTCTCAACTCCATGGTCTATACACATACATCTGGGATGGTGGAGGAAATTAGAGTTGGGGACAGAAGGGAGATGTAGAATGATGTCCATGGCCTCCTCCTGGTTAATCTTGGTAATGAAGACAAAGGATGAGTTTCCTACCAAGCTTGGGGGTGATTTCAAATATACGGCTGTATCTCCCCTGGTATTTGCTGTTCAGCAGAACCCCAGATCCAGCTGGAACTGTTAGTCAATAGGGAAGGACTGCAGACAGAAAGCAGAGTGATAAAGTGAGGTGGAAGAAGGCAAAGCTTACCTTATGTGTGCAAGGTAAAATTTCCCAGGCTACCTATTGCCAGATACTAGCTTAAAGGTGTTAGTCAGGAGCGTTTTGTTTGTGGTTAACAAAAAATCTTCCCAGGATGGTAAGGAGACCAAAGTAATCAAGCTATAGAGCTCTAAAGTGTAGAAAGCTCATTGGTTGGCAGGCAAGGAGAATTGGGTAGATTAAAAGCCCAAATATGTCTAATCAGTGTCTTTCCTGGTGACTCAGATGGTAAAGAATCTGCTTCATTACGGGAGACTTGGGTTTGATCTCTGGGTGGGGAAGATCCCTTGGAGAAGGGAATGGTTACCCACTGCAGTATTCTTGCCTAGGAAATCCCAAGGGCCGAGAAACCTAGTGGGCTACGGTCCACAGGGTCGCAAAGAGTTGGACACGACTGAAGTGACTTAGCATGCATGCCTGATCAAGATTACCATCTCCAGTTAGTACTGAGGAAGCCTGCTAAAGGTCATAAGAGTATCCATTGGGCTCCATCCACGCTAATGGGGACAACCATCATGGCCTTAGAAGGCAAGTATCAACAGAGCCCTAGGACAGCGCTGGGTTTTAACGTTGCCTTCCCTCTGAAAGCTCCTTGATGTACAGGGAGTAAGCGGCTTTGCACTGAACAGCCTACAATAATAGCGCCTAGTTGAGGCTAGAATACTTTGGGATGACGTGGAGTTTACTGAAATGGGAGAGCATGACTGGCTTGCTCTAAGCAGATGGGGGGCTCAAGAATCAAGGGAAGCATGTGAGGTGTGAATTAAAGCAAAGCCCTTGTTGGCAAGCATCTGATCAGTGAGGATAAAATGTATTCTTGTTACATGCTGGAAGAATATTCCTCGTTTCACTTTTGGAGCATGTGGAAATTAACTATTTGAAAGGAAAAATTTGGAACAGAATCCCAGTCCCTCAATTCTAGGGGAGGAAACCACCCCCACCCAAAAAAAGGAAGATTAAGCAGGAAAGGATATGCACCAGTATGAAAGTATAAACTATTATTTTCTGTTGTAGGCTTTCATACTAAACCCTCTCATTAGCTCACTGAACTCTCTCCAATGAATCTCGAAGGCCTGTTCACCCGCCCCTCCAGATGCCCCACTCCTTTGCAACCCATGCACATTAAGGCTTGTGAATAACCACTGTGGAAAGAGAATCAAAAAGGGGCAAATATCATTTGGAATTTGAAGACTAGCTACAGAGCTTCCTCTGTTTCTGTGAGGATGGATTGAAGAAATGGCTACAGGCTAGGGAAGAAAATCCACAGAAGAGAGGGAAGACACATCTCTATAACTCAAGAAATAGGGAGCTTTGGTTGAAAGTTCCAGATAACTGAATCTGGAAGGTAGCTTAGTGTCCAGCTGTCTTCAGAGTCAGCAGATGGAGAAATAGTTTCATTTTTGGTCATTCTCTAAAACAAAGGTCTCCAACCTCTGGGTTCTAATGCCTGATGATCTGAGGTGGTGCTGACATAATAATAGAAATAAAGTGCACAGTAAATGTAATGAGCTTGAATCATCTTGAAACCATTTGCCACACACCCACTCCTTCCATGGAAAAAAATGCCTTCCATGAAACTGGTCCATGATGCCAAAAAGGTTGGGGACCCTGCTGTAGGACACTGATTCTGAAGATCCTGAACCAATCACATAAGGATTATCAGGATTATCTAGAAACTTGTTAGAAATAAATATTCTCGGGCCCAACACCAGATCTACTACAACAGAAATTCTGGGTTGAAGTTCAGCATTGTGTTTAACAAATCCTTCTGGTGTTTTTTTTTTTTTTTTTTCTTGAAGGTAAAGGACATTTTATTCACTGACAGATTAAAAACTGTAACTCCAGGTAGAGCAAAATACACCTCTGAACCAAGTTACAAAGAACTGGTGTTAATACACAATGTTTGAGCAATGCTACACTTCTTTTTGGCAAAGTGCTGTATTGTTTAGTCTGTGCATAAAACTGACAATCTATGAACAAATCAGCATAAAACTTTTCTATAAAAACAGAAAAAACTTTATACAGTGGTTCAAGAAGACAAGCTGCCATTATGCATAGATTGATGTACAGTATATAACCTAACCAAATGTCCCTTTTGAGTTTTCAAGTTGTTGGAAACAAACAAACAAACAAAAACTGTGTCCAGAAACACTTCAAGAAAGCACAGAATTACAATACCCTTCAGTCTCTAGAACTGATACATGAGTTTGAGAATCAGTGCTCACCCATTTGAAGGGGGTTGGGGATAAAGCCTGTCTTCAATACTTCGCTCTCCTCTTTGGCATTTCTTCTAACCTATTGGCACTCTTTCTGCAAATTTCAGAGCACATTCATGAGTTTACTAAGAAGGGCCAGCTGAGGATTTGGGGCAAGTTAGAACTCACACTTCATTTTAAAATGGTCTTAACCAGAAACTATAAAACTCCTAGAGGAGAACATAGGCAAAACACTCTCCGACATAAATCACAGCAAGATCCTCTATGACCCACCTCCCAGAATATTGGAAATAAAAGCAAAACTAAACAAATGGGACCTAATGAAACTTAAAAGCTTTTGCACTACAAAGGAAACTATAAGCAAGGTGAAAAGACAGCCCTCAGATTGGGAGAAAATAATAGCAAATGAAGCAACAGACAAAGGATTAATCTCAAAAATATACAAGCAACTCCTGAAGCTCAATTCCAGAAAAATAAATGACCCAATTCAAAAATGGGCCAAAGAACTAAACAGACATTTCTCCAAAGAAGACATACAGATGGCTAACAAACACATGAAAAGATGCTCAACATCACTCATTATTAGAGAAATGCAAATCAAAACCATAATGAGGTACCATTACACGCCAGTCAGGATGGCTGCTATCCAAAAGTCTACAAGCAATAAATGCTGGAGAGGCTGTGGAGAAAAGGGAACCCTCTTACACTGTTGGTGGGAATGCAAGCTAGTACAGCCGCTATGGAAAACAGTGTGGAGATTTCTTAAAAAACTGGAAATAGAACTGCCATATGACCCAGCAATCCCACTTCTGGGCATACACACTGAGGAAACCAGATCTGAAAGAGACACGTGCACCCCAATGTTCATTGCAGCACTGTTTATAATAGCCAGGACATGGAAGCAACCTAGATGCCCATCAGCAGATGAATGGATAAGGAAGCTGTGGTACATATACACCATGGAATATTACTCAGCTGTTAAAAAGAATTCATTTGAACCAGTCCTAATGAGATGGATGAAACTGGAGCCCCTTATACAGAGTGAAGTAAGCCAGAAAGATAAAGAACATTACAGCATACTAACGCATATATATGGAATTTAGAAAGATGGTAACGATAACCCTATATGCAAAACAGAAAAAGAGACACAGAAATACAGAACAGACTATTGAACTCTGTGGGAGAATGTGAGGGTGGGATATTTCAAAAGAACAGCATGTATACTATCTATGGTGAAACAGATCCCCAGCCCAGGTGGGATGCATGAGACAAGTGCTCGGGCCTGGTGCACTGGGAAGACCCAGAGGAATCGGGTGGAGATGGAGGTGGGAGGGGGGATCGGGATGGGGAATACGTGTAAATCTATGGCTGATTCATATCAATGTATGACAAAACCCACTGAAATGTTGTGAAGTAATTAGCCTCCAACTAATAAAAAATTAAAAAAAGAAAAAAGAAAAAAAAAATAAAAATAAATAAAATGGTCTTAAATGGTCCGTTGACTAAAACAAGGAGTTGCAGTCTACTTATGACAATGGGGATATCATGCACGTATGAGTAATGAAAACCAACAGGGATATCATGCAAGTATGAGTAATGTCGCAAATGTCTAGAGATACTATTGATTATAAGACACATGTGAGAAGATGTTTTAAAAAATGGTGTTAAAAGATGAAAATAAAAAGGTGATGATGAATCATGACCAGCCAGAAGAGCAATATATTATTTTACAATTATAATAAACATAATCTAGGTAATATTAGTAAGAAAGTGAGACTAAGTTTGGCCCTGTGGGGCTCCCAGGCATGGAGGCCTCTCTATCCCCCATTTGTTGCAGGCAAGATTCCAGACATTGAGACCTTCCGTGAGTTCCAAACGGCAGATTTGCAAACAGTAGCTAATCAAGGGAGGAGCAGCCAAGAAATCACCTGAGAGGAGACTAAAAGGAGTACCAGCCCTGTGCACACCCTGATCCTCTCAGAGACCCCACACTTAACTCACTGCTAGAAAACCCCTCATCAGGTTCTCTGGGGTTGAGACATAAAACTATGAGGCAGAAGCCCAGTGTGTCTCCCTTCGCCTGGCAAAAAAATAAAGCTATCCTTTTCTACTTCACACAAAACTCTGTCTCTGGGATTTGATTTGGCACTGGTATTCAGAGAAGCTGAGCTTTTGTTAACAAAAGCAAAGCAAATAGTCAGTGTTTTAGGGACAGCACCTAGTTCTTAGGACAAGAGAACAAATAGAAGTTAACTCGTGTGTGTGTGTGTACGTTCACTAAATGTTAGTTATTTAGTTATTTCATAACCAACATTTAGTGAACCACTTGTTGTTGTTATTTAGTCACTAAGTCGTGTCTGACTCCGTGGCCCCATGGACTGTAGCCCACTGGGCTCCTCTGTCCATGGAATTTTCCAGGCAAGAATACAGGTGTGGGTTGCCATTTCCTCCTCCAGAAGTTAATTCTAGAATAACATCCAAAATGATGAGATGCTGGGTCCCTTGTCTCTGGATCTGAGACTGGAGTGAGGTAAGTTCTTGTGTGAGAGGTTTGATGTCTGGATATGAAAATTAGAAAGATCCATTCAAGTCAGAGCACAGTCAAAGAAGGGACAAACATCCCAGATATTGAAATGCTGAATCAGGATGCCACTAAGGTTAAAAAAAAAAAAAAAAGTGAAGAAGGTTATCCAGAAGCACCATAGAGTCATATTATATATTTTCTTCACAATTGTGCCTTTAGGTTGCTTCTTCTATCTCCACCTGGGCCCAGATAAATGAGAGCTATGTGGAGAACATGTTCTTATCCTGCCTGTGTAAAGATTTCCATATCTCAACTGGGATTACAGGCATAATTGCATACACTGGGAGTAAGGGCAGTGTTTTAGTCAGTTCAGGCTGTTCTAACAAAGTATCATAGACTGGGGGACTGATACACAATACTAATTTATTTCTCATAGTTCTGAAGGCTAGAAGTCTGAGATCAGAATGTCAGCATTCTGTTGGCTTCTGGAGAGAGCTCTCATCCTGATTTGCAGACTGCCCAATCCTCATCATATGCCTATGTTGAAAGTGGGCTAGCCTCTTCTAATAAGGGCACTAATCCCTTAATGAGGGCTCCACCTTCACAATCTAATTACCTCTCCAAAGCCATCTCCAGATAGTATCACACTGGGGATTAGATTCAACATATGAATTTGGGGGACGGGAGAGGGACACAAACATTCAGTCCATTGCAGGCAGCAATGCTTTGGAATATAGGTATTTTAAATTTGGAAATGGGGGTCAAGGAAGTGTCAGCTAAAAACAAATCTGAATCTCTGGGCTAAGAACAACTATCTTTCCTAAGTGTATGACTTCAGTTTAGAAGATCAGTATCTGTCACTTTATCCGTTCATGGGTCACATCACACAGGGCAGGCCGGAGCTAATTTTCTACCTGGTCACATGTAAGAGGTTTCTGAGGCAGGCTTAACACAAGGTCATATCTCCCTCTCCTTGTCAGCTTCTGAGGAAGCCTAGAAATTTTGAACTTGTAGGTCAAACTGTACTCCCTGAAAAATCCAATATTTTCTATGCTGGCTAACTCTACATATTGAGACAAAACATACTATTTCTTATGAAGGTTTGGTAGGAGAGCTTTATTTTATTTTATTTTTTTTTTTGGTAGGAGAGCTTTAAAATAATTGAATTAAATATTTTAAGAGTATGATATAAAGTATAACATTATTTTAACTGAATAAATAAAACCAATTAAAACCTTTGCTTAACTTAAACTGCAATAATACTCAGCATGTTTCATATTTCCTTAAAAATGAATCCCATGCTACATTGGGATGAATTAAGAACAACTGCAGTGACGACATGATCCTCTACATAGAAAACCCTAAAGACTCTATCAGATGAAGTAATTAGCCTCCAACTAATAAAAATAAATGAAAAAAAAAAGACTCTATCAGAAAATTACTACAGCTAATCAATGAATACAGTAATGTTGCAGGATATAAAATTAACACACAGAAATCCCTTGCATTCCTATATGCTAACAATGAGAAAACAGAAAGAAAAATTAAGGAAACAATACCATTCTCCATTGCAACAAAAAGAATAAAATACTTAGGAGTATATCTACCTAAAGAAATGAAAGACCTATATATAGAAAACTATAAAACACTGATGAAAGAGGACACAAATAGATGGAGAAATATACCATGTTCATGGATTGGAAGACTCAATATTGTGAAAATGGCTATACTACCCAAAGCAATCTATAGATTCAATGCAATCCCTATCAAGCTACCAACGGAATTCTTCACAGAACTAGAACAAATAATTTCACAATTTGTATGGAAATACAAAAAAATTCAAATAGCCAAAGCAATCTTGAGAAAGAAGAATGGAACTGGAGGAATCAACCTGCCTGACTTCAGACTCTACTACAAAGCCACAGTCATCAAGACAGTATGGTACTGGCACAAAGACAGAAATATAGATCAATGGAACAGATCTATGGAAGCATCAATGGAACCAGAGATAAATCCATGTACCTATGGACACCTTATCTTCGACAAAGGAGGCAAGGATATACAATGGAAAAAAGACAACCTCTTCAACAAGTTGTGCTGGGAAAACTGGTCAACCACTTGTAAAAGAATGAAACTAGAACACCTGCTAACACCATACACAAAAATAAACTCAAAATGGATTAAAGATCTAAATGTAAGACCAGAAACTATAAAACTCCTAGAGGAGAACATAGGCAAAACACTCTCCAACATAAATCACAGCAGGATCCTCTATGACCCACCTCCCAGAATATTGGAAATAAAAGTAAAAATACACAAATGGGACCTAATGAAACTTAAAAGCTTTTGCACTACAAAGGAAACTATAAGCAAGGTGAAAAGACAGCCCTCAGAATGGGAGAAAATAATAGCAAATGAAGCAACAGACAAAGGATTAATCTCAAAAAATATACAAGCAGCTCCTGCAGCTCAATTCCAGAAAAATAAATGACCCAATCAAAAAACGGGCCAAAGAACTAAACAGACATTTCTCCAAAGAAGACATACAGATGGCTAACAAACACATGAAAAGATGCTCAACATCACTCATTATCAGAGAAATGCAAATCAAAATCATAATGAGGTACCATTACACGCCAGTCAGGATGGCTGCTATCCAAAAGTCTACAAGCAATAAATGCTGGAGAGGGTGTGGAGAAAAGGGAACCCTCTTACACTGTTGGTGGGAATGTTAACTAGTAGAGCCGCTATGGAGAACAGTGTGGAGATTTCTTAAAAAACTGGAAATAGAACTGCCATATGACCCAGCAATACCACTCCTGGGCATACACACTGAGGAAACCAGATCTGAAAGAGACACGTGCACCCTAATGTTCATCGCAGCACTGTTTATAATAGCCAGGACATGGAAGCAACCTAGATGCCCATCAGCAAACGAATGGATAAGGAAGCTGTGGTACATATACACTATGGAATATTACTCAGCCATTAAAAAGAATTCATTTGAATCAGTTCTAATGAGATGGATGAAACTGGAGCCCATTATACAGAGTGAAGTAAGCCAGAAAGATGAAGACCAATAGAGTATACTAACGCATATATATGGAATTTAGAAAGATGGTAACGATAACCTAATATGCAAAACAGAAAAAGAGACACAGATGTACAGAACAGACTTTGGGACTTTGTGGGAGAAGGTGAGGATGGGATGTTCAGAGAGAACAGCATTGAAACAAGTATACTATCAACGGTGAAACAGACCACCAGCCCAGGTTGGATGCATGAGACAAGTGCTCAGGGCTGGTGCACTAGGAAGACCCGGAGGGATGGGATGGGAGGGAGGCAGGAGGGGGAATCGGGATGGGGAACACATGTAAATCCATGGCTGATTCATGTCAATGTATGGCAAAAACCACTACAATATTGTAAAGTAATTAGCCACCAACTAATGAAAAAAAAAAATGAAAAAAAAAATGAAAAAAAAAAAAAAAAAGAACAACTGCAGTGACATGACCAAACTGGGCCCATATGGAACACGCCAGAAGATTAAGCATATTTTTACTCCAAAGGAAAGTCTTTAATATCTAGCTAGGCTTGGCAGCAGCATTTTTCTTTTAGAATAAATGGCTGTGGTTCTCAATTGGCTGATCATGATTAATCAAAGAATCTTTGAGGATAATTTTGCATTTCTAGCTCTATGAGCACTATCCAGGGGGCATCTTGTGCCTGGTGGAGCTGGTGATTGCCATATAGTCCCTCTTTGATTTCAGGAGTGGGCTGGCCTTGGTGAAACTCTGAATCCTATCTGTACTCAGACTCAGCTCTCTCTCTTCTCTTGGTTTTAGTTTATATACATGTCATCTGGTGAAGGTTTTATTTCCACAATTTTCTGTAGAAATCTACTTCCTTTGAAAGAGCGGATAAAAAGATAAACATCTGCTGAATGAAAAGTAGTTCCTCCTCAGTAGGAAGACAACTTCAGGGAGATGGCTCATATCAGTAACACTGGCAGAGAGGTAGAGTGGAAGAGGGGAAAGAATGTGGGCTTTGGAGTTAGAGTGACCAGGGTATGAATTTTGATTCTGGCACCCAAGACCTAAGCACATCATAAGATTTCTCTAAATCTCTGCTCCTTCTTCTGTATCAAAGAGTTCACAATAGCTACCTCTTTGGATTATTTGTAATTTATGTGTAATAAGGTTGCAAAATTGGATTCATCCCACAACTCAGACATGTAGAGAAAAATGTAGTACTTTCATTTTATTTCATATTAATTTGCTCTTTGTTCTGAGCCCTCATTCATATTTAAAGGAAAAAGAAACAAATAACAAATACCTACATGAAAGTAACAGTAACAGATAAACTCTCACATATTGCTGACTTCATCTAGAAAGTAAAACATATTTCTCTCTCATGCAAGAATCCACTATGGATGTGGTTTAGTGACTACCAAACAGTAACTCAGAGATCCAGGCTCCCTCGTCTTTTATCTCTACCATCTTCAGCAGTCTCATGGTCACTCACTCTAGACATAAACCTCTAGCTGGTGGGTGAGGAAAAGGAATTAAAGAGGGCATACTGACACTTAACCAACCAGGTCAGGAAGGAATACCTGTTACTCATCATTACTGACCGTAAGAATGCAATCACTTACATTTCAATGATGATAACTATTCAAGTGCTTCACCCAGATGTAAGAGGAGCTAGGAAGACATCTCCCAACTACGTTCCTACAATATGGAAGGGTAGCACAGATGTTTGTCATGAATCATCTCTCCCAGAGTCTACCCTCAAATATCCAAGCACACCTTTCATACAAAACACACTCACCACCTCAAGAGAGACAATTCACTGTTCTCCTGGTTACTGCGGCTAGCTCAGGATCCAGGGTTTCTGAATGATACAATCAACACTCCATCAAGAGGATACGTTGCTTCATTTGATCTGGCAACTTATACACTAAAAACAAATTATCTAAAGTGTATGTCTTAGTTGCTCAGTTGTGTCTGACTCTTTGTGACCCCATGGACTGTAGTCCTCCAAACTCCTCTGTCCATGGAGTTCTCCAGGCAAGAACACTGGAGTGGGTTGCCATTCTCTTCTCCAGGGGATCTTACTGACCCACTGGTTGAACCTGGGTCTCCTGCATTGTAGACAGATTCTTTACTGTCTGAGTCACAAAGGAAGCCCATCTAAACCTCCCCTCATTCTCTCAAACCAACATACTTACTCAACCAGTATACAATGAAGGAAGACAGGATAACAGCCTCAGGAACTTCCTTGAACAATAGTGGGATATATGTGGAGGATGCCTGTCTCCAGCAGTGATAACACCCTGCCAGGCAGACACTGGTAAGGCCCACTCTGTGGAGACAGGAGAGTTCCTTGACTAGACCCTCGTCTGCTCTCTGGGAAGAGCCCCTAGTCCATTGCTCTCGGTGCTCCCAGGATCCACCTCCCTGGAGATTATCCCGTGTTTATTACTCTCCATGCTCACCTTTGGAGTGAGCCCTGGGAATTATGCCCCTAGTCCCAGGGCTTACTTCAAAGGCAGACAGAGGGAATCATAAAATGAGAAAGTGCCTTCCTCAGTGACTCAGTGGGCTTTCCAAGTGGTGCCAGTAGTAAAGAACCCGCCTGCCAATGCAAAAGACATAAGAGAAGTGGGTTCGATCCCTGGGTTGGGAAGATCCCCTGGAGGAGGGCATGGCAACCCACTCTCGTATTCTTGCTTGAAGAATCCCCATGGACAGAAGAGCCTGGTGGGCTGTAGTCCAGGGTTACAGAGTCAGACACAACTGAAGGGACTTAGCAGGCCGCAAACACAGTGGCTCAATACCGTCATGCTATTTGCCAGTGATGCAAATTTGGAGGCCCAAAGGTTCTTTAAGTCTTGATTAGTCAAAGGCATACATCTTAGGCAGTATAATTATCTTAAAAACTGAGTAGATTAAAAAAAAATAATAATTTGTTTTCAGATAGTGCTATGTGATAGTAATCACACTCAAGAGTTCTTACCTAGACATAATTAAAATCCAAACACAGATGTTTTTGTCTCTTCACCTCCATACCTCCCTCTCTTATCTAGTTGTTTATTATAGTTTTGAGGTTATCAGGTTTGGAATGATGCTTAATTCCTTCCCTGTACCATTTAGAGACCTCTTCAGGTCCCAGAAAATTGGAGGCACAGGCAATGGGGGAACATGAGTTTTTTCACCGGTCCTGAGAGCATGAGGAATCCTTCTGCTTCATTAGTGCTTTAGAAGAGTAAGTACCCTTCTATGGGATTGGTGATCCCATTAAATAATGACCACTTAAAGAGAAAGGATGAAATTTTAAATTTTGTATCTTCAGCAACTTTGTCCTGAGCACATACGAAATGCCTAATAATGTATGTAGGACAAATGCATATGAAATTCTTTCATTAGAGCAATCAGAATATATCTTTAGTTCAGTGACTTTCAAAGTATGATCCTTGGACTAGCAGGACATGATCTGGGGACATGTGAGAAAAACAAATTCTGGGCCCCACTTCCGATCTACTGAATCTGAGGTAGGACCCCTAAATCTTTAATAAAACTTTCAGAGAGTTCTGTGGCACTCTAAAGCTTAAGAACCAGTACACTAGTTCATTAGCTTTTTTCTAAGAATGTCTGGGCTTAAAGCCTTTATCTGCAAAGAAGTTAAAACTGCTTTTTCCTCTTAAAGTGAAAGCCTATTGAATTTGATAAGCAAGGAATTTCCTTAGATATTTAAAAATATTGTTAATATGGGGAGCTGCATGTAAAGATTCCATGAGTTTGCGAACAATGTGTTTTGAACCCTGACTTTCTGTAACTTTTCCAGAGATATCCTGTCATTGTTTCATGTACAGGATTTCCATGAAGAGTTAATGAAGTTCAGAGAACAGGTCAATAGCAGGATACAGTCTCAGATTACTCAGGCAGAGAGTCCACTGCCCCTCCCACTGCCACTCCCATCACACTTCATTGTATGCTGCTCTGGTGACTTCCTCATCCAGGGTCCCTACAACCTCACACCTTTCACTTATCATGAATTTGAAGTCTGAATCATTTTTACACCATCCACTGAAGAGACTATTGCCACCTAGAAGGATTACTGTACCTTTTTATTTTCAATTTTATTTAACAGATAATATTGAAGTTATCAATTTTTTCTAATAAAGTCAAATTATCTAATAGTCTATTTAACTAGTAGGCTAAATTTAAGATTACCTAGTACAATTTTATCTGAGACACATGGCTTCAATTTACTCAGCACTGAATGTCATTCTGAGCTGACTTTATGACAGCTAATCAATATCTCTAATAGGAAACTTCGTGATGCCATCATTTCTTCAAAGTAAATGTCCTAGAGTAATACAGCAGTGTCTAACATGATTTAAGCAAATATTTCAACTACAGTGGTTGAAAATGTGTAAATACACTTTGCTTTGCTTTTATTATTCTTAGGTGAAAATCGTCCAGGATTATCCATTTCAGCCAAAAATACTTCGACGGTTTTGAACTTTTCCCTCTGAATCCCCATGTAAGTTGAGGGGAGTGACTGATGGCTTGTTTACCCAGCAACCCTTGTAAATATTACAATCAGCATTGCCTGAAGTAAGTAATAGGTAAAACTAACTATAGAACCTAAGCTTTCTTGATGGTACCCAGAAAGTTTCTCAGATTTTAATGTGTATATGTGCTGGTCACACAAAGATCATCTTAAAATGGAGATTCTAATTCAGTAGGTCTGGAGTGGCACTAGAAATTCTGCCTTTCTAATAAACTGATGTTGATGCTGCCAATTCACAAACCACACTTCTGTGTGGGCAGTCACCAGAAGGCACATATTGGGAAAGGAAGAAAACCAAATGCAAAATAATTTATAGGGAGCTATTCTGTCCTGCTCACATTCTTTATCAGAAGATAAATAGTTATTTAAAAACATTTATGTCCAGACAGGACACTGCCATTGAATTACTCTTACAAACTTAGAATTTCTGTTATTTGATGGTTTGCTGCAACAAATATTAATTTTTATTTGGTTTTGGTTGCATGTGTGCTTAGTAGTATCTGACTGTATGGGACCCCAAGGTCTGTAGTCTGCTAGGCTCCTCTGTCCATGGAATTTTCCAGGCAAGAATACTGGAGTGGGTTGCCATTTCCTACTCCAGGGGATCTTCCTGACCCGGGGATCTACCCCTGTCTCTTGTGTCTCCTGCGTTGGGGCAAGCAGATTCTTTATCACTGCGCCACCCAGAAAGTCCAATTCATATTTAGTTTGTATTTATTAACTATCCAACTTTTAAGAATTTTTGAAGTAGTGTATTTTGATGGGGACAATTTTTTATATTTCTGGCCAATGTAGAATGAAAGGATGCCTACTTTTCACTTCCTTACTAATATGGAAAGGAAGGTGAGTATAGGATGACTAGAGATGGCAGATTCATTTTCAAGCTTAGAAGAGTAAGTAGCACATAGATCGTTGGCTATAGATTATTCATTGGCCCTGTAAGAACTAGAGGAGCAGTCACTCATTCTGAAGTGCAAGCTATTTTTTTCCATAAGCACGACATGCTTTCTCTCCAACAATCCACACTTTAATGAAAACAAAGTGATGTTTTCACAGAAAATTCTTTCCAGCACACATCTTGGCCAGTTTTACTTGGGCTTCCAGGTATTTCTCATTTCTCGGTCATTCCAGCAGAGGTCATTCTGTTTTCTTACCTTCACAGACTTCCCACCTTCCTCTGCCCTCCCCTTCGGGTTCCTCCTGATGATCCTGATTGAACAATGAGCAGTCAGCTTGGACACTCCTCTTTCTTGGTAATTATTTTACTTGTTATTTTGGGCTTCCATGGTGGCTCAGATGGTAAAGAATCCGCCTGCAGCAGGAGACCTGGGTTGGGAAGACCTGGGTTGGGAAGATGCCCTGAAGAAGAGAAAGGCTACCCACTCCAGTATTCTGACCTGGAGAATTCCATGGACTACATGGGGTTGCAAAGAGTCAGACACGACTGAACGACTTTCAGTCACTGTTATTTTTAACTTGAGAAAACCACCTGGTTGGACTCTGGTCTATTAGCCAGGCAGAAACAGCTGCTCTTGGGGGTCACCACAGCCATGACACAGCCTGCTGGGAAACAGAGTCATGTGCAGGAGCTTGGCGTGGGGTCAGCTTGGACCCCAGACCTTGCTGACAGTTCCTCTTCACTGTGGTTTGCTGGCAATATGAGCAGGCGCTGCACCAGCCCAAAGAGAATCCTGCTGTTGTACTGCTCTGTCTCCTCAACACACACATGCGTGAGCGCATACACACACACACACACACACACACACACACACTTATATTCACTCTCCTTGGAATAATAAAGGAAGTCTTGTGAGGAGATTGGCTGCATGCCATGTTACCATAGGCTATACCGTAGATACTTTGGATAAAGCTTGTAAAGGAACATATGGACCTCATGAAAGAAACACCTGCTTGTTCAAAGTGGAAAACAAAGAAATAAAAGTTGTCCCACTGTTCACTGGAACCCCTAGAAGGAAAGCTGACTGTGATTAAATGAAGAAGCACGCTGGAGGCTCCATTCTGACTGTATCCTTTCTGCCAAGGCATCTCTATTCCCTTGGTTTTTAAACAGATGTCATTAAGGATGTGCTCTGTGTTTAGATTTAGGAAACATATTTAAGAAGTTCTCATACTAAGCAGGTTCCAAGATTAAGTAGCTCATCTCCTTCCAACAAGGATTGATTTTTAAACTCAAGATTTAGATTTGCATCAAACAACCAATAAGGTTAAGATTTTCAATAAGATCCTTGCACCAGCTCCCAGAGTGTGGGGCATTTTGAAAGAGAATTAGGAACTGAAAACAATTCATCATTGCTTTCAAAAGTACAATTCTAATACCCAGAAATAATTTGGTAGACAGAAAGTCTGGAATAACTTAACATCAGTTCCACCAATGAACACTCAGGATTGATCTCCTTTAGGATGGACTGGTTGGATCTCCTTGCAGTCCAAGGGACTCTCAAGAGTCTTCTCCAACATCACAGTTCAAAAGCATCAATTTTTCGGCACTCAGCCTTCTTCACAGTCCAACTCTCACATCCATACATGACCACTGGAAAAACCATAGCCTTGACTAGACAGACCTTTGTTGACAAAGTAATGTCTTTGCTTTTTAATATGCTATCTAGGTTGGTCATAACTTTCCTTCTAAGGAGTAAGTGTCTTTTAATTTCATGGCTGCAATCACTATCTACAGTGATTTTGGAGCCCAGAAAAATAAAGTCAGCCATTGTTTCCACTGTTTACCCATCTATTTTCCATGAAGTGATGGGACTGGATGCCATGATCTTAGTTTTCTGAATGTTGAGCTTTAAGCCAACTTTTTCACTCTCCTCTTTCACTTTCATCAAGAGGCTCTTTAGTTCTTCTTCACTTTCTGCTATAGGGGTGGTGTCATCTGCATATCTGAGGTTATTGATATTTCTGCCAGCAAGCTTGATTCCAGCTTGTGCTTCTTCCAGCCCAGCGTTTCTCATGATGTACTCTGCATATAAGTTAAATAACGGTGACAATATACAGCATATGTATGTATATATGTGTATATATATATATATATATATATATATATATGTAGTGTTGGAGAAGACTCCTGAAAGTCCCTTGGACAGTGAGGAGATCAAACCAGTCAATCTTAAGGGAAATAAACCCTGAATACTCATTGGAAGGATTGATGCTGAAGCTGAAGCTCCAGTATTTTGGTCATCTGATGCAAATAGCTGACTCATTGGAAAAGTCTCTGATGCTGGGAAAGATTGAGGGCAGAAAGAGAAAAGGGCATCAGAGGATGAGATGGCTGAATGGCATCACCAGTGCAATGGACATGAACTTGGGTAAACTTTGGGAGATGGTTGGGGACAAGGAGACCTGATGTGCTGCAGTCCTTGGGGTTGCAAAGGGTCAGACACAGTTGGGTGACTGACCAACAACAACAATATGAATACATATACGTAGTATAATCTAGTTTTTATAAATACAATTATATATTTACAGAAACATAGTACTTGTCCATGTAGTAAAATATGTGAAATTATATAAAATAAACTTTTTTTCTGAGGAATGGGATTCTGTTCTCTTAGTCGCTCAGTCATGCCCTACTCTTTGCGACCCCATAGACTGCAGCCCACCAGACTCCTAGGTCCACGGGATTTTCCAGGCAAGGATTCTGGAGTGGTTTGCCATTCCCCTCTCCAAGGAATGAGATTAAGGATGTTCTATTTTCTTTTTGTTGAACTGTACTTTCTGATTTTTCTGGGGCTGGCATGACTCATGTAATAAAGCAACAGCAAAGAATAAGAGGAGGGAAATGGGGTACTAACCTTATTTCAGGATAATTTAGGCCTGCTCTTTCAGGTCACATCAAGAGGTCCTGGAGCTCATGAAGGTGGGCAAACACTGATGTCATGACTCTTCCCTGCCAGGACACACTCTTGGATCTGTTAGGGACTCTATTGAGAGCAAACTGCTGTTTGTGAGCCCAATCCAGCCAAAAGCCTGCTCTGCAAATGAAGTTAGACTGAAACACAGTTACATTTATCTATTTATGGCTGGCTGTGGTTGTTCTTATGCTACAACAGCAGAGTTGAGTAGCTGCCATGCAGACTTTGTGGTCTTGCAAAGTCTAAAATATTTACTATTTGGTCCTTTACAGAATGTTTTTGACTCCTGATCTAGAGCATGTCTTAGGGCAAAGAACTTCTAAACTGTTCTGATTGTGTTCAACATGGAACCCACCTACTCCAACTGGTCTGCAAACCTATGTTGTCAAAATCTGAGAGGTATCATTAGGCTCTTTAGCCTCAAAATTTTCCATATCATTTGAAATACCATTGTTCCAAATAAATTCAATTCATGTGTGTCTGAGTTAATTGAACATAATTCAACTAAATGTGCTTTCGGAAGATTTGTTTAATGTTCAAAAGAAGCACTCACACCATTCCCAGATCCTAGAAGCTGTGTTTCTGCTGGAGGAAGTGAACTTCAGAACCCCCAAAATGAGTTGAAATTAAACTCAAGATAGACAAGGTCAAGTATGCATGAGTATTTCTGCTGTTTCAAAAGATGATGGTTTGAGTAAGGATGAGCCCTGATAAAGATGGCTTGAAAATCTTTAAAATTTGAGTGTCACAAGTTTTTATTCTCAACACCAAGACACGCCCCTCCATCAAGTTTCTTCTCTGCATCTTATTTATTATAGCTCAAGCACAGACATCAATAAAACACTGGATGTCAAAGTATTCACTTAAAACCTACCTATTCTCCTTGAGAAGTCTGCTTCAATTTCAGTGTAGACAACCAGAGGGAAGTAAACTCAAATTTACTATTCACAAGTCCAAGCTCTAAGAATCTCCATCAAGTCTGACAAAATGCATTGCTCACCCACATGTGTTGAGGCTATTAGATACTCAAACAAAAGACCAGTTCAACATCTAAGATGCTTCTAAATTGATAAATTTTGGGGTCCACAGTTCAACTTCCTTTGTAGTATATATAAACCACCCTGAAAGACAATGACCTCTTGCTCCTCCCTGCTCTATTTTATTATGACTTTCTTTGCATAAGCATTTTCTTATCTTATCAGAAGGTTTGTTCCAAGCCTGCTGAGAGGAAGATTTAGCATCTGAGCTTAGCCTTCTATAGTAATTATCTGTTAGCCAAGGTATTAACCTCCCCCTCAATAGCCTTTAGTTGATACAAAAGTAAGAAGATTGCTACAGAAAATCTAGGAAGACTTCCATGGAAATATTAAGGTAGTATCCAGAGTCCTTATGGTTTAGAAACTTAAAATTTAACATGAAATTATTAAAAATAATTTTAAAAAATAACAGATTTGCATTAAGCTATGCAGTTGATGTGAATTATCTCATATAGTCTTCCCACTCTTTTATGAGGAAATTTCTATTATTGTCTGAAGTTTAGATTCATTAAGATTATTAACTTTCTCAAGATTTTAAGTTAGTAAAAGGTAGAGCAAGAACTCAAAGCCAGCTCCATGTGATCACATTACCAGTGTTTTACTGTCTCCCACCTCCCCACCTTTGCACTTTCCCATGTGTTTCCCTTCTGGCTGACTCCATATTTTCTTTCTGTTATACAAGACTTGTCTATTAATTTTTAGAAAAAAATTAAAATGAAATAACCTGAGTATGGAGGTAACTGGGTAGGTTTAAGGTAAGTTAAGAGTATTTAGATAAACTCATGATTTCATGATATTGGAACAGAGTGTTAACATGTAGGGAGAGGGAATGCCTCAGAAAAATTTGATCTTAAACATTTTTGAAACTTAAAAGTAGTCATTTAAAAAATAACAAGTAATTCTTTTCTTTTCAGATAGAGCCTAGAGTTAATCTTTCTTTTGGAAAATTTACTTAAATGGACATTTAGAGTTTTTTCCATTCTTGCAATTATGGAATTATGCAATTCCATAAATGCATCATCTATGCCTACATGGTATGGTGCATTCTTGGTTGCTAGGTATATGTGCAACAACGCACTTGATGATAAGAGCTTAGGAGAGGTAATCTGATTCACACTTCATCGTCTCTTTGTGCTACACTAGAGAAAAAAGTGAATCTGGTGCTGTGCAACCTGAGTGGGGTTATTTGTATTTATTCCAGATGAAATAAACCATATTATAGGGCAAAATACTCTTTCATTATTGAGGCTGTTTTGCCGAGACTGTGGGGTCAGGTCGGGCCAATATACGTGAGAGGTGGAATTTCACTTTTCCAGATTTTCCCACCGTAATTTGCCCTGGGAAAGGGTTAACGATGACGTGGGTCTGGCTTTGGGGGAAATGGCCTTCTTTATTCCCCTTTGGGGTCCAGATGTTAACCGGCTCTAGAGGCTAAGGCAGCACATTGCTTGCAGTGTTCATGATGGTGGACGAGTGTCTCTCTGTCTCTGGTAGCCGCATGTGAGGAGCTGATGGGTTCCCTTACCTACTGCTCTCCACCCGGGTGCCCTTTCCCAATAAAATCTCTTGCTTTGTCAGAAAAAAAAAAAAAAAGAATTAGAATGTCGGTTTGGATTCCAGGAATAGCCACATCTAATGGCAAATTCAAGGGGCTATCTATAAGATTTTGTTTTCAAGGCTTCAGTAAATTCAGTGGCCCTGTGAGCAATTGCAGAGGGACCACCTCTGAATGTGACATGGTGTTCTTCCTTGAAGTGGTGTGGATGTATGTTGGGCAGGTATAATATGGGGAGTGGAAACCATCACCCTGCAGCCTGGATTAGCCAAGCAAAACTATTGCAAGGATCAACTATGGTTAATATGGCAAGATGAATAGAGGAGGAAGAACCAAAGAGATTTGATCTGAAATGTGCATGAGATGGCACCACGGGGGTCCCTAGAAACAGCCTGGAGATACTTTGGGGAGGAGACATTCTCTAACAATCGGGTGACTGGACTATGTTGAAAACAAAAAAGAAATGAAAATTATCATAGACCATTGAGACCTGGGATTTATGTATTGTAAGGTGACAGTAAAACAGCATTGTTTTTTTTAAATTGAGGTACAATTGATTTACAGTATTAGATTAGTTTCAGACGCATAGCATAGTGACTCGATATTTTTATAGATTATACTCCATTAAAAGTTATTACAAGATAATGGCTGCAATTCCCTGTGCTATACAATATATCCTTATGGCTTACCTATTTTATACATAGTAGTCTGTATCTCTTAATCCCCTAGCTCTGTTTTGCCTCTCCCCTCTTCCCTCTCTTTAGCAATAGGCTGCTCTTTACCGAAGACTTCTGCTACTGTGGTGGCAAGCCCTGGGTAGCCTGTACCTGACTTCTGTCAGGCCCAGTGGCTGACTTCTTCACTCAGGGGTCATTGTGTTCAATGCTATATAAGGAGGAAAACTACTTAATAGGATAACTGGAAACATACTTCCAAATGAAGACCAATCTATCTCCCACATCCATGTAGTGACCTCATGGGGGTTCCTACAAACAGCCTGGAGATACTTTGGGGAGGGGACAATCACCATCAGTTAACAACCACTGGACTATGTTAAAAATAAGCCAATAGAAAGTGACAACTTATTTGGTATTCATCGACTGTTGAGACCTACCACCCTCCATGGGATTTAAAAAGAAAAAGAAAAAAAGGACAGGGAACTCCTTCAAAGAAGCCAGTGTTCTTTGTGGTATATATGTATATATAAATGTGACATATACGCTTGTGTGTGTATGTGTGTGTGTGTATATGCACATATATTCAACCATAAAAAAGAAAGGCAATCTTGACATTTGCAAAACACAGACGGACCTTGAGGTCCATTTATTTCACTTAAGTGAAATAAATTAGACAAAGGCAAATACTATATAATCTCACCTATATGTGGGGTCTAAAAACAGTTTGGTGGTTACCAGAAGCAAGGAATAGGGGCTGGTGATGGAAACTGGTGAAGGAAGTCAACAAAGTTATAAACTCCCATTTATGAAATAAATGTTATGGAGATGTAATGCGTAACATGGTGACTATAGTTAATAATACTGTATTCCACATTTGAAAGTTGCTAAAAATCTTAGATTTTATCACAAGAAAAAAAATTATTGAAGTTATATGTGGATGAATATTAAATATGTTACAGGGGAAAGCCAGTTCTGACTCCATGTTGAAACTGTTTCTTTGATTTGCTTTCCACTGCTTTTGTTATTATAATGACACATAATGGCCTGCTCAGAGAATCCTGCCCCTCTGCCTGACTGTTAAGCTAACTTGCCTTTGTTCAGAACCCTATCTGCCTGTAGATGGCAGGAACGAAGAAATTAACACATACCCCTGACTGAGACTTGCCATTCTAGGAGATATTTGTAAGATTAATGGCGTTTGCACTTTGTTTCCTCACCTCCCCTCATCTCTGATCCATAAAAGAATCTGGAATCCAGACCCCATAAGATGGTTATATTGAGACATTAGTCTGCCATCTGCTCAAGTTGTATTACTTACTTCAACACCTCATTTCTGATTCATTAGCCTGTCATGCAGCAAGCAGAGGGAGCTTGCACTCAGTAACAAATAGACTTATTGTGATGATCATTTTGCAATATATACAAGCACAGAAACATTACAATTGTATACCTGGAACTAATATAATGCTATATGTCAACTATACCACAATTTTAAGAAAAGAAACCAATGTTCCAATGCAAACGTACCCCCTTCATTCCATGCCTCTTCCCCCAGACTCCTCTTCCACAGAGATTTATGTAAAACACTCCTTACACTCAATGAGTTTGAGAATAAGGAATTTTTATTACTGTGTCAGAAAACTGATTACAGATTCCATGTGATATGTGTTGATATCTTTCATTAGTTTTTTCAGTAAATATTTATGAAACCTCTCTTTTTACTAAGTACTACAATTAGGGATTAGGAGATCACAGTATTTGCTTTCATGTTGCTTATAGGCTGTTTCTGAAAAGATTTAAGACAACATATATGAGTGACTATAACACAAAACAAGGCAATTTGGGATCACAATATAACACAATATGTGATCACAATTTGGGATCATAGCAAGATGGGGAAAAAATGGATGGTACTGATTTCCTGAAGGAAACTGCTTTCCACTCAGGCTTTGAATTTCTTTCTATGGATTCTGAGCATGTAGAAGGAGTTAGGGAGAGCAAATGCATTGCATATATTCTGTAGATGTTTTCTTTTCAACTGGGGCTAAATTTGAAATTTTCCTATAGGTTTTCATATAAGAGAATTGAGAGAATCAATTCCTAGGCAGGTTGATAAGAAGTCTGGGGGTTCCCAAGGAGAGAAGGGTCTGGAATTCTCAAGGAGGAGGAAAGGACAGACTTTTTTTTGTCTACATTCCTTAGTCTTAGTCAATTACACAACTCAGTTTAAACTCTGTACTGGGGGTTATACAACAGCAGTGTATCCTGCTTGAGGACAGTTACTCCTTCCTGAAAACCTTCTGACTAATCCTGATATTTTAGAATGTATATTTTGGGAGTGGGTCTGGTAGGATCTTTTTATTGTTAAATTCGAATCTTGTTTCCTAAAATGTAAATTGTGGGAGTGGGTCTGGTAAAATTTTCACAAACTTGAGACATTCTTTTGATTCATTGTAATAACTAATTAAAAGGTATATAAAATGTATATAACTCCATTGCTAACATTAGCGAGGGGGCACTCTCTGTCTGCCTTCTGATGTCTGTGTCAGAAGCTTTCTCTATCTCTTTTATACTTTAATAAAACTTTATTACACAAAAGCTCTGAGCAATCAAGCCTTGTCTCTGGCCCCGGATTGAATTCTTCTCTTCCAGAGGCCAAGAATCCTGGGGTCTTTTGTGGTTAGGCAACAAAATTTTAGAATCTGAAAATCAAGGAGGATGTTCTGTTCAAGTGTAGCTTTGTAAAACATAAAAAAATTGAAGCAAATAATTTTTCTGAGCCCCCCATTTTTTTTCCTGTTATGACTTTATAAAAGGATACAGAGCTATAATGCAAGGAACTTAAAGTATATGCCTCAGAGCAATTAAAAAGTTGTTAGAATTTCTCTCAAATATGAGCTATTTTCAGTATGTTCACCAGTTGGTGTCCTATCCATCTAACAGTCTTTCAGCTAAATACCTGATGTACCTGGAGTAAGAACAGCAAAGCTTTAATGTGAAGATTTGAAGAATGGACTTTGCCTAGAATGTCTCCTACCATTCAACATGGACCTTGTCCCCACCAAGTAACATATGTATAGAACCTATATCTATCTCATAAAAAAGATCTTTGGATTTCCCCTGGCAATTGCATAGTTGTTATTTGAACTTCAAAATTCTATTATGAATGCAAGTGAAAAAAACATGTTAGGCTTATGATAATGATTGATTGCTTCAGCTATTAACAGCAAACAAACAGAAATACAAAACCATAACTCCAAACCTAAATCTTTAGTTTGGCCCCTGTGGAACATTTAACTCCACAGAAAGATGGCTTTATCTTCTCCTTGAGTCTGCTAGTATGAATAGATTTCAAAATACTCTACCCTCTCTACCCATGTAGCTAAAAAAAAAAAGCAAACTTGATTCACTGATGAGATTTTTAAGCTTGTGAATGCCTACAAAATACTAGTTTTGTGGTAGTTGATTTAGAGAAATGTCCTCAGATAATAATTAGTCCTGTAGTTCTACCTGCTTATCACATATGCTTCTGTTTCTGAGAAAAAGAAGCAATGTTTTAAATTCTTTCCTGTATTTCAGGCACTGTGATAGGTATTGAGCATATAATGGATGGAAAACTCACCTCCTGTTCACCCAAAACTTAAAGTTACCATCCAACTTGCTATAATCAGAAGTGTGGCTTGAATTTCTCCTAAGATTAAAAAGAAGTTGAGCCAAAGTAGCCAAACTTCTAATTTTTAATTATCATGAATAGACCTGTTCTGGGATATAGCAACAAAATAAAGTTACCAACACAATCACAGAGTCCACCAATTCCAGTTTATTAGCTATGCCCAGGTCCTTTCAAAAATGTTTCCTTCTTGTCCCCAAGAAACCATCTCTTTCTCTGATCCCTAGCCTTTAAAGAAAGTGGGGGAGGGGGCTTGCCTGATTGGTTCTGGAGCTCATTTCCCTGCTTGAACAGATCTACTCTTCTGGCAGTTCTTTGGGTCAATGCACGGCCCCTTTTGGGTTGAGACCCTCAAACAATCTGTACTTCCCTAGCCTGGCTCAATTTTTCAGTCTGATGCCCTCCAGGTGTTGCCTTTCTTAACTCAATTTGTTGTATAATCCTTAAGTGCTTGTAAAAAAAACAAAACAAAAAACCCTCTTTACACACACACACACACACACACACACACACATTCCCTACCTCCCTGATGAGCCTTCTTTGCTCCACAATAAATTAGGATACACAAGTATATATGTTTTCATGATATATCAGAAGTAAATAATGAAGCATGCAGTTCATGTAAAAATATTCCTACCAAGCACTGTATGTTCATTTTGTCTGGGATGAATTTTTAAGTAAGGTTTTAGAGATGTGGGGAAGACTAGAAGGGAGAAATAGTTTCTGGCACAAAATCCAAGAATGGGAAATGGAATGGAAGTGATTTAAAACACATGATTTCATTTTCCATGAGCTTTGGAGATAAAAACTATTATGTCTCTTTATTTTAGGGTCAGAAAAATGACACATTTCACCAAACAAAAAGGCAACAGGAAAACATTTTTAAAGAGATAAAGATTAAAGAAGAAAGCAACTGAACGACAGTATTGTTTTTGGTTTTGCTTTTAAGAAAAAAGTAAAGCAGAAAGATAGCTGCAGGTTGTTATATAATTAGCTGATAAATTATGCCTCGGAAGAGAAATCTATGATTTAGGAAAATGCTTATAAGAATTTCTTCTTATAATCTGACCTGACCACTCTCTTCAGAGCACACTCTATCTCTCCTTCAATCAGCAGTGGCTCCATCAAAGTCGGCTTCGTATAAATATTAACTCATCTTCAAAGAAACATGCAAGTACTCAATTCAAACCTATTTGGCTTTTCTAGGCAGGCAATGGATTATAACTATCTGCTTGGTTCCCTTTCGCTGCCTCCCTGTGACCTTCAGAACTGAGATAAGTAAAACCCTAGAAGTTCAGCCTTGACCAGTTTCTCAGTCTTCTCTGGTCTTCCTAGCCTTGTAAGGAGCCCGAAGCTAACAGCACTCTCTCAGCTTCTGTTCAGAATTGCTGCAGGTCTGGATCTGACCATAGAGTCTAAGAAAGAATCGGGATTCATAAGTTACTTCCTTGTCCCTCCCATTTCATTAAATGTTCCTGTTGACTAAAACAACAACAAAAAAGCATAATCTAAAAGTTGAGAATTATGTTTATTTGGCAGACTTGCTGAGGACTTAAACCTGGGAAACAGACAGCTCTGAGGGCTGCTCCAAAAAGGTAAGGGAGGAGCCAGCATATATAGGAGTTTTAGAAAAAAGATTAATTACTGTTGGTTAAAGAAAAGCAGACACCTCAAGTTAATTAATTTTGTACTTTTCTATGCATGGGAAGATGCAAGAATCTGGGCTCACTGAGATCATTCCTTTGATATGTACGTTAACCATCTAGGACCCATATCCTGCTTAACTCTATCCTGAATCCCTTCAGGCTGCCCAGCTGGGGGCAGTAAACTATTACAGTAAGCAACATACTTTGTTTACTGATATAGCAGGCAGCATTCATTTTCTATGGGGCTTCCCTGATGGCTCAGCAAGTAAAGAATCCCTGTGTAATTCAGGAGACCTAGGAGAAGAGGGTTCAGCCCCTGGGTGGCGAAGATCCCCTGGATGAGGAAAGGACAACCGACTCCAGTACTCTTGCCTGAAAAGTCCCAGGGACAGAGGAGCCTTGAGGGCTAAAGCCCACAGAATCGCAGAGTCAGATACACAAACACAAGCATTATTTGTCCACAGCCCTCAACTTCCCTCTTCCCCATATCATTCCACAGGCAGAATTTTACCCACGAGCCCCAACCTCTCTGTGGGTACCTGCTTACCTGCTGACTGAACTTTCTTACATCCAGAAACAGATCCTGCCAGATCCCCACCCACTACTGTGGAATCCTGCCTCTTCTCTAGTGCGAATTTCTCCCAAACCTGCTCTACAAGTTCCTTCCTATCATTTGTTTTGCTTCCCATTTCAGACTGGGTTCCAGATTCCACCTTCTCACACTGGCCTTCTATAGCACCGACAGAGCAACATAACTGGGCCTCCTAGAATCATCGAATCATCAGGCTGAGCTTTGCATTGCTTCCAAAGCCTTGCTGCCAGGGCTTTCTAGGATTAGCCACACTCATAGATATGGAGTGACTCTTAGGGATCATGCTATACAAATAAACAGTCTGAGATCATACACTTTGCTTATACATTTTATATAAAGGAGTTGTTCTTTAGTTGCTTAGTAATGTCCAACTCTTTGCCACCCCATGGACTGCAGCATGCCAGCCTTCCCTGTCCTTCACTCTCTCCTGAAGTTTGCTTAAACTCATATCCCTTGAGTAGGTGATGCAATCCAACCACCTCATCCTCTGTCACCCCCTTCTCCTCCTGCCCTCAATCTTTTCCAGCATCAGGGTCTTTTCTAATGAGTTGGCTCTTCACATCAGGTGGTCCAAGTATTGGAGCTTCAGCTTCAGCATCAGTCCTTCCAATGAATATTCAGGACTGATTTCCTTTAACATTGGTTTGATCTCCTTGCAGTCCAAGGAAGTCTCCAGAGTTTTCTCCAACACCACAGCTCGTAAGCATCAATTCTTTGGCACTCAGCCTTCCTCATGGTCCAACTCTCACATCCACGCATGCATGACTACTGGAAAATCCATAGTTTTGACAATATGGACCCTTGTTTGGCAAGTGATGTCTCTGCTTTTTAATATACTGTTTAGGTTTTTCATAACTTTCTTTCCAAGGAACAAGTGTCTTTCAATTTCATAGCTGCAGTCACCACCCACATTGATTTTGAAGTCTCATACAAAGGAGTACTCAAAGAAGATATATGTGTCACTAGATATATCTGATCCTATGTATCTCCCAAGACCAGCAGCTTCCACTTTAGACTGTAGTATTGTGATTAAAATGCACAGGATGTATTATCTAATATTAAGGGCTATAGAACAATGGAATTAATTGATATTTATTTCCTCTAGGCTGTGGAAATCTGACACATCAAATAAAATTCGCGCACAAGTTGGGGAGAAAAGGTGCTGAGTACTAAAGAACATGTTCCAAATGTTCGGCTTCACACCATCAGAACTACAGGACTCATCTGGGACTCAAGCTGGACTTTGAAAAATCCAAACAAATCCTTTAAACTATATAAGAGAAGAGAAAAGTAAACCAGAAGCAAAGATTCAGAGGGTGTGATCCTTTGGAGGAGCAGAAGCCAGAATGATCCAGACTAATTGGAAAGGGGCTATGTGTTGGATCAAGAGAAGATGCCAGTGAAACTTGTCAGAATTTGTGTTAAAAAAAAGACTCCTATTGCCACAGAGAAGCTGGGGGGAATGCCTCTGGGTTACGAAGAGGAATAAGAACTCATGAGACCAAGTTATCTCTGTGGAGCATCATCTCAAATGTGACACGGAACTCAAACTTCAACCTTCTGAACCTCACTTATTTTTAGTTGCTCCTTTCAGTTCTAAAGCAGATATAAGACAACAAGTGTTGCCAACACTGTGTGTCTATATTAAGAAAGGGATGTAAAACTGAGAGAGTGAACTTCACCTCATTAACTATATCATAGCAACTTATATGCAGAGTACATCTTGAGAAATGCTGGACTGGATGAAACACAAGCTGGAATCAAGATTGCTGGGAGATATACCAATAACCTCAGATATGCAGACGACACCACCCTTATGGCAGAAAGTGAAGAGAAACTAAAGAGCCTTTTGATGAAGGTGAAAGAGGAGAGTGAAAAAGTTGGCTTAAAGCTCAACATTCAGAAAACTAAGATCATGGCATCTGGTCCCATCACTTCATGGGAAATGGATAGGAAAACAATGGAAACAGTGGCTGACTTTATTTTTCTGGGCTCCAAAATCACTGCAGATGGTGATTGCAGCCATGAAATTAAAAGATGCTTTCTCCTTGGAAGGAAAGTTATGACCAACCTAGATAGCATATTAGAAAGCAAAGACATTAATTTGCCAACAAAGGTTTGTCTCATAAAGGCTATGGTTTTTCCAGTAGTCATGTATGGATGTGAGAGTTGGACTATAAGGGAAGCTAAGCACCAAAGAATTGACGCTTTTGAACTGTGATGTTGGAGAAGACTCTTGAGAGTCCCTTGGACTGCAAGAAGATCCAGCCAGTCCATCCTAAAGGAAATCAGTCCTGAATATTCATTGGAAGGACTGATGGTAAGCTGAAACTCCAATAGTTTGGCCACCTGATGCAAAGAGCTGAATCATTTGAAAAGACCCTGATGCTGGGAAAGATTGAAAGCAGGAGGAGAAGGGGACGACAGAGGATGAGATGGTTGGATGGCATCACCAACTCAACGGACATGAGCTTGGGTAAACTCCAGGAGTTGGTGATGGACAGGGAGGCCTGGCGTGCTGTGGTCCATGGGGTCGCAAAGAGTCAGACACAACTGAGAGACGGAACTGAACTGAACATTGTAATAATATATACTGGTCAGTGTCTTTATTTCATAAACTTGATTTCACTGCAGCGTCACGTTTGGTTTGATTTAGAGAAGTAATATGTGTGATCTTGTTTAGGACTAGTCATATGAGTCCCATCTGAACCATCCAAGTTTTGAGTTAATACTAGTGCACCCAGCTTGGTCTCTCACAAGCAGAGAGTAGTTCCTGGATTCCCAGTCGTCAACAGTACCAAGACACACAGGCACAACCCTAGTGCCTGTGTGCCTGTGTGCCCAGTTGCTTCAGCTGTGTTTGACTCTTTGCAACGCTTTGAACTGTAGCTTGCCAGGTTCCTCAATCTTAATACTGGAGTTGGTTGTCATGCCCTCGTCCAGGGGATCTTTCTGAACCAAGGATTGAACTCTTGTCTCCTGTGTCTCCTGCACTGTAGGTGGATTCTTTTCTGCTGTGCTACCAGGAATGCCCAGGTGACCCTAGGATCACAGTCTATTTTCTCTTCTGTTCTCTTCTTTGCCTTAGATTGCAATTGAACTCAAGTGCTCTGCTGAAAACTTGAGTCCGCTGTTGAATCCCAGGCTTCATGCATCAGACTGTGACCCCTGAGTTATTCTCTTGTCAACTCCTCAACCCTGGAAACAGGGCACATGATCTATGACCCAGACTCAGACTAACATCCTAAAAATTGTTGCCAGGAGACTCATTGTTCAGTTGCTCAGTCGTGTCCAACTCTTTGTGACCCCATGGACTGCAGCACACCAGGTTTCCCTGTCCTTCATCATCTCCTAGAGACTGCTGAAACTCATGTCCTTTGAGTCCATCAGTGATGCCATCCAACCATTTAATCCTTCATTGTCCCCTTCTCCTCCTGCCTTCAATCTTTCCTAGCATCAGGGTCTTTTCTAATGAGTCAGCTTTCCACATCATGTGGCCAAAGTATTAGAGTTTCAATTTCAGCATCAGTCATTCCAACGAATATTCAGGGTTGATTTCCTTTAGGATTGACAGGGTAGATCCTTGATGTCCAAAGGACTTTCAAGAGTCTTCTCCAACACCACAGTTCAAAAGCATCAATTCTTTCGTGCTCAATCTTCTTTTTGGTAGAACTCTCACATCCATACATGACTACTGAACAAACCATAGATTTGACTATACCGATCTTTGTCAGCAAAGTAATGTCTTTGCTTTAAAATATGCTGTCTAGATTTGTCATAGTTTTTCTTCCAAGGAGCAAGCATCTTTTAATTTCATGGCTGCAGTCACCATCTGCGGTGATTTTGGAGCCCAAGAAAATAAAGTCTGTCACTGTTTCCTGTTTCCCCATCTATTTGCCATGAAGTGATGGGATAGGATGCCATGATCTTTGTCTTTTGAATGTTGAATTTTAAGCCAAATTTTTCACTCTCCTCTTTCACCTTCATCAGGAGTCTCCTCCACTTCATTTTCTGCCATAAGGGTGGTGTCATCAGCATATCTGGGGTTATTGATATTTCTCCCAATAATCTTGATACCAACCTGAACTACATTCAGCCCAGCATTTCTCATGATGTTCTCTGCATATAAGTTAAATACGCAGGGTGACAATATAAAACCTTGACATACTCCTTTCCCAATTTGGAACAAGCGCATTGTTCTGTGTCCAGTTCTAACTGTTGCTTCTTGACCTGTATGCAGATGTCTCAGGAGCCAGGGAAAGTGGTCTGGTATTCCCATCTCTTGAAGAATTTTCCATGTTTGTTGTGATTCAAACAAAGGCTTTAGAGTAGTCAATGGATGTTTTTTCTGGAATGTTTTTCTGGAATTCTTTCTTTTTCTATGACCCAACAGATGCTGGCAATTTGATCCCTGGTTCTTCTGCCTTTTCTAAATTCAGCTTGAACATTTGGGAGTTCTTGGTTCACACATTGTTGAAGCCTAACTTGGGGAATCCTGAGCATTACTTCACTAGCATGTGAAATGAGTCCCATTGTGTGGTAGATTGAACATTCTTTGGCATTGCCCCTTTTTGGGATTGGAATGAACTGACCTTTTCCAGTCCTGTGGCCACTGCTGAGCTTTCCAAATTTGCTGGCATATTGAGTGCAGCACTTTCACTGCATCATATTCAAGGATTTGAAATAGCATAATAGGAATTCCATCGCCTCCCCTAGCTTTGTTGGTAGTGATGCTTCCTAAGGCCACTTAACTTCTCACTCCAAGATATCTGGCTCTAGGTAAGTGATCACACCATTGTGGTTATCTGGGTAATTAAGATCTTTTTTGTATATTTGCCACCTCTTTTTAGTATCTTCTGCTTTTGTTAGTTTCATACTGCTTTTGTCTTTTATTGTGCCCACCTTTGCATGAAATATTCCCTTGGTATCTCTTTCTTGAAATATATCTAGTCTTTCCCATTCTATTGTTTTCCTCTATTTATCTGCATGGTTCACTTAGGAAGGTTTTCTTATCTCTCCTAAATATTCTTTTGAACTCTGCATTCAGATGGGTATATCTTTCCTTTTCTCCTTTGCCTTTTGCTTCTTTTCTTCTCTCAGCTATTTGCAATGTCTCCTGAGATAGTCCTTTTGCATTTCTTTTTCTTGGGAATGGTTTTGATCACCACCTCCTGTACAATGTTATGAACCTCCACCCATAGTTCTTCAGGCACTCTATCAAGTCTAATCCCTGAATCTATTTGTCACTTCCACTATATAATCATAAGGGATTGGATTTAGGTCATACCTGAATGACCTAGAGGTTTTCCATACTTTCTTCAATTTAAGTCTGAATTTGGCAATAAGGAGTTCATGATCTGAGCCACAGTCAGCTCCTGGTGTTGTTTTTGCTGACTGTAAAGAGCTTCTCCATCTTCTGCTGCAAATAATATAATCAACCTGATTTCCATATTGACCATCTGATGATGTCCATGTGCAGAGTCTTCTCTTGTGTTGTTGAAAGAATATGTTTGCTATGACCAGTGAATTCTCTTGTCAAAACTCTGTTAGCCTTTGTCCTTCTTCATTTTGTACTCCCAGGTCAAACTTGCCTGTTACTCCAGGTATCACTCAACTTCCTACTTTTGCATCCCAGTCACCTATGATGAAAAAGACTTATGTTTTTGGTGTTAGTTCTAGAAGGTCTTGTAGGTCTTCATAGAACTGTTCAACTTCAGCTTCTTCTGCATTACTGGTTGCGATGTAGACTTGGATTGATATGATATTGAATGGTTTGCCTTGGAAGCGAAAAGAGATCATTCTGTCATTTTTGAGACTGCACACAAGTATTGCATTTCAGACTCTTTTGTTGACTATGATAGCTATTCCATTTCTTCTAAGGGATATTTGCTCACAGGAGTAGATGTAATGGTTATCTGAAGTAAATTCACCCATTCCAGTCCATTTTAGTTCACTGATTCCTAAAATGTCAATGTTCACCCTTGCTGTCTCTTGAGTACTTCCAGTTACTTTGATTCATAGACCAGGAGACTTATAGGGCTTTTCTCTCAACATAAATTTACTAACTACTAACTAACCCTAGTAGCAAAGCCTTTAATAGTTAATTTCTCTCGGCCCCAGGAGAATGCTTCTGTTTCTCCCCTTCCCCTAGACTGCAGTGAAGGTTCAAAAATGTTTGCAGCCATGTTCACCATACGGATGACACACTCATGTTATATACACAAGTTGTGATCTCACCACTCCCCATCCTGCTGAAAACCCTCGTCATACCTTGAATTATTTTCCTAGTTGTTGATGAAAGAAAAACATACAACCTAAAAGTTGAGAATTATGTTCTATTTGGTGACCTAACTGAGAACTATGGCCTGGGAAGGCAGCCTCTCAGATAGCTCTAAGGAACTCTTCCAAAGTGGTTAAAGAGAAGCCAGGATATATGAGTTTTTGCTAGGGGAAAAAAAAATTTATAGTCAAACATCAAGAGATAATTGCTAATCACACAGGCGCAAAAAACAGACGTCCCATCCTATGTAGTGCTTTTCTACATATGGGAAGATGGAAGAATCTGGATTCATGGAAATTATTCCTTTGATATGCATGTGTTAGTTGCTCAGTTATGTCTGACTCTTTGCAACCCCATGGACTGCAGCCTGCCAGGCTCCTCCCTCCATGGGATTTCCCAGGCAAGAACATTGGCATGGGTTGCCATTTCCTTCTCCAGGGGATCTTCCCTACCAAGGGATTGAAACTTGCAGGCAGACTCTTTACCATCTGAGCTACCACGTAAATGTTTAAGGCCAGTATCCTCTTTTTCTCTCCAATTGAATTCCCCTCCAGGTTCATGTTTGATGGTTGATGGCTTGATGGCAGGTGACATTCTTTAACTGAAACAGCAGGTGACATTCTTTGTCCATTTAGCATAAAGCCACAAACCAAGCCCATGCCTATTTCTCCCTTAGCTTCTACACATTTCTCTTTGGTTCAGTTGTTGTTTAGCTGCTAAGCCATATGTGGCTTTTTTGTGACCTATGGACTGGAGCCCACCAAGCTCCTAAGTGCATGGGATTTCCAGGCAAGAATACTGGAGTGGATTGCCATTTCCTTCTCTAGAGGATCTTCCCAACCTAGGGATCAAACCTGTGTCTCTGGCATTGGCAGGTGGATTCTTTACCACTTAGCCATCAGGGAAGCCCATTAATTCAGCTGACAAGGATCTTATTTCAACACAGTACAGTATCTCATTGAAACTGAACCCTTATAAAGCCAATTGCTTAGGGTTTGAATACTTCAAATAATTTCAGGCACTTAAAGCCTTGTAGGATAGCTTCACATCAGTAAGACATTCAGACACCACTGTGTCTGAATCCCCAAAATTCTAGCATCTCTCAAAATAGGTGAAAGTTTTCCTATACAAAGTCAAAGATTCAGATCAGACTCTATCACCCTAGCTTTTCAGTGAACACTGGCAGAAATTAAATTACTGTGTCTTGACCTAAAGGAGAGGCTGATGCTCAGCACTTTCCTTTTAGAGCCAGAGTTCACATTTAGAGATGTTCTAATTTCCCTTTTAGAGACATTGCTCCTCGTCGGCAATTCCGGTTCCTGACGAAAGAGTTTTGCTATGTTGCCGGCTGGGATGGAGCTTCCATAGAGCAGCTGGACAAGCACATGTTGATTGCAAGAAGGCAACACCCAGGCTGCTTTTTCAAAGCTTGATTTTGTGATTCCATCAGATCGTTGTGAGGATTCTCAATCATTAATGAGCAAAATGCTCAGGAAATATCCTAATAATTGTGCTATTTGTCTGTCTCTGGACTAACTTCTATAGTCCCATATTAAATGCAGCTTTAAATGGAAACATTGGGAATAGGCTTTTGGGAAAACTCACATATCAATTGATATAGTTTTCTGTGCCTCAGCACACAAGTGTGAATTTCTGGTTTAATTGATTTTTCAATCTATTTGATTTGGATGGTAGAGAAAAGGCAACCATTTACTTTCAAGAAGAACAAATATTAATAGCTGCCTTGCTGGACTTTTTCACATAAGTACATTTTTTTAGAAAAGGAAAATTTCAGCTTTTGATAAAATTATTAGATTGATCATGATATATTTCAATTATTTCACTTTCACATAGTAAAATATTTTACTAAAGATACTGTTTGAATTTGAATAAATCATCTTAAATATAATACTAAAACTATCTTGTAAGCTCTGTATATTATGTTAGCCTTGGAGCATTAAGCTGAGAAAGGGAATTAGTTTGATTTAGATGGCTTAAGCCAAATCCAATTTTTAGATTTGTCTGTAAACACAGAATCATGGACTATTTTTTGAAGACTGCTATGTTTCTATGAAGATGATTTTACCACAATGAAATGACATAAGATAACAAGACAGGGAAAAAGTAAATCTCACATATAAAATTGATCTCGGTATTTATTACCGGTTTGAAACTACACAATCCTCTTGCTAACTTTAAATCCTATTTCCAGTTTAATTTGTTATTATATACCTAAAAGTGGGGCATGATATCACAGAAAGAGTGAAGAGCTAGTAGCTCTGTTTTTGCCTTTATTCACTAGAACAGGTGCTCAATCCCTTTGAATTACAGGATCACCCCTCAGAGAATGGACACCATGTCCGAGTATATTTTAGTATACTATTTTATGATATGCTCTGAAAATTATTATTATTTATGATAATACCACCTAGAGCCTTTCACTAATACTCAAATGTAAAATAGTGATTTATCATCACAATAAAGGTCCAAGTTGCATGGATCATTGTTGTGTAGTAAAATGGATAACGTTTCTCAGTATCTTTGTCCTTCAGACCTTGTCTTGAGTTAATCATGAATCTATTTCATTGGATATTTTAAACGCAAACATGGAATTGACCAAGAATCCAAATAATAAGTCCAAAAAAAAGGGTACTAGAATAACACATAAAGCACTATTCTAAACCTGGTACAGAGCAAGTAGAGTAGTGTTTTCCTTGAAGCTTTCTACAGGAAAGCCCCAAGACATTTTCATGATTCTGCTTACAAATGTGAACTTTTTTTTAATAACCTCTGGCATCAAATCCCAATAGTAAAGGAAAATCCAAAATACGTGTGATTCTATTGTATAAGTTAGATCTTGACAAAAAGTAGTTTCAGTTACCTCTGCCATTGTTCTTCCTGGCAGATATCTGCAGTGTGGGAGACCCCCAAGGGGATGTAGGTGGACAGCTTTTGTAAAACTTCTAATACTTCACCAATGGGACTGTTCTTTTAAGGACAGCTACATGGAGAAGGAAGCTTCAATTATATTGAAAATCAGAGCAGTAAAGAAAGAGAAAAAGAAGCATTTTCACTGGAAGATTCAAGAACTGCTCTAGTAGGTGGGGATGTCTTTGGAGAATTCAGGAGTTCAGGAGCTGACTTACAGGGTTTGAATTATGGGAGAAAGTGAGGTGAGGTGATTCCTTACCTTTGCCCATCTCCTGACAATATTACCCAAATAAATAAAAGTTTAAATTTATAAGATGGTCTACCATGTTGATTTTGCATGAGGATATTCTTGACCAATGTGTAGGATTAGAGAAAAGAAGCTAACGTTTGTTTGTTTTTTTAATCTGTCATGGTTGGACATTGTATACATAGGTAATCTTATTAATTTCTCATGCTGAACTTGTGCAAAAAATACTATTAACTCCATTTACAGTTGAAAAACCAAGGCTTAGGAAAATACATAATCATTAAGAAGGAGGATCAGAATTTTTCTGGCATGGAACTCCTGCTTTTTGTTGTTGTTATTGTTATGCTTTGCCATTTCCTGAAGCAGTTGGAATAAACTACATTTAGTATTTGGCAGGGGCAATGCAATGAATGGTCCAAGAGTCCTGGGAATGTAGCAGGTCCAGAGAAGGTGTGTCCAAGGATGGGTAGTTAGATGGTTAGCTGGACGAAAGAGTATCTTGCTTCAACACACACTTTTTTTTTTTTTTTGTAAAAAGTTGTATATTCCCTTTGCTGTTAAAAAAGAACAAGGATTTGGAGTGCTTATCTTCTTTTCTTTTCTTTTTTTTTTAATTTTTTATTAGTTGGAGGCTAATTACTTCACAACATTTCAGTGGGTTTTGTCATACATTGATATGAATCAGCCATAGATTTACACGTATTCCCCATCCCGATCCCCCCTCCCACCTCCCTCTCCACCCGATTCCTCTGGGTCTTCCCAGTGCACCAGGCCCGAGCACTTGTCTCATGCATCCCACCTGGGCTGGGGATCTGTTTCACCATAGATAGTATACATGCTGTTCTTTTGAAATATCCCACCCTCACATTCTCCCACAGAGTTCAATAGTCTGTTCTGTATTTCTGTGTCTCTTTTTCTGTTTTGCATATAGGGTTATCGTTACCATCTTTCTAAATTCCATATATATGCGTTAGTATGCTGTAATGTTCTTTATCTTTCTGGCTTACTTCACTCTGTATAAGGGGCTCCAGTTTCATCCATCTCATTAGGACTGGTTCAAATGAATTCTTTTTAACGGCTGAGTAATATTCCATGGTGTATATGTACCACAGCTTCCTTATCCATTCATCTGCTGATGGGCATCTAGGTTGCTTCCATGTCCTGGCTATTATAAACAGTGCTGCAATGAACATTGGGGTGCACGTGTCTCTTTCAGATCTGGTTTCCTCAGTGTGTATGCCCAGAAGTGGGATTGCTGGGTCATATGGCAGTTCTATTTCCAGTTTTTTAAGAAATATCCACACTGTTTTCCATAGCAGCTGCACTAGCTTGCATTCCCACCAATAGTGTAAGAGGGTTCCCTTTTCTCCACACCCTCTCCAGCATTTATTGCTTGTAGACTTTTGGACAGCAGCCATCCTGACTGGAGTGTAATGGTACCTCATTGTGGTTTTGATTTGCATTTCTCTAATAATGAGTGATGTTGAGCATCTTTTCATGTGTTTGTTAGCCATCTGTATGTCTTCTTTGGAGAAATGTCTGTTTAGTTCTTTGGCCCATTTTTGAATTGGGTCATTTATTTTTCTGAAACTGAGCTTCAGGAGTTGCTTGTATACTTTTGAGATTAATCCTTTGTCTGTTTCTTCATTTGCTATTATTTTCTCCCAATCTGAGGGCTATCTTTTCACCTTACTTATAGTTTCCTTTGTAGTGCAAAAGCTTTTAAGTTTCATTAGGTCCCATTTGTTTAGTTTTGCTTTTATTTCCAATATTCTGGGAGGTGGGTCATAGAGGATCTTGCTGTGATTTATGTCGGAGAGTGTTTTGCCTATGTTCTCCTCTAGGAGTTTTATAGTTTCTGGTCTGACATTTAGATCTTTAATCCATTTTGAGTTTATTTTTGTGTATGGTGTTAGAGAGTGTTCTAGTTTCATTCTTTTACAAGTGGTTGACCAGTTTTCCCAGCACCACTTGTTAAAGAGGTTGTCTTTTTTCCATTGTATATCCTTGCCTCCTTTGTCAAAGATAAGGTGTCCATAGGTTCGTGGATTTATCTCTGGGCTTTCTATTCTGTTCCATTGATCTATATTTCTGTCTTTGTGCCAGTACCACACTGTCTTGATGACTGTGGCTTTGTAGTAGAGTCTGAAGTCAGGCAGGTTGATTCCTCCAGTTCCATTCTTCTTTCTCAGGATTACTTTGGCTATTCAAGGTTTTTTGTATTTCCATACAAATTGTGAAATTCTTTGTTCTAGTTCTGTGAAAAATACCATTGGTAGCTTGATAGGGATTGCATTGAATCTATAGATTGCTTTGGGTAGAATAGCCATTTTGACAATATTGATTCTTCCAATCCATGAACACGGTATGTTTCTCCATCTGTTTGTGTCCTCTTTGATTTCTTTCATCAGTGTTTTATAGTTTTCTATGTATAGGTCTTTTGTTTCTTTAGGTAGATATACTCCTAAGTATTTTATTCTTTTTGTTGCAATGGTGAATGGTATTGTTTCCTTAATTTCTCTTTCTGTTTTTTCATTGTTAGTATATAGGAATGCAAGGGATTTCTGTGTGTTAATTTTATATCCTGCAACTTTACTATATTCATTGATTAGCTCTAGTAATTTTCTGGTAGAGTCTTTAGGGTTTTCTATGTAGAGGATCATGTCATCTGCAAACAGTGAGAGTTTCACTTCTTCTTTTCCTATCTGGATTCCTTTTACTTCTTTTTCTGCTCTGATTGCTGTGGCCAAAACTTCCAACACTATGTTGAATAGTAGTGGTGAGAGTGGGCACCCTTGTCTTGTTCCTGATTTCAGGGGAAATGCTTTCAATTTTTCACCATTGAGGGTGATGCTTGCTGTGGGTTTGTCATATATAGCTTTTATTATGTTGAGGTATGTTCCTTCTATTCCTGCTTTTTGGAGAGTTTTAATCATAAATGAGTGTTGAATTTTGTCAAAGGCTTTCTCTGCATCTATTGAGATAATCATATGGTTTTTATCTTTCAATTTGTTAATGTGGTGTATTACATTGATTGATTTGCGGATATTAAAGAATCCTTGCATTCCTGGGATAAAGCCCACTTGGTCGTGGTGTATGATTTTTTTAATATGTTGTTGGATTCTGTTTGCTAGAATTTTGTTAAGGATTTTTGCATCTATGTTCATCAGTGATATTGGTCTGTAGTTTTCTTTTTTTGTGGCATCTTTGTCTGGTTTTGGAATTAGGGTGATGGTGGCCTCATAGAATGAGTTTGGAAGTTTACCTTCATCTGCAATTTTCTGGAAGAGTTTGAGTAAGATAGGTGTTAGCTCTTCTCTAAATTTTTGGTAGAATTCAGCTGTGGAGTGCTTATCTTCTTTTCAAAGATCAAGGGTGAACTATCTACAGGGAAGGCAAGAGAAAGAAGCCATTTTCCACATCTAGGATTCAATGCATCATCCTTCTTAAGCTGAGTGAGAACTTTGTGTTTTCTTGCCGTGACACTAATGCCTAGCAGGTGTAAAGAGCTTCTTCCTCCACTTCTGCTTGGAGAGTAAGAGCTGAAGAAGAGCCCCTCATCATGCTGGGATGGGAATGCCCTGAATAGGATTCTATAACTTCTTCATCATTAGCTGCACTCACCATATTTACACCACATTTACAGCTCCAGGGGACCAGCTATACTATGGGCTATGTACATGATGGTGCCTGAAGTTGGGCAGTCTGCAACCTCCATAGCCAAAAATGGTGACTGGCAGTACTTTAAGGCTGAAACTTATTCCTCTATTTGAGGCCTGAGCCATGGTCTAACAGGGGACACCCTCGAATGTCCAGTGTATCGGTGGGGGCAGAGGGGATAAAACTATCATAAAGATATAGCTTCCAGTCCATGCTGGGGCCTTTACTTGCCCCTTGTCTTATATCATTCCTACCTCTCAAAAAGAGTTACCCAGTCTTTGTCCTCTCCCAAGAATCTATGTGTCACTGCAAAGTTGACTTCGCCTCCTCAACAGAGAAAAGAGAGGTGAGTAATACAAACTCTCATGACTTCCAAATCTCCCATTTTCCATCATCTGCAAAGGGCTGTAAACATGAGGAAGAGTCTCATCATCTCAAAAATGAGATAATGCACCTCATCTGCACCTGTGGGCTTAACTCAATCCCACTTTACCCTCTCGGAACTCCTTTTTCTATATTCTATTTCTCCCATTATACAGGTCTTGATCAGGTTTTATATAAACATGCCATGGCCTCCAAACTGATCTCTCAAATGCCAGGATTTTCCTATTCCTATTTATTTTCTACCCTACACTAGAATTATCTTTCTAAAAATGTCTTGTATCATCTTGACTCTTCACTACCTAGCACTTCATCAAGACCCTTTACAATTATGGCCATACTTTTGCAGAGGCATAAAGGAGCAAATTATTATCTGAAGGTTGCATAGTTTCCATCATTTTGAGACTGCACTGCATATTATTTCTTTTGAATTCCCAAGGTTAATCTCCAGAACATAGACAACCAACAAATGTTTAATAACCAAAATTTATGCTAGTCTCCATACTTATCTCCCTAGGCTCAAGTCTTCTTTCTCTGCCACCAGAGTTCCATTCCTAAGAATATTCCTGTCACTTCCTTACTTATAAACCTTTGATGAAATTTCATTGCATAACTAGAAACCTCTCCATCCTGATTTCCAAGGTGGCCAGATTTTTTTCCTTCATTGTTTATTTCCATTAAGATATACCTGTCCATCCTGAGAGCATATATTATGGATTATACTTCAGTAGCTCCCCAAACATTCCAAACTATTTAATTCCTTTATTTATATAAACTATGATCATATCCTAGATTGCTATTTTCACCCACATCCACCAATTACCATCCTAATCTTCCTTCAAGGCCCAGTTCAAATCCTACCTCATTTAAAAGCTGACTGAGATTCTTCTAAGCAAAATTAAACAACCCAATCCATGCTGTGATAGCTCTACATCTATATTTTTTACTCCAAAGAGAAATTTATGGCTTAAATTAGAATTATTTATGTTTGTTCCCCAACTAGAATGTAAATTACCAATTTATATAAACCATATCTTATCTGTATATTCTTCAAAGCACCTAAGATAGTACTGTCGGCATAATAATTTCTCAATAAGTATTTATTGGTTTGAATTTGACCTGTTTAAATTTGAATGGTTCATTAACACTTTATTGTACTTAGTACTAACAACAGCATTGGAAATGCACTGTGTATTTACAAGGAGTCTTATCTCTTTATTGATTAGGTTTTAGGCACACACATTGGGAAATGACTCACCCAAATTTTAAACAATACAAGAGAAAAAAACAGTGGTTTAACAAATGTGTCTGCATGTACATTTTGAGAACTTATTCCTTCATTCAATATTCATTCATTCTTCCAAAAGCAACACCACTAAGTATGAATAAAAATATTCTTACAATACTGTACTTACAGTATTCCCTCAGCTACAAATTTTTCTGAAGCTCATGTATCGTTAACTCCTACCCAGGTATCTCCTTGGAATATGTGTTCCTTCTCCTGTTGTAACTGGTATTTTTCCATGTCAGTTTGATGTACAAACATCTGAGTCCAAATTATTTCACAATATGCCTGAGAGGGTATTTTTGGATGAAATCAGCATTTGAAAGCATACTGACCTCCCCAACATAGATGAGTACTATCCAAACTATTCAAGGCCCAAAGAGAATAAAAAGGTGGAAGAAGGGAAAAATCTCTTTCTGCCTGACTATGGAGCTGGGACATCAGTCTTCCACCCTCATTCTGGGACTTAAATCATTGGCTTTTCTGCATCTTTAGATTTTAGAGAGCTGATCATGGGACTTCTCATATTCCACAATCATGTGAGTGAATTCTTTATATTAAATCTAGATAGACAAACAGTCAGACAGATGGACTGATTCCTATTGGTTCTTTCTGTTTCTCTGGAGAACCCTAATATACTTGTCCACACCCAAATCACCACCTAGGTCTTGGATTTTTGTCAGGGTTCCCAGCTAATTACTTCCTGATCCTCTTGCATTTTTAAATTCTTTCTCTCTTCTGACGTTTTAGCTCAGAGGGTTGTGATAGGTATAATTCTAAGACTGTCCCCAGGATTCCCATCTTCTGATGTATATGTTTCATATAATTCCCTCCTGTTTAGTATGGAAGAGATCTCTAGGGATGGTCTTGTCATCTCCACTTTCTCACATAATCACGATGGTGTAATCACTCACCTAGAGCCAGACATCCTGGAATGTGAAGTCAAGTGGGCCTTAGGAAGCATCACTATGAACAAAGCTAGTGGAGGTGATGGAATTCCACTTGAGCTATTTCAAATCCTGAAAGATGATGCTGTGAAGGTGCTGCACTCAACATGCCAACAAATTTGGAAAACTCAGCAGTGGCCACAGGACTGGAGGAGGTCAGTTTTCATTCCAATCCCAAAGAAAGGCAATGCCAAAGAATGTTCAAACTACCGCACAATTGCACTCATCTCACATGCTAGTAAAGTAATGCTTAAAATTCTCCAAGCCAGACTTCCGCAATACATGAACCGTGAACTTTCAGATGTTCAAGCTGGTTTTAGAAAAGGCAGAGGAACCAGAGGTCAAATTGCCAACATCCGCTGGATCATTGAAAAAGCAAGAGAGTTCCAGAAAAACATCTATTTTCTGCTTTATTGACTATGCCAAAGCCTTTGACTGTGTGGATCACAATAAATTGAAAAATTCTGAAAGAGATGGGAATACCAGATCACCTGACCTGCCTCTTGAGAAACCTGTATGCAGGTCAGGAAGCAACAGTTAGAACTGGACATGGAACAACAGACTGTTTCCAAATAAGAAAAGGAGTAGTTCAAGGCTGTATATTGTCACCCTGCTTATTTAACTTATATGCAGAGTACATCATGAGAAATGCTGGGCTGGAAGAAGCACAAGCTGGAATCAAGATTGCCGGGAGAAATATCAATAACCTCAGATATGCAGATGACACCACCGTTACGGCAGAAAGTGAAGAACTAAAGAGCCTCTTGATGAAAGTGAAGGAGGAGAGTGAAAAAGTTGGCTTAAAGCTCAACATTCGGAAAACTAAGATCATGGCATCCAGTCCCATCACTTCATGGAAAATAGATGGGTAAACAGTGGAAACAATGGCTGACTTTATTTTTCTGGGCTCCAAAATCACTGCAGATGGTGATTGCAGCCATGAAATTAAAAGACGCTTACTCCTTGGAAGGAAAGTTATGACCAACCTAGACAGCATATTAAAAACCAGAGACATTAATTTGCCAACAAAGGTCCGTCTAGTCAAGGCTATGGTTTTTCCAGTGGTCATGTATGGATGTGAGAGTTGGACTATAAAGAAAGCTGAGTGCCAAAGAATTGATGCTTTTGAACTGTGGTGTTGGAGAAGACTCTTGAGAGTCCCTTGGACTGCAAGGAGATCCAACAAGTCCATCCTAAAGGAGATCAGTCCTGGGTGTTCATTGGAAGGACTGATGTTGGCTGAAACTCCAATACTTTGGCCACCTGATGCGGAGAGCTGACTCATTGGAAAAGACCCTGATGCTGGGAAAGATTGAGGGCAGGAGGAAAAGGGGACAACAGAGGATGAGATGGTTGGATGGCATCACTGACTCAATGGACATGGGTTTGGGTGGATTCCGGGAGTTTGGATGGACAGGGAAGCCTGGAGTGCTGTGGTTCATGGGGTCGCAAAGAGTCGGACACGACTGAGCGACTGGACTGAACTGAACTAGTATGGAAAGGAGCAGTGAGTACAATGGGACAGCCACTCTTGTCATTTTCTCAGTGTATGCAGGACTCTGCCATAGCAAATTACAGAAGGACTCTCAGACCTACAAGGCCATGTTGTGAATGGACCATGTGTCTACAACCTGAGGGTGGCCTCTAAGTGTTGACCCTGATCCCATGCTGACAGCCAGCTAGCCAGCATGAAAACAGGGAACTCAGTCCTATAACCCTAAGAAATTAACTTCTGCCAACAACCTGAATATGCTGGGAAACAAACTGAACTTTAACTGAGAACTCAGTCTGGCTGACACCTTCCTTTCAGCCTGATGAGACTCCTGAGCAGAGGATGCAATTAATTATAAACTGTGCTTAGGCTTCTGACCTAAAGAAATAGGAAAACAATAAGCAAATGGTGTTTTGTGTGTGTGTGTTGTTTTAAGGTAAAAATTTATATGGTAATTTATTGCATAACATAGAAAATTGAGACAAGAGTGCAAGGAATTAACACTTGTCAGTTTAGTTAGGTACCTGCTACAAGTTAGTTATTGAATTAGGCATTGTACACAAATGACCTCATTTAACCTTCACAGCAACCCTCTAAAGTAGGTTTGGTCATCTCCATTCTATGGAGTACGTAAATAGGTATTTCTTAATATATAATAAAGAAATTGAAACTGAGAAAGGCTAAGGAATGCAAAAATGACATAGCCAGGAAGAGATTAAGCGGAATAAAATATATCTTGTAATGTCAAGGGTAATTTCTGTTGTGATACATTCACCTGAAAATGTAACAGGTCAGAAATATAAAGTAGCATCAAATAAATTAGACAAGAAGCATGAAGGAAATAAACTGGAATAAAGAATGAAGTATCACTTCAGGCTGAGGTGTCGAGGGGGAAACCTAATGGAAAAGATGAGATTTCAAATGACCTTTAAAGGGGGGGCGGGCTTTTCCAAGTGGAAAATAAGACGAGTAGGGTAGTCCAGATAGAGAAAATGACAGGTGTGAAGCTCTGAGAGTCAAGTTCATTATACGAATATATTTAGAGAGAAGTTATTAGTGCCAAACACTGAGAAATGGACAAGAAGAGTTAGATCTAAACAAGTTCATGGCATTATGATGAAAGTAGTGTGGCCTCTGAAATCCTTTGAGTACTGTGTAAGATGAAAATGATTTTTTTTATATACTATACATTAACATAATTAAGTGACAAAAAAGTATTATCTTAGTAGCTAATAAAAAATACATTTCTTTGGCAGGAACAGAAACAAAATGTGTTTTGTTAAAAAAAATATTTAGTTTAATACTTGATGGAGCATGTGTGTCCTTAGTGGCTGATATCAGCTGATACCAAGCATTCAGAAAAGAAGGAGAAGAAAGGATTTATCACCTCATACCTCTCAGAATGACTATCATCAAAAAGAACACAAATAACAAATATTGGTGAGGATGTGGAGAAAAGAGAACCCTCATATACTGCTGGTGGACATGGAAATTGGTACAGCTACAGTGGAAAACAGCATGGAGGTTTCCCAAAAAACTAAAAATAGAGCTACCATATGACCGGAAATTCTACTCCTGGGTATATATCCAAAAAGAAAAACACACTAATTTGAAAAGATACATTCACCCAAATGTTCATAGCAACATTGTTTACGATAGTCAAGATACAGAAGCAACCTGTGTCCATCAACAGATGAATCAATAAAGAAGATGTGGTATATATTCCTCCATAAAAAAGAATGAAGTTGTGCCATTTGCAGCAACATAGATAGACTTGGAGGATATTATTCTAAGTGAGAAATGAGTAAGGCAGAGAAAGCCAAATACTATATGATATCACTCATATGTGGGACATAAAATACAAAACAGACTAGTAAATATAAGAAAAAAGAAGCAAACTCATAGATCCAGAGAACAAACTAGTGATTACCAGCAGGAAAAGGGAAGGTGGAGGGGGAACACAGGGATTGAGGATTAAGAGGTACAAACTACTCTATATAAAAAAAGCTACAAAGAAATATTGTACAACATGGGAAATATAGCCAATATTTTATAATAACTCTAAATGAAATATAAACTTTAAAAATTGTGAATCACTATATTATACATCAACAACATAAAATATTATACATTAAATATAATTCTATTTTTTTAATCCAACATTATCTTTGTAAAATATCAGAATAGTAAGGACAAGTGGAAGACCCATAAAACTGATGAAAATTAGGTTACCTGCAAAAATTGAAGAATCAGGTGGGCTTCACAATTTAATCAGCAATATTGAGTGTCAGAAGTCAGTGAAACAACATGTTCAGGTCAGGGTATTGAAAATTATCTTGAATTGCTAGTTCTATACCAATCAAACCAATCAAGTATGAGTGGCAAGAAAACCAACAAAGACAGTCTCAAATATGGTGGACATTCTGCCTGAGACCTGCCAAGTTTTTGTAATCAATAGATGCCATATATACTCAGCTTGTTGTCACACCAAGAGCCATACCGTTCTTGTGGGCTCCCAGTCTGTCCTCCAGGAGGTTTTGCTTTGTCAGCTGTCCTCCATGGTCCCCTGTGGAGTGGGTGTTGCATCTATGTCCTTTGCAGGGCCCTCAGCCTTGGCAACTCACTTTCTCCTTATATAAGTTTAGGGAATCGAGGATTGCTGCAGAGCAGGGTCTCTCAATCTGGGAATTGTTGACATTGTGGGTTGTATGATTCTTTGTTGTGGTAGCTATTCTGCACGTTCTAGAGAACATTTAGCAGCACTCCTGGCCTGTACCGCTAGATGCCAGCAGCATTCTCCCAGTTGTGACAATCAAAAATGTCTTCCAAATGTCCCTGGGAGGCAAAATTGTCCCTATTTGAGAGCCATTGTCTCTGGATGTTAATAGTTTTTCCTATGAGGCTTACAGTTTCTTTGGCAATAAAATTCTCTCAAAAATATGTAAACTATTGACCTATTTGTTGCCAGTCATGTCCAGACACCAGTAACCAGGCAATAAACCCCAAAGTTTGTTTCTAGACATAAATTTCAAGCTTGATTTCTTGGCTGTCCTAGAGCCATCATGGTTGAGTGGGAAGGCAAAACCGGAATCCTAATGAATGACAGTGGATCAAAGACTCCTTCAACCTCATATCCTGCAGCTTGTAGTCCAGAGAACAGCTGGTTTTCCATTCCTTCATGACATTCAATTTCTGGGTTCTGTTTCCTTTCATCTCTGCTTGCAAACCAGCCAATTCTTATCTAAACTCATGTCATTCTTGTAATACCTTAGTCAATAGCAGCCAAACCAGATGTTTACTCTTACTCTTCTCAAACACTTTTTGAGAGTTTTAGCCTCAGTTGGCATATGGTGTCCTCTAAAGTGGTCATAAATAAAAGCTCAGAATAAGTGTTCCAGTATAACTGGTCTCCATAGGGTTCCACCCAACCACTAAACCACATATTTTAGGTTTTGCACTTCTACAGTAGCCTACTTCAAGGTACCAATTTCTGCATTAGTTGGGGTGGATTAAATGCTCTGATGAACAGTTCCCAAATCCCAGTGGCTCAGCACAGTATACACTTGTTCCCTGTTCTTATCATAATCCAGTTTGAGCCAGTGTGTGTGGTATGTATGTCCACTCTGTGGGACATCTGCCTATTTCACTTAGGCACCCAGGATTCTCCATCTGGGGGCTTTCTTCTCCCCCAGGTCTTCAGAGTCTTCTAGTCTTTTCTATTCAGTTGATGAACAGAGACGGTTGCACATAGAAGATGTTTATGCACCAGTTCCCAAAATGTGCACATCACTGTTGTCCCTGTTCTACTAGTCACAAGTCTGTTATGTGGTTCTTCTAACTATAGAGCCTGGAGATGTAATAACTATGTGTCAGAGAGGAGGAGAAGTGGAATATTGGCAAGCACTAGCAGCTCTGACATTAAGGCCAAAGTGAAATAGAAATTCAGAAGGCTCCAAGACAAATATGTTCCATAACATAGAAATCTAATACAAGGGTACATTAAAAAGATCTTAATGGATCCAAAAACAACAAATTATTTGATTGGGAAGCTGAAAATTTTATTAATATGTAAGAAAGCATGTATTTCTTTTCTCAACAAGAAAAAGTAGTGAAGATATAACATAGGAACAAATTAATCTAGGAAAAAAATAGCATAAAAATAAAACTAGGAATTTCAGGAGGGAAAAAATAACTGTACAAAATGGTCATATTCGAACTGTACAAAATGGTCAAATTAAGCGAATTATAACCTCCCTGATTTTGAGGAGTTTGATGGGGTGAAAAAAAAGAACAAAAAAGATGTCTTGGGACGTCCCAGGCAGTCCAGTGGTCAAGAATCCACACTTCTTCTGCATGGGGCCTGAGTTTGATCCCTGGTCAGGGAACTAAGATCCTGCATGCAGAGAAGAATGACCCAAAAAAAGTCTTGAATTTGATAATGAAATATGTCCTTTGTGCGTGTCACAAATTGAGAGATATAGGGATATACTTACTTTCTTTCTCAGTAAGTCCTAAATTTCACTATTTAACAGTGAATAATGCTTACATTTTTTGGACTCCAAAATCACTGCAGATTGTGACCCCAGCCATGAAATTAAAAGACGCTTACTCCTTGGAAGGAAAGTTATGACCAACCTAGATAGCATATTAAAAAGTAGAGACATTACTTTGCCAACAAAGGTCTGTCTGGTCAAGGCTATGGTTTTTCCAGTGGTCATGTATGGATGTGAGAGTTGGACTGTGAAGAAAGCTGAGCACCGAAGAATTGATGCTTTTGAACTGTGGTGTTGGAGAAGACTCTTGAGAGTCCCTTGGACTGCAAGGAGATCCAACCAGTCCATCCTAAAGGAGATCAGTCCTGGGTGTTCATTGGACGGACTGATGCTGAAGTGAAGAGTTGACTCATTGGAAAATACCCTGATGCTGGGAAGGATTGGGGGCAGGAGGAGAAGGGGACGACAGAGAATGAGATGGCTGGATGACATCACTGACTTAATGGGCATGAGTTTGAGTAAACTCCGGGAGTTGGTGATGGACAGGGAGGCCTGGCATGCTGCAATTCATGGGGTCGCAAAGAGTCAGACACGACTGAGCGACTGAACTGAACTGAACTGAATGCTTACACAATAATGTATGGTAAACAAAATTATTTGCTTTAAAATGTTTCAACACTAAAGAAAAAATACAGAAGATTGGATTATAGTTACAGAATAAAAGCTAAATATTTTTACATTTCACAATATAAATGATTATTCTACGTATGAATAAAGAAAATCATATGACAAAGGTCCAAGTATTCAGAATGATGAATATTCTGACACTGGGGCAGAGGAGAAATTACTACAGTTAAGCAAAAAGTGAACAACAGGGCTGACAGTGCTCACCCTAAGCACTGTCATTCCCAATTGTTCTTACTCTACGATGAATGTTATTATGTCTAGCAAGGTTTCCCAATGACATTTCCCTTCAGTGTTTTGTTTATCAATAATTATCCGCTATTACCTGAATTTAGAAAATCCAGGACTATTGTGAGAAGTAGGCAATTTCCCACCAATTACAGCTTTGTGTGAAAATGGAGCTAGTGACTGGGAGATAGTAATAGCATTGGGTTAGAACTACCTTTGTAAAAGCCTCACTCTGTAGGGCTCCTTCTATCGTTCGGATAATGTAGCCTAGTTATTTGAGGTCTGAGGCTTATCAAAAGAGACAGAATTAATCATACTGGGATGTGTGATATGGCTTGGAGAATGGACATTACTCCACTAAAATGAAAAAAGGCAAAATAATTTTCTGTGGGCTTCTGAATCCTAAGGTTACCCTCCTGTTCCCCCTACCGTCCATCTCCAGCTTAAAGCTCAGAGCAATCACCAGATTTTAAAGTGAGGGGGGAGGTAGGGGGAGCCGTCTGCACCTGGAAACCATTTTCTTGATTTGTGCTGGCTGGAGTCCTGGAGATACAACAGCAAGAATGCCTCTCTGGGATTTCTTTGAAATCTGGGCAGGATGATTTGTCTGAAGGGAGGGATTGGGGGATGAAGGGTGGGGAAAAATTCATTCCTGGTTGCCACATTGTTGTTCTGCCATGGAGGAGCTTGGCCTGACTTGGGTTTGAGTCAAAAGGAAGAAATCAGCCAGCCAGTCTCAAGTATGCAGGAATTTGCTGTCCTGAACTTGCCAGTTTTTCAAACATAACTGCATTTTGTATCCACCGTAGGGGGTTGCCAGCATGAAGGATCACACAGTTCCATGTTGGAGATCTTTCCAATAGCTGTGCAAATTACAATGTGTTTTCATCTGCTTTAGTGCATTCAGAGGATGTCAAATAATTATCTCTTTGCTTACATTACCTGGAAATGCACAGTAATAAGTGTGTTTGTGAAGTTTCTTTTGTGGTGTCACTAACACATATCTGAAAAAAAATTTTTTTTTCTGTTTCTGCAGTATAGTGAGTTCCAAAACATGAAATATACTTTGCCCAAGAAGGAGGACAAAAAAATGCAACAGGATGAAGTGATATTCTTAGTTGACATGAACATGTCTGTACAATTTTACACAGTATTCATCATCAAGGAATTTGCACCTTTGTGTTCCTAGCCTCATGCCTTGCAAAGCTATATAATTAGTTTTTAAAGACACTATCATAAGAACTTTTTCTGGAGTGCCTACTATATGCTAGGGGCTTCCAAAGGAGCACTAGTGGTAAAGAACACGCCTGCCAATGCAGGAGACACAAGAGACTAGGGATTGATCCCTGGGTCGGGAAGATCCCCTGGAGGAGGGCATGGCAATCCACTCCAGTATTCTTTCCTTGAGAATCTCATGTATAGAGGAGTCTAGGGGACGACAGCCCATAGGGTCACAAAGAGTTGTACTTTACTGAAATGACTAAGCACACACGCGTGCACTATGTGCTAGAAACTTGATACACATTTCTAACCCTCACGATAAGACTGCTCATGACAAGTACTAACATCTGTAATTTAATAAGGAGAAGACACGCTAGGAGAAGCCAACTGATTCTTTGAAGATACGTAGCTAGTAGGGCTTCCCAGATGGTTCAGCAGTAAAGAATTCACCTGCAATGCAGGAGAATGCACAAGATGTGGGTTCCAAACCTGGGTCAGGAAGATCCCCTGGAGGAGGAAATGGCAACCTACTACAGTATTCTTGCCTGAAAAGTCCCATGGACAGAGGAGCCTGGTGGGCTGTAGTCCAAAGTAATACAAAGAGTCAGACACAACTGAGCACATGTAGCCAGTAAGTGGCTATTCCCAGATTTGCACTCGGTCATGAAGATAGCAGTGCTCAGGCTCTTTAAAGAAGTCTTTTTTTTATACATCATTTTACAAATGTCTTCATTACAGCAAGTTTTGACCTAAACACCATTTGTTTTGTTCTTATACAAAAGAGACCACCTGGTCTGGTATTTAGGACCGGAAGACTTGGGTTTGAGTTTGACTCCACCACTATGACTTACTGACCCTAGGCAAGACCCTTAATTGACCAAGACATCAAATTTCTCCATCTGCAAGATGGATATAATTAAACATGCATATGCTACAAAGCCACTGTTTGAATGAAAATTTAGTAAGAATTCAATTACTCTACAAGTGAAGTTGTGCTTCTATAAACAGAAAATTTATGCCCAGAGAAACATAAATAATAAGTATAAATCAAGTCTTTTTGATTATCTCTTCCAATATTTTCCAACACGTACAGACCTCTACATACTTTATCTACTTTTGTTCTCTTAAAATTTCATAGATATTTGCTAGTTAGTCAAAACCCCAATTCCCTTTCATGCTGACACAATCACCAGCAGTTCTATTCATTAATTCCTTCTTTCTTTTTTCTCTCTTGCATTCTTTCATTCATCCTGTCATTGTTCAATTTAGAATATATATTGAGAACCCACTATGGGCTAACCCTAGTGCCAGCATCTGGAAATATAGGTACAGAGGACTCAGTTTTGATCCTCAAGAAGTTCGCCTTCTAGAAGGAAGAGAAGAAAGCAGTGGTTTATATCCAGGATCATGTAAGTGTTGATGGGCTCTGAACAGTGAGCTGTGTCAGTACTAAACAGACTGGTGGGCTCTGAAGAGCTTGCATCTAAAATGTGACTTGATGGATGAGTGGAAGTAAATCAGGCAAATAAAGGTGAAGGAGAGGCAGAGGGCATCACGAAAGAAGAGAACGGTATGTGCCAAGGCACAGCACCTTAAAACGCAGGATGCTCTCCATACCTGCAAGTCATTCAGGCCATCACAAGCATGGGACGCAGAGGCAAGTGACAGGAAGTCTGAGAAACTCACGCTCCAGGGAACTCAAATGATCACATGAGATCACACAAGAATTCAGATGTTGGTGCCTGCATGCTCAGTCACTTCATTCATTTTCGACTCTTACAACCCTATGGACTATAGCCCACCAGGCTCCTCTCTCCATGGGATTCTCCAGGCAAGAATACTGGAGAGGGTTGCCATTTCCCCCTCCAGGGGATTTCCCAAACCCAAGGATTGAACATGTGTCTTGTGTGTCTCCTTCTTTGCAGGCAGGTTCTTTACCCACTGAGCAACCTTCGAAGCCCTCAGACGATGGTAAAAGTCCACAGATGACACTTCTGTGCTCAAAAGTAAATATGCTGTGAAGAGGACAGGAGAGTGACCATAAATTAGGAAAATATACAAGTGGTTGGTTTTTCTGAGAATTCCAATCAGGGGCCACTCTAATTTGATGACTTGAATTACAGCATATCCATTGACTGTACCGTCAGCTGGAGAGCAGTGAAATGTCAACACCCTTACAAAAGGAGACCTGTGGAGTTTAACAAAAAAGAAATTAATGGTAGAAAATACTGGATGTAGTGGATTTCATACATATTGACTTAAAGTGTGAGAGTTAAATTTTTTCTACTGAATGGACAATACAGTAGATTTGGCTAGGTAACAGGAAGGAGCTTTTATAGAAGTTGATGCAATTTTTATGAGATAAGCACTTCTGAGTTGAAAGATATTACCATGCTTTACCTACAAGTACTGCAGAAGATGGGCAAAGGAGAGTAGTGACAAGAAATTGCCTTTCTCAAAATACTTATATTCTAGTGTGCCTGCCTAGCTGAAATGCGATTTTTCAAAGCTTGGGTACATAGAACTTCCTGCAGAAGGTATATGAAGCCTTGCTTTACTCAGAGTGAATGTCACTAAAATAAAATCCGTTCTGTACATGTATTGCAGTTAAAAGGACTCATTCTTCTGAATGAATTTAACTTCATGCAGCCATGAAATTAAAAGATGCTTGCTCCTTGGAAGGAAAGCTATGACAAACAGAAACAGTATATTAAAAAGCAGAGACATCACTTTGCCAACAAAGGGTCTATATAGTTAAAGCTATGGTTTTACCAGCAGTCATGTATGGATGTGAGAACTGGACCATAAAGAAGGCTGAGCACCAAAGCATTGATGCTTTTAAACTGTGATGTTGGAAAAGACTCCTGAGAGTCCCTTGGACAGCAAGGAGATCAAACAAGTCAAACCTAAAGGAAATCAACCCTGAACATTCATTGGAAGGACAGATGCTTAAGCTGAAGCCCCAGTACTTTGGCCACCTGAAGGGAAGAGCCAATTGGAAAAGACTCTGATGCTGGGAAAAATTGAAGGTAGGAGGAGAAAGGGATGACAAAGGATGAGACGGTTGGATGGCATAACCTATTCAATGGACATGAATTTGAGCAAACTCCAGGAGATGGTGAGGGACAGGGCAGCTTGACATGCTGCAGTTCATGGCTCACAAAAGAGTCTGACACAACTTAGCAACTGAACAACAACTTCTGAAACACTTCCTATGGAGCAAGGTCCTCATTCTAAACATAAGCTTGCTCACTTAGACTTCAGATGTACTTTTAAGTCTATCGGCTTCCCTTCTCTAGATTTTTTTGTGCAGGGAAATGGGTAGTGTTTGAGAAAGAACGAATCCAAAGGAGGCAGATAAACTCTGTTGAATATCATTCACAGTCTACATGGGCTAGGAGAAAAGTGGAAGGTTGCCTCTCATTCATATAGTCTTTCACTCCAGACCTCCAGGACTGGGTTTGAAGAGAGACTTTACTGTCACTAAAAGTAAAATCTGAAAGAACTGTTTTTGTAAGCATCATCTTGAGGCTTTGGAAACACAAGGTGGCTTTGACTTGGCACTTGATACCAAGTAACTTAATTTTTTTAGAATGTCTACCATGTGTCAGATATTGCTTTAAGTGTATTTAAACTACTGTTACTAAGTCTTCTCACAACCTCATGAGATAGGTATTGTTTTATTTACAATGTTTAAAGTAAATTGCATCATAGAGAGGAAATTCCCATAGAGAGGTTAAGAAGCTTTGCCCAAGATATGCAGTAAGTGGGTAGAAAAGTTGGCATTTGAACCCAGTCACTCAGCCTCCAAAGCCCATGCTATTAAAATGGTGCAACTTAAAGGTAGTAGGAAAAAGGGTCCTTTGACATGACTCCTTTTTAGGGTCCCAGGGTATGGTCTTCCTTAACAACATTTGCAGTTTTGTACATCACATAGGCTTTGGCACAATGAAGGGGCTTGTACTGGAGAATCTCAGGGAGCATGACTTCAACAGCCAACAGCTTGGGCCAGTGGAGGCAACACTGCGAGGGGAGAGTGGGGGGACTGGGAAATCCCAGGGTTCCTTACCAAGCCATGGGAGCTGAAGGAGAGAAGAAAATTAAGCAAGTCATGTAGCAACTAGAATGGTATTCTGAGACTACCTCCCCTCCCTTCCTCTACCCACTCAAGTGTGGGAAAGAGAGTAAGGGGAGGGGCAGTCTCCTCAAGGAGAAGGGGCAAGATTCAGGCGAATACTCTTCATGATTGTGGGATGACTCAGTCTCAGTTGTGGCATGGGAAACACAGGACACATTTGTAACTATTATCTGTAATTAATGGTTGTTTTTGTTGTTTAGTTGCTATGTCATGTCTGACTCTTTTGCAATCCCATGGATCTTGTCTATGGGATTTTCCAGGCAAGAATACTGAAGTGGGTTGCCATTTTCTTCTCCAGGGGATCTTCTGACTCAGGAATTGAACCTGTGTCTCCTGCACTGGCAGGCGGGTTCTTTACCACTGAGCCACCTGGGAAGCCCATAATTAATGGTGGCGTTGGTAAGGACTGACATGATCTCACATAACTCATTTCAACTGTGTAACAGTGGAAAGCAGTACAGTGACATTGTGAGAGCATCTAGCATACCCTTGCCAGTGAAACTAGCAAAGGATTACATTTTTAATAAATTTAATCCAACCACTATCCAATTTGGTCAGAAGATCTCATGGGTCCCTGAGGTCTATATATCCGACTTTTTAAATTGGTAAATGGCGATACAGTAGTTATTCTCTAATTTATAAATATTAATGTTAAGATAGGAATCTCAGAATAACAGAATAACATTCCAGATAAAGACTTAAAACTATATAGGAAATTTTATTTTTAACCATGGATATATTGAGTATATCTTTCTTTCAGCATTATTTTGCAATTCTAGTGTGGCTAAGAAGGCCATATGCCAAACCAACGTTTCCATTGTAAGTGGTGATTTAAATGTTATATACAAATGAGGGAGATGATTCCATTTCAGCTAAATGGAATGTAATGGTGCATAATGCTGTTCCCCTGCCCTAATAAAGCAAATCAAGCTTGGCAAATCATCCCAGAAATAATAGAACAATTTAAAGATAAAATTCTAAATTTTTCAAAAGAAAATAATCTAAATCCATCCGAAGTGATATTTTTCATAAAACAAAATCATGCAGAAAACAAAATGATGACACGTGGTATCTGTGAAATCATAAATTTACAAATACAGTTGCCTAGGAGAGAAGCAATAACTGGAAAAAGTTTTAAGAACTCTCTTCATTCAGGATTCAAAGACATACTCTATAAAGTCCTGCTTATCCACATTTCTGGGTATCAGAGACTTTATGTCTTGCATCAGTTATTTTTCTTAAATTGAAGCATAGTTGATTTACAATGTTGTGTTAATTTCTGCTGTATAGCAGAGGGATTCAGTTATACATATGTACACATTCTTTTTATATTCTTTTCTGTTATGATTTATCACAGGATATTGAATATAATTCCTTGTGCTATACAGTAGGACCTTGTTTATCCAGTAAATACATAATAGTTTGCATCTACTAACACAAAACTCTTTCTCTGTTTCTCCCCCACCTCCTTCCCCCTTGGCAACCACAAGTTTGCTCTGTCTGTCTGTGAGCCTGTTTCTCTAAAGCCACACTCTTACTGGTATTTTTCTACAGGTTTAAAAATTTCCCAGGTTGGTGTTGCTAACTTCCTATATGCAGTGATTATATTGTAATCATAACCAAACCTTCTTTTTCCTCAGTCCCCCATTATGAAGCTTGTGTCTGTCTTGCATTATAACTTACTATGCAGAGATGTAAATTATATCTCCATGCTCAACAGCAGCATCATAAATATGACAGGACAGTAACGAAAGAGACGGTCGACTCCCCACTGCACTGGCTCAAAGGAGGATGCCTCAAAGAGGAATACATCGGTGCCTAACAGCTGATTTGCAGTACTTAACATGTAAAATACAGACTATGTCAGACATATAGCTGCAGATTCTCCTAACCCACTGGTAAACTGACACAGATAACGAAAAAATAACCAGTATATTAACATCAGACTATGCCCACTCTGTTCCCTGTTGTTCCCTGACTCCTCAAGGTGCAAAGACAACCTCTGACACCAGAAAGCCGTATCTGCGGGTTGAGTCAGGTCCCCCACCATCTAGCCCCTGGAAGGTATAATGTCAGCAAACTTGTAATGAGTGCCTGGTGGTGGAGATGGCTCCAAAGTAGCCGAAATAACCCTGGCCGTGGCCATTTCCCCGGAACACCCATTTGTCATTCTAACAACAGACTCCTTACTCAGGAAACCATGATCAGTTAGATAATGCTGAGTCCTGTGGATCAACAGATACATGATTTGAGCTATGGTGGTTCCCTCTGGACCCTTTATTGAATATTTACTCCATATTCAGCCCCCATCTCATACACATCACAGCCAAAACAGTCTTTCACGGCCTGGCATTTCATAGAAAGAGAGTCTCTTTGGGAACGTAAAGAAAAGGCTCAGTGGGGAATTTTAGCCCCGGGCTGCTTTATAAAATAAATACTTCAACAAAACCATTTGCATAATGAAACTGTATCATCCATAAGAGATTTAGGAAATTGTATCAAATGAAGCTAAACTACAGTTTAAGGAGATGTTTTAGAGGGTGGATAAGTGAATCTTCTTAATCCACATAGTTTTATGATCTCTCTTGTTTCTTTCAGAGAGAAATCTCTTCACTCATTTTTAGAATGGAAAATGCTCATTGGAAAACAACAGCTGTTTGCTTTTGTGTATGTACCAATTTTCATGATTTATCTGAGGCAGCTTTTAAAATTCCTAGTGTCTTTTTATACTTGAACCTTTGTAGTTCATATATTTGGTAAATAGGTCAATAGATGATTAGTGTCTCAGGGACGTCAGTTAGTACAAAACACAAGCAGCATCCAGGAATCACCCTGAACTTTTCCTCTTAAAACTGATTGCTCTTATTTGAAGCATAGATTCATGTTGTCACATACTCAGTGATGCCCTGCCAGGAAAAGACAGCTCTGTGCTCAGAAACTCTACTATACATTTGCTTGCATTTGTGCTACGTTCCAGAATCTTTGAGATATTGTTCCATTTGTTTCTTTTTGGAGACTAACAAATAGAATGTTTTGACAGAATTCAAGAAATGCAGTCAGAAATTTGCATTCTGCATTTTCTGCAAACCATAATGTAATGTCCTCTGGGCTCTCTGGATCATATTCTTAGTTTTTTTAACATGGTCTTCTGATAAACAGGAAATTTCTTGTGGGGTTGGAAAACTCAGATTAAAATCAAAGAATAATAGGGCTTTAAATCTTAATGAATAACATAATGAAGGCTCTTATGTCCAATAAACATTTTAATTAATTGCCTTTATTCTTGTTTCCTGAGAAGCTCTGGTATTTCCAGATTCCTAAGTGGTTTTGGACCATGCTTTCCCAACAGCATAGCTATCATCATCAGACGTTTATTGAGTACTATTGCATGCAAGGCACCATAATTACTTGAGTTCTAAAACTAATCAAGGACCATTTTATGGAACTGAATAACCATATCTAATTTGTATGTATATCTCCTCTCCCCTCTCCCAAGATGACCTACCTGCTTTTGACTGCTGGAAAGACTTAGAGAGTCTTTAATTCTGGCTTTCTGGCTAAGAGATGATGAAGGGAAATAGACCTAAAAAAATTCACAGATTCCATATTATTAACTGCATGTTGGTACTATAGCCATCAATTTCAGTGGGCTATGCCTAGAAAGAATTTGAGGCTAGTGTCAGATATGAAGAAGAGGAAGAAATACAACTTTTCCTGATCTTTTTCAGTAGTCTTAGGACTATAATTCATTCAAAGATATTCCTAATATTACTCTGAGCTCCCTATACACATACTAGAGGTGGACTTTAGATCTCGAATTATTTCATGGTTGTGCAGTCAGTACAGTTTGGGCTATGCTGTTATAAAAATGTAAACAAAGAAGCTCAGTGACTTTATACAACAAGTTTTATTTCTTGCCCAGGGGAATTCTAATGTGGGTCAGTGTCTTCCCAAGGAAACTGCCCTCCATGAAGTGACTCAGTGGTCCAGGCTATCTTGATCTGTGAAACTGTCATATCAACATGCAATTGAAAGCACAATTATAGTTGATAACTGTTATTTATTTATCAAAATGCCCCAAAGTTTGAGGCAACTCATTGTGCAATAAAAGGGGCAAATATTAGAGCGGGATAAAGAGAAAATATAACTTCTACCACCGATTTTAAAGTTTCATAAGTAATGATATTGAATTGACAGTGTCTTTATTTTTAAAATTATAGGAACTCATTAGGAAGCAGAGCAATGTAGTAGAAAGGAGACTAGGTGTTTGAATCCCAGCTCACCTCTGTAGGAGAAGAGAAATGGGAAGAGCCTCCTACCAGTTCACAAATGCTCTGATCCAGAACTGACAAAGTTCTTAACAACTCTTTGGTCAGATATAGCCCCCACATGCCCAAACTGAAAATGTCCATGAAATGTGGGGCAGTACATGGGTATGTGGTGAACAGTGAATATCTCTGCATGGTGACCGAAAGCATAGGCTACTGGTATGGGATGATGCTAAAAAGTGGCCAACATTAATCTCACTTTAAAGATGGAGAACAATGAAGATAGAGGGCAAGTGACTTCCCTAAAGTGGCAAAGTGGTTAAGTCAGGGATTTTGTTGCTCTTGTTTAGTTGCTTAGTCTTGTTTGACTCTTTTGCGACCCCATGGACTATAGCCCACCAGGCTCCTCTGTCCAAGGAATTTTCTGGGCAAGAGTACTGGAGGGGGTTGCCATTTCCTTCTCCAAGGGATCTTCCTGACCAAGGGATTGAACACAAGTCCCTGTATCTCCTGCATCTCATGTGGATTTGTAACCACTTAGCACCAGGGAAGCCCAAGTTAGGGATTAAAGCCAACTAGTCTGATTTAGTGGGGATTCCCTACTGGCTCAAAAGGTAAAGAATCTGCCTGCAATGTGGAAGACCTGGGTTCAATCCCTGGGTCAGAAATATCCCCTCCATAAGGGAATGACAACCCACTTCAGTATTCTTGCCTGGAGAATCCCATGGACAGAGGAACCTGGCAGACTACAGTCCAAGAGGTCGCAAAGCATCGTACATGACTGAGTGACTAAGGCTTTCACCTTTCAATCTGACTTAGAGCTCACAGTCCTAACCATGAATGTGTCTCATTTACACAGGGTCTTTGATCATTCTGTTTGGCTTTTAGCAAATCACTTTTCTTCATTTTCCTATTTGCAGCTGGGAGTAAGAATATCTATCCACAGAACTGTACTGATAACAAATAAAGATACATGTTGTGCAAATAGTATTTTTACCATTCTCAGATTGCCAGTAGATGCCAAAGACATTGTATTTTTTATCTACTATAATCCCCATATATCCCAATAATATTGAGAAGGAAGATGATAGTGGTGGTGGTAGGGTGACAGTAACAATGAAAATAGTATCTGACATGTACTGAAGACTTAATATCATACTCTATACTAAGCACCTGATAAAAACTGTTCCCTTGAATCCTCATGATAATACTATGCTCAATATTATACTCCACTTAATAGGAAAAGGAGATCAGTTCTGAGTGTTCATTGGAAGGACTGATACTGAGGCTGAAACGCCAATACTTTGGCCAACTCATGAGAAGAGTTGACTCAATGGAAAAGACTCTGATGCTGGGAGGGATTGGGGGCAGGAGGAGAAGGGGATGGCAGAGGATGAGATGGCTGGATGGCATCACCGACTTGATGGACATGAATTTGAGTAAACTCTGGGAGTTGGTGATGGACAGGGAGGCCTGGCATGCTGCGATTCATGGGGTCGCAAAGAGTCGGACGCAACTGAGCGACTGAACTGAACTGAACTGAATAAGAAAAGAAAATGATGTTCAGAGGTTTTAAATAATTTTACCCTGGCTAACCAAGTGACAGAGCTGGGGTTCAAAATCCTACCCTCATTTCTAGATCTCTTCCTATCAAATGAGTTACTAAAAGAAGTATTTAAAACATGAAAACACTATGTCAGCCTCAATATAATTACTTATTAAACTTAAAAAAAATCTATGTGGAAGCCCTGTTTTCTGTTTATCACTCTAACATCTTCCCCTCTTAATACAAAATGTATTTTCCCCATCTCTGATCTTTTTGATAAATAAATGACAAGAGTAGAAGTTTCATGAAGATTGTGACTGGATTTTTGACTTAGCTGACATGTCACATATTTGCAGGCATTTAATAAATATAATCAGAATTAAATTTAAATTCTGAGTGGAAATAATAATATGCCATTACACATAGTTACAGCTGTAAGTTTTTGCTTCTCCCTTTTCTGAGCTTGTGTTTCTCATCATTATGTCATCCCATACCAAATCTAATTAGTATACACATATCTCTGTGCTCAGCTGCTTCAGTCGGTCAGATTCTTTGAAACCCAGGGACTGGAGCCTGCCAGGCTCCTTTGTCCATGGGATTCTCCAGGCAAGAATACTGGACTGGGTGGGTTGCCATACACTCCTCCAGGAGATCTTCCCAACCCAGGGAGCAAACCTGAATCTCCTGTGGCTCCTGCATTGGCAGGCAGCTTCTTTATCACTGACACCACGTGGGAAGCCCAAGGTGTATCTGTTTTATTGAGAAATCTGGCCCTCTACAAACCTCATATTGCTTTCCATTAAATACAAGGTCTTTAAGGGCTATCTTTTGTCATTTTCTACTTCCCTGTATCTAGAACAATAACAGTATTTTTAACAGGTGGTGATCCTGCTTACCACCAAGTTACAACTGATTTTATAGTTCAGATAAGCAAAACCAGAAAGAGCCACAGACCATTCCTGTGATTTACAACAATGTAAATGTCTGTGAGGGTTGGCTTTTATTTTATTTTCATTTTGAGACATTAAGCAGACTATGGGCTAGATGAAGTCTTCCTTTATTGTGAGATCTATGATCTTAAATTGTAAGATGACAAAAAAATTAGACAAATACCACAACCTAGAACTCACTTAATTCCTCAAGTTCAGGGACTGTGTCTCATTTTTGCCAAATCCCTGCTCTATCTAAGGAGACTGTGAGCTCAAAAGATGTCTGCTAAATATTTGTTGAATCCTCTAAGTGCAAAAATAAAAGAGCTAACAGTTCCATACAATAAAGCAAACATTCACTCTCTCCCTCTCTCCCTCAGGTAGCTTTTTCTTTAATATTTTCTCACTAGCATGTCAGGCCCCAGGGACATACCCTCATCCAAGCATGAGCCCCAGCATTGTAAATATTTTGCTCAACTTCAATTTCATAGTTTTGGTCCCAAGTCCTTCCTACTCTGTGCCTGGATCTATTCAATCAAAAAAAAAAAAATCTTTCTTTTCCTCCTATTGTGGGGAATCCTAGTCTATCTGCTCCCTTCTCCCTATGGTGAGTGCATTTCTCCTCCTCTTCTGGCCTCAGGTGTGCCTTGCCTTTGGGAATGGAAAACTGTTTTCCAAGCTCAGGTCTGCATCTTCGCCCTTTCAGCTTAGACATGTCTTTTTCAAGTCTTTGTTTCTGCTTTTTTTCTCACAAATGTGATAAACTATGTAGAAAATTGAGACTTCTGCAGGAAAAATTCAATGGACATAGAGTAAAGACAATGAGGAAAGGCAGATGTGAAAACCATTATTCTTAAAAATTCCAGATTCTGAAATGACCATAAACACATGCTGGTGAAAGTAAAGGTGTGCTTTCATTCCATTATTCATCTAATTCCATCCTGGCTACAAACAAGTCTATATAAGTCAGTTGCTTGCTTTTAACTCTGTCTCCTCTCAGCTTGGGCTTCCCTGGTGGCTCAGTGGTAAAGAATCCACCTGCCAATGCAGGAGATGGAAGTTTGATCCTGAGTCGGGAAGATCTCCCGGAAAAAAGAAATGGTAACCCATTCCAGGATTCTTTGGAGAAGGACAAGGCAACCCACTCCAGTATTCATGCCTAGAGAATCTTATGGACAGAGGAGCCTGGCACGTTATAGTCCATGGGGTTGCAAACGGCTAGACGCATCTGAAAAACTATCACTCACTCCAGTATTCTTGCCTAGAAAATCGCATGGACAGAGGAGCCTGGGAGGCTACAGTCTATGGAGTTGCAAAAGAGCTGGTCATGACTTAGTGACTAAATAACAACAACAGCTCCTCAGGTTATGCCTACAGAGGTTCCCCATCATTGGACTCCTTTATAATAGGCCTCACATTCTTGGTATTTGGCATTTATTTATGCAAAAGAACTTTGCATTACAGTGTGATAAAAATACAGTTGCATATTCACTAACTCTATATTCAATAAACCACTATGAAAATTTTCCTTATACTTCCTACATGTAGAACTTTATGCTGCAACATACAGCATTAGAAGAGTCTATGATTCTGAGTTTATTACTCTTGGAACAAAATAATTCATTTTTATCTTTCTCTTTTTAATTAAATTATAGTTTATCTAGGATTTTTTTTCGCTTCCCTTTTCCATGTCCTTTTTTATGTTTCTTCACTGGACACACTCCATGTCCGATATTGTATTTGTGGGCAAGGAATAACTCTTGCTTACAATTCTTTCTGAAACTGCTCACAAAGATGCTGAACACGCACTCATTTTAATCTTCATTTATTGATTCATTCAACAAATATATGTTGACCATTAACCCTCTGACCATTTCTGTCCTTTATTGTGCCCATCTTTGCATGAAATGTTCCCTTGGTATCTCTAATTTTCTTGAAGAGATCTCTAGTCTTTCCCATTCTATTGTTTTCCTCTATTTCTTTGCATTGATCACTTAGGAAGGCTTTCTTATCTCTATTTGCTATTCTTTGGAACTCTCATTCAAATGGGTATATCTTTCCTTTTCTCCTTTGCCTTTAGCTTCTCTTCTTTTCTCAACTATTTGTAAGGCCTCCTCAGACAGCCATTTTGCCTTTTTGCATTTCTTGTTCTTGAGGATGGTCTTGATCACTGCTTCCTGTACAGTATCACAAATCTCTGTCCATAGTTCTTCAGGCAGTCTGCTTATTAGATCTAATTCCTTGACTCTCTTTGTCACTTCCACTGTATAATTGTAAGGGATGTGATTTAGGTCATACCTGAATGGTCTAGTGGTTTTCTGCACTTTCTTCAATTTAAGTCTGAATTTGGCAATAAAGTGTTCATGATCTGAGACACAGTCAGCTCCCAGTCTTGTTTTTGCTGACTGTATAGAGATTCTCCATCTTTGGCTGCAAAGAATATAATTGATCATTTTGGTATTGACCATCTGGTGATGTCCATGTGTAGAGTCTTCTCTTATGTGGTTAGAAGAGAGTGTTTGCTATGACCAGTGCGTTTTCTTGACAAAATTCTGTTAGCCTTTGCCCTGCTTCATTCTGTACTCCAAGGCCAAATTTGCCTGTTACTCAAGGTATGTCTTGGATTCCTACTTTTGCATTCCAGTCCCCTATGATGAAAAGGACATCTATTTTGGATATTGGTCCAGGAACTTCCAGGTGTTCAAGCTGGATTTAGAAAAGGCAGAGGAACCAGAGATCAAATTGCCAACATCCGCTGGATCATCAAAAAAGCAAGAGAGTTCCAGAAAAAACATCTATTTTTGCTTTATTGATTACATCAAAGCCTTTGACTGTGTAGATCACAACAAATTGTGGAAAATTCTTAAAGAGACGGGAATACTAGGCCACCTTACCTGCCTCCTGAGAACTCTGTATGCAGGTCAAGAAGCAACAGTTAGAACCAGACATGGAACAAGGGACTGGTTCCAAATGTAAAGGCTGTATATTGTCACCCTGCTTATTTAACTTATATGCAGAGCACATCATGAGAAATGCCAGGCTGGATGAAACACAAGCTGGAATCAAGATTGCCAACAGAAATATCAATAACCTCAGATATGCAGATGATACGACCCTTATGGCTGAAAGTGAAGAGGAACTAAAGAGCCTGTTGATGAAAGTGAAAGAGGAGAGTGAAAAAAGCCGGGTTAAAACTCAACATTCAAAAAACTAAGATCATGGTATTCAGTCCCATTACTTCATGGCAAATAGATGGGTAAACAATGGAAATAGTGACAGACTTTATTTTCTTGGGCTCCAAAATCACTGCAGATGGTGACTGCAGCCATGAAATTAAATGATACTTAATCCTTGGAAGGAAAGTTATGACCAACCTAGACAGCATATTAAAAAGCAGAGACATTACTTTATCAACAAAGGTCTGTCTAGTCAAGGCTATGGTTTTTCCAGCAGTCATGTATAGATGTGGGAGTTGGACTATAAAGAAAGATGAGTGTCAAAGAACTGATGCTTTTGAACTGTGGTGTTGGAGAAGACTCTTGAGAGTCCCTTGGACTGCAAGGAGATTCAACCAGTCTGTCCTAAAGGAAATCAACCCTGAATATTCATTGGAAGGACTGATGCTGAAGCTGAAACTCCAATACTTTGGCCACCTGATGAGAAGAACTGACTCAATGGAAAAGACTCTGATGCTGGAAAAGGTTGAAGACAGGAGGACAAGGGCGCGACAAAGGTTGAGATGGTTGGATAGCATTACCAACTTGATGATAATGAGTTTGAGCAAGCTCTGGGAGTTGGTGATGGACAGGGAAGCCTGGCATGCTGCAGTCCATGGGGTTGCAAAGAGTCGGACATGACTGAACAACTGAACTGAACTGAACCAAATTAGCCCTCTACCAGGCTCCAGTGTTAGACACAAGGAACAAAACAGCCCCTGCCTTTGGGAACTTAGTAAGGAGAGAAGTACAATAAACACACACACACATACACACATATATACACATTTTTTTTCACACACACAGATATATATATAATACATACACAGATATATATAATGTATATATAAAATGTAAATGTATATATATAATATATATAATGTATTTATATATAATATAGATATAATACAGATATATATATATAAAATGTAGACATGAGTTACAGAGGAAAATAATGTGGGAACAGTGAATCAGGAATGCCAAGGATGAAGAAAGATTTATACAGTCATCAGGTAGTCAGTTAGGAAACCAATCAATAGCTATAGTAGTAATCATACCTAACTTTCTGAAATTCATAATGAAATGAGAAGACCTGAATATACGAAAGGTGAAAACCACTTTATTTTTTTTGCATATGGAAAGTACAAGGCTATATATATTTCTAGATTTCCCTATAAATTCATAATCAACATTTTAAAAAGATCCCATGATCCATGTTTTCTATCTTCCTATCTATCCATCCATCCATTCATCCACTCATCCATCCATTCATTCATCGACCCATTCATCCATCACCCTATACATCCATTCATCCTCCCACCCATTCATCCACCCACCCACCCATTCTTCTACCCACCCATCCATTCTTCTACCCACCCATCTATCTTAGCCAGCCATGGACAATATGGGCCAGGAGAGTCACGGTCAAAGCTGAACTCAGAGGTCCATGAAGTAGAAGAAACATATTTCCTGGACATTTTCAGAAGGTCTTTAATTATTTAACTAATCAGTTATTTAAATTTTTTGAGTGTGTTGTATGTCAGTCACTATTCTAGAATCTGGAGATATGAGATTGCTACGTTCCGGCCCTCAAAGAGCTTATACAGAATTTTAAACTTTCAGAAAAGGCAATACAATTCCTATAGTACAATCTCACTGTTGGCCTGGGTAAATGCTCTAAGACAGTAGGTGCTTAGAATTAAAATCCATATGGCTGATATTTTAACTTTAATAATATGCTTTATTTAACTAAATATATCTAAAAATTATTCTGATATGTAACCGAGATAAAATTCATTTTCCATACTAAGTCTTCAAAATTGCTTACTTATGACACATTTGAATTCAGATTAGCCTTAATTCAAGTGTTCAATTGTCATCTGTGGCTATTGGCTACCATATTGAACAGGCAGCTATAGAAAATACTGGATTGGCCTAAAGTTCATAACACCTTACGAAAAAGCCTAAACAAACTTTTTGATTAACCCAATACACATATTAGCCTAACTCTTTTGTCCCACACTTCTCTTATCCATTGTTTAGGAATGCTCTCTTCCTCTCTGGTGGTCAACTTCACTAATCATTCCCTGTTTTCTGTATGACACCTAGCTTTTATATATAAGGCAATATCTTCTCTGTTATAGCTTTGATACCTTAACAATGAGACTCTTACCTGTGTTTACTCAGATTACCTTATATGTATATTATTACATATAATTTGGCCTCTAGAGGCCTAATCAGGCCTCTAGAACTTTGCTATTGGCTGAATCCCAGTATATCAATTAATCTAGTTTGGTCACAACTGACACAGTTCTCTAACAATGATTTCAAACATTCTGGCATTTGTTTTTACTTATGATGAAGTCTGTAACTAGGCAATCCCAAAGATGGCTTGGTGATCAAGGCCTGAATGTCTCTTCATTCTTTCCAAGCTGTCCACCTCTGCCATTCTCCTTATTTTTGCTCTAGTACTCTTGTTTGGGCTTCCCAGGTGGCTCACGTGGTAAAAAAAGAAAAAAAAAAGCTGCCCACCAATGCAGGAGCTGCAGAAGACCAGGTTCAATCCCTGGATCAGGAAGATCCCCTGGAGAAGGGCATGGCAACCCACTCCAGTATTCTTGCCTGGAGAATTCCCATGGACAGAAGAGCCTGGCAGGCTACAGTCCATGGGGTTTCAGAGTGGAACACAACTGAATGACTATCAGTTTCACTTTCACTCTCATTTATTGCCTCAGAGTCTCAAATTGGTTGCTTAAGCTCCAAAAAAATAAAACAAAGAAACAAAACACATTCTAGTCACATAACTTCATATATGAAAGTGAAAGAATATAGAACAGGACAATGACTTGTTCCTATGAGCTTCTGTTTTTTCACCATAAAGGGAACGTAGTGTTGGGATGTTCCCAAGAGATTTGCATTATATCTGATTGGCCAGAATTGAGTCATACATCCACTTCTAGCTGGAAGGAAAACTGGAAACATTCAGAGGTCAAACAATGGGGAGATTTTAAGCTGTTGTTGGGCAACATTCAACCACTTGAAGTGAAGCACAAATGCAGCAAGGGCCAAGCATGAGCCTGACTTAACCTGAAATCAGTCAAAAGGACTATGAACTCCTATATTTTTTTTTTTCTTGCCTGGAATATATTTGAGGATGAGATGAAACCATTGTGTATGTATGTGTGTGCACACTCATGGGTGTTATTATGGGGACAGGATGAATGCCCTTGAATGAGGGATAAAGGGGAGGACCAATGAAATGATCACAGTTGACAGGACCAGTTTGAGAACATTTGAATGCCAGCTAGAAGAATTTTTACTTTAGTATGTGGATAATGAGGATCCATTACAGGTTTGTGAGCAAAGACTTGACAATACATTTGCTTTTTTTAAAGTGGCATTTTGCAGGCTGAGTATGGGTGAGAATTAATCAATGCTACCTCCACTGATGACTCGGCCTCTGTGCAATGCATTACCGTACACCCAAAATAAGAGAGTAAAATCCACATGATGTCAACTGTATCATTCACAGAATCACCTGGATCACCAGGAAAGTCTATAGTGTCTGAGAAAAGCATGAGGAATAGGAGTAATCTGATGCTTCTAGACTGGAGAACTTTTAGTACACTAAATTTAAAGATTGATTAGTTATAAGAAGCACTTCCCATATAAAAATAAATAAGTCAGAGAGACTCAAAGTGATGATTTTTCAATCCCCAAAATGATCATATGATGAAGAAGCATAAATGATTAATGAAAAAAGTTGAAGGTCTGGAATTTATATAAAAGAAAATACCTTAAGTTAGTATTATAAAGACAAAAACAGTTGTAAAATTAAGATATTATTCCTTAAATTCATCTTTCATTTAAGATAAGTGACTCTTCATTCTCAAGAATAACCACAGGAGAAAAGTTATAAAGGCATAGTCAATGTATATTTTTATGGTTTTGCCCTCTTGTCATGTAGAAAAAAAATATTGAGCTTAATTATTCTACAATCATTAGAGTTTTTTCAGTCTTATTGCTCTTTGACCTTCTAGCAGATTCTATATGGATAGCTTAATATCCTCTACCATTTAAAATCAAATTTCCCACATTGCTTTTATTTAAAAAGGTCACATAGCCATAGATATACTCACCTGATTAAAAAACCTTCAGCTCCAGTGTTAAAAGTATACTGCTTTTATCTTCTAATGGGATGAGTTCAGATGATACCAAGCAATATATTTAAGCTGTCACATAATCCTTTACAGTCAACAAACTGTCTTACAAGATTATGGTAATTATCCACAAGTTTGTGTAATTCATCCTACAGAATCCTTTTCTTCAGTATAATTGATGTTAACAAAATTCAGGAGTCTTTAATACAAGAATAAATTAACACAACCTTTAAAATGGCACTTTATTATAGGATACATACCAAAATTTTAAAAGATGTATTTTCAGTCTACCTTTAAATAAAGCAAACAAACATTTCTGAAACATCAGTGCCCAGGTTGCTATTTGTTTTAATTGCTAAGATTTTATTGCTTTTGATCAAAGGTCATCACCTGATGTTTTATGGAAGGAGCTGAGTATAAGTTGATATTTTGAAGAATCAGTAAAACAGTGGTTTTTCTAAGAATAGAGATGCATAACACATCAGAGATAATAACCTTATAGGAATTATCACAACACTGTACTCTGTAAGTTTAATAATATTAATTTAGCTCTGATTTTTAAACAGCAGATTAAATATGGTAGATGCTAAATATTATGTACATATCTTGTTAGGAGATGGCAACATCTTTCTAGAATGTTGTTAACATTTCAATTTACTGTTACCCCCTACTGCCAGTAGATCCAGAAATAATGGGATAAAACTGGTATGAAAGACATGTGGCTTAAATATTTGTGCATGCTAAGTTGTTTCAATCGTGTATGACTCTTTGTGACCCCATGGACTGTAGGCAACTAGGCTCCTCTGTCCATGGGATTCTCTAGGCAAGAATACTGGAGTGGGTTGCCATTTTGTCCTCCAGGTGATTCTCCTGACCAAGGGATTGAAACCACATCTTTGACGTATCCTGCATTGGCAGGTGTTCTTTACCACTAGCGTCACCTGAGAAGCCCCAAATACTTATTTGCTGGGCCAGGAGAGTTTGCTTTGAATTGTGGTGAAGGGGATGGTCTAACAGAACTCCAAGGAAGTGTTTGATCTTGGTAAGTTATTGTTTCCAAAAGATTGAGTCCTTTGATTACTTCAAAAGATTTCCAACAAACTAAGAAAAACAAGCTTAAAAAAAAATCGAACTTATTGCTATAGATGATTTGGGTTGACTTTCCAGTTGTTGAGATTAACATCTTTGATACAAACAAAGCAACAAAATGACCATTTGTCTTTGGGAATCAAAGATGGCGGCCATGATGCTACAAAGATAGCTGCCCTGATGCAGCTGTGGTCAAGCAGTACCCCACTGGTTCATCCCTTCTCTGCTTCAGAAATGCAAGGTACCAGGGATGCTTGGCACAGCCAAGGAAGTCTCTTAACCTCTGTCACTAACACCCAAACTGAGAAAGTCAGCCTGAGGATCACCCAGGATAATCTCATACCAGAGACTAGCAGCACACAGTAGAATGTTCCCATCTGGCTTTCTCGTTCCTGCAGACACAGGGATACAATTCCAAGCCTGGGTGCCCTTTGCTTCAGGTTCTTGTGTCTTTTCCAAGTCTGTAAGGCAGAGAATTTATTCTGCTCCATCAACATGACTTTTTTTTTTCTTTCCAAATTGTAATTATTATAAACAGTAAAACTGAATACAGTCTTTTTAAAACTCTATGGTTGAACCATGCAGAGTTTGATGGATAGGTCTCAGAGAAATCTCAATTTTCCCCTAAACCTCATGAAGCGAAGGACTCTAAGGAGAGTTTTACTTTTCCCCAAGTCAGAATAGCAACAGCAGGAGGTTGTTAAGAAACTATTTGATTATTTTGTAAGATTTCTTCTTCTGCACTCTTCTTATATCATCCTAACTCCACCTGTTTTCATAGAGAATGAAATTTGGGGGCTTCACATTTAGACAGTGTGTATTACAATCAGCAATCCAGACTTCTCTGTTTACATGCACAGAAACAGAAACCCTGAGACTATAATAGCCATTATCAGAGGAAACACAGCAGCAATAAATGGGGAACCCAAACTTGGGCCTCTGACTTCCAGGAGAGTAGGTTTTTCACAATTGGTTTTGGTCTCTTTCTGCACCGTTATCATAAAAATTAACAGCCACTAACTCATTTATGTGGAGAAGGAAATGGCAACCCACTGCCATATTCTCAGCTGGAGAATCCCAGACAGAGGAGCCTGGCAGGCTACAGTCCACAGGGTCACAAAGAGTTGGACACAGCTGAAGCAACCGAGCACACACACGCGCGACTTCATTTACATGTTTGTTTGACATAAATAACACAGTTTTGACTTTTTATGCAGCATCAAAACTCCCAGTTGCAGTTAATTAGCATCTAAGTCGACACAGGAATTTTGCCAATGTGCAGGAAATACCATGAGGTTAGCTAATGCAGGGTGTCACCAATAAAGGCAGCAAGACAGAAGAAAGAATATACCAATCTTCCAATCAGCCTTTTCATCCCATCATCCTCATCTTCTTTAGGAAAAAGAATATTAGAAGTATATCCTAACAATACCTTAGAAGGTATCCTAACAATACCTTCTGTATTTTAGATCACTGTTGGAGGCACAATATCCAAAATTCTTGCCAACAGGATTTGCACTGAGTAAGGAAATAGCCATAAAAACCACACTAAAACTTCTCAGTGACTGAAAAAATCACTTTATAGTGGAATGCACACCTAACATAAAGGGTGTACTAACCCTCTGCTCATATTTCTTTGAAGAACCTCAGTTCAGTTCAGTCACTCAGTCGTGTCTGACTCTTTGCGACCCCATGAATCACAGCACGCCAGGCCTCCCTGTCCATCACCAACTCCTGGAGTTTACTCAAACTCGTGTCCATCAAGTTGGTGATGCCATCCAGCCATCTCATCCTCTGTCGTCCCCTTCTCCTCCTGCCCCCAGCAATACCTAATTCACATACCTGTTTCCTTTTTGGTTGTAAAGGATATATGGTATACAACTTTCTACATATTTGATAGCTCCTCTTGTTGCAAGTGACAAAAACAAAACAAACAAACAAAAACTCTTCATTTGTCTTTATATATGTGTATCTGCACGCGAGCTCAGTTGCTTCAGTCATGTCCAACTCTTTGTGACCCCATGGTCTATAGCCTACCAGGCTCCTCTGTCCATGGGTTTCTCCAGACATGAATACTGGAGTGGGTTGTCATGTCCTCCTCCAGGGGATCTTCCAACACAGGGATCGAACCCACATCTCATGTCCCCTGCATGGGCAGGTGAGTTCTTTACCACTAGTGCCACCTGGGAAGCCCAACAGTCTAAGCACATCACATTTATGAACTCTTTTCATACTCACTGCCTTATGAGGAAGGCTCAACTATTGCTTCTACATTAGAAGAAACTGAAGCTCATGGGGTTATACAACCTGTCCAGGTCGCACAGGTATGTGGAAAATCCACAGCACCTTGGTCAAGGACATGCACTGTTAGTATGTACAGGGTGTTTTTACTACCTGGAGGACCACTGGCACACATTTGGCCACATCTGCAGAGATTCCTCCTTTCTTATCTCTGACACTTTGGGACAGTTTCTTATTTAAATCTAAATCCTTCACTTTAAGTCTTTTTCCCATGATGCTCTGCTTCCCCAGGGACTTGCCCACCAGTCATCCCTCCTTTCAGTTCAGTTCAGTCGCTCAGCTGTGTCCGACTCTTTGTGACCCCATGGACTGCAGCGTGCCAGGCTTCCCTGTCCTTCACCAGCTCCCAGAGCTTGCTAAAACTCATGTGCATCAAGTCAGTGATGCCATCCAACCATCTCATCCCCTGTCATCCCCTTCTCCTCCTGCCTTCAATCTTTCCCAGCACCGGGGGCTTTTCCAATGAGTCAGTTCTTCTCATCAGGTGGCCAAACTATTGGCGCTTCAGCTTCTGCATCAGACCTTCCAATGAATATTTAGTACTGATTTCCTTTAGAATTGACTGGCTTGATCTTGCAGTCCAAGGGACTCTCAAGAGTCTTCTCCAACACCATAGTTCAAAAGCATCAACTCTTTGGCACTTAGTTTCTTTGTGGTCCAACTCTCACATCCATACATGACTACTGGAAAAATCATAGCTTTGACTAGACAGACCTTTGTTGGCAAAGTAATGTCTCTGCTTTTTAATATGCTGTCTAGGTTGGTCATTGGAGAAGGCAATGGCACCCCACTCCAGTACTCTTACCTGGAAAATCCCATGGACAGAGGAGCCTGGTAGGCTGCAGTCCATGGGGTTTCAAAGAGTCAGACACAACTGAGCGACTTCACTTTCACTTTTCACTTTCATGCATTGGAGAAGGAAATGGCAACCCACTCCAGTGTTCTTGCCTAGAGAATCCCAGGGATGACAGAGCCTGGTGGGCTGCCATCTATGGGGTCGCACAGAGTCAGACACGACTGAAGTGACTTAGCAGCAGCATCAGCTAGGCTGGCCACAGTTTTTCTTCCAAGGAGCAAGCGTCTTTTAATTTCATGGCTGCAGTCACCATCTGCAGTGATTTTGGAGCCAAAATAATAAAGTCTGTCACTGTTTCCATTGTTTCCCCATCTATTTGCCATGAATTGTTGGGACTGGATGCCATGATCTTAGTTTTCTGAATGTTGAGTTTTAAGCCAGCTTTTTCACTCTCCTCTTTGACTTTCATCAAGAGGCTCTTGAGTTCCTCTTCACTTTCTGCCATAAGGGTGGTATCATCTGCATATCTGAGGTTATTGATATTTCTCCCAGCAATCTTGATTTCAGCTTATGCTTCATCCAGCTCAGCATTTCACATGATGTACTCTGCATATAAGTTAAATAAGCAGGGTGACAGTATATAGCCTTGATGTACTCCTTTCCCAATTTGGAACCAGTCTGTTGTTCCATGTCCAGTTCTAACTGTTACTTCTTGACCTGCATACAGATTTCTCAGGAGGCAGGTAAGGTGGTCTGCTATTATCAACTCTTTAAGAATTTTTCACAGTTTGTTGTGATCCAAACAGTCAAAGGTTTTGGTGTAGTCAATAAAGCAGCATTAGATGTATTTCTATAACTCTCTTGCTTTTTCTATGATCCAATGGATGTTGGCAATTGATCTCTGGTTCCTCTGCCTCTGCCTTTTTTAAACCCAGCTTGAACATTTGGAAGTTCTCAGTTCACATACTGTTGAAGGCTTGCTGGAAGAATTTTGGTCATTAATTTGTTAGCGTGTGAGATGACTGCAATTTTGTAGTAGTTTGAAAATTCTTTGGCATTGCCTTTCGTTGGGATTGGAATGAAAACTGACCTTTTCCAGTTTTTGTAGTCACTGCTGAGTTTTCCAAATTGGCTGGCATAGTGAGTGCAGCACTTTCACAGCATCATCTTTTAGGATCAGAAACAGCTCAGCTGGAATTCCATCACTTCCTCTAACTTTGCTCATAGTGATGCTTCCTAAGGCCCTTGACTTCAGACTCCAGGATGTCTGGCTCTAGGTGAATGATCACACCATCAAGTTTATCTGGGTCATGAAGACCTTTCTTCCATGCATTCTGTATAAGAAACATGCACTGACCTTTATGGGTGTACTTACTGTAAACAGAGATTTATCCTCCGAGTTTAGATAATGATGGTGTTTAAACCAGATTATGAGATAGGAGTGGAGGCAGAGGAATTTCATGACATAGGACACTAGCAGCAGGGAAGAAGCATACAATACCATCTGTGATGCTATAAAGACTTGTAGATGTGTGGAGGTGGGTACCAAGTTTCATATTTTTCTATCTAACAAATTTGAATGATAAACCCCTGCCTCACCATCTACCATGTCTGAATCCCATTCTCCTGTTTCTCCCCTTCAAGGACATTTTAATTTGATATAGCTTGATAGAAATACTTGAGAGTTAGAGGATCATATAATTGTTCTTCACAGGGTCTTGAGTCTCCCAGTGGAAAGGAAATATAATTTAATATTTTTCAAAGGAATGAACTACTATATAGTTTTATATAACTTTGGGTGTGATCCTCAGAAAACAGAGAGTGACTTTGCTGAGTCAAATATTTCTAAAATTCCTTGTGAAAAATGTATTTTATAAATGAATTCTGTTTCTTTAATATGTATATTAAAGTTAGAACAAATTTTGATGAGTTTCTCATTTTTGAAGCAAAAAATACTCAAATCTCCAGGGGATAAATATAAGCACAAACACACTGCCCTTTTGCATTTTCATGTTGGTGCTTTCAGCACATGTGGAAAAGTGCTTCACCCAGCTTAAAATCACAGCTCATTTATTAAATTCACCATCGAAGCCACACCCATAAAAAGTATCCATAGGAATCCCATAGCTCCTGAGCATGCCTCCAAAGCTGTCTTAATTATGATAATGCCCTGAGAGATTGAGGTCTACATATGAAATCTTAATTCCTGTTCCGAGTCTTACAGATTTTATCCAATAACTAATAGTGTTAGTGTAAACATACCCTAACAGGTCAGGCTTGTTAATGCACATCTAATTCTTTTCATGGAGGACCATCTCCCTTGAGAATACTATCCAATCATAAAAGTAACAAAGATTTGCAGCAAGGCCCTGACACTGAATATAGAATAAGTAGAGAACGAGAGAGCTGGGTTTTGATCACCACCTTTAACAAAATCTTTTTACCACTGGGATTTTTGGTTACCTAAAGCTCATCACTTCTAATCTGGAGAAATGCAGGAGACCCTAAGCCCCAAATAGGAGAAAGGTATTTTTCTACATTGCCCACATACATCTCTAAAAGGAAAAGTGTCATTTCTTAGTGCTCATGAAAATTCTGATAAGTTAGAAACCATCATTATTATTCATATTCTCTGAAGGTGCTTGCTATTGACTACTAGGCTTAATGTAAAAGAAAATATAAGCTGTTTTAGCAGCATAATTCAACACCTCTACACAGCATGCTTGCTATTGCAGGGAAATGGCAATCCTCAGGAGTTTTGTAAGATGGTCTCTAATAGCATTTGCTCATTTATTAGGACAATAATAAATAGGTATTCTGAATACAATTTTCACTAGGGTATTAAAGATTGTTAGAAATTATGACAAATGAACAATGCAGCTTTATTGTTTGTAAGTAAACTAGTTCAAAAGTTTTACCTTAAGACTGAGCTTCAGTTAACCCCAGGTGCACTAATAGCTTTTAATTTTAGGTGTATTTTTTTCTATCTGCAAATATTAGTGATGGTTAGAAATTGTTTTACTTTGTGAAATCAGTTCCTTTTCACAAAGACATTATTGCCATAATCACCATAATCAATCAGCTTGGATTTACATGGATGAGGAAATCTCTGCCCAAACTTTAAATAAATAAAACCACCCAGGTATATCTCTTTATTCCCTGCCATCCCCAGTGTTTGAAAGGTCTATGATAGTCCTTCCTTGAAACACAGTTGATGTTGAGGAGGAGGTTCAATAGACCATGCATCAGTTACCAAAGTGTCAAACACAACTGAGCTCACACCCACAGTTACCTCAAATTCTACCCCAACTGGGGTTTGAGTTTACAAACAATTCAATTATGCAGGATGTAACCAACCACTAACACAGTAGCCACCTATATAATAGGACACTTTCAAAATAACTCTACAGAACAAAGGATAAACTACTTCACTTGAAAATAAACTTTGTTTCTTTAGGCATGGTATGGATATGTCACAAACTTGATCTTGGCAAAACTACAGGCACGTTCAACCACTATGTTTGTCCTTCAGTCTGCTCTAAACATGCCTTGACTACTCACTTCTTTAACATTTGCCTCTCCAAAGTCATGTCAGTTTATTACTTTGCTAAGTAATTAATTTAGTTACTTTAAGCAATTACAGCAATTGTTTAATTGTAACTGAAAATTTACATGAATGCATTCAGAATTCTAACTAGAAATAAAATGGTGATTAATCTTATATTTAAGTGGTGATTAGTTTCATGTCAACTTCATTGGACCTTGGAATGTCCAGATAGCTGGCTAAACATTATTTCTGACTGTGCTTGGGAGGGTCTATCTAAAAGAGATTCGCATTTGACTCAGGAGACTGAATAAATAGATGGCCCTCGCCAATGTGTGTGGGTATCATCCAATCTACGGAGAGCCTGAAAACAGCAAAGTTGAATTTGAGGATCTCTTGCCTGATTGCTTGAGATGATGCTCCTAATTCTCAGGCCTGTAGACTCAGACCAGAATATATATACGATCAGCTCTTGGGATCTCAGGTCTTTGAACTACACATCTGTGGCTTTCTTGGGTCTCTGGCTTGCAGAAGGCAGAGAGGGATTTCTGAGCCTCCATAATCACAAGAGCCAGTACCTTATAATAAACCTATACATATAGGTGTATATGTATAGATTTATTTACATGTAGATGTATATGTATGAAAAGTGAAAGTGAAGTCACTCAGTCTTGTCTGACTCTTTGTGACCCTCATGGAGTGTAAGCCTGCCACAGTCCTCTGTGCATGGGATTTTCCAGGCAAGAATACTAGAGTGGGTTGCCATAGATTTATTATAAATACATATATTAATATATAACATAAATACATGCATACATACATATATATATATATAAAATACAGACAGATACACACACACACACATATATATATATCTCCTATTGGAGAACTTCAATACACCCTACATTTGAAAACCTGATTTTCCCCCAGTCTGTAAAGGTTATCAGTGAGACCAATGAAGTGTGCACCACTGAAACATATCTTCCCAACCCAGGATAAAACTTGGGTCTCCTACATTGTAGGCAGGTTCTTTACCATCTGAGCCACCAGGAAAGCCCAACAAATGCAAAGCAAATTTCAAACCACAAATTCCATTTGGTTTAAGAGACCAGAAACAGTCTGGTGTGTTTACTCCCCAGAGTCTTCTTTGTTTATCAAAGGTAATGCATTTTTAATATACAATTCAATACATAAACATATAATTTTGAACTTTCCTATAGCTGAGTGAATCCTCCATTTATTTTCAGTAGCTATTTCACTGAATTTAATTGTAATATTAAAGAAAGATCCTATTGAAAATTATTAAATGATCTGTGCTCTGTGATATGAGTCAACCTAAAGGATACACTTATGCTTTAACCATTATTATAACTAGCATTAAAAGCTAAAACCAATCTAAGAGAATAGCTAATCTAAGTTTCAGCTTTATCTGTCCAAACAAAAGAGAGAAAACAAAATTGAGGCTCCTTGATTTGCATTAGATTTGGACAATTCTTCATCTAACTCAGTTCTTTCATCCAGAGAGTCAAATTGACTTCCAAGAGTGAGCAGAATGGAACAATTCCTAAGAACTTACCTAAGACCCAGTGAGGTCTGTACCCATATAGGTTCATGCAAAGCAGCTCTGTTTGGGTCTATGATTAGTTTTGGTTTTTTGTACTTCCATGCCCAAACCCTGTAGGACAATGTAAAAAGGTCATTGACTATGAATTCAAACTCAGAAAAGTAATGTCTCTCCTACAAAGAGAAGACTCCAGAAGTATTTTTCATCTCTTCTCCAAATTCAGAGGCTTCTCAGCTTATGGTTCCAAAGATGAAGAAGATGTTGAGTAAAGGAAAAAATGGGCTTCCCTGGTGGCTCAGTGGTAAAGAATTTGCCTGCAGTGGAGAAGACCTGGGTTCGATCCCTGGGTCAGGAAGATCCTCTGGAGAAAGGAATGGCAATCCACTGCAATATTCTTGCCTGGAGAATTCCATGGACAGAGAAGCCTGGTGGGCTACAGTCAATGGTGTTGCAGAGTCAGACATGACTGAGTGACTAACACTACCTACCTAACTAAAGGAAAAAGTCATTACTATAAAATAATAATTTGGGGGCCTAAGTGAAAATGAAAGAGGCATGATTTTAACAGTTTGTTATTGTTAACATACCTCATTTGTTCAAAACAAAATTCCAGGAGCACAACTTAGTTGTTTTTTGCTCAGCTGTGTCTGACTCTTGTGACCCCATGGACTATAGTCTGCCAGGCTCCTCTGTCCATAGGATTTTTTAGGCAAGAATACTGGAGTGAGTTGCTATTTCCTTCTCCAGGGGATCTTCCTGACCAGGAGATCAACCCCATGTCCCCTGTAAGTCTCCTGCATTGCAAGCAGAATCTTATTGCTGAGCCACCAATGAAAATCAAGATAAAATTGGAGTAATAAGAAATGCTGACAGATAATCATGTGAAATAAGGGAGTTTTCATTTTAGAGATGAACAGAACAGACAAGAGAATAAGTAATTTTGTGTCTGCCTTTTAAGTACAAATTCCAGTTGCCAAGAAGGTACATGAATTCTTACTCAAAGCAAATATATCTTTGCCTTCTTTTCAGAGGACTCTGTTTAATCTCTTTGGAATTTTTGTTTCATTTTTTTCAAGTCCCCTACCTCAGTTGCTAATGGAAAAAGTTTCTCTTTGTCTTTGGAAAGATATTTCTTTCTTGAAGAGAGACAATAGTCTCTACTGGGGACTTTATTTCTACTGGGGATGATTGGAGCCTGGTTATTTGAAATTCACACCTATGACCAAGCAAGGAGTGTCAATGTGATTAACAAAAATACATCAAAGATAATGTGAAAAAAACAAAAACAAAAACTAACATTTAAGCTATTACACTATTCCACAAAAGTAAATCCTGAACAAAGAGAGCAAAATGAGATGAAATTGTCATCATCTATTCATCCTTCATTATTTATCTTCAAACAATGGTACATGTCATTATATAAGCTTCTTTTGAAAGTTCAATAGAAAAAGTCACCAAATATGATTTCGTGTGTGTGTGTGTGTGTGTGTGTGTGTGTGTGTGTGTGCATGTGTGTATACAAACACACATATATAGTGGATGGGGGAGAAAGTGAGATTTGTAATAGGAAAGGGGGGAAATGGCAGGCAAAGTTGAAAGTTACACTTTAATGATGTAAATAGCCTCCAGAAATTAGAACAATCATATTGGATCATCATACTATTCTTATTTAATTCACACATTTAAACAGCTTCAGGAATTAAAAGTATAGATATCTACTTAAACCAGAGATCCAGTTTATAGAACTCATACCAGGAATATTCAATGATATAAACAGATTGCAAAATTAAGCAAAGAAATGTACAGGTTAACAATTAAATTTGAATTTAGGAGAAACATAAGTAATGTTTAGGGTAAGTATATTCCAAATATTGCATGGAACATAGTGTAAAGATGTCAAGACAAAGATGTTTGCTTGAAAGAATTAAGGCTAGGCCCTCCAGTGGTTAGCACTTGGTGCTTTTACTTCCACGGCCAGAGTTTAATCCCTGGTCAGGAAACTAAGATTCCACAAGCCACATAATGAAGCCAAATAATAATAATAATAATAATAAAAGAAAGAAAGAATTAAGGCTAATTGTTGGCCACTAGAATTTGTACTTCTACATCAGACACACACTCATTTTTCTGTCTGCTTGTTTCTAAAATGAAAATTTATTTATTTTACATGAGCACTTATCAGCATGGATATAGTTATCTGTTATTATTGCTGTTTATTTGAAAATTCATAGTTAACTGGGCATCCTGTATTTTACCTGGCAACACTAGAAAATGCTAGAATTATTTTTAGTACCAGAGACATTTAATACTTAAAATGAATTGATCCAAATTTCCTATAATATGGAGTATTTAACACAGAAATAAAAAAGAATTAGCAGTGGTTTTAGACAAGGAGAGGTTTCTTAAATGTACTTATGTTCAATGCTCAGTAGAGGCATTTTTAATGTATCTGTATTATAACCTTTTTCCAACCCCAAATGCCTAATCTCAAGTTCATAAAGCTTTGGTTTTTCACTTTGAAATTTAGAAATATAGGAGAGGAAAAAAAGATCCCTTTAACATTCTTGGAACATCTGTGGTTTCCTCTCCACAGTGTTCCACACCATCCCGGTATGTCCTTACCTAAAACAATCAATTCAACCTGTCTTCTGTCATTTTCTTTCTGCCCAATGCACTTGTCTCTCCAGGTATTTCATTCAGGCTAGGTCTAGAGACTTCTGCCCAACTCTCAACTCTGTTATTTACATTCATGAATTCTTCAAATGGCTAGACAGCAAGTTAGCCATGAGCAACAAGAGGTGACCTAGTCGGCTGAATGTCCAATAGCTGCCTAATCCTGCCAAGCTGGTTGTCAAACATGCCCCCATCAGTACTCCAGAATGGTCAGGGGATCAGAGAAATCCCCTGCTGGCCATCTGGGGAGACTTTTCCCACTCTGACACGTGCACACCTCATCCTATCATGCCCGTGGATAACTTTTGGTGGCCACTGGGCTCATTAAATGTTCAAAAAATATTCTATGATAGTGTGTGTGCCTGCATGCCAAATCACTTCAGTTATGTCTGACTCTTTGCAATCCTATGGACTGTAGCCCACACGGCTCCTCTGTCTGTGGGATTCTCCAGGCAAGAATACTGGAATAGGTTGCCATGCCTTCCTCTGGGGGATCTTCTTGATTCAGGGATCGAATCCACATCTCTTATGTCTCCTGCATTGGCAGGCAGGTTCTTGACAACTAGCACCACCTGGGAAGCCCATGCATATGTCTAATTATAACAGACTAGGTAAACACATATGCAGCAAAGCCTCTTGCTATATAACTGGCAGCTGTCAATAAGGACTGTCAATCAACAATATCCTGGCTTATGCAAAAAACCTTGCCCCAAAATGACACTGCGGCCCTCCAGGGCCATTGCCTTCCTTAGCCTGGCCCACCTCTCTCTTAAGGTGTGCTCTCTGTTCTTTCCTTATCTTCAATAAAGTCTCTTGCAACAGGTAAGACCTCAGATTCTTCTTTGTGTCCTTACCAAGAACTGAAGTCCACAGGAGAAGGGCTCTCCGGACTCTCTCCTGCTAAGAAGCAGTGCCCAGAAGTCTGACTGAAATGATTAGAGCCAGGTAGGCCTCCCTGAGGTGGTGTTTTGTCTGTATCTCCAATTATTTAATATAATCAATATGGTTAGTAAATGTTTCAGTGTCCATGAGCATGTGCTAAGTTGCTTCAGTCATTTCCGACTCTTTGCGACCCTATGGACCATACCCCGCCAGGCTCCTCTGTCCTTGGGATTCTCCAGGCAAGAACATTGGAGTAGATTTCCATGCCCTCCTCCAGGGGATCTTCCTCACCCAGAGATTGAACCCTCGTCTCCGGCATCTCCTGCACTGGCGGGAGTGTTCTTCATCAATAGCACCACCTGGGAAGCCCTTCAGTGTCCATAAGGAACCATAAAAACATTTGACTGCTCTTTTGCCTGGTGAAGACTGTTACCAAGTCCAAGCTCATACTACTTGCCAGACAACGGGCCAATAAATCAAGACACATGGTGCTGGGGCAAGGAATAGTGACTTTATTTAAAAAGTCAGAAGACCAAGAAGATGGTGGACTAGTGTCCCAACCAATCATCTTATCCAAGCTAGAATTCAGGCTTCTTTATACTAAAAGTGTGGGGGTGTGGCTGGTTGTTGCAAACTTCTTGTTGTGCTATCCATGTAATTCTGCTCACAATATTCCCCCAAACTTCCAGCAAGACAATTATTTTCTGTTCTGCACCTTTTTAAAAGAGTTATACCTTTAAAGTTATGCCTGGGAGGCAACACCTTGAGAATGGGCTAGTGTATATTTCAGGCTAGAGGCAAAGTTCTTTTATAAAGATGCAGAGCCAACGTGACTAAGCACAGACGGCAGAGCCCAAGAGTTAAAACTAAAGGAATAAACCCCATATGGAGTTACGTTTCATCTTCTCTATCATAAGACCATTATCATGGCATTTGTAAGTTACATAAGATCATAACTTACTGAAGACCCCACAGATAAATTCCAGAAACTCTCAATGTAGACATCAAGAATAAAAGCTATTGTCACATAGGAGATGAAATTCATTGCAGCAAGACTATTTTCATCTTAGTAAGAGGACTTCTGAAAGTAAGATTTGTGCCAGAGACTCATTGGTTGCATGAGGTAGCAATATAGTAATTCACAAATCTCTACACAACAGTGTGACTCAGTAGGTCACTATGAATAGGACAAAAGGAAAATTAAACTTTAAATCATCTCAATAGTGAATGTAATACTTTTTAATAATAAACTCCCAAAGTATACCTGAATGAAATTATTTGAATTTAAGTTCTTTATAGTTTTCTGGAGACAAACACTTTGTCAGATATATGTATTGCAGATATTTTCTTCCAGTCTGAAACTTGTCTTTCAATGTCCTTAATGGTATTTTGCTGAGCAGAAATTTTAAATGTTGATAAAGTATAATTTACAATCTTTTTCCTCTTAAAGTTCAGTCTAAGAAGTCTTTGTTTACAGTAAGTTCATGGACATACTCTTATATGTTTTTTTCTAGAAAGTTGATAGTTTCAGATTCTGTATTTAGAGTTGTAATCCATCTTGAATTAATTTTGTGTATCATGTGAGTTAGGAGTTGAGTGGATCTTGTTCAGTGTGATTTGCTTTTATTCCAAAAGTCATATCATCTCCAATTTCTGCTTGCTATTATTTTTAAATTTTGTTTAGAGTCTATTATTATTACCAGTAATAGGGTATTTTAGTCCACTCAGGCTGTTATAACAAAAATACCAAAGACTGGGTGCTTTAAAGAACAAACACTTATTTTTCATAGTTCTGGAAGCTGGGATGTTCAAGATTAAGTTCCAGATACAGTGTCTGATGAAGGCCTGTTTCCTAGTTTGTTGATGGCCATCTTCTCTTCCTATTCTCACATGGCAGAAGGTTCATCTAACCCAAGCTCCTCTTCTGAACTCATTCGAAAATGACTAATCTCTTCAATGTAAAGAGAACTTGGTGATAATTCACAACTAGGTACCTCCTTCTTCTAGTATCCTGCCAGACAACCTAGGGCTGGCCCATTGTGCCATGCTCTGAGAGATGCTGTACCAAACCACAAGGCCTCTAATTGGTGAAGTTTTGGAGAAACCTGAAAAATTCTAGATTTAGGTGATGTGAAAGATGTGTGTTTTTAAATAGAAGCTGAACAGTCCTGCTTTAGAGTTCAGAGATTAGCCCAGTGCTGTCATGAAAATGATTTTTTAACTTTTCATGCAGTGTATATCTATAACAATTTATTCATTTTATTGCTTGGCACTCATCTTTTGGGCTTCACTAGTGGTACCTGCCAATGCAGGAGACACAAGTGTGATTCCTGGGTTGGGAAGATCCTCAGAAGAAGGAATTGGCAACCCACTCCAGTATTCTTGCCTGGGAAATCCCATGGACAGAGAAGCCTGATGGGCGATAGTCCACATGGAAGAGTCAGACATGACACTTAGTGACTAAAAACATCAACGACCAACCTTGTAGTTTGTGATAAACTCTTTCTACAGCAATGAGATAGCACACTTCTAATAAAAAATGTAGTGGGTTTGCATTTCTCATGACATTTGATGATAAGCAAGTGATTTGTCTATATTTACCATTCAACATGGGGATAAATCTAACAGCAGAAATTATGAAAACCAGAAGACACAAATCTGCTAAAGAACTATTAGCATCTACTTCAAAAGCTAGTAGTTATATTGACCATTTAATGTGTCCATCTGAAGACAATGACTTCACACATATCTACAGGGGTACTTGCACATCACTTTGTGAAGCATAACTTTTCAAACAGATCAAATGACTATCTTTCTAAATTAAATTATTTTCAGTTTTTGTATGCATACATAAATAAAGCAAGTGTGGTTAATATATTGGTTTCAAGCCAGTGTTTTGCTTGTCTCAACAAAGGCCTCAAACAGATAATCATATTGATTTCTTAAATTCTCTGTTCACAAATAATTTATGAAATCTAAGTAAGACTCTTTTCTAAGTTCATTCTTTCACTTGAACATACAACAGAGTCTGAACCTGTTATTAATTCAGTTATAAAGTTCAACATTAAAGATAAAATTAAAGAATATTTTGATGGTATTTCAAACACAAATTTTGATTGAAGTCAACATTAAAATAAAAATTTTTTTATCAAGTGAAGAAATATATGGTGCAAAGATTTGGAATTGGCCATGGTACACAGATAATTCAAAATTGCATCCAATATTTTTAATATTCTGCTAACTGGAATAGAAGTTTTGCTTGTAAAAATTTATAAATATCTTATATATACATATAACAACTGGACTATACAATTTTTGCTAGGTTGATCTTGAATATAAAATACTTCGTTACAGCACTATACGCTTTCTGTCTTTCCTGACCAATGTCAATAGAATTCTAGTGTATTTGAGAATCTGAATAATTACTTTTTAAATTAACTGTCTTAAATGGCATGGCACATTCACAAATGAGTCCTCTAAATTTCAGCAGCCTTTTGTTCAAAATCATTTCAAAATCTTGAATCAAAATATTCATTGAATGAAGTGCCAGAGCATTTCAGCTTTTGAAACTTTTATTGAATTGCTATTATTAGAAATTAAGCTTGCAAACAGGAAGACATTAAACTGTATTGCTTAATAGGAAGGGAGAAATTGAACAAATTAAATAGTAAGAACACCACTGGTATACAGTATGAAATTTTGAATTTTAGCATTGTGCTTCCAAATAGTGTTTTCCAAACTATGGTAAATAACCAATTTTTAATCCTTCACAAAGCAAAACTTCTGTAAAATACAATAAAAATAAGTTTACGGAAAAATGAAATGGACAAAAAAATACAAAATTCAAACTCACATTTTTTTTAATCATTAAATTGTGTGGACATAAAAGTACATTTTAATAAACAAAGCTAGAGTAATAACACTGGAAAAATAAAACAATTTTTAAAATTATACTAGTTGCTCATTGTGCATAAAGGCAACTAATATATAGAATGGCTATTAGATGCCTAACTTCTGGTCATTCTGAAATTGTAACCCAGAAAAAATTGCAATTTAAAAAGCGTTCTCTATGTTAAACATGTTTACACATAGTTTCAATAGTAGTATGTACAGCAATATTTTTTGAAACCATATATAATTAGATTTTATAATATGTATAATTTTTCTTATGGAATTAGTCCTTTATAGTTTTATATAAAGCTATTTATAGAGCATTAGACATGATTTGGAGGGGGGTTGCTTCTCTTAATTTGCTTACTTTTTCTGGTCTTTGCTTTACTATTTCCTAGGTATTTTTTTAATTGAGGTATAGTTGATATTATGATATTGTATAAATTTCAAGTGTACAACATAGTGATTCACAATTTTAAAGGTTTTATTCAATTTATAGCTATTATGAAATACTGGTTACATTCCCTACATTGTACAATCAATTATTGTAACTTATTTACTTTATATATAGTAGTTTGTAAGTCTTGATCTCCCACCATATCTTGCCCCTCCCCTCTTCCTGCTCCTCCTTGGTAACCAGCAGTTTGTTCTCTTTATCTGTGAGTCTCTTTTTTGTATTATTCACTTGTTTGCTTTATTTTTTAGATTTTACATATAAGTGATATCATACAGCATTTATCTTTCTCTATATGACCTATATCACTTAGCATAATATTCCCCAAGTCCATTCATGTTGTTGAAAATGGCAAAATTTCATTGATTTTATGTCTGAGTAGTATTCCACTGTATTCATATACAGCACATCTTTTTTTTTTTTTTTTTTTTAGCCATGCAGCAAATGGGATCCTCATTCAATCCCTGATGAGGGATCGAACCTACACCCCATAAGTTCGATGCACAGAAATCTTAACCACTGGACTGCCAGGGAAGCCCCCACATCTTCTTTACCCATTCATTTGTTGATGTACACTTAGGTTGCTTCCATATCTTGGCAACTGTAAATAACGCTGTTGTGAACATTGGGGTGGATGTATCTTTTTGAATTAGTGGTTTTTGGATATTTCTGGACATATACCCAGGAGTGGGATTGCTGGATCATATGGTAACTCTACTTTAGTTTTGAGAAACCTCCGTATAGTTTTCCACAGTGGAAAACAGTGGCTGTACCAATTTACATTTCAACAGTGGCTGCACCAATTTATATTCCAACCACCATGTCCATCAATATTTAAAGATTTTAATGTGACAAATGCACTTGCTTCTTGGTTGCTAATCTGTTTAACCTAGGTTGGATTGACAATAATCCTACTTACAAGAGATAACGTGTCTAAACTACTTTATATAAAACACAGTAGAGAAACCAGAGTCAAAAATGCATTGATTGGAACAAAAAGAGATTTTGTTTTACAACTGCAACAAGTTCAAGTCATTAATTCTTTAAACTTTTATCTAAAATCAACCAAATGATACTGTAGTTTCAAAATTCATATATAATCCTTCATGGCTAACCAGTTCTGACAATTAGTCCTATGAAGCTATAGTTAATTTTGTTATATAATTTTATGAAACCTATGAATTTCCTATGCAGGATCTTCTTGTGAAGTAAGTTCAGTTCAGTAGCTCCATCATGTCCGACTCTTTGTGACCCAATAGACTGCAGTATGCAGGGCTTCGCTGTCCATCACCAACTCCAGGAGCTTGCTCAAACTCATGTCCATCGAGTCAGTGATGCCATCCAAACATCTCATCCTCTGTCATCCCCTTGTCCTCCAGCTTTCAATCTCTCCCAGCATCAGAGTCTTTTCCAGTGAGTCTGTTCTTCGCATCAGGTGGCCAAAGTATTGGAGCTTCAGCTTCTGCGTCAGTCCTTCCAATGAATATTCAGGACTCATTTCTTTTAGGATAGACTGATTGGATCTCCTTGCAGACCAGGGGCCTCTCAAGACTCTTCACCAACACCACAGTTCAAAAACATCAATTCTTCAGTGCTAAGCTTTCTTTATAGTCCAACTCTCACATCCATACATGACTACTGGAGAAACCATAGCTTTGACTAGATGTACCTTTGTGGCAAAGTAATGTCTCTTATTTTTAATACACTGCCTAGGTTGGTCATAGCTTTTCTTCCAAGGAACAAGTGTCTTTTAATTTCATGTCTGCAGTCACCATCTGCAGTGATTTTGGAGCCCAAGAAAATAAAGTCTGTCACTGTTTCCATGTTTCCCCATATATTTGCCATGAAGTGATGGGACCAGATGTCATGATCTTAGTTTTCTAAATGTTGAATTTTAAGCCAGCTTTTTCACTCTCCCCTTTCACTTTCATCAAGAGGCTCTTTAGTTCTTCTTCACTTTCTAGCATAAGAGTGGTGTCATCTGCATACATGAGGTTACTGGAGTTTTTCCCGCAATCTTGATTTCAGCTTGTGCTTCATCCAGCCCGGTATTTCTTGTGATGCACTCTGCGTATAAGTTAAATACGCAGGGTAAAAATATGTAGCCTTGACATAATCCTTTCCTGATTCAGAACCAGTCTGTTGTTCCATGTCCAGTTCCAACTGTTGCTTCTTGACCTGCATACAGATTTCTCAGGAGATAGGTCAGGTGGCCTGGTAGTTCCATCTCTTTTAGAATTTCCATAGTTGAAACCTGGCTTGGAGAGTTTTGAGCATTACTTTACTAATGCGTGAGATGAGTGTAATTGTGCGGTAGTTTGAGCATTCTTTGGCATTGCATTTCTTTGGGGTTGGAATGAAAACAGACCTTTTCCAATCCTATGGTCACTACTGAGTTTTCCAGATTTGCTGGCATATTGAGTGCAGCACACTTTCACAGCATCATCTTTTAGGATTTGAAATAGCTCAACTGGAATTCTATCACCTCTACCAGCTTTGTTGATGTTTCTTAAGATCCACTTGACTTCACCTTCCAGGATGTCTGGCTATAGGTGAGCTATCACACCATCGTGGTTATCTGGGTCATGCAAATTTTTTTTGTATAGTTCTTCTGTGTATTCTTGTCAACTCTTCTTAATATCTTCTGTTATGTCCATACCATTTCTGTCCTTTATTGAGCCCATCTTTACATGAAATGTTCCCCTGGTATCTCTAATTTTCTTGAAAAGATGTCTAGTCTTTCCCATTCTATTGTTTTCCTCTATTTCTTTGCATTGATCACTGAGGAAGGCTTTCTTACCTCTCCTAACTATTCTTTGGAACTCTGCATTCAAGTGGGTATATCTTTGCTTTTCTCATTTGCTTTTTGCTTCTCTTTTTTTCTCAGCTATTTGTAAGGCCTCCTCAGACAACCATCTTGCCTTTTTGCATTTCTTTTTCTTGGGGATGGTCTTAATCATTGCCTCCTGTACAATGTCACAAAGCTCCATCCACAGTTCTTTGGGCTCTCTATGAGATCTAATCCCTTGAATCTATTTCTCACTTCCACTGTTTAATCATAAGGGATTTGATTTAGGTCATACCTGAATGGTCTAGTGGTTTTCCCTACTTTCTTCAATTTATGTCTGAAATTTGTAATAAGGCATTCACAATCTTAGCCACAGTCAACTCCCCATCTTGTTTTTGCTGATTGTATAGAGCTTCTCCATCTTTGGCTGCAAAGAAATAAATACTCTGATTTTGGTATTGACCATTTGGTGCTGTCCATGTGTAGAGTCTTCTCTTGTGTTGTTCAAAGAGGGTGTTTGCTATGACCAGTGTGTTCTCTTGGCAAAACTCTGTTAGCCTTTGCCCTGCTTCATTTTGTCCTCCAAGGCAAATTTTGCCTGTTATTCCAGGTATCTCTTGACTTCCTTCTTTTTTATTCCAGTCCCCTATAGTGAAAAGGACATCTTTTTTGGCTGTTAGTCCTAGAAGGTCTTGTAGGTTTTCATAGAATTGTTCAATTTCAGCCTCTTCAGCATTGCTGTTTGGGGCATAGACTTGGATTACTGTGATATTGAATGGTTTGCCTTGGAAACAGAGATCATTCTGTCGTTTTTGAGATTGCATCCAAGTACTGCATTTCAAACTCTTTTGTTGACTATGAAGGCTACTCCATTTCTTCTAAGGAATTCTTGCCCACAATAGTAGATATAATGGTCATCTAAGTTAAATTCACCCATTCCAGTCTATTTTAGTTCACTGATTCCTACAATGTCAATGTTCACTCTTGCCGCTTCCTGTTTGACCACTTCCAATTTACCCTGATTCATGGACCTAACATTCGAGGTTCCTATGCAATATTGCTCTTTACAGCATAGGACTTTATTTACATCACCAGTCACATCCACAACTGAACATTGTTTTTGCTTTGACTCTGTCTCTTCATTCTTTGTGGAGTTATTTCTCCACCAACCTCCAGTAGAATAAGCATATGGAGCACCTACCAACCTGGGGAGTTCATCTTTCAGTGTCCTATCATTTTGCCTTTTCATATTTTTCATGGGGTTCTCAAGGCAAGAATACTGAAGTGATTTGCCAGCCCCTTCTCCAGTGGATCACATTTTGTCAGAACTCTCCACCATGACCCATCCATCTTGGCTGGCCCTACATGGCTTGGCTCATAGTTTCATTGAGTTAGACAAGGCTGTGGTCCATGTGATCAGATTGGTTAGTTTTCTGTGATTGTGGTTTTCATTCTGTCTGCCATCTAATGGATAAGGATAAGAGGGCTATGGAAGTTTCCTGATGGGAGAGACTGACTGAGTTGGAATCTGGGTCTTGTTCTGATGGGCAGGGCCACGCTCAGTAAATCTTTAATCCAATTTTCTGTTGATGGTTGGGGCTGTGTTTCCTCCCTGTTATCTGCCCTGAGGCCAAACTATGGTGGAGGTAAGAAGATAATGGCGACCTCCTTCAAAAGGTCCCATGCACGTGCTGCTGTACTCAGTACCCCCAATCCTGCAGCAGGCCACCACCGACCCACACCTCTGCCAGAGACTCCTGGACACTCATGGACAAGTCTGGGTCAGTGTCTTGTGGGGTCACTGCCCCCTTCTCCTGGGTCCTGGTGCATCCAAGGTTTTGTTTGTGCCCTCCAAGAGTCTGTTTCCCCAACCCTGTGTAAGTTCTGGCAGCCCTATGGTGGGGTTAATGGCAACCTCCTCCAAGAAGGCTTATGCCATACCCAGGTCTGCTGCACCCAGGGCCTCTGCCCCTGTGGTAGGCCAGTGCTGACCCGTACCTCTGCAGGAGACACTCAAACACAGTTTGTGAGGTAATGTAAAATTCAAAACAGTTCATCAAATTCATGAAGTATTTGGTGGTAAACTTTTTGGATGTACCATATCAAAATCATCACCTACTTCCTTGATAATTATTGACTAATCATGGAAAATGTTATAATAATGTATAGAAACTGTGTACTTGAAGCTTCTAACTTTATACCCTTTGGTCTTTTCTTCCACTAAAAAAAAAATGTATTGCATTCCCTCACTGTATGGATACAATAAGAACATCAAAAATACAAATAAGCAAGTCAAGAGTCCAATTTACACCTTTAAAAACCTGGGACCAAATTGTTTTCTGATCTTGCATAAATACATTCTCGACAGAATTTTACACTTGATAGCAATCACACCTCCACATGCAAGAGTTGTTAAATCTGATGAGTTTTCATATTATCATATAATAAGGAATGTTCTGAAATTTAACATCTTTGCAAGAGTGGTATGAAATCTATTGGTCTTCTTCTCCCTGAAATCAGTTAATATCATCTTCTCCATTCTCTTTACTGTATCTATCACATTTAAATTAGATATATCTTTCCAAATATAAAAGCAACGTTTATCTTGTCATCAGTGAATTAGGGTCAAAAATAAATAATAAATGTTAGGAACCAAAACAATCAATTGAACTATATCAAGAACTGAGTACAAAAAAATCCTAAGTGAATCAATCCCCACCCCCCAAGCCCCAAAATAACAAGCTCACGAAAGAGGAAAACAATCTCCAATTGCTATCATCTCTATCAATCTGTTACTGATAAAGGGAATGAATAACCAAGCTAATGTTAACAAAACTTTTAGGGCTGTGTGTGAGCTAACATGATGAATTAGGAACTAGAGGAGCCAAGGTCCCAAGTAATGCTCTGACACTTTCCCTCCCATCTTTATGGGGAGTGGTACACTAAAGTTGGGGCAAGAAGGGAGAATTGAAGGAGATTACTGTTTGCACTCTAGGTTTTTGGTTAATGAACACTGGAAGAGGGACAGGAAAGCTGAGAGTGATCTCTCAGGGAAAATCCTTGGTTTCACAGAGTGTAGGTCAGCTACAGTTACCTGCCAAAAGGTCAAGGGTAATGCAGCAGAAATGAAAAAAATAACCCAAAGCACAGGAAACAGGGAATAGAACTAGAGATCAAAGAGAATTCCCCAAACCACCCAAAGGTGCTGGCAACCAGAAGGTAAAGCCAGGAGAGATCTCCCAGGGTACAGAAGGCACAAGAAATATAGCAGATAACCTCAAACTTGCCAGTGCTAGGACTCCAGGCCCCAACGATGGGAAAACCTAGGTCTATCTTAGATCCCACAATGAATCAGTTTTATTGACTCAAAAGTAATTTAGATTTACCCAAGCAGTTGATCTTAATGCTGTCTTATGTTTCTTCCTGAATCTCTGAGTTTCCCTTTGGGATCACTTTCCTATACTTAAAAATCATTCTCTAGTACCTTCTTTAAAAATAGGCCAGCTATTTTTAACTAAGTGCCTTTATTGTATTTCTATGTTTTGCTGGGTAAAGAGATTTATTATGTGAATGGAACTGCCCATTTAAATGCTCTTTATGAGGTGTATTCCAGTGGATTTCTCTCTTCATAATCAGGTCACAGATCATTTGGACAATGTCTTACCAGAAAGCATATGTATAAGCAGATATAACTTGAAAATCTCTGTGAAGTACCAGATTCCTCACAGTCCAAAAATTTACCAATATTGACTGGACTTTAAGGACTGAATCCATTAAAATTCAGACTGACCTAACCAATTCTTTACCCAAGTTTGTACGATAACCTTTGAAACCAGAAGCAAAGGCAGGATGATGGCCCATAGTATAAAAAACAATAAAAATAGATATCATGTGCCATGTACTATCTTTTGAAGTACTCCTAAAGTACTCTTGCCTGGAAAATCCCATGGGCGGAGGAGCCTGGTAGGCTGCAGTCCATGGGGTCGCGAAGAGTCAGACACGACTAAGCAACTTCACTTTCACTTTCACAATCCTCACTGGATAGGAGTTCAAGGATCTTCAGGCTAACAGAATGATTATACCTCACTTTCTAGAATGGCCTGATCCTCTGGATAAAATCCTACTAGTCATTACCATTTACACTAGTTAGTCATTTTCCTTCCATTGGCCCCTTCTGGTACCTGAGATATTTCCACATTGTGAACCCTATCTTTCACTAATGAAGAAAAAAGGATTTTGACCCTACAAAAACAAAGTGCTTCTGCAAAAATCATTATAGTAATGTCCACTGAGACCAGGAAAGCAACAGAGATAAGAATAAATATTGGAGCTATTTTTTCTGCATAGTTCCTTTTATATCCCTAGAGAGTCTCCAACTGCTTTATAGAAGCTATTCAACTACAGGGACTCTGCCCTTCCCAAAACAGCTGATGTACCTGTCATAATAAATGATTCCTACACTACTGCATAGTCTGTTCCCTTTAGGACACTATTTATTATATGAAACCAGTTCTTTGCTTGTTTATCACAAACAAACCATCCCTTGTAAAACACAATTCCTGGCAGCAGGTAAAGGGAAACAGAAAATGGAGCCACAGAAGATACTTTGGAGAATTACCCAGAAGAATCACTGATTTACTCTTAGACATACAACATCCAAGTAATAGTTCCTAAAGTGAGGTTTATATAATTGGAAAAAGTAGTAAGAAATTTACACAATTGAATAGGGTGGCAAAAAATTAAATCTTAGTTGACATTATAAATGATACTTCCCTAACTTCTGAAGCTAATTAGCAAATCTTAGATTTTCTATTACATTGTCAGTGCACTATCTTTGTCATTATTAGTATTTCAGTTGCACTTAGATAAACACTACTGGCCAAATAGAACAAACAACTCATCTCTAAGAAGATGTCCACATGAATCTTCAAAGGAGACCAAATGGATTTTGCATGTGATCCTTGCTTTGATTTCTCATCATCCATCTGCTTTTAGACCTTGTCAGTAGAGTAATTGCCAAGTGTAGACTCTCCAGAGTCTTAAATACTTCTAAACAGCCATTGTCATATCACTTGATCTAACAACTCCTCATTTGATGGGAGGAGGGAGAAGGATAAATTCTCGTCCAACCCCAAACTGTTTGCTGTTTTTGAGATAATACACATCTGGAGATCACAATAGTAATTGTAGGTCTTCAGTAAGAGTCTTATCTGCCCACCTCTCTGGCCTGGTTAGAGATTGATCATAAGGAGGAAGGGATTCAGGGGAGGCTAACTGTTCTGGAAAGAACAATCACCTCCACCATATATGCAAGACAAAGTTATACGATTATAATCACACAATGTCATACAACTTGCTTAATACTTCTGAGCTCAGAATATCATCTTGTTTTGCATTGATTCTCACCTTCAGAAATCAATCAGTCTAAAGGCTTACTCTGCTTCTGATACAGCATACTCTAAGAACTTCTGAGGGCAATTCATAAACAATAAAAATTTGTTAACTAATACACCTTTTCTGAGCTTTCCTTGTGTTGTTCCCCCTTGCTATAGTATGTTGATATAACTCCAGTTACTTACATCATAGCAGAATTCTTTATTGGACTTTCCTGGTGACTCAGAGGGTAAATAATCTGCCTGCAATACAGGAGACCTGGGTTCAATCCCTGGATCAGGAAGACCTCTGGAGAAGGGAATGGCTACCCAATCCAGTATTCTTGCCTGAAGAATTCCATGGACAGAGGAGCCTAGTGGGCTACAGTCCATGGGGTCCCAAAGAGTCAGACACAACTGAGCTAGTTTCAATGCAAGAATTCTTTATTAGAGTAAGAGGCTTTTTACTCACAGAATAGAATAGAGAAACATTAAGTAGATATAAAATATATCCAATTAGGTTACAGATTAATACAAATATCCATGGCTTTAAAAAGAAGCAAATGATTAAGCAGACCTTGAGAAACTATAGCAGCAAATGAATCTTTTCATCATAGAAGCATCAAAATACTACACTGTTTGATAACTCTATAGTATCCTCCCTCTAAATAACTTGAGAAACATGGAAATATCTTGAACAATGGCACTTTATACTAGCATTTACTACTAATATTAGTAATAATAGTATTGGTGGCTCAGTGATAAAAAAAAAAATCTTCCTGCCAATGCAGGAGATGCAGGTTCAATTCCTGGGTCGAGAAGATCCCCTGGAGAAAGAAATGGCAACCCACTCCAGTATTTTTATCTGGGAAATCCCATGGACAGAGGAGCCTGATGTGTTACAGTCCATGGAGTTGCAAAGAGTTGGACACTATTTAACAACTAAACCAACAATAATTAGCAGTAGTAGTACTGAGTCTGGAGAAGGCAATGGCACCCCACTCCAGTATTCTTGCTTGGAAAATCCCATGGACAGAGGAACCTGGTAGGCTGCAGTCCATGAGGTCGCTAAGAGTCAGACGCGACTGAGCGACTTCACTTTCACTTTTCATTTTCATGCATTGGAGAAAGAAATGGCAACCCACTCCAGTGTACTTGCCTGGAGAATCCCAGGGATGGGGGAGCCTGGTGGGCTGCCATCTATGGGGTCTCACAGAGTCGGACATGACTGAAGTGACTTAGCAGCAGCAGCAGCAGCAGTACTGAGTCATTGTTAATATGATTTTTTTAAATCCCAGAATAAAATAAGGAGGTTTGATACAAGCACTAGAGAAACAACCTTAGATTGAAGATAGCTCTGGCAATCCGTAACAGTGACATGCAAGGCAAGTCACTTAACTATTAGACCTCACTTTCCTCATATAAAAAATGGAGAGACTTGCATAGTGATTCAGTGGTTAAGACTCTACACCTCCAATGCAGGGATGCAGGTTTGATTCCTGGTCAGGGAACAATGATCCCACATGCTGCATAGTGCAATTTTAAAAAAATGGAATGATAACATCTGCCATCTTTGACCAAAGTATTACACAAAGAGAAAAATTGAATAATGAATGCAAAATAAACTGTAAAATTGTAAAGTACAACACAAAGTTGTGATTGAGACTGTACATATACTTTAGGTTCTACATAGTTTTTTTCATGGATTTACACCATTATCACACAAACATTCTCTGCTATCCCCATGCCCAATCCATCCTAATTTCATAATATCAAAATACTATAGCTTCTAGAAAATTGAATCTACATATTGTGAATTGAAGAGTCCATTCAATTCAGATATTTACTTGAATTTGAACCAATGGTAGGAAATAGGCTTGAGGGATCAGGGGTGCAGCATAGCACATTAATGTCAATAAATTCCAACACTGAGAAATCAACTTCTCCCAGTGCTTTGGGTAGCTGTATGAATCAAAAACAATTCATTTAAAATATAATTCTGTATGTGATTAATCTATCGTCTGGTCTGATTGCCTGTGGTACATTTTTATAATTATAAACTGAATGGAGAATAAAGAAAATTCAAATAATCTTATTGGCTGAAGCATAGGGCATTAATTCAGTTTATAATAGCAATAATGACCTCAGCCCAGGACATTTCCAGGCAATTAACGACTGGTGGGAGTTAATGGCCCGAGCTTCATCCAAGGACCATCAACTCCTTCAAACTGGTCATCAATCCTCAGAAAATGCCCACTGCTCAGAGCACAGTCAGACCCACTCAGAATTTGACATCACCAACTTTTTATTTTCAAGTAAATTTGTTGCTCTACTCTTTTCTTAAAAAGCCATTTGACTTGTAAACAAGCTAAAAATGATATTGTTTTGAATAGTAAATTAATTCATGGGACATAAGAACAACTAAATGTCACCTAGGCATAATATCATATCAATAGATTAAATTGTATTGTAATATTGAAAAAATAGCACAGATGCAAAATACAAGACACCCATGCCCCAACTCTACAAATGCCTCAACCTCAGTCCTACTAAGCAAAGCCTGGGTAGTGAGTCCCCTTTCAATTTTTTTATTTTCTCTCTTTCAGAGAGAGAATCAGGGTTAAACTGTGATCAACACATTTCTGCTTTCTACCTAACAAGCTGCCTGGCTGACTGTAAATTCTTTTCCAGAAGGAGTAGAAGACAGAGCTGAGAGAAACTTTTAATATGCAAACCCAAGCGATACCACATGACAATATCATCAGTCATTTCTAGCTACTCTAGAATACTTCACATATTTTTTTTCCCATCTCACAGGAGGCATATGAAACAGATGACCTGGATCACCAGCAGGGCATGCACAGGCTCTTCGTGAGCCATTCAAGTAGAGAGGGATTCGGTCAGTCAGTCCCCATCTCAATGGGAGGCCACTGGAATGCCGTTCACCCTGGAGTTACAGCCGATAGGAAAAACAATGCAATGTCTCATTGACTTTGCCTCCCACCAGCTACCCCTAGTCCTCTTTTTTTCCTACTGATTCCTTTGTTGTTTTAATCCATCATGGGAAAGGCAGAAGTCATGAAATAACAGTGTTTAAACTGGCCTGTACAGTCAGGGTCATTGTCCCCGAAGGCATGAACTCAGACCACCTGTGATTGTTAATGAAAGAGAAGATGCTTCATTCAGAGATCACGCATGTCCACAGTCCTGACTTGGCTGAACTTGTTTCCTTCTATTCACTACCAGTCTGAAAAGGAAAACCTTTTAAAACCATGTGTATTAGATTCAAGTGGACAATTCATTATCATTATCACTTACATTAACAGCTAATGTCCACACCAGGCCTCACGCAGGCTGTGCCAAGTCACTGTCTGTATAAGGGACGAGCAAGCCCCCTGTAGCTGAACTAACAGCTACCAGAGGGGATTTCTCAGTGGGGATGGGAGATGTGTTGTCAGAGAGTAAAGTCTAGTCATTGAAGTTGATGGATGATAAGAACAGTCAAAATAATGTTAATAATGATACACTCATCAAGTACAAAGAAACATCACATTCCCACATTTTCTTATTTATTGGGGTAATGGAATCTATCATTAAAACCATTATTTCTCTTGACAAAAAGTAGACATAAAGTAACTCATAAGCTGTCACAAAGAACACTTATGTATCGATGGTGTGATGTTTCATAAAGCCATGAAAAAAAAAGTTCAAAATATGGATACTGCCCATGCCTTGATATAACCTCCACCCATGGCCCACAGGTGGGTACAGGAAAAATTAAGACAGGGAGAATTGTGAAGCAGGATAAAGGAAATACTAAAAAACACAATTTATCAAATTTTGCTACTACTCCGCAAAAGTAAATTTCATGTGCTAGAAGAGGACACACCTTAATTTCATCAAGAAGCTATGTTTATGCAGATCAATAATAAACTGGGAGGCAAATTAATAAGTTTTACATAATAAAATTAAAATTTGAATTTCAGGGAAAAAGCAGTAATTTTTATATCATTTTATAAAAAGCAGCAGATGGTTCATGTCAAGAGTCCTACTTGATTTCTAGAAGCAGACAACTTAGAAGAATATATATATGTTCTACAGATAAAGCTTTAACTAGATAATTGGTTTAGGGGCAGATTTTCTATGCCGGAGCTCAGAGGATTCAGGAAGCTTGAGACCCTTTTAGTGGAGCTAGGAAATGAATTCATGTCTGTCTTAATACAAAGCTTATGTGCTTTCTGTCTCACTGTGGGCCACATGTTAAAATCTCTTCCTACCATTCCATACAACGTGGTATTTCACTTAGAAAGACTTCACAAGCCATTTAAACATGCAAACAGGAGGAAAGCTAGTTCATGGTGTCTCCGTTGCTAACCATCTATCTAACCTGTTCAGCTATAAAACAAGGACAGGTCATGCCCTCAAGAAGCCCTGATTTGCATCTAATCATAGATTACAATTTGGTAAATCTTTTCGTCTAAGAGATATCACAACTACAATCAGAAGATGGCAAAGAAGTGATGTCAATATCTAAATTTCAAAGCTTGCTTTAAAACACTCCCCAGAGACTACTTAAACATTAATAATCAAGAATCATCAGTTTTCCAAGTGGCATAAAATGTATGTGTTATTTAAACAAGACACTTAAGAAGAAAAGTCACACTGAGTCTAGGAGCTGAAACAAAGCACTAAAGGTATGTACACCTTTCTGCGTACCATGTTGGCTGTCCTCTGTCCTCTCAACTCCTTGGATTAAAGGGTCTCTAAGATAAACTAGTTCTGGAGAAGGAAATGGCAACCCACTCCAGTATTCTTTTTTTTTTTCCCACTCCAGTATTCTTGCCTGGAGAATCCCATGGATGGAGAAGCCTGGTGGGGCTACAGTCCACGAGGTCGCAAAGAGTCAGAAACGACTGAGCGACTTAACTAAGATATACTAGGGGCTTCCCTGGTAGCTCAGACAGTGAAGAATCTGACTCCAGTGTGGGAGATATGGGTTTGATCTGTGGGTTAGGAAGATGCCCTGGAGAAGGGAATGGCAACCCACTCCAGTATTCTTGCCTAGAGAATCCCATGGATAGAAGAGCCTGGTGGGCTACAACCCAAGGGGTCACAAAGAGTCAAACATGACTGAGCAACTAACACACACACAAAATGTATTTATTTTGTGAAAGCCTGTATTTAATTTCTATTAAAATTATACGTTGAGTGTTAATTAACTATCTTCTCTCCATCTATTTTATGTTATTTCTTCATATGCTTATGAGCATGTACAGTGGACTTGTTTCACATTTAGAGAGCAGAGTCAGGGCACTGATGAATCACAAAGTCATCTGTCAAAGGAGATGTGTTTCTGTTCTCTTCTAAAATAAGTGTTGCAGGAGGTTATAATGGAATGTACCTTACTCTATTCCTGTTTCACGGAACTGACATAAGATGTTCTTTCTAAACTGAGTCCATTTTTAAGATGTGGTCCAAGAACTGTGGTGCAGGAGAAGACTCTTGAGAGTCCATTGGACTGCAAGGAGATCAAACCTGTCAATCCTAAAGGAAATCAACCCTTGAATATTCACTGAGAGGACTGATGCTGAAGCTGAAGCTCCAATACTTTGGCCACCTGATGCGAAGAGCCAACTCATTGAAAAGACTCTGATGCTGGGAAAGATTGAGGGCAGGAGAAGGGGCGACAGAGGATGAGATGGTTGGATAGCATCATCGACTCAGTGGACATAAGTTTGAGCAAACTGGAAGACAGTGAAGGACAAGGAACCCTGGCCTGCTGCAATCCATGGGGTTGCAAAGAGACAGCCACGACTAAGTGCCTGGACAACAACAACAAATCTTTAGATATGTAACAGTAACAAACCAAATGAAATACAGAGAGAAAATTCTCAGTTTAAAAAACAGGATTTGTTCCAAAAACTGTAAAAGAATTGGTCAAACTAACTGCTTTTCCTTTATAAACAACTTTACTCATAGTGATCGTATGGTTGAAGTGTCACACAAAGTAGACCCAAGTATTAATAGTGTTGAATAGGCATAACATTTATTGGGTCCTGAATTCAGGTCCAACCACACAGAGAGGAAGGGAAAAGGATGACAAATAAAGCTTTTCTTCCTTCTAGTTAATGGCAAAATGAGCTTCAAAAGAGTTTTGAAACATGCAAATTGTATCTTGGGAATTCTCTCACTTCCCTTTTTAAAATTGTTCCCCTAAAATGTAATGATGTTCAACATCACTAATTATTAGAGAAATGCAAATTGCAACTACAATGAAATATCACCTCACACCAGTCAAACTGTCTTGGGAATTCTCTCACTTCCCTTTTTTATTGTTCTCCTACAATGAAATGATGTTCAACATTGCTAACTATTAGAGAAATGCAAATCAAAACTACAATGAAATATCACCTCACACCAGTGAAAATGGCCATCATCAAAAAAAAAATTGACAAACAATAAATGCTGGAGAGGATGTGAAGAGAAGGGAACACTGCTAGTGTGAATACAGATTGGCATGGCCACCATGGAGAACAGTATGGAGGTTCCTCAGAAAACTAAAAATAGAGCTACATATGATCCTGAAATCCCACTCCTGAGCATATATTCAGAGAAATACATGGTCTGAAATGCTACGTATACCCCAGTGTTCATTGCAGCACTGTTTACAATAGCCAAGACTTGGAAGCCACCTTAATGTCCATCAACAGAAGAATGAATAAAGAAGATGTGGTATATATGAGAAAGAAGAAAGTGAAAGTCACTCAGTTGTGTCTGACTCTTTATTACCCCAATGGTCTATACAGTCCATGGAATTCTCCAGGCCAGAATACTGAAGTGGGTAGTCTTTCCCTTCTTCAGGGAATCTTCCCAACCCAGGGACTGAACCCAGGTCTCCTTCATTGCAGGCAGATTCTTTACCAGCTGAGCCCCAGGAAGCCCTCTGGTATATATACAATGGCCTATTACTCAGTCATGAAAAAGAAAAAAATAATGCCATTTGCAGCAACATGGATGGACCCAGAGATAGTCATACTGAGTGAAGTAAGTCAGAGAAGGAGAAATATTGTATGGCATTCCTTATATGTGGAATCTAAAAAAAAAAAAAATGATACAAATGAACTTATGTACAAAATAGAAAGAGACTCAAACTTAGAGAATGAACTTATGGTGGCCACGGTAAGGAGGACAGAGGAAGGGATAGTTAGGGAGTTTGGGATGGACATGTACACACTGCTCTAATTAATATGGATAACCAATGAGGCCCTACTGTATAGCACATGGAACTCTGTTCAATGATATGCAGCAGCCTGGATGGGAGGGGAGTTTGGGGGAGAATGAATACATGTATATGTATGACTAAGTCCTTTTGCTGTCCACCTGAAACTACCACAACACTTTTTTTTCTTTTTTTAAATTTATTTAATTGGAGGCTAATTACTTAACAATATTGTGGTGGTTTTTGCTATACACTGACATGAATCAGCCATGGGTGTACATGTGTTCCCCATCCTGAACCCCCCTCCCACCTCCCTCCACATCCCATCCCTCAGGGTCATCCCAGTGCACCAGCCCTGAGCACCCTGTCTCATGCATCAAACGTGGACTGGCGATCTGTTTCACATATGGTAATATACATGTTTCAATGCTACTCTCTCAAATTGTCCCACCCTCACCTTCTCCCACAGAGTCCAAAAGCTTTCTTATCCATTTTTCTGCCGATGGACATCTAGGTTGCTTCCATGTCCTGGCTATTATAAACAGTGCTGTGATGAACACTGGGGTACATATGTCTCTTTCAGATCTGGTTTCCTCAGTATGTGTGCCCAGTAGTGATATTGCTGGGTCATATGGCAGTTTGTTTCCAGATTTTTAAGGAATCTCCACACTGTTCTCCATAGCAGCTGTACTAGTTTGCATTCCCACCAACAGAGTAAGAGGGTTCCTTTTTCTCCTCACCCTCTCCAGCATTTATTGTTGGTAGACTTTTGGATAGCAGACATTCTGACCGGTGTGAGATGGGACCTCATTGTGGTTTTGATTTGCATTTCTCTGATAATGAGTGATGTTGAGCATCTTTTCATGTGTTTGTTAGCCACCAGTATGTCTTCTTTGGAGAAATGTCTGTTTTGTTCTTTGGCCCATGTTTTGATTGGGTCATTTATTTTTCTGGAATTGAGGTGCAGGAGCTGCTTGTATATTTTTGAGATTAATTCTCTGTCAGTTGCTTCATTTGCTATTATTTTCTCCCATTCTGAAGGCTGTCTTTTCACCTTACTTATAGTTTCCTTCATACCATTGTTAATGGGCTATACTCCAACATAAAATAAAAAGTTAAGAAAAATTGCTTCCCTATTCCATGCTGCCTGTCTCCCTTGAGGACCATGAGCCCAGGGCCTTGCTGTTAATCTCCTCTGCCCCAGCCTCAGTTACTTCATTTATTTCTCAGAAATCATTGACTTCATTTTCCTAAGATCACATCTCAGAGTCTCTTTGCATAGTGGATATTGAGTTAGGAGGAAAGACATGAACTTAAACCTCTGTGTCTCATTTTCCTCTGGCAATAATGATAATAATCCTTTACCTAAATCACATGATGGTAGTGAACAATAAAATTTGAAATGGAGACTACATGAATGCATGGTGTCAACTAAATTGCAAGCCAATTTCCAAGAATTATTTTGTTGAACTCATTTGCACAAATGTGTAATAAGTCCATTAATACTTTGAGAATCATATATTCTTAAACAAATGAATAATGAATAACTCTTATTAATCTCTAATTGGTAAACTTTCAGGAATATTAAAAACACATGTGAAAAAGACTCAGTAACTTAGAGGAAAGATGCTCTGGACAAAAGCATCTTGCACACAGCCAGTCCCACCGTCCAGTTCAGTTCAGTCGCTCAGTCATATCCGACTCATTGCGACCCCATGGACTGCAGCGCACCAGGCCTCCCTGTCCATCACCAATGCCCGGAGTCTACTCAAACTTATCTCCATTGAGTCGGTGATGCCATCCAACCATCTCATCCTCTGTCGTCCCCTTCTCCTCCCACCTTCAATCTTTCCCAGCATCAGGGTCTTTTCCAGTGAGTCAAGTCTTCGCATCAGGTGGCCAAAGTACTGGAGTTTCAGCTTCAGCATCAGTCCTTCCAATGAACACCCAGGACTGATCTCCTTTAGGGTGGACTGGTTGGATCTCCTTGCATTCCAAGGGACTCTCAAGAGTCTTCTCCAACACCACAGTTCAAAAGCATCAATTCTTTGGCACTCAGCTTTCTTTATAGTCCAACTCTCACATCCCTACATGACCACTGGAAAAACCATAACCTTGACGAGATGGACCTTTGTTGGCAAAGTAATATCTATGCTTTTTAATATGCTGTCTAGGTTGGTCATAACTTTCCTTCCAAGGAGTAAGCATCTTTTAATTTCATGGCTGCAATCACCCTTTGCAGTGATTTTGGAGCCCCCCAAAATTAAGTCAGCCCCTGTTTCCACTGTTTCCCCATCTATTTGCCATGAAGTGATGGGACTGGATGCCATGATCTTAGTTTTTTGAATGCTGAGCTTTAAGCCAACTTTTTCATTCTCCTCTTTCACTTTCATCAAGAGGCTCTTTAGTTCTTCTTAGCTTTCTGCCATAAGGTTGGCGTCATCTGTATATCTGAGGTTATTGATATTTCTCCTGGAAATCTTGATTCCAGCTTGTGCTTCATCCAGCCCAGCGTGTCTCACAGAGCCTGCCAAAATCAGAGTTCCAGAAAGTTATCCTAATTTCTCATTTTTTCTCCCATCTTTTTCATCTCTTACCTTGTAGGTTTAGGGCAAGGACAAAAGAGTCTTCATGTGTTTCTGGTAGTTTCTGTCCAGTGGTTTCTGGAGAGAAAAAGTTAATGGGTAGGGAGCAATTATCTGCTAGTACATTAAGACAGGTCATCTACAAGTGCTACGAAGTGGTCAGCAGTAACCTTCCCTAAGTGGCCACTGGGACTACAGTGTCTAGTATGATGCTTCCAAACCTTCAGTTGCAGAAAATAATTCAAGTCTGTAGCTTCTCCTGTCTGGAAAAACATTACCCATTTTCTTGCTAATAAATGGCACATGATCTAAATCTGCATCTTAAGAGGCATGAGTGATATTCATCTACAGGATCTGAATTAGATTGACTTTTAGATTGATGAAAGGGGAACAGCTATATGAAATGGTATATGATGTACCCTCTGCAGGAAGCTCACAGACACAAAGATATCCGCTGGACTAAGAATGGATTAAATTACACAGTCATGGTGTCTTTGCAGCCCTCACAGGGCAATAATGGTGAGGATAATTTGACATCATGTTTTAGGATTAAAATATTTCTCTTTATCACATTATCTTTCATCAAGTTATCTTATAACTTAGCAGGGGACTTAGGTAAAAGACGTAAGACATTATGTTACATGTCTTTAACCCACAGTGCTCCTTGTTTCAACCACAACCACCTACTACAATGTCTGAAATTTTCTCAGGGCAGGTGAGTCTTGATGGGGACAAGAAGGCACTAGGAACATCAAAAGTCTATGATGAGCTGAGAGTAGAAATCAAAAGCAACTGAAATGTAGCATGTTGTCTATATCATTTAGTTGTCACTGCATAAAAATCCATTCCAAATTTAGTGCCTTAAAGCCACAATCATTTGTTTGCTCATAGATCTTCAGTTTGAGTAGGCTGTGTATAAATGGCTTGTCTCCATGTGGTGTGTGTTAGTCGCTTAGTTGTATCTGACTCTTTGTGACCCCATGGACTGTAGACCACCAGGCTCCTTGTCAAAAATGCTTTAGTGAAAGCTAAACTGAGTAATGGAACATCCAAGATGGTGTAACATTCTCATCTGACACTTCAGCTTCAGTGGTTGGATTATACAGGGGCCTGTTGGATCTCTCTCTCTCTCTCTCTCTGTCTGTCTCATAGGTCTTCTCAGCAGGGTAGCTGGACCTCTTTATATGACGGCTCAGAGCTCCAAAGGCTTCCCTTGTGGCTCAGCTGCTAAAGAATCTGCCTGCACAGACGAATGGGTAAGAAAGCTGTGGTACATATACACAATGGAATATTACTCAGCTATTAAAAAAGAATGCAGTTGAATCAGTTCTAATGAGGTGGATGAAACTGGAGCCTATTATACAGAGTGAAGTAAGTCAGAAAGAAAAACAATACAGTATATTAATGCATATATATGGAATTTAGAAAGATGGTAATGATGACCATATATGCAAGGCAGCAAAAGAGACACAGATGTAAAGAACAGGCTTTTGGACTCTGTGGGAGAAGGCAAGGGTGGGATGATTTGAGAGAATAGCATTGAAACATGTATATTACCATATGTGAAATAGATCGCCAGTCCAGGTTCGATGCATGAGACAGGATGCTCAGAGCCTGTGCACTGGGATGACCCTGAGGGATGGGATGGGGAGGGAGGTGGGAGGGGAGTTCAGGATGGGGAACACATGTACACCCATGGCTGATTCATGTCAATGTATGGCAAAAACCACTATAATATTGTAAAGTAATTAGCCTCCAATTAAAATGTATAAATAAATTAAAAAAAAACAAAAAACTAGAACTTCCATATAACCCAGCACTCCCACTCCTGGGCATATAAATGGAGAAAATCATAGTTTCAAAAGATGCATGCACCTCAGTGTTTATTACAGCACTATTTACAGTAGCCAGGACATGGAAGCAACCTCAATGTCCTTTGACAGAAGAATTAATAAAGAAGATGTGATACATACATACAATGGAATATTACTCAGCCATAATAAGGAACAAAATTGACTGTGCCATTTGCAGAGATGTGGATGGACCTAGAGACTGTCATACAGAACAAAGTAAATCAGAAAGAGCAAAACAAATATAATACTGCTTATATGTGGAATCTAGAAAAATGATACAGATGAACTTATTTGCAAAGTTGAAACAGAGATACAGAGGTAGAGAATAAATATATGGATGCCAAGAAGGAAAGGGAGTGGGGTGAACTGGGAGACTGGCACTGACATGTATACATTACTTTGTGTAGAATAGATAACTAATGAGAACTACTCTATAGCATAAGGAACACTACACAGTGCTCTGTGGTGACCTAAATAGGAAGGAAATTTGTAAAAGAGGGGATATCTGTATATGTGTGGCTGATTCACTTTGCTATAAAGCAGAAACTAGCACAACGTTTAAAGCAGCTATACTCCAATAAAAATTAATTTTAGAAAAATAAAAAAAAGAATCTGCCTGCAATGCAGGAGACCTGGGTTTCATCCCTCGGTTGGGAAGATCCCCTGGAGAAGGGAATGGCTACCTACTCCAGTATTCTGGCCTGGAGAGTTCCATGGACTCTATAGGGTCTCAAAGAGTCGGGCATGACTGAGTGACTTTCACAGAGCTCTAAGGAAGTAAAATCAGTTCTAGGCTTCTCATGGTTTAGGCACATGGCGCAGTGTCATGTCTACACTGTTCCCGTAGGCCCAAGCAACCCTCTGGCCCTGCGCTTAAGTCTGGCCATTCACAACGTTGTCAGCACCCATTTATCAGAGCAACAAAGTATAAAACAGCAGTACTATATTAAAGCCCATGTCAACTATGTTTGAAAATAAAGTTTTACTGGAAAACACCCCATTGAATGCCACAGCTAATCTCAGACTTCTGCCTCATACCTTCAAGAGTTTCTAGAACTGAAACTAGAACTGATGCCTGACCCATCCTGGATGTCTTTGGTTCACCAGTCTTTCTATTTCTGTGTTCAACCTCCACACCTCAAATAAGAAGTTAGAAAACTCAGATTTCCCCCTCTGATACTAAGTTTCATAAGTCAGTTCACTCCAATTCAAGGCAGAGCTTCCTAAATCTCGTATTTATATTAAGACCTCATAAGACATGTTAGGTATGGAGAGAAGGATGATTCTGTTAGATTTCATTAGGCAAGGAGTCATGTTAGTTTACCCATTTTCTGTGATTATCTCTTAGTTTATGTTCATCAATTAAGAATTAAAAATGAGTTCAAGGGCCAAATCTACCTTAGACTTAGGACCTACGAGCTAACACTTTCCTTTCTTTACAGTTCACATTGCTATTTTTATATGTCTCCCTCTAATAAAATGTAATTATTTTATATTTCAAATTTATTCCTAGGACTAAGAATTTTATCTGTTGTCTACTGTGTTTCAATGCATAAATAAACCATGCAACAAAATTTTAAAAAAGAGTTAAAGAAAAGTATGTGTTTTTTATGAAGGGAAGAAACACAGTTCTAAATTAAAGGTCCAACCAAAGTACTAGGCTCAACAAAAGTATCCCAGAGAGAATAATAAAGGCATCTGTATTTAGCAAAGTTAAATATTAGTCCTCAGTAGCCATGTGTTTTGGCAGACAGTTCCACTCCACAATGCAGATAGCTCTCATATTGATTTGCCTTTAATGGAGAAAAATGAATTGCTGTTAATCTTATCTTGATAAATTATGAAATGCTATGCCAATCTCTCCCATTTTGATTTGCCACCTCATTTTTTCTTTCTATTTACCACACTTGAACTTTTTAAACAAAATGAGTCATACTGCTTGGCAAAATCTATTTACTGAAATGGGTCTTTGTCACTGTTACTCTGAAAAAGGAATGTCATATATGCCATAACCAAAAGGCACTCTTCTATGGAATTCTACCAGTCTGATATACATTTGCTAGTGATTTCAGGCCAAAGGACCCTGAAGTGTCCAATGAATCTGATTTTAACATTCTCTAATTACTCCTATGCTATATGTATTACCCTAATATCTTAGCTTCAAAGATACTATACATACTCAATGCTATTAGTTGCATGAGTGATTCAAGCAAGCATGATTCTCTTCAACTAAATTTCACATAAATTGAAATATCTGAGTCTAAAAAAATCCAGTTTCTTTGACTTCTAACTGAGTACTAACCAATTCATTAAGCTTTAACTTGGTACTGCAGCTATGTTTTGTTGAATTGAAATTTATGGAAAAGATTTAGCCGAAGACAAGCATGAAATTAAAAAGTGTAAAATGAGCTGAGGTCTCTACTCCATCATTTAAAAAAAAAATTGGAGGCTCCAATTATCTAATAGAATAGAATTAATAAAAATCCTATATAATGTCATAATAGATTTTATTCTAGTAGAACAACATTATTATATCTGATTGTAAATCACATGAATACTTTCTGGCAACCAAAAGGAAAAAATTCACACTGTTGATAATTGTGCAGTTTCCCATATATCAAATGTATGAGGGATATATGTTACTTGTATCATTAAATTCTTATTATATTTTAATGTTGTAATCTAATTTCTCTAAGTGCCTCATTATTTTTCATTTCAGCTGCCAAATGCACATATATTTTATGTTGTTAGTGAATTAAACAGAGGCATGCTAAATAGATTGATATTTTGGATTCACTCTGTGATTTAAATATACTGATTATAGTGTAAAATAAGAGGAGGAAAAATGTGCTGTTTCCTATAGGTCACACCCAGTGGCTTATAATAAAGGCAATCTCTATTGTGCCCAGAAACATATTGTATGTAAACAACTGGTGTGATAAATAATATAATTCCAAGTAAATGTAGTTACTTATTTGCAACAGAATGTCTGAGATATCAACAAAATTTGAGCTTCTAAAAATGTCTGTGGGTAAATTGTGTTGTACAAGAATCAGCATAGCCTATTGAGAATGTAACTGCTTAATAACTACTCACTGTCCCCAATGTTGATGTCTCTTGTGTAATGACAGACATGATTAGCTTAAAGGGATACAACAGAATAATGTATCAGCTAGCTGTTACTAGGTAACAAACCATAGCAAAACTTAGTCACTTACAAAGTAACTAATCATTTAGCTCATAATTCCCAGTGATGGCCATTTAGGTGTTATGGTGTGGCACCTTTGTGTCTTATGTTCAGTGGCAAACTGAGCCAGTAGCTTTGCTAATCTTGCTGGGCTCTCTCCATCTCTAGGATCTCAGCCAGGTTAATTGGGCTTCACAGCTCTGTTGAGGTCCCTCATCCTCCAGGAGACTTGCCTGAGCTTGTTCACATGGCCATGATAGGGATCCCAAGAAAGAGACCAGAAACTCATGAGAAGCTCATGAGGCTTCAGTCTGGAACTGCCATACCATCACTTCCACTGAATTTTACTAGATAAGCAAGTCTGGATTTAAGGGTAGAGAAATGGAATGGAGTCCATGATGGGAGGAGCTATAAGATCACATGACAGGGACATAAAAGTAAAAGAGTTCTGCAGCTATTTTTGCAAACAATCTCCCACACATGGTGAGTTATTAACATTGATGCTTCAAATAAATTTATTACAAGAATCTATCACTCTGTTGTTACTAGGACTTGTCAAGGAGTCCAAATCCTGCCCTGTAACTCATTTATTTTTCAAAGAATGATGTGAGTTTTCAAAGAATGATCACACAAGAACCAGTAGCCAAATGAAATTTAGTTCTTATTTTCTTGATAATTACTGCCAGGCCCTAATAATCCATGGCCAGCTGCATGGAGAGAGGACATTAGTAAGAGCTGCCCTTTGGCCTCTCAATCATCAAGTCTTACTGAGAAAAAACCACAGAGACGCAATTGGCTACATGGCTTTAGTAGAGAAAACTTTCTTGCTTGAAAAACTAATTCAGAGAATATTCCAGATCTCTAAACATTAAGATAAACAATTATTCCTCTTTTAGGATATCAGTAGCTAGGAAGGGGGTGGTCAGAAGTGGGCCTGGCTCACTTCCACCACTTCCAATCCCAACATTATACAAAAATTGATGGCAACAATAAAAATTACAACAACAAGATAGTTTGAAGCCAGATCTCTTGCCAAAATCTCAGCCAGACTCATGCAGGTGCTCTGGACAAATCACCAGTTCCCATCATCCTTCCTCACAAAACAATAATTCAATGTGCTCATGGTTCTACCCTTGGGACAAGCTGACACACAAATATACTTACTTCATAATAACTTTACAACTGACCTGGCAACTCTTGCTATGACTTTTCTCTCTTCCATAATTCAATATATGTAAAAAAAAAATCTAATGCTCTAAAATGATATTTTTCCTCTGTTTAATGTAAGTTTATAATTTAACCCTAGAAGAGTAAATTAACCAGAACCTGCAGACTGGAACTGCTGCTGTCAACCCTATCTGGAACTTGTGATCTTAGAGGAAAACTGAGGTGACAATACCTTCCTTTCTATTTATGTCTCCTTATCAGAACTTACATATGCTTGAGTTTCTTGCAATGTATAAAGAATAAAATATATTAGGTTGGTGATTGTGGTTTTGGACCATGAGTTTTAAATCATTATAATTAGGCTCAAACACATTTTTATTAATCAAAATAGGAATCATTAAAGTCAACACATTTTTGCCAATGAGAAATGTTTGTTTATTCCTGTAGCATAAAAATCCATGCTTCGGGATTCAATGAACTTCGGAAAACTTTTTTTTTTTTTTTTTTTTGCATCCTGCTGGTTGTGGAAGTGTTATCCCTGCAAAAAGTTGTTGAGATGCTTGAAGAAGTGGTAGTTGGTTGGCGAAAGGTCAGGTGAATATGGCAGATGAGGCAAAACTTCAAAGGCCAATTCATTCAGCTTTGAAACACTGGTTGCGTGACCTGCAGTCAGGTGTTTTCATAGTGGTTTGGGCCCTTTCTATTGACCAATGCTGGATGCAGGCATTGCAGTTTTTGGTGCATCTCATTGATTTGCTGAGCATACTTCTCAGATGTAATGTTTTCATTGGGATTCTGAAAGCTATAGTGGGTCAGACAGGCAGTTTTTTCGGAGCAAGTTTGGCTTTGGGTAGTGATCTGGAGCTCCTTCTTGGTCCAGCCACTGAGCTGGTCATAGCTGCTTGTCAGATAAAGTCCATTTTTCATCACACATCACAATGTGATCTAGAAATGGTTCGTTATTGTTGCATAGACTGAGAAGACAACACTTCACAACAATGATTTTTTTCATTTGTAGTCAGCTCATGAGGCTCACTTATCAAACTTCTGCACCCTTCCAATTTGTTTCCAATGCCAAATAAGGGGCTAGAATGGTCAGTGTTGAGTTCTTCTGTAACTTCTCTTGTGGTTGTAAGAGGATTAGCTCCAATAGTCAGCTCAATTGGTTTTTGTCAACTTCCCATGGCCGGCCACTACGCTCCTCATCTTCAAGGCTCTTGTCTCCCTTGCAAAACTTTTTGAACCACCACTGCACTGTCAGTTTGTTTGCAGTTTCTGGGCCAGATGTGTTGTTGATCTTGTGAGTTGTCTCCCCTGCTTTACAACCCATTTTTAACTCGAATAAGAAAATTGTTAGAATTTGTTTTTCATCTAACATCATTTCCACAGTCTAAAATAAATATAAAATAAGCAGCAAGTAATGTCATCAGCAAAAACACATAAAGTAAGAAATACACATTAAAATGATGTATAAAGTAACCACACTTAGTTAAGAATGTGCTCTAGTATTAAATGGCTAATTTCAACAATGCAAAACCCCACAATTATTTTTGCACCAAGCTAATGATTTAAAGCTTCCTGCATGCATGTGTGCTAAGTTGCTTCAGTCATGTCTGACTCTTTGCAACCCCATGAACTGTAGCCTGCCAGGCTCCTCTATCCATGGGATTTTCCAGGCAAGAAGACCGGAGTGGGTTGTCATGCCCTCCCCCAGGGGAGCTTTCCAACCCAGGGATCAAACCCAAGTGCACTGCATCTCCTGCATTGGCAAGAGGGTTCTTTACCACTAGCACCACCTGGGCAGCCCTAAAGCTTCCTATAATCCCCCAATTTTTACCTAGTAATCACTATTCCCCACATCTTCCTCACAGTCAAATTTTAATTCCCTCTTTTTCCTCTGGTTCCACTCATCTGTAAGCCCACTCGAGTCTGGCTTCAGACCCCATAACCCCACCAAATTTCTACTGCCAAGATGCCAGTGACCTCCATGCTATTAAATCTAGTAAACACTATGCCACTCTCATCTTTTTTGACAGCTTGGAAATACGTGATACAACTTACCCTGTTATTTTTTCTCGGAATACTCTCTTGTTTTCAGTGTTCTTCTCTTTCCTGGCTCACCCACCTCCACCTAACCAGAGTTCTCACTCTCTCTACTCTTCTACCCTGTTGATCCATACTCTTTGGTCTACCCCCATACTTTCAATTGTAGCTAGACTGATAAATCCCAAATTGAACTCCACATTGATATTTCCAACAGTCTACTTAACCTCTCCATTTGTATGTTTCAGAGGCAGTTCAAAGCAAATATCCCACACTGATCTCATCATTTTCCCTGCTAAATAACCCCTGCCACCAGCATTCTCAAACCAGAAACTGGAAGTCATCCTTGACATCACCTCCTCCTGCCTAACAAAATCCAAACAATCTTCTCTAGTTCCTGAAGCCATCCATTCATATTCATCCTCCCTTCTTGCTAACTGAAGTGAATCTTATCTCCTGGCTGACATATGTTAAAGTTTTATGGTTGACCTCCGTCATCCGTTCTTACTCTCTATAATCCATTCTCTATTTTCCAGCCAAAAGATGTAACCATGATCAAGTCTATCATTTGCTTCAAATCAACTCTTCAATGTTTTTATATTTCACTTCGGATAAAGTTCACACCCCTGACAAATCCTACAAGGCTCTAGACAGTCAACTTCCTGGTCAACCTCCAGCATCATCTCTTGCCACTCACCCCTTGCTGTTCTCCATGTTTGGCCTTATTTGAACTTCTGGATCATTGAGCATTCTTTCTCATCATTGTACATGCTTTTATTTCCCATCCAACTGCATCTTCACAATAGTTTTTTCTGACCCTCCTGGTAAATATGTATTTCCTATAACACTTATATTTGCTCAATAATTATGCTCCCTATAATAAATAAACAACATTTTGTTTACAAACAATAAACAATAGCTGTGCTTCTCCAAAGCAGGGGCTCTGCTATAATATTTCTGTCCAGTAAGGTGCCTTACATGAAGTAGCTATTTAATAAATGTTTGTTGAGTAAATAAAGAATTTACAGACCTCTGGGTAATCCCCCATTTCTAAAGCAAAAAGTTTCGTCTTTGATCCCAATCCTTGTATCAGCTACTTTTTGAGGTTGTCTAGATGATATAATAAGTAATATTATAAAAATAATAAATGTGAAGTTGTCTGAAGTACATAGTCTTTCAAAAATGAAAAAGATATTATAACAAGTCTAAATATTATTCATGTAAATGGTACAAATAGGTTTGGGAAGCACTGAAAACCCAAATTTTCATGAAATTGAAAAAATAGCTTCATGTTTAATTGGCAAATTTAGCAATCTTAGACATTTCAGTTGGAGCCTGACTGTTAACAATATTTCTATCATCTGGTTATTCAAGTCACTAACTTTTATTCTTTGTTGTGAGCCTTGGTATCTCCTTTCTACCCAACACCATCTCAATATTTAATCACTTGCTTTCCTCCTTTTTACCTTCTGATTTCACTTTATAGGTATTTACTATAAGACAATCATTGTACCAGGCTGTAGAGATATAAAGATAGTGATCACATAGTTCTAGCCTTTCCACTTGCTATTAAAAGTAGGGAAACCATCTGATATAATGCAGTGCTGAAAAGGAAAGAATCTGAGGCCAGAAAAGTGTGGCTCTGCATTAAACCTCTGCAGTTTACAAAATCTGTGAACTTTGGCACATCAGTCTCATTACTTTCAACATGGGTAGAAACTACCACCCTGAACAACTACCCAAACAACTACTACAAATCGATCTCAAACTCCCTAACTATCCCTTCCCTCCACGTTCCCCCACAATGGGCATAAGCTTGTTCTCTAAGTTTGTGAGTCTGTTTTCTAAATCAGTTCATTTGTATTATTTCTTTTTAGATTCTACATATAAGTGATATTATATGATATATCTCACTATCTGTCTGACTTCACTCCATATGACAACCTAGGTCCATCCACGTTGTTGTACTCGGCACTATTTCATTCTTTTTTGTATGACAATCTCTAGGTTCATCCATGTTGCTGCAAATGGCATTGTATCATTTGAGATCTACATATACACACTGCTATATTTAGAATGAATAACCATCAAGGACCTACTGTATAGCACAGGGAACTCTGCTTAATGTCATGTGGCAGCCTGTGTGAGAGGGGAGCTTGGGGGAGAATGGATACATGTATGGCTGAGTCACTCTGCTGTGTACCTGAAACTATAACAACATTGTTAATTAACTATACTCCAATATAAAACTAAAAGTAAAACAATCTACTAAATTTACCAATAGAATTAAATGAGGTAGCATTTGAAGCACATAGTACGTGCTTTGCATGCAAGTGCTCAATAAAGAGTTACCTATAAGCATTCTTAACACCTCAGAAAGCCAACTAAATATACTGTTAAAACTTTAAACTAAGGAAAACTATTTTAAGCTGGTTTTCACTGCTTATGAATACTGTCCCATCACTTTGATCCTACAGTGCAACCTAACCAAGTGGGTAAATATCACATCATATTCAGAGGGTCCATAAACACTCAAGGCAGGAGGATTGTACTGGGTGTGTACACTAGGAAAAGAGAATTTCAGGGACCATTTTAGGATTCAGTCTACTACAAGAGAAAGACAGGAGTTTCTGTGGCATTAAAAAAAGAAACATAGGCTTTCTCTACTATACAATTTACTAGATTAAGCGTACTCACAACTGAGCTCAGATATAAAGCCAGAAGGAAAAGTGAAAGAAATATGTCAAAATGTAAAGTAATGATATCTTAGAAAGTTTAAAAGAATTGAAGGAAATATCCAAGAATCCTGAAATATAGCTATTACAATTCCAGAAAAAATAAAGTAACAAGTAGAAGATAGATAGGCAATAAACAAACAACAAAAGAAAAAAGTTTGCATTAAAAACATGCCAACCAAGTCTATGGGTCTCAATCCTGATGAGTGATAAAAGACATAGAGTCAACATAGTATGGAAACATCTATGAAATTAATGAAATAAAAGGAAATCCTACAAGCATTAGACAGAGAAGGGGTCAGCTTCAAAGAAAAAGTATTATATTGACACTCATGGTATTGCTTATGCCACTCTAAAAGCAGGAAAGTATGGAATCACCATTAAGAAAAAAGAACTTAACCATCTTATAGCCAGCCAAAATATCAGTCATTTGTCAGGGTATAAATAGACATTTGAGGATATACAAGAATTCTGAGGAACTGATGCTGAAACTCCAATACTTTGGCCACTCAATGAAGAGCCAACTCAATGGAAAAGACCCTGATGCTGGGAAAGACTGAGGGCAAAAGGAAAAGGGTGTGGTAGAGGATTAGGTGGTTGGATAGCATCACTGACTCAATGGACATGAGTTTTGGCAGACTCCAAGAGATAGTGAAGAGCAGGGAAGCCTGGTGTGCTGCAATTCATGGAGACGTAAAGAGTCAACACAACTTAGTGACTGAACAACAAGAAGTCTGAGAGGGCAAGGCCCACCTAACAGAGCTTAGGAAAATATCTGACTGAGTACTTAACACATAAGAAGCAGAATCAAAATCTCACAACAGGGAAAATAAAAAAGATCAAAAATAGTGGTAAGAAATGAATTTTACAATTTATATTGATAATCTAAACAAATGATAATAGACAATTTAGAAATTTGTGATGCATGCTCTTGAAACAGAATAAGATGTTTAGGGTAAAATTGTGATGATAAAAGGCCACATTTTAAAGACAATAGCCATAACCTATATACATACTATATAGCACCTGACTAGAGAATGCAAATATTCAAGAAAGTTCAAGCGTACAAGATAAAATCATAGTTGGAATCTTCAATATCTTTTATTCATAATTAAATAACTCTAGTGAACTAAAAATAAAAGGACCATGGAAGACTTTAATATAAACAAGAAAAATCTTGACAGACTTACATATTCACATCTCTACAAATAATATAAAAATTTTGCATTTACATAAGACATTTTTGAAAATCAAATCAATATTAACTTGTCCACAAAGAACATTTTAACAACTTTAAAAAGCAAAGATCACATTTTCTGATCATAATCCAATAAATATGGAAATTAATAGGAAAAAATATGGCAAGAAAAGATTTGTAAACTAATATATATTCCTAGCTAATGCTCTAATCGAAAAGAATGAAAGGGGAATTAAAAATTACCTAGAAAATATTAAAAAGTGACTACTTGATATCAAACATTATGAACGATAACAAAAGCTGTACTCAAAAAAAATTTTTTTTTCATTGCCTTCATTATTAAGGAAAAGGAAGGAAAAAGGGAGGGAGGTAGACATGGAGTGTGGGAGGAAGAAAGAAGGAAGGAAGAATGGGGAGAATATTTGTATGAAATAAGAGAGAAAGCAGTTCTTAAGATTACCCACTTTGGGTCTTTTTTATAATTTTATTCACATATGTACATATGTAATGGATTAGAACCTTAGTTGTATGTATAATCAACAAAATTTGCTTTGTTAAAAAATTCCCAATCTGTGATAAATCAAAACAGGAATGATTTGAATCTTAGTAACAACTGGCTAATTCAGGCAAAATGAATAAGAACATTCTTGTATCAAATCAGAGCATGAATCTGAAAAACTATTAGGTGCTGGTAAAAATGATAACAAAATATCCAAAGAATTATCCAGTTCTTTCTGATGATGTCTATGAGAATCATTTATTTTTTATTTTTTATTTTTTTTAAAATTTTTTATTAGTTGGAGGCTAATTACTTCACAACATTTCAGTGGGTTTTGTCATACATTGATATGAATCAGCCATAGAGTTACACGTATTCCCCATCCCGATCCCCCCTCCCACCTCCCTCTCCACCCGATTCCTCTGGGTCTTCCCAGTGCACCAGGCCCGAGCACTTGTCTCATGCATCCCACCTGGGCTGGGGATCTGTTTCACCATAGATAGTATACATGCTGTTCTTTTGAAATATCCCACCCTCACATTCTCCCACAGAGTTCAATAGTCTGTTCTGTGAGAATCATTTATTTAAAGTTCTTTGTAGTAAACATTCAGGCTTTGTGTTCAGGGTTACAAATATGATGTGAAAATGTTCCAGAGTAGAGATGTTTTTAGGAGGCATTTAGGAGTAAGTCTTACAAATCTCCTCAAGGAGCCAGACCCAAATGACATTTTCATTTTTCAGGATACAAAATTTATTTCATGAAGAAAACTCTTTTTCTTGAGGCTCCTACAGAAACAATTCAATAATATATATTAAAAAAAAAAAACAACCACTAGTAGATGAGTAACTAGTATCTAGCTTCCTGTGCCCTCCCCCTAATTTATCATAAAGTGATCGATGTAGATAAAAAGTGGGGAACCTACAACAGCACAGAAAACTAAGGTTAGAAACACCACACACGCCAAAACCCTAGAGGGTCCAAAGAACACTACAAACCAAGCTGGGTGGCAAACCATAGACTAAGAATTAGCTGTGTAATGAGTAAATGGAGAAGCAAAATGAATCAGGTCTTTTACAGTGAAATTAATGCTTTCGAACTGTGGTGCTGGAGAAGACTCTTGAAAGTCCCATGGACAACAAGGAGATCAAACCAGTCAGTCCTAAAGGAAGTCAACCCTGAATATTCATGGGAAGGACTGATGCTAAGGCTGACGCTCCAGTATTTTGGCCACCTGATGCAAAGAGCCGACTCCTTGGAAAAGACCCTGATGCTGGGAAAGACTGAAGGTAGAAAGAGAAGAGGGCGACAGAGGATGAGATGGTTGGATGGCATCACCGACTCAATAGACATGAGTTTGAGCAAGCTCCGGGAGATGGTGAGGGACAGGGAAGCCTGGCGTGCTGCAGTCCATGGGGTCACGAATAGTCAGACATGACTTGGTGACTCAGCAACAACAAGGCATAGGAAATAATTTCATACACACACACATATGTACATATATATAAGCAAAGAAGTAAAGCATCTAATAAATATAAAAATTCAACCTCAGCACAATTAATTATATACATTAATTTGCCTCTCAAATTAGTAAAAAAAAACAATTATTATAACTGTCAGTACTAAGAAGCTTTTGTGAAGGACACATTCACAAACTTCTGGTGAGACTGTTATTGAAATGACATTTCTGGAAAATAATTGTGCAAATCGTGACCAGAAATTTTAAAAGTGCTTATGTCCTTTGATCATGATTACTTTCCTGGAATTCTGTCTTAATGAAAACTTTTCATCACAGACTTACAATAGAAAAGAAATTTGAAAGCACATAAATGTGTAACAACAGATGATGAATTAAGCATATTTATGGGTCATCCATAATGTTATACACTCATTAAAATATCATTTATTAAAAACTAATGATACAGAAACATGCAGTCCAAAACTCATATCTACCATTAAATCACAATGTAAAACATGTAGGAAAAATGCTGGAATAAAATGCAACACAATCTTATGACTGTATCAGGGAAAAATTTTAAAGGCTGTCCTCTACTTTGAGGAAATAATGTTTGCAGGATTTGCTAAGCTAGCTCAATTTCCTATTTGTATCATATCTCCATTACAGTTTTGCAATCTACATCAGAAGTCTTTTATTCATTTTCTACAAAATTGCTCCCTCTTTGCTTTAATTAGATTTAGGATCTTTGATCACATTATTCCCTTCTAATGCCATCTTATATTAGTTGAGTTTCAACTGAAGTCTCAAACTACGCCTATCATAACATTTTGCATTTTTGTAATACAATTTTCCATACTTTGGTAATCACTTGTACTGAGAACTTTTAATAGGTACTTTTAGAAGAACTTTTAGAAGAACTTTAATAGATACCTGGAACCTGAAAAACTCCCTGTTATGTCCATCTAAAAATTATGATTTTTTTCCAGCCAATGGTCCTTCTTTATATGTCTCCATTTTCTATGTCCCACTTGCAATAGTGTATGGCAATTTTATTAAGATTTTTTTCTTTCCACTCATTAAAATTTAGATTAAAACCAAGAGATAAGGTTTCTTAATTCTTCTTTCAAACATATCTTTCATAATTTCCACTCAGTATATGCTAAACCCTTACCAGTAGCTTTATTTCATTCAATACCATCCATATATTCTGCTGTTTTCATAGTCTTAGTCTCTTTTAGTGTCACAATCATCAATCAGAAGGACTAAAACTGCCACTAATACCTGGGGACCATACCCAGCCAGTCCCGCAATGTTATTCCAGAATGTTAAATGTATCAGAAATTTTTATCATGATGTGTAATGCATTTCCACTTGCTTTGGCAGAAATGAGTAGCCCTTGGTAAATATCGGAGATCTACCAAAACCTCACTCACATTTTTTGAAATGCAAGCCCAGGAATGCAGTCACAACACATAGCTGCCACCCAACATCTTTGTGACCTCTTGGAGTGAAGTCAACACCAACCCTCACGATCTTGTACAGCTGATAAGACCTCGTCTACCTATAGCCCCTTGACCTTCCTGCCTCAATCCTCCTCTAACTGGGTAGTGGTGAAGCCTTTTCAAGATGCTCTAAGCCACTATTGATTAAAAACTCCCCTTGTTGTCGTGCTATAGCTAAGTCATGTCCGACTCTTTCCAACCCCATGGACTACAGCATGCCAGGCTTCCCTGTCCTTCACTGTCTCCTGGGGTTTGCTCAAATTCATGTCCATTGAGTCAGTGATAACATCCAACCATCTCATCCTCTACTTTAAAATATCCAAAGGCTTTAAAATGCCCTATGAACCTTCTCTGAATCTTCTACCTATTTATCTCTTACAACTGATTTACTACCACACTCAGAATTCTGTAAGAAGTCCCTCTACCCAAGAATGCTTTAATAAGCTGGAAAGTTTTTTAAAATGCACACAGGTTCCTGGGCTTATCCTCTAGAAATTCTGTTTCAGTATGTCTAGGCAGGGTACTGGGAATTTTTAACAAACATTGCAGTTGATTCTAATAGGGATGCTCTACAAGACACATTGAGAAAGTGTTTTCATCTTTATGAAAACCTTGAGCAGCATTTCTCAAGCTCCTTTCCCTGCAACAGATTTATTCAACTCCTCAGAATACTCTGCTTCCAAGGGGTTCCTACAGATTATCTTGTTAAACCTATTTCATTCTAGTTTTATACATTTCATGGGCACTCAGTATAAACATATGAAAGATTTAAATGCTTTTTCATAAGAGTCATATATTCATGGAACAAAAGACCCTACAACCAAGTCTCCCCTTCCTTAGAGCAGCAGGCAGCTCTATAAGCAGTGTTGCCTCACCTTTCCTGATTAATTCTGGACACCTCCTAACCCCATGCTCCTGGATCACAGACATCAATTACTGCATTCTTATAGGATAAGCAGCTTTCCACACCTACATTTTCATGACCAATTATGTCATATAACAGTTATTTCTTTATTTCCTGAATAAATTTAAAGCAGGAAAATACCATTCTATTGCATCTTAATGTCTGCTCATGCAATTCATCATATTCAGCTTATCTTTCTCCTGCCCTCTTTTGTCCTTTCTGTGGTTTTTCTACTTGCTTTTTTAATTACCAAACCTGCATAAACTCCTGGTGCATTTATAAACCCTTTCTAAGTCAATCCTACAGGTACACAAAGCTTATAATAACAATGTTTACTGTTAACACCTGAATAAAAATGATGTCTGTTAACATTTAGGGCCTTTTCAATCACAACATGGGTTTCCATTATGTAATCAAGGCAGAGCAGTACAATAAATTATAACATATTTCTTTCTCTTCAGTCGAATATCTCACTTGAAGCTCCTTTAATTACCAAACCCGCATAAACCCTGGTGCATTTACTGAACCTTTCCAAGTCAGACCTACGGCTACATAAAGCTTATAACAGTGTTTACTGCTAACACCTGAAGAATAAAATGATGTCTGTTAATATTTAGGACTTTCTCAACCAAGACAGGAGTTTCCATTATGTAATCAAGGCAGAGTAGTACATAAATTATAATATTTTTCCTCTCTTCAAATATATAACTTGAAACAAAAGATCTTTACCTAAAAAGGGTAAATTCTATTTTCACTTACAGGATGACGTGTACATATGAGAGAGCTTAATTTACAAAATAGCCTTTTTTTTTTTTCTGTTCTCAAGTCAGGTGACTGACAGTTTGCAAAAAAGGGATAGTTAACTGGTTATCAAGAGAAAGATAAACAAGCTGAGCCCTTCATAGAGACCATGAGTATACAACTGTTTCTCACAAATGCACATTATGTATAGTTGAACAGCCTTTTTGAAACATGCATACTATCAGCTCACCAACATCATCTTTTAAGCTCATGTACTCAGACATTTCTTGGGAGAAAAATGACTTCTGAGATGATTTTTAAACCAAGAAACAAGAATATGTTACACTTTCAAAGTAGATGATATTACATTTAAATGTATCCCCACTTACAAATATTATAAATACCTAGTGACCATAAATATGATGAATATAAAACAAGTGGGAAGTGTTTTCCCTTGCAATACAACTTGAATCAGAGATTATCTCAATATTTCTCAACCAACTTTTAATACATGGGAACTATTTCTGAAATTGCCTTGAGAACATGAGTAAACTGATGTCCCAAAGAGACTAAGGAAGTCCTGCAATTCAATGGATGCAAATCCCCTTCCACAACACAGAGTAAGTTATTTAATCTGTTTGCTCCTCTGTTTTCATGTCTGTACAATGAAGATTATTAGAGTTCCTGTCTCACAGGGCCATTGGGATGATTAGATACAAAAATAAATGTGTATCCTGTATCTTTTTATTTTCATTTGTATGTGTATTTATGTATGTATATTTGTATTATGTTCATATGTATAACTGTATGAGAAAGTTAGTATAAAGAAAGTAATAAATGTAAAAAAACCACATATAGTGAAAACTCACTAATATACATTATTCTCATCATACAGTTTTGGGGCACTGAAATGTCCCAAAATGGTTACATTGGGATGTCTTTCTTTATTATTAGACTAGTTTCTTGTGGAAAAGATATTTCCCAACAGTACTCTATAGTCAAATTCTCAGATAAAAAGCAAGTAAGATGCTTTTAGGGCAAAGTACTTTCAAAAAAGTCCTCTATAAATTTCAGGCATTATTAGTATTGATGACAGTTGTGATAATGGCATTCCTCAAATCTTAATGTCATTCAGGTAGTCCCATTTTCTCCAGCCTTCCAGAGTCACTCTTCGTTTTTACACAAGTAACAGCAATTCAGTCACCACCTTTTGTTACAGTTTCCCCCACCCCTGAGGACTCACTAAGGAATGCATGTGTGTGACACAATTATACTCTTTGGGTCACTTCTCAAGTATGTAATGACTGCCCATCAACACCCAAAGCACAGTTAAGATTAAGTGGAAACAATAGACAAAGGGAAGGTCATTGTAATGCAGGAAAGAAAAATCAATGCTTCAAAAGTCCCTTCATAGGCACTGACTTATTCTTTTTAGCTCCTCAAATATTTCTCCTTAGAATTTTATCTGCTAACATATTATAGAAGTCACCTTAGCTCTTCTCAACCGAGGATCTTTCAGACCATTTCCTTCCTACTGAGAACCCAGGCGCCTGTGTTCCTGGCCATAGAAAGAAAAATAGCACAACTTTCCCCCTGCCCTCTGCCACCAAATGTAGTCAAGGCTATATTCTGGTGTCACAACCGGGCATTCTCTGCACAATCTTCATTATTATGTTTACCTACCCTTCCAGTCTATGGATCATCAGTGAACAAGTACATGGAGGGTAAAGAATAGTGAAAGAGAGAGAGAGAGACCCACCTGTCAATGACAGACATTAATTTTCAGAAAAAGTCTAGCCAAAATCCATATTTAGGGGAAGACATTTTGGGCTCTTCTAGGCCGTACCCATAATAAGTACACACCCAATTTAACATTTCAGTCTGAGGCCTCTGTATTTGAATTACTTCTTCAATTCTGGGTTTCTGGAGTACCATGAATTAGATTCTTGCTTTGCATCTAGTTGGTTAAAACTACTCACACAACTGGTCTCTCCCATAACAAAAGAGGCTCGACCCCAGCCTAAATTCCCTCTTCTGCTCTGAAATTTAGACAGCCTTTATGTCTCTCAAATGGTATTTTTCCAGCTTCAATTATTTTAAGATCTCAGCATTCAACTTTGTAAATATGAATATGGATTCATATTTAAGTAAATATGGAGCACAAGAAGAAACTCTAAGAACTATTATTTGGTAAGGGATATAAGAGGCATATACAAACAATTCATGAGCGGCCATGAATTTTAATAAATATCAAATTATTGATCTGGGGTTTGTAGATGTGGAAGAGGAATTCCAAATGACTTTCTCATACCCCCCAAGTAGAACAAAGTCAAATAATCAGTTAGAAGTTGATTTTGAGATAGCTTGTTAGAACAGGCACATATATGCTTTCCTAATCCTTGGTGGAAAAAATAACATTATTGTCTATTCTTAGACAGCTCAGCCTACTTATTAATTAAATATTTAAAAAAACATATTTAGAATTAGCTCTATATTTGTTTCAAAATATGAAATATTCTTTTTCTAAGAGAAAAAAGTCATTCCAGAATCAAGTAAGTATATCTAGATACCATCACTGTATAAACATGTCAGTGCACAGAGGCTAGAGTGCAAAAGACATCTAGATGCCAGTTTCACTTACAATCTGAAGTGAGAGCCCAATCGTCCTATGAGAGTCTTACCTCCATCGGTGAACTTGGTGACTATAAGCTGTTAGATGTAATTTGGAGAGTGATGAAGTTCCATGAAGCAGATGCTAAAGGCCCAGAATGGTCCTCCTGGGACCTGTAGGGGATCAAGTAAAAGTACCATCTTAAAAACCCTGATTGAGGGCTTCCCTGGTGGTTCAGTGGTAAGGAATCCACCAGCCAATGCAGGAGACACAGGTTCGATCCCTGGTCTGGGAAGATCCCCCATGCTGCAGGGCAACCAAGCCCATGGGCCACAACCATTGAGCCTATGCTCGAGAGCCTGGGAACCACACTGCTGAGCCCACGTGTCCCAGCTACTGAGCCCATATAGTACAACTACTGAAGCCTGCGTGCCCTAGAGCCCATGCTCCACAACAAAGAACCCACCGCCATGAGAAGCCCTCACATTGCAACTAGAGAGTAGCCCCTGCTCACCACAATTAGAAAAAGCCTGTGCCCATCAGTGAAGACCCCAGCATAGCCAAAAATTAAATAAATTAATTAAAATGTTTAAAAATCCTGAATGAGCAGTGAAAACTTATTCATCTTTGATCAATTCTTGGTAATTAGAAGTTTAAAGGTTTAAAGGAAGGTGCAGAAACTGCCATAAACTTACCACCTTCGTACATAATCAAAAGCAGCAGCTTTAGTCCAAAGGGGTTTAATTACCCTATATTATGAAAACATTCCCAGAAGTGTTTGAACTTCTGTAATCTTAATATTACTTGCAATTTTCCAAGCAAACATTTTCCAAAATTATAGTTTTTCTAACTTAAACCATGATTTAATTTCCCTCTTGTATTGAAAAATAATTAAAATGAACTTTCTTTTTTCTCTCCAGAGCATTTCCTTTTCTCTTAAGGCATATGGACCACTTATAAATCAGATTTACAGAAAAATGATACAAAAGATGACATGTCAAGCAATTATGCAATAAAACAAATCAATTGTAACTGTTTCGACCTGTTTTCAATAAATTAACTTACTTCACTCATTTGATTGCCCAATTTTGTCAAACTGCCACCCTTGTAACTATGAAACACATCTTGATGATTTTGACACTAAACTATGTTGTATTTAAACCTAGATGGTCTTTTATATATCCCTGAAAATTCTAATATTTGGAGAGATGGTTTTTCTATGGAAAATTTTTTATCTTAAGTGAAGAATGCTCATGGATTTCACATTACTGTTACTTAAAAAGTTAAATAATTTTTCTTTAATTATGAAAATAATTCTTAATCCAATGTCCTTTTAAAAATTTATCCTATGTGCCCACTCAGGTAGGAATCAGCCAGGATGCTTTTATTTTATTTTATTCTCAATCTTTTGTAGTATAACAGAAGAGGCTTTACCAAGAGGATCCACAAATTTTATAAAGACTATTATACCAATCAACTATGAACATGGTTCCCTGGGAATGCATATTTAACCATCAACAGTGATACACAAAAATTATGTAAATTATGTTTCAAGGCTCAAGCCATGGTTCACTTTCCATACCTCAGTTAGCACATAACTCATAATAGCTTCCCCATTTCTTCAGGAGAATGTCTTGGCTTATGTTGATTGATTGCTTTTTTAACCACGTTGGAAGTAGAGCTGTTTTAATGGATGACAAGCAAAGAAGCCCTTCAATTACTTCTTTATTAATGTCATTCTTTCCTATGTAGTTGTCATTACTAATCCTTTCACCAATGTTTCCTGTTACAATTCTAAGAAGAGTTAGGCTTCTGTCATTTGATGAAATATATACTGGTTTCAATTTACTACAGTTTTTTCTTTCAAGTAAAATGCAGTCTCTGTTAATTTTTCTTGAGGTTGCCTGTATGGGATCTTCTGGTATATTCATGTTTCTAGTCATTGGTGGTGCTTCACAGTGAGCATGTATATGGTACAGACATGGTACCTCCATTTGTATACTCAGTCAGTAATGCTGCAGAAGCTCTCTCCCCTTTAAGCAGCACTCACTGTGGTCAGTTCAAGACTGATTCATAGAAAATACTCAGGCAATCATTAAAAACAGAGACATTACTTTGCCTACAAAGGTCCATATATAGTCAAAGCTATGGTTTTTCCAATAGTCATGTACAGATGTGAGACTTGGACCATAAAAAAGGCTTAGTGCCAAAAAAAATTGATGCTTTTGAATTGTGGTGCTGGAGAAGACTTTTGTCTTGAGAGGCCCTTGGATTGCAGGGAAATCAAAGCAGTTGATCCTAAAAGAGCTCAACCCTGAATATTCATTGGAAGGACTGACTCTGAAGCTTCAATGCTTTGGCCACCTGATGTGAAGAGCCAACTCACCAGAAAAGTCCCTGATGCTGGGAAAGATTGAAGGCAAAAGGAGAATGGGGTGGCAGAGGATGAGAGGGTTATATAGCATCACCAACTCGGTGCACATGAGTCTGAGCACGCACTGGGAGATGGTGAAGGACCGGGGAGTCTAGCATGATGCAGTCCATGGGGTCCCAAAGAGTCGAACATGACTTAGTAACTGAACAACAACAAAGCATTAAAAGCAAAAATGAAAGGAGTGAAAAATGAATATTTAGCACCTATACACTCTATAATATCTGGCCTAAACATCAGATAACCTTATAAGTATTAGCTACTATTATAATTTTCCCTAAAAATTTTGTTTAATGAATTTCCCAATGTCATACCTTGACTCCAAAATCATATTCTATATATCTTAATTGTAAATACTGTCCACAGAAATAAAACTCGATAGGTGGGGTCTGTATGCTTTCTAAAGTAAGAAAGAGTTTCATTAGATACTTAATCATAAGGGAGCATTCTTTCAAAGCTGAAGCTTCCCTGGTCGCTCAGCAGTAAAGAACCCACCTGCCAATGTAGGAGGCACAGTTTCATGTGGGTTGGGAAGATCCCTTGCAGGAGTCTTGTACAACTCGCTCCAGTATTTTTACCTGGAGAATCCCACGGACAGAGGAGCCTGGTGGGCTACGGTGCATAGGGTCACAAAGGGCTGGGCACAACTGAAGCAACTCAGCATCCATGCATGTACTTTCAAAGCTGCTGCTGTTTCAGCAACAATATAGAGAGGAAAGGAACAGTCATTTCTTGTATTTTTCAGGGTCCTTGTCACCACATGGTCTTTATGAGAGCCTATTTATTTGCAAATGCTTCTGAATAGGAGAAATGATGCCTTCAATAATTGTTTAATAACACTGCAGTAGATGAATATCACCAGAAATATATGACAAAGGCAAAACAGTTATATCGGCAGGACCCTAGAAATGATTGGACATGGAGACTGAGAAAGAGATAAGAGCCAGGAATAACTACTTTGTTTCTAGCTTCCATAAATGAGGAAATTTTCATACCATTCATTTAAAGAGAATATAGTTGAGAAACAAATTTGAGGTGAAAATCACTAGGTCATTTTTAAATCGCATAGAGTTCAAACTTCCTATAAAACATGTAAGTGAGATTTCCAGGAACCAGCTGGATTTACGAGTCTTAAGTTCAAGGGGAAAATGAAGGCTGAAAATGCAACATGTAAGTGATAACTGAAATCAGGAATGTAATTCAGGTAACCTTGTAAGTGTGGACAGTAAAAAGAACCCAGAGCTGATAAAGCAGCCTTGCAGAATATAACTATTTAAGCAATGGGCAGAAAAAAAATAAGCCCATGAAGGAAACTAAGAAAGAAAATCTAAAAAATAGGATGGAATCCAGGAGAAAATAAAGTCATAGAAGATAAGGAGTATTTCTTGCTTTAAAGAGAGAACGGTCAACAGTGACAAGTAAGATGAAGCAAAAAGGCCCCATTTTATAGACCATTGTTAATCCTGGGGAAAAAACCAAAGGAATGAATATATACCAAAGTGATGGCAGGAAATGTTTCTTCCTCTATAAAGCAATTCTCCAGGCAAGAATACTGGAGTGGGTTGCCATTTTCTCCTTCAGGGGATCTTCCTGACCCAGGGACCAAACCTGTGTCTCCTGCATTGGCAGGCAGATTCTTTACCGCTAGCACCACCTGGGAAGCCCCACTACAGAGCAGTTCCATTTTCACAAGAAGTTCAGGACTTAGGTATAACTAAAAAGAGATGTACTTTGGCTACCTGACGTGAAGAGCTGACTCATTTGAAAAGACCCTGATGCTGGGAAAGATTAAAGGCAGGAGGAGAAGGGGATGACAGAAGATGAGATGCTTGGATGGCATCATCGACTCAATGGATATGAGTTTGGGTAAACTCCGGGAGTTGGTGATGGACAGGGAGGCCTAGCATGCTGCAGTCCATGTGGTTGCAAAGAGTCGGACATGACTGAGTGACTGAACTGAACTGAGCTGAACTGAAAAGGATGTGATGTCAAAAGCAGATACTTTAAGCGTGGGAAAAGCTGTTACTATTTTTTTTTTCAATGGTATTCACCTGTGAGAAAGCAAAGAGGTAAAACTATTGTTGTTGTTCAGCCATTAAGTCATGTCTGACTCTTTGAGATGCCATGGACTGCAGCTAAATCAGTCCAAAACTGAGATTTTATAAGGGGTGGCCACCAATGGACAAGGAAGAAGAGAGGAAGGGTAATCGTGACAGAATGACTGAAGTGACAGACTTTGGAATCTAGGGTCAAAAAGGATGAAAGTGAAGCTAGAAAGAAGCAGACAGATTAGAAGGAAATGGAGTGGCTCAAGGCCTGAAGTTTGCCTAAGGTCAAACAAAGAGTAGGTATACTAGTTGTACAGAGTGAGAAGGATAGACAGATTGTCGTAGTTGCAAAGAGTTTAAAGTTTAATATTTTGCATGTAATATAGCACTAGGTTTTTATATATTTCAAGATGTGTCTATATCTGTCTGATACCAAATTAATATAAAGGTAAAGACCATTATAGGGGGCTGGAATGCAAAAGTAAAAAGTCAAGAAATACCTGGAGTAACAGGCAAATTTGGTCTTGAAGTACAGAGTGGAGCAGGGTAAAGGTTAATAAAGTTTTGCCAAAGGAATGTAGTGATCATAGTAAACACCCTCTTCCAAAAACACAAGAGAAGACTCTACACATGGACATCACCAGATGGGTCAATACTGAAATCAGATTGATTACATTCTTTGCAGCCAAAGATGGAAAAGCTCTATCCAGTCAGCAAAAAAACAAGACTGGGAACTGACTGTGGCTCAGATCATGAATGCTTTATTGCCAAATTAAGACTTAAAGTGAAGAAAGAAGGGGAAACCATTAGACCATTTAGATATGACCTAAATCCAACCCCTTATGATTAAACTGTGGAAGTGAGAAATAGATTCAAGGGATTAGATCTGATAGAGTACCTGAAGAACAATGGATGGAGGTTCATGACATTGTATAGGAGCCAGGGATTAAGACCATCCCCAAGAAAAAGCAATGCAAAAAGGCAAAATGGTTGTCTGAGGAGGGCTTACAAATAGCTATCAAAAGAAGAGAAGTGAAAGGCAAAGGATAAAAGGAAAGATATACTCATGTGAATGCAGAGTTCCAAAGAATAGCTAGGAGAGATAAGATAACCTTCCTCAGTAATCAATGCAAAGAAATAGAGGAAAACAATAGAATGGGAAAGACTAGAGATCTCTTCAAGAAAATTACGAATACCAAGGGAACATTTCATGCAAAGATGGGCACAATAAAGGAAAAAAATGGTATGGATCTAATAGAAGCAGAAGATATTAAGAAGAGGTGGCAAGAATACACAGAAGAACTGTTACAAAAAAGATCTTCACAACCCAGATAACCATGATGGTATGATCACTCACCTAGAGCCAGACATCCTGGAATGCGAAGTCAAGTGGGCCTCAGGAAGCATCACTACGAACAAAGCTAGTGGAGGTGATGGAATTCCAACTGAGCTATATTCAAATCTTGAAGATGACACTGTAAAAGTGCTATATTCAATATGGCATCAAATTTGGAAAATGGAGCCACAGGACTGGAAAAGGTCAGTTTTCATCCCAATGCCAAAGAAAGGCAATACCAAAGAATGTTCAAATTACCTCACAATTGCATTCATCTCACACGCTAGTAAAGTAATGCTCAAAATTCTCCAAGCCAGGCTTCAACAGTATGTGAATCGTGAAATCCCAGATGTTCAAGCTGGATTTAGAAAAGGCAAAGGAACCAGAGATCAAATTGCCTACATGTGTTGGATCATCGAAAAAGCAAGAGAGTTCCAGGAAGACATACACTTCTGCTTTATTGACCATGCCAAAGCCTTTGACAGTGTGGATCACAATAAACTGTGGAAAATTCTTAAAGAGATGGAAATACCTGACCATCTGACCTGCCTCTGGAGAAATCTGCTTGCAGGTCAGAAAAAACAGTTAGAACTAGAAGTGGAACAACAGACTGGTTCCAAATAGGAAAAGGAGTACGTCAAGGCTGTATATTGTCACCCTGCTTATTTAACTTCTATGCAGAGTACATCATGAGAAACACTGGGCTGGAGGAAGAACAAGCTGGAATCAAGATCGCAGGGAGAAATATCAATAACCTCAGATATGCAGATGACACCACCCTTATGGCAGAAAGTGAAGAGAAACTAAAGAGCCTCTTTAGGAAAGTGAAAAAGGAGAGTGTAAATTTGGCTTAACCTCAACATTCAAAAAACTAAGATCATGGCATCTGGTCCCATCAATTCAAGGCAAATAGATGGGGAAACAGTGGAAACAGTGTCAGACTTTATTTTTGGGGGCTCCAAAATCACTGCAGATGGTGATTGCAACCATGAAATTAAAAGATGCTTGCTCTTTGGAAGGAAAGTTATGATCAACTTAGACAACTAATTAAAAAGCAGAGACATTACTTTGTCAACAAAGGTCCATCTAGTCAAGGCTATGGTTTTTCCAGTGGTCATGTATAGATGTGAGAGTTGGACTGTGAAGAAAGCTGAGCACCGAAGAAGTGATGTTTTTGAACTGTGGTGTTGGAGAAGACTCTTGAGAGTCCCTTGGACTGCAAGGAGATCCAACCAGTCCATCCTAAAAGAGCTCAGTCCTGAGTGTTCATTGGAAGGACTGATGTTGAAGCTGAAACTCCAGTACTTTGGCCACCTGATGCGAAGAGTTGACTCATTGATTTGAAAAGACCCTGATGCTGGGAAAACTGAGGGCAGGAGGAGAAGGGGACGGCAGAGGATGAGATGGTTGGATGGCATCGCCAACTCAATGGACATGGGTTTGGGTAGACTCTGGCAGTTGGTGATGGACAGAGAGGCCTGGTGTGCTGTGGTTCATGGGGTTGCAGAGAGTCGGACACGACTAAGTGACTGAACTGAACTATACACTGTTCGTGGGATATTAAATTGGTATAGCTACAATGGAAAATAGTACAGAGCCTCCTCAAAATATTAAAAATAGAACTAACATCTGATCGAGCAGTTCTACCCCTAGGCATACCTTAAGGAAATAAAATAACTGTTTTAAGGTTATCTGCACCCTACATTCATAGAAGCATTATTTACAAGGGCCAAGACATGGAAACAATCTAGGTGGCCATCAAGAGACAATGGACAAAAATAAAAATAACACATATATATATAAGTACACACATAATGGAATATTATTCTTCTAAAACTCATCTCCCATAACGTGATATTCAGGTATCCTAGTTTTGTCCTCTAATTTTTATCAATTGTAACATACCTTTAATAGACTGTTGGCCCTAATTGATCTATGACTAAATAAGTTCTAGTTATCAAACTAGAAGGAATGCATTACTGCTAGGATGGTTATTCTAGTTCTTAAGTAGATGGTTCTGAAGCAAAAGTGACTTTAAATATTATATATATATATATTTATACGTGTGTGTATATATACATATGTGTGCATATATTACATATATATATACACATACCTAAAAGAAAACTAATATTTCTTAATTTCTTATATTCAAGGATATTCCAGGAGTAAATTTAAGTGCATTGCAGTAGCTCATTTGTTGTTAACTGTTTGTTGTTTTAAGATAGCCTGTTTATGTAGTATGTACCCATATATGTAATGGTTATACATTGTAATAGTAGAAAATATAAAAAATATGAGAGGATATACAGATAAAGTTCTCCCTCTGTATTCTATCTCCTCAGTTCCTACTTACCTTTACACTTTGGTAATAATCCTGAGCCTAGGACTTCTGAAATATCCTTAAGAATATTTTCTACTATTCTTTGGAAACATGTCTGTTTAGATGTTCCACATACAAGGTTTATGTAATATATCTGTGTGATTCTTCATTGTGGTATTATTATTAACCTAAGAATGAAGATTACTTTTGCCTTTTAAATTTCCAAGTGAAAAGGGTTTTTTCCCAATATTATCAATTTCTAATTTCATTAAGCAGTGATAAAAAATTAATTAATTAGTAATGAATACCCTAATTGAGACACAAAATACATTTGTGAACATGACTGTGAGTAGGAAAATGGCAGCCACAAGAAGGGTGTACATTAATTGCATGAGCTTCTAAAGTTCTTAGGATCTATAAAAGCAGGTGTATTATTAATAGCTAGTCTCCATATACACTCTTAAGGAGTTTCTCCCCCTTGTATCTAGCAATAAAATGAGGCAGAGCTGACTCTGAATGACTTCATCACTTCTCATGAACATAGGTCATAAGAAGCTTGTCATTACTCACAGAGTTTCTCAGAATACTTGCTCTGAAAGAAGCAAGATAACTGAATACCCAGTAAGCACATGCTGTGAGAAAACTAGACTTACAGAGAGGCCACATGGAGAAAGAGAAATGCCCTGCCCAGCCCAGCCATCTCAGCTAAGGTTTCAGACATGTGTGTGGAGGAGCCATTTTTGCCACCCACCCCAGTCAAGCCTTCAGATGACCTCAGAATTAGTTGACATCTAACTGAAACTACATGAGAGAGCTATCCAGCTGAGCCCAAGCAATTGACAAAACCTTGAGGAATAATATATTTTTATGTTAAGTCTTTTATGTTCAAGCAGCTTTCTACACAAGAGTGGGAACAGCAGGAAATTAAGTGATGACATGGACAGAAGGGTGATGCCTCCTCGTATTACACAAAGCAAACAGGAAAGTAGGCTGGAACTGATGAGGTTAAGGGGCTTGCAGATAAGATGACAGGTTTGAGATGAGCAATATTTGGAATTGGTATTGTGGGGAATGGAAATGAGAGTTGAAAATGGAAACAGATAAGGATATCTGGGTGATATCATAGGTTAAGCTGAAATCCATGTTTGCATTGGTACCATTTACCTAATTAGGTCAGTTGCTCTAATAGTTGTTAAACTCATTCACGAGAAGTAAATCAAGGATCTATGAATATAATATAATGAAAGTGTAAGTTATATAGATACTAAAATGACTAGAAATGAAGGCAGCATTAGGGGTGTTAAGGATGTGAATCTGGAACCCTTTACTGAAAGCCAGAGAAGTCAATATATGGCAGTTGCAAAGAGGACAGTTACAACTAAAGAAGGCTCAAGGTGGTAGAGTTCATGCTATGATCCTCAAAAGATTTCCCAGATTTGGAAGTATAACATAACTTTAACAGCATCCAGTTTTAAAGGGAACAGTTTAACCTGTTGAAGAGAAACACTTTTAATTCCTTGGTATGCAAAACCAAATTAATATCTTCAACAGGTTATATTACAAATACCTATTATGAAAGTTTCCTAACTAAACTTAAAAACTTTTGATCAGCAAGGGATACCACGGACAAAAGGAGAAGACAAACTATGGACAGGGAGAAAATATTAAGATATGATATGACCAATAAGACACTAACCTCCAAAATACAAAAATAGCTCATACAACTCAATACCAAAACTGCAAACAACCCAATAAAAAAATGGGCAGAACACCTGAGTAAGCATTTTTCCAAAGATGGCTAACAGGCACATGAAAAGATGGTCAAACCTTGTTAATTATTCAGTTCAGTTCAGTTCAGTCGCTCAGTCATGTCTGACTCTTTGCGACCCCATGAACCGCAGCATACCAGGCCTCCCTGTCCATCACCAGCTCCCGGAGTTTACTCAAACTCATGCCCATGGAGTCGGTGATGCCATCCAGCCATCTCATCCTCTGTCGTCCCCTTCTCCTCCTGCCCTCAATCCCTCCCAGCATCAGGGTCTTTTCCAATGAGTCAGCTCTCCGCATCAGGTGGCCAAAGTATTGGAGTTTCAGCTTCAACATCAGTCCTTCCAATGAACACCCAGGACTGATCTCCTTTAGGATGGACTGGTTGGATCTCCTTGCAGTCCAAGGGCCTCTCAAGTCTTCTCCAACACCACAGTTCAGATGCATCAATTCTTCGGTGCTCAGCTTTCTTTATAGTCCAACTCTCACATCCATACACGACTACTGGAAAGATCATAGCCTTGACTAGACGAACCTTTGTTGACAAAGCAATGTCTCTTCTTTTTAACACGCTGTCTAGGTTGGTCATAACTTTCTTTCCAAGGAGTAAGCGTCTTTTAATTTCATGGTTGCAGTCACCATCTGCAGTGATTTTGGAGCCCAAAAAATAGTCTGACAATGTTTCCACTGTTTTCCCATCTATTTCCCATGAAATGATGGGACCAGATACCACAATCTTAGTTTTCTGAATGTTGAGCTTTAAGCCAACTTTTTCACTCTCCTCTTTCACTTTTAAGAGGCTTTTTAGTTTTTCACTTTCTGTATATGGTGTCATCTGCATATCTGAGGTTATTGATATTTCTCCCGGCAATCTTGATTCCATTTTGTTCTTCCTCCAGCCTAGCGTTTCTCATGATGTACTCTGCATATAAATTAAATAAGCAGGGTGACAATATACAGCCTTGACATACTCCTTTCCCTATTTGGAAGCAGTCTGTTGTTCCATGTCCAGTTTTAACTGTTGCTTCCTGTCCTGCATACAGGTTTCTCAAGAGGCAGGTCAGGTGGTCTGGTGTTCCCATCTCCTTCAAAATTTTCCACAGTTTATTGTGATCCACACAGTCAAAGGCGTTGGCATGGTCAATAAAGCAGAAATAGATGTTTTTCTGGAACTCTCTTGCTTTTTCGATGATCCAGCGGATGTTGGCAATTTGATCTCTGGTTCCTCTGCCTTTTCTAAAACCATCTTGAACATCTGGAAGTTCACAGTTCACGTATTGCTGAAGCCTGGCTTGGAGAATTTTGAGCATTACTTTACTAACGTGTGAGATGAGTTCAATTGTGTAGTAGTTTGAGCAATCTTTGGCATTGCCTTTCTTTGGGATTGGAATGAAAACGGACCTTTTCCAGTCCTGTGGCCATTGCTGAGTTTTCCAAATTTGCTGGTATATTCAGTGCAGCACTTTCACAGAATCATCTTTCAGGATATGAAATAGCTCAACTGTAATTCCATCACCTCCACTAACTTTCTTCATAGTGGTGCTTCCTAAGGCCCACTTGACTTCACATTCCAGGATGTCCGGCTCTAGGTGAGTGATCACACCATCGTGATTATCTGGGTAATGAAGATCTTTTTTGTACAGTTCTTCTGTGTATTCTTGCCACCTCTTCTTAATATCTTCTGCTTCTCTTAGGTCCATACCATTTCTGTCCTTTATTGAGCCCATCTTTGCATGATATGTTCCCTTGGTATTTGTAATTTTCTTGAAGAGATCTCTAGTCTTTCCCATTCTGTTATTTTCCTCTATTTCTTTGCACTGATCACAGAGGAAGGCTTTCTGATCTCTCCTGGCTATTCTTTGGAACTCTGTGTTCAAATGGGTATATCTTTCCTTTTCTCCTTTGCTTTTTGCTTCTCTTCTTTTCACAGCTATTTGTAAGGCCTCCTCAGACAGCCATTTTGCTTTTTTGCATTTCTTTTCCATGGGGATGGTCTTGATCCCTGTCTCCTGTACAATGTCATGAACATCCGTCCATAGTTCATCAGGCTCTCTGTCTATCAGATCTAGTCCCTTAAATCTATTTCTCACTTCCACTGTATAGCCATAAGGGATTTGACTTAGGTCATACCTGAATGGTCTAGTGGTTTTCCCTACTTTCTTCTATTTAAGTCTGAATTTGTCAATAAGGAGTTCATGATCTGAGCCACAGTCAGCTCCTGGTCTTGTTTTTGCTGACTGTATAGAGCTTCTCCATCTTTGGCTGCAAAGAATATAATCAGTCTGATTTTGGTGTTGACCATCTGGTGATGTCCATGTGTAGAGTCTTCTCTTGTGGTGTTGGAAGAGGGTGTTTGCTATGACCAGTATGTTCTCTTGGCAAAACTCTATTAGCCTTTGCCCTGCTTCATTCTGTACTCCAAGGCCAAATTTGCCTGTTACTCCATTAGGGAAATGCAAGTCAAAACAACAGTGACATATCACCTTACACCTGTCAGAATGGCTATTATCAAAAAGAACACAAATAAAACATGTTGGCAAGGATGTGGAGAAAAGGAAACCTTTGTACACTGTTGGTGAGAATATAAATTGGTTCAGACACTCTGGAAAACATTATTAGGGTTCCTCAAAAAGCTACAAAAGGATCTGTCATTTGATAAAGTAATTCCACTCATGGAGATATATCCAAAATAACCCTACTAATTTAAAAAGATATAAGTACCACAATGTTTATAAAAGCACTATTTACAATAGCCAAGATATGAAAGCACCCTCATCCACCAACAGATGAATGCATAAAGAGGATGTAGTACATGCACACACACACACACACACAAAAAGAAAAACACACAATGGAATATTACACAGCCGTGAAAAAGAAAATTTGCCATTTGTAACAACATGAATTGGCCTGGAGGTATTATGCTTGGTGAAATAAATCTGATAGATAAAGATAGATACTGTATAATATCACAGATATGTAGAATCTTAAAAAAAATACAAATGAACATATATAGTAAAACAGACACAGACTCACAGATACAGTAAATCAACCTGTGGTTACCAATTGTGAGAGAGGATAGAGAGGGACAAGTTAGGCATATGAGATTAAGAGGCACAAACTGCTATGTATAAAACAGACATTCAACAAGGGTACATTGCAGAGCATAGGGAATGACAGCCATCGTCCTAACAACTTTTAATATGTACACTGAACCACTATGCTATATACTAGAAAGTAATGTAATACTGTGAATAAAATATACTTCAATAGAAAAGAGAATTTTGTATTAGGTTGGTGCAAAAGTAACTGTGGTTTTGCATTGTTGAACTCTGCCATTTACACTGGAATATATTCTTAAATGTGGTTACGTTACACATCATTTTATGTTTATTCTCAGTTTATGTTTTGGTTTTCTTTTTTTTTTTTTTTTTGCTAATGATTTATTACTTGCTATCTATTTTATACTCATTTTAGACTAGAGGAATCATGTTAGGCAAAAAGTATATTTAACCAATTTTCTTCTTGGAGTTCAAAATGTGTTGTAAAGCAATGCAGACATCTTGCAACATCAGCCGATCAGCTCAGGAACTGCTAATGAAGGTACAGTTTGGTGGTGGTTCAAGAAGATTTCCAAAGGAGATGATAGCATTGAAGATGAGGTGAGCAGTGACTAGTCATCAGAAGCTGACGATGACCAACTGAGAGCAATCACTGAAGCTGTTCCTCTTACAGCTATACAAAAAGCTGCTGAAGAACTCAAGGCTGACAAATCTACAATCATTCAGCATTTGAAACAAATTGGAAAGATGAGTTGGTGGGAACACAAACTAGTACAGCCACTGTGGAGAACAGTGTGGAGATTCCTTAAAAAACTGGAAATAGAACTGCCATATGACCCAGCAATCCCACTCCTGGGCATACACACCGAGGAAACCAGATCTGAAAGAGACACGTGCACCCCAATGTTCATCGCAGCACTGCTTATAATAGCCAGGACATGGAAGCAACCTAGATGTCCATCAGCAGACGAATGGATAAGGAAGCTGTGGTACATATACACCATGGAATATTACTCAGCCATTGAAAAGAATTCATTTGAATCAATTCTAATGAGATGGATGAAACTGGAGCACATTCTACAGAGTGAAGTAAGCCAGAAAGATAAAGACCAATATAGTATACTAACACATATATATGGAATTTAAAAAGATGGTAACAATAACCCTATATGCAAGACAGAAAAAGAGACACAGATGTACAGAACAGAATTTTGGACTCTGTGGGAGAAGGCAAGGGTGGGATGTTCTGAGAGAATAGCATTGAAACAAGTATACTATCAAGGGTGAAGCAGATCACCAGCCCAGGTTGGATGCATGAGACAAGTGCTCAGGGCTGGGGCACTGGGAAGACCCAGAGGGATGGGATGGGGAGGGAGGCGGGAGGGGGATCGGGATCGGGAACACATGTAAATCCATGGCTGATTCATGTCAATGTATGGCAAAAACCACTACAATACTGTAAAGTAATTAGCCTCCAACTAATAAAAATAAATGAAAAAAAAAAAAAAAGATTAAGTTACAGGGGAAAAAAAAAGAAACAAACTGGAAAAATGAAAAAGCTCAACAAATGAGTACCTCATAAAGAAAGAAAGTGAAAGAAAGCATTAGTAACTCAGTCATGTCTGCCTCTTTGCAACCCCATGGACCATAGCCTGCCAGGCTCCTCTGTCCATGGAATTCTCTAGGCAAGAATACTGGAGTGGGTAGCCATTCCCCTCTACAGGGGATCTTCTTAAACCTGGGATTGTACCTGGGTCTCCTGCATTTCCGGCAGATTCTTCACTCTCTGAGCCACCAGGGAACCTGGCCTCATAAGCAAAAATATCATTTTGAAGGGTCATCTTCTCATTGGGAAAAGAGTATGTCAAGGCTATAAATTGTCACTCTGATTATTTAACTTATATGCAGAGTACACCATGTGAAATGCCAGACTGGATGAAGCACAAGCTGGAATCAAGTTTGAGGGAGAAATATCAATAACCTCAGATATGCAGATAACACCACCCTTACAACAGAAAGCAAAGATGAACTAAAGAGCCTCTTGATGAAAGTGAAAGGGGAGAGTGAAAAAAATGGCTTAAAACTCAACATTCAAAAAACTAAGATCAAGACATCTGGTCCCATCACTTCATGGAAAATAGATGGGGAAACAATGGAAACAGTGAGAGACTATTTTCCTGGGTTCCAAAATTACTGCAGATGATGACTGCAGCCATGAAATTAAAAGATGCTTGCTCTTTGGAAGAAAAGTTATGACCAACTTAGACAGCATATTAAAAAGCAGAGGCATTATTTTGCTGAAAAAGGTCCATCTAGTCAAATTTATGTTTTTTCTGTAGTGATGTATGGTTGTGAGAGTTGGACCATAAAGAAAGCTGAGTGCCAAAGAATTGATGCTTTTGAACTGTGGTGTTGGAGAAGACTCTTGAGAGTCCCTTGGACTGCAGGGAGACCAAACCAATCAATCCTAAAGGAAATCAGTCCTGAATATTCATTGGAAGGACTGACGCTGAAGCTGAAGCTTCAATACTTTGGCCACCTGATGTGAAGTACTGACTCATTGGAAAAGACCCTGATGCTGGGAAAGATTGAAGGCGGGAGAAGAAGGGAACAATGAGATGGCTGCATGGCATCACCAACTCAATGGACATGAGTTTGAGCAAGCTTTAGGAGTTGGTGATGGACAGGGAAGCCTGACATGCTGCAGTCCATGGGGTCACAAAAGGTCGGACATGACTGAACAACTGAACTGAACTTAGTCTATGCAACAACAATGAACCATTTCTGGATTGGATTGTGATGTGTGATGAAAAGTGGATTTTATATGGCAACTGGTGATCATTAGCTCAGTGGTTGGACTGTGAAGCTGCAAATCACTTTCCAAAGCCAAACTTGCACCAAAAAAGGCCGTGGTCAGTGTTTGTGGTCTGTTGCCTGTCTATCCACTTCAGCTTTCTGAATCCTGGTGAAACCACTACATCTGAGAAGTACGTTCAGCAAATTGATGAGATGCACTGAAAACTGCAATGCCTGCAGCCAGCATTGTTCAACCGAAAGGGCCCAGTTCTGCACAACACCAGCCTGCAAGCTGCACAACCAATGCTTCAAAAGCTGAACAAATTAGGCCATGAAGTTTTGCCATCCACCATATTCATGTGAACTCTTGCCAACTGACTACTACTTCTTCAAGCATCTTCACAACTTTTTGCAGGCAAAATGCTTCCACAGCCAGCAGGAGGCAGAAAATGCTTTCCAAGAGTTCATTGAATCCCAAAGCATAATCTTTATGCTCTAGGAATAAACAAACTTATTTCTCGTCGGCAAAAACGTGTTAATTACAATGTTTCCTATTTTGACTAATAAAGATGTGCTTGAGCCAAGTTATAAGAATAAAAAATTCATGGTCCAAAACCATAATAACTTTTTTGCCAACCTAAATATTTCTCAGAGGGCACTAGTGGTAAAGAACTTGTCTGTCAATGCAGGAGATGCAAGAGATGGGGCTTGGGAAGAGCCCCTGGAGAAAGAAACGGCAACACACTCAGTATTCTTGCCTGGAAAATCCCACAGACAGAGGAGCCTGGCGGGCTACGTGGGGCTGCAGAGAGTCAGACAGAACTAAGCACAGACAGCGGCACACATGGTCCAGTAAGTGCCAGATACGGCAAATATCTGAGCCTGAGCAAAATAAAGCAAGACCTTTGATGACACCTTATAAACAAAATACAGAAACATTGCTGAAGACCTGATTAAGGAGTATGGTTTTTAAGGTTCAATCAGGAAGCCAAAAAGTACAATTTTCAGCCATTAAGACTGGATTTAATATAAGGAAGAATTTTCCAGTAGTAAGATCTCTCCTTTCAGTGGCCTCAAGAGATGATGACTTGTTCACAATTGAGGGAGCAACTTTGAAAGGGGATTCTACTTCCAGGAGAGTCCCTTAAAACTTGATGAAGTTGCAACCATAACATTTGTCTATGGAGTTAATATAACCAGTTCCAAGCATTCCTTTTGTAAATTACATCTATCAGGAAAAAAAGTCATGTGATTTCTTTTCTTTTCTCAATTAGGGGCTCGTGAGGAAGATTTCAAGCAATAGATTTAGCCAGTCTTGTTCACAGGTCACAATTCCAGGGTAAACCCACAATATCCCACCTACTCATGTAGCTGTTCCCAATTCAAGCACAGGGGCAGTGGAATCCAAATTGTCATTTCCATGATTTCTACTTTCCTTGTCTTTTCTCTTGACTACATAAAAGTTCCAGTCACTCCCAATTTGATTGGTAATAGTGTCCTTGTCCTCCCAGGTTTACCTCCTAAGTATACCAACCAGCAATTTAACTGGTGCAGTTGTCTGAATAGTAAACCCTCCTAGGGAATGAACCTTTTCACATGTGCCAGGCAGCCAAGTCATTTTCATGGCTACAGGTGCCAGGCTGGGTGACTGTCTCAAGTCTCACTTAGACCAAGACTCGGTTGTTTTCACAGAACCATGTCCCCCAAAGTCTGTGCAAACCTGGTGGAATACATTTCCTTCCTCTGTTTTAGATGACCAAAAATCCGCATGAATTATACTAGGTTTGTTCTCTTCCCTTTTCCCTCCTTCATTTGTCTGCCCATCATGTTGTATTAATCGCATTCCTCCCAAATAGGATAAATAAACTACTTTTCCTTTCCTTCTTTGTTCATTCATTTCTTTCATTTTTCTTTTGCCTTGTGTCTCTGATAGCTTTGTCAGTTGATTGGTTCTTTGAGCTTTAATGGTAACCATGTGGTTTGCTATTTTACTGGAGAAACAGCCACAATATAAGAAATCATACATCTATCTCTGGAACTATGCTGGCAGATCTGTACAATTTTCTACACATTTCCCCTAAAACTTCCCATAACCTATGTTTACATGATTTCTTTTTAACCATTATATCTCTAGCTTCCTATTTCAGCGCTGCCAACTCAAGGAAGTCTCATATGAATGGATAGATCCTTGGAGGAAATTTAAGAGTAAAAGTACTTAAAACTGCAAACCAAAACACCACTTGAGTTCTATATGAATCTATCATTAAGAGAAATGGTTTATTTGCACCCACTTTAGGCACGTTTTTTCTTGGAATGGCACTTACCATAATTTGTGGGCAGTGCTCATTAAATATACAGTTGAATTTTAGGAAATAACTGATAAAGAGAATATACTATCAAGAACTTGTTCCTATAGTTATATCCTTTATACATTAATTTTGTGCCAGCATGGCCTCAATTTCATTCTCTTTTCTTATTTAAATTGCCTATCCAGTCTTCTGTCTTTAGAAAGATAAGAAATAGTCTGCAAATGTTTATATCCCTTAATCTAAATACAGAATCATAAATTATACAGATAGGGTGGAGTTGAGAGTTGCATTAAACTACTTGGTACTTCAGTCGATGAGTTTGAGAACCTGTAGAAGTTACATGAGTTGGATACAGTTCCAAGGATATTTTTTTGTTCTTGTAAGGAGGGAAACCAGATCTCCTGCCCCTCTTACTGTACTTTTTCTAATAATCTGGGGAGTTTATAACAGACAAAATGATTTCATCAACTTCAGCTATAACCGATTTTAACTGGGAACTCCATATTCTCAAACAAAATTTCAAAGAAACATTGAGTCCATTTCAAGTTTAATCAAATTTTACTTTTTCTTTAACATGGCCTTTTCCAAAGTTCGAACATTTTAACCAAATATTCAGAACGTACTACTCATGCGAAAATTAAAGAGAAAATTTTACTTCTTAATCACTTCGTTTGCCTTTCAATTTTAATTGGAAGAACTCGAAAGTATAAGCGACAAGGAAGATTAATTCCCTTTCTCATCACAAATGCCACAGTCCTTCAGTCATTTATAACTTTTTCCTGGCAGAGCTGCCCTGCAGCATCTGCATAATCTTTTCCCAATGCCTGGCCAGGTTTCTCTGGAGCTGCTTTCCAGGAATGTCTGGAATTAGAACATTTTTTGCTAATTCTTTTCTTCTTTTTTCCTTCGGTAATTATGTCTTTTTTTTTTTCCTGTCTCACACTTAATTATTGGTTATGTTGGATGGTATTTCAGTGATTATTTTAAAAGAAAACAAAATTTTAGTCTCCATTGAAATGATGGTATCAAGCCATCAAGTCCCATGAGTAAAAGCTGAATGGAAGTAATAAACTTTAAAAATGTTTATAAAGACTTAAAAACTATTAGTAACAGTTTAACTGAAGTATAATTGACATTTACTAAACTATTTATCACAAGTATACAATTTGATCAGATTGGACAAGTGTGTACACTCATGAAAACTATCACTGCAATCAAGATAATGAAGATATGCTTCACCTCTGATTACAATCTTTTCATCCATCCCCTCTTCCCTCCTCCGCCTTGTTCACTCGAGGCAAACACTGGTCTGCTTTCTGTCATGATAGATTAGTTTGCATTTTCTAGAATCTTATATAAATCATAGTCTGTACTCCATTTTGTCTAGCTTTTTTCATATTATAGTTATTTTGAGACTAATCCATGCTGCAGCAGGTTTAAATAGTTCATCTGTTTTATTGTGGAGTAGTAGGGTAGTACTCAATTGAATGACTGTATCAGAGTTTGTCTATCCATTCATTTGTTAATGGACATTTGAGTGGTTTCCAGCTTGGAGCTATTAGAAATAAATCAGCTATGAGCATTTGTACATAAGTTTTTGCGTGGACATATGTTTCTGCTTTTCATGGGTAAATACTTAGGAGTAGAAAAGCTGGATCATATGGTAAATGTATGCCAAAGTTTTTTTTTAAAAATCCACAAAGTGTTTTTACCAAGTTGTACTATTCCACATTCCTACTAGCAGTGTATAAGAGTTCCACTTCATCTACATCTTTAGCATGGTAGGGCCTGCATTTTTTTATTTTAGCCATACTTATAGATATGTAGTGGTATCTTATTATGTTTTTAATTTTCTTTTCTTTAATGATTAATGTTGCCAGGCACCCTATATTACTCTGTTTGGAATAACAATGGGACCGGCCGCTTTGTTATTTATGTTCTTGTCCTGGTGTCTCAGAGCCTGAGATCTCCACATAAAATGGCTGAACTAAGTAAGATCCACAGAACTCGGTTAATGGTAAACCCTAGAAATGCATAAATCTCCCCTCAATCAGGATGATAAATAAATAAATAAATAAAGCATAGCTGGTGGAAATTAAACTCTAAATCAAGAAAAAGAAATCATCTTAAAAATTCAAAGGGAAATCATTCTGTAGATATTATTTACTAAAAGAACCAAAAGAAGTTTTCCTTGTTTTGGCAAAACTACTCCATCCTCAATAATATGTAAAAATGAATGACCTTAATAGAACAGCCTCAGAAAACCAGGAGAAGAGACTGGGCTGAGATTAAAGAGCAACCATATAAAACAGCAGTCGGGGGGACATCTCTAAATGCTTGAAGGAAAGTGTGACAGGTGCCAGATTTTTATTTCAGCCAATTGGCTTCCACCACAACAGGAAGACATCTGCAAAAACATCTCCAACAACTCAGTAAATCACAAACTCTTTGGGAAAAAAAAATAAAGACACACTTCATTAAGCAAAGGAGTGAGCTTATCTATTCATCTATTTCTTTGTTGAATAAATGTTTATTAAATCATTGTTGCAAAGGTAATCATTATTGCAAGGTAATAGGGCCCTGAGAAACCATAGAAAAGGTATTGTGTGTGCATGTTAAGTCGCTCCAGTCATGTCTGACTCTTTACAACCCTATGGACTGTAACCCACTAGACTCCTCTGTCCATGGGATTTTCTAGGCAAGAATACTGGAGTGGGTTGCCATTCCCTCCTCTAGGGGATCTCCCCAATCCAGGGATCAAACCAGCATCTCCTGTTTCCTGCATTGACAGGTAGATTCTTTACCACTAGCACCACCTGGGAAGCCCAGACTAGGTAACATTTTTCATCAAATGGATATTAGCCTTTAAAATACATTGCTATTATGGATTGTTAAAATATTAAATAATGCTTTTCATTTAAAATATAGGAATTTAGTTACTATTAAGCTGTTTTATAGTTAACTATTTTATCTGGCAAGATCACTACAAATTCATTCTGACTAATCCAATACTATGGTTATCAGAAAACCTGTGGTTATTTACTATTTATACTAAATGGGAATAACCAATTAAGGAATAAATGTGTAATTAAGTAAGTAAAGAAATTTAATTAAGTAAAGAAAGTTTGATTTACAGTCAATGGTCACCATCATTTTAAGATTCATAGAAGGTTTCAAGATCACAGAGTACCTCAGGGTTCTAACTATAAAAATGTGATCTCACTGTCCAATAAATGTCAACAATGCCCAATTCTGGAATTGTAAATAACAGATATCCTGTTTCACATAGATGTTTAGATTCAAGTGACAGTTTACCTATCACATCCTGCTCTCCAAATGATTAGGCAAGTAGTGGGTGGAGAGACTATTTGATCTCCATGATGCCCCTGCCCCACTGATTTCGTGTTGGACATACTCTTGATAAAGTAGTGAAGGCCTTTACATCTCTTGAGAGGATATCAATAACCAGGAAAAGGTTAGAACATTGATCCTTTTCAGACAGTAGCACCTGAAAATCTTCTCTGGTAGGCAGCTAGAGAGCTAGTTGACTCCAGGATAAATATGAAGAATGAGAAGAGCCCCTTTCAGGGAAACCCTGGAAATTGAATATGCAGTCTACCCTCTTTACAAATCCAATCTATCTCATGTTATTTTGAGCATTTGCTCCATATAATGGAAGGTTTTTGTTAGAAGCACAAAGGTGTTGGGGATACACTTCAGGAAAACAACATAAATTTCTCCACTATTATTTCCGCATTCCTCGTTGACTCACATGCCTCTCCTGCAATAAATAATTTACTGTAATAAAAAATTTACCACACTAAAACTATCATTAAGGTCACTGAAAGAATAAATCATGGTGTTTTACAGAGTGTGCCTAGTGAACAAATTCATTGCTTGGATTTTTATGCTCTGGGTGATGGGATGTGCAGGGAAGTTAGAGGAAGTAGAGATAACTGAATAAAAATTAAAACATTCTTATAGCAAGCCACCAGGATTGAATTTGACCTTTGCGAAGCAAATTGAAGAGTCACATAAAAGTTGTGCTTTGAGTCACATTAGAGTTATGTTTATGAACAAAATCTCCAATGAGATATTTGACAATATGCATATTTATGGCTCTCAAAGGAAAGAACAGAACAGGACATATTGTCAGCTTGTTAGCAATTCTTCAGAAACAATATAGACACTTTAAGTCATTCCTGGAGAAGGGAATGGCAAGTCACTCCAGTATTCTCGCCTGGAGAACCCCTGTGGACAGAGGAGCCTGGCGGGCTACAGTCCATGGGGTCACAGAGTCGGACACAGCTGAATGACTAACACTGTCATTCTACATCTTCAGATACTAACAAAAACTCCAAGAAAACTCTCTTTAGCCTTGTGTTTTATGTATACAAATGTAATATATTAGGTATATAATGTATCAGGTCTATCAGAACAACTTGGATAATTGTTTAATAACTATAATTTAGATAATGATGTAAATAAACTATTTTAATCTCATTATCTAATCATCAAAATGATATTTTAAATATTCTCTGAATTGTAAAACTCCTTTTTTGAGGCATGAGGAATTGCTCAAATGTTAAATGGTACTGTGTAGTTTCAAAACACACTGATGATAATCTCAATGAAATAAAAGGATGCCCTGTGATCAGAGAAGGAAAGCTATAATTCCTAAACCTATGTTGCTTCCCTGGTGGCTCAGTGGTAAAGAATCCTTCTGCTGAGCAGGAGACACAGGTTCAACCCCTAGGTCAGGAAGATCCCCTGGAGAAGAAAATGGCAACCCACTACCTGGGCAATCCCATGGACAGAGGAGCACAACGGGCTACAATCCATGTTGCAAGAGTCAGACACAATTTAGCGACTGAGCACGGACAAAAACCTATGTTATTCATATTCTGAATATATCAAAGGGGAGAATACAATTTGAACTTGAATGATAATAAAATATGTTCTGGATCACAATTTCCAATTATTATTCCCAAGACACTGACCTCACTCAAGCTCCATTTATCATTCTTGATTTTATGGCTACACTTTCCAAATAGTTATAGATTCATTTAATCAGCAAATATATCTATTGTGCTCCCAATATGTGTTTAAAGAGCAGTGCTAGTCATGGTTGGAGAAATAAGATGGCTATGCTATCCTTTATTCCTGCCATCAAAGGTTAGGCAAACCTGATATCTGTACCTGTGACTCTAAAGCAGAGTGGAAGGTAAAGATCACTAAAGTTGATTTTATAAATCAAGGGAAGTCAGAGCACTGGCAGAGTTACTTATGATGATACTGAAGTCACTGAGAACGTTGCCAGGAATTAGAATGAAAAGAATGCAAAGTCAGGTACTAAAATCCTAGGGAAGCCAGGAATTGAAAAGGGCCTCATCTTTATGTGTTTAGCATTTCCATTTTTTTCTCATTGAAACTGTATATTCATGTTCAATATGTAACATTATATATATTACCTCTTTAATATAAAACTTTTGAGATTTCTTTATGGTGACCCAAAGTAGGCAAGTGGGAAGAATGAGTACCTCTTCTTCAGACATACATAGATGTCCATCGATGGTGGAGAAGACAGCATCAATGGTATGATGTGATGCTAAAATCTAGAAGGGCTAGTGCCTGAGAGAGATAGTCACCAAAGTCACTCTCTGGGAACCAAAGAACAGTGAGTGAAGCGTGGGAACTGGATGTTATGGTGCACATTCTGGAAGTCTGAGGACCGGCAGGCAGGCATTATTCATTCCTGACCATCCTGGTCTCAGATGCCAATCAGGCTGAGAATAAGAGGAAAGACTCCCTGGGCAAGGAGACTGGCAAGAAGAAGTGTGTGGGTGGGGGGAGGGGGTGGACGACAACTTCTGAGACTGTGAGCTGAAGCAGGAAGTGCTCTAAGGGGCTGAATGAAAAGATGAGACTTAGGGTTAAGGTACACCTCCACTTCAAGCCAGTACTTGAGTAAGTGAAAAAGCTGCCAGGCGTAAAAAGACATTGGGGAAGAAGGCAGGATAAATCCAGGTGTCCTGGGGCCTGAAGTTTATATAACACGGGAGCCTTCTTGAAAGAATGTTGAGCTGTGCTCAATCACTTCAGTTGTGTCCAACTGTTTGCCACCCATGGACTGTAGCCCGCCAGGCTCCTCTGTCCATGGGATTTCCCAGGCAAGAATACTAGAGTGGACTGCCATGCCCTTCTCCAGGGGATCTTCCTAACTCAGGGATCAAACCCACGTCTCCTGCATCTCCTGCATTGCAGGCAGATTCTTTACTGTAGAGCCACCGAGGAGGTCCCTTGAAAGAACACAAAATTATAAATACAAAAAGTTAGGACTCCTCTCAGAAACTTGAAAGATATCCATGCAAACAAGACTGTAAAGCCTAAATTTCAGTAGCTTCTAAGCTGTATTGGGGAAGGAGCTTGAAAGGGATAATTTGAGAACTTCGCTGTTGCTCCTGAGACATCTACAAGTTTCTAAAGTACCAAAGCAAAAATACTTCAATACTTTCTGTCCTCTGTGGCCTAAGAATCATCATGGCCCTAACCTTTAAGTGCTATGATCATAAAGGTTGGCCATGGCGATGTGAAAAAGGTGGAATTGGGAGAAGTGAATTAAGAAATATATGGGAAAGTCCATCAACAGATGAATGGATAAAGAGGATGTGGTATATATATGCAATGGAATATTATTTATCCATAAAAATGAATAAAATTGGGTCATTATAGAGAGTGGACGGACCTAGAGACTGTCATACAGAGTGGTAAGTTGGAACGAGAAAAATAAATATAATATTTTAATGCATATATTTGGAATCTAGAAAAATGGTAGAGACGAACCTATTTGCAGGGCAGGATTAGAGATGCAGACATAGAGAACGGACATATGGACACAGGGGAGAGGGAGGGGTGGGGTGAATTGTGAGATTAGGATTGATATACACATATTCACTCCATGTGTAAAACAAAGTGGGAGCCTGTGTCCAGCACAGGCGGCTCAGCCCAGGGTTCTGTGGTGACCTAGAGAGATGGGCTGGGGGAGATTCATGAGATGGGGGTGCAAGAGGGAGGGGGCACATATATACGTATGGCTTATTCACTTCACTGTGCAGCAGAAACTGACATGACATTGTAAAGCAACTATACCCTATTAAAAAAAATTAAAATACATGGCTTCTTTTTAAAAAAAAAGAAAAAGAAATACATAGGAAACTCTTTGCTAAAGTGAGATAAAAATACTGATTTCCCTTGCCAACTTTCAAAAGATGACTTTGGAATCAGAAAAATACAGTTATGCGAACATGTACGCAAATTTGAGCATTATTTTAATGTATAGAAAACAGAGTTTATAGAAGCATGAGGGATAAAATACCACATACCAGAATAGAGTAATAATGTGTGTATGTTGATAATATTTTTACACTTTTAATTATAAAACACGTATGATTACCACATTATAGGAAAAAAGGGTAATCATTATCAATTCATATATACTCATTTTAGTTCACTTGAAATGAACTCATTTTGTTCATTCTTCTAAGATTTTTAAAATTGCACACTTTACCTTATGTAATTCCCTATGTCCTTTGAAATAGAGGATCTTCCTCAATGTTAAAACGTATCTCTCTTACTTATTCACTAACTTCTAAACTGCATCCTCCTTTCTTTGAACATGGTCAAGCTGCATTCATGCTCTAACCACCCTTTTCATCCTTGTTGCTAACTGCTTAAGAATAGCTAATGCAGCCCTTAATTTCATTAATGGAAGCATAATGCCCAGAACACAGGTGTTAATAACCCCTCTCTACCCTGGACTGGGCAGACCACATGTAGATCACTGTGTTCATTCCCAGAAACACATTTTATAAGGGTCATTGACAAATGGAATTACATTCATTCAAAGGAGGATTATCAGGATGGCGAATGCCAAATGAGGGACATTAAAGAAATGGAAGGTGTTTAACCTTGAAAAGAAAAGCCCTGGAATGAAATGGGGAGACATGATAGATCCCATCAATTATCTGAAGTTTTGTCATGTGGAAGAGGCATGAGGCTTGTTCCTTGCAGCTCGACTATTAGGTGGAAGTTACTGGGAACCAAGTTGCTGCTCAATTGCAGTGAACTTTCTAACAAGGAAGGCTGCCTGAAATTTTAATAAGCTCACTGTTCCCCATCCTGGAGAGTGTTCAAGCAGAGACCGGATCACCACCTGGCAGATGTGCTTAATTGGAAGGTAAGTTCAACCAGCTGGAGTTACACACTCAGATGTCTTCAAAGGCTCAGGCTAAGTATGGGAGAGGGAGCAGACCAGAGTGTTAATACGGAATAATGGCGCATGTGGCATGCCAGAGAGTGATGCCCCCAACCGCACACCCCAGTTGATGGCTTTCACATTATTTTTGAAGCAGTCAGAATATACACATAGATGCACACTGTTAGCCAACTATATTCAGCCGAGAGGCACTAGTTCATGGCCTTTAAACAGTGTTATTTTTGAGATCTCTTCCAAGGTTAAGATCCCTACCTTCTAGGACTATGTTCAGTACTGTGCCCTAGGGATTATATGATATCTTTTTGTTAACGATCATGAATAACTTTTTGTTTATTCTAACTTGAATGAGAATTCTATCACTTCTAGGATTTTGATATTCTACGTTTTTCAAGGAAAACATGGACTTTTATCAGTTGGAATGTATTTCAGGTTTTTTCTCATCACCACTTGAAAACCAAGGTGAATTAAGAAGTGACAGAAGCAGTCCTCATTAACAGCACTGTCTTTTATTATATTAATAGATGCAAATAAACAAGATCCTTTGAAACAAAGGATTTGAATCAGATTCTCCCACTGAATAATCTGTATGTGTGCATTCTTTTTCTTCAGTATTTCACAGCAATTGCCCTACCAATAAATAACACAGAAGAGTGTCAAAATTATACCTACTCTTTGAATAACTTCACTATGTCCAGATAGAAGAATAAAACTCTAAATTTTATTCCAAATAGCACATTTTAAAGAAAAGTCTATTTTGACTTTTACTAAATTTTATAAAACACAGTTAAAATGATGTTTTCAACATGTAAACAGTCAGATAATTGACAGCAAATTGCATGTTTTAGAGCTACAAAATAATTTTCAAATAGAAAAGCAACCTTAAGTATACAATATATTGTACCTTGTTTAATACACCACTATTTTGAGTCTCCGATATTTGTGGTGCCTGATCAATGCAATCACGTGTGAGATTTGATAAAAGTGATATTTTTCATAGATAATTGTGCATGCATGCTAAGTTGCTTCAGTCATGTCCAACTCTTTGCAATGCTATGGACTGTAGCCCATCAGGCTCCTCTGTCCGTGGGATTCTCCAGGTAAGAGTACTGGAGTGGGTTGCCATTCCCTTCTCCAGGGGATCTTCCCAGCCCAGGGATCGTTTGTCAGGCAGGTTCTTTACCACTAGTGCCGCCTGGGAAGCCCCAGTAGATAATTAACTAGCACCTATAATTGATTACTGAAGAGGAGTAAAATATTTGAGAATGAGAATAAAGCTTATGAATTTAGTTTTGGTCATTGACTTTGAAGCTCTCTCAAGATTCCCATGTGTCTAGTCAACAAAGAGATATAGTGAAGTCTAGAACTCAAAGGAGAGGGGTGCACTAAAATAATAAATTTTGAAGTATGCTACTGCTGCTAAGTCGCTTCAGTCGTGTCCGACTCTGTGCGACCCCACAGACGGCAGCCCACCAGGCTCCCCCGTCCCTGGGATTCTCCAGGCAAGAACACTGGAGTGGGTTGCCATTTCCTTCTCCATGCATAAAAGTGAAAAGTGAAAGTGAAGTCGCTCAGTCATGTCCGACTCTTAGCAACCCCATGGACTGCAGCCCACCAGGCTCCTCCGTCCATGGGATTTTCCAGGCAGGAGTACTGGAATGGGCTGCCATTGCCTTCTCCGAAATTTTGAAGTATAGGTGCTTTTTTTTTTTTTTTTATTGTCTTTTAGTTCTTTTTTTATTGTGGTATATTTAATTTACAATGTTGTATTAGTTTTTTTTTTTTTTTTAATTTTTTTATTTTTTTTTAATTTTTTTATTAGTTGGAGGCTAATTACTTCACAACATTTCAGTGGGTTTTGTCATACATTGATATGAATCAGCCATAGATTTACACTTATTCCCCATCCCGATCCCCCCTCCCACCTCCCTCTTCACCCGACTCCTCTGGGTCTTCCCAGTGCACCAGGCCCAAGCACTTGTCTCATGCATCCCACCTGGGCTGGGGATCTGTTTCACCATAGATAGTATACATGCTGTTCTTTTGAAACATCCCACCCTCACATTCTCCCACAGAGTTCAAAAGTCTGTTCTGTATTTCTGTGTCTCTTTTTCTGTTTTGCATATAGGGTTATCATTACCATCTTTCTAAATTCCATATATATGTGTTAGTATGCTGTAATGTTCTTTATCTTTCTGGCTTACTTCACTCTGTATAATGGGCTCCAGTTTCATCCATCTCATTAGGACTGATTCAAATGAATTCTTTTTGACAGCTGAGTAATATTCCATGGTGTATATGTACCACAGCTTCCTTATCCATTCATCTGCTGATGGGCATCTAGGTTGCTTCCATGTCCTGGCTATTATAAACAGTGCTGCAATGAACATTGGGGTGCACGTGTCTCTTTCAGATCTGGTTTCCTCAGTGTGTATGCCCAAAAGTGGGATTGCTGGGTCATATGGCAGTTCTATTTCCAGTTTTTTAAGGAATCTCCACACTGTTTTCCTTAACAAAATTCTAGCAAACAGAATCCAACAACATATTACAAAAATCATACACCACGACCAAGTGGGCTTTATCCCAGGAATGCAAGGATTCTTCAATATCCGCAAATCAATCAACGTAATACACCACATTAACAAATTGAAAGATAAAAACCATATGATTATCTCAATAGATGCAGAGAAAGCCTTTGACAAAATTCAACACTCATTTATGATTAAAACTCTCCAAAAAGCAGGAATAGAAGGAACATACCTCAACATTATAAAAGCCATATATGACAAACCCACAGCAAGCATCACCCTCAATGGTGAAAAATTGAAAGCATTCCCCCTGAAATCAGGAACAAGACAAGGGTGCCCACTGTCACCACTACTGTTCAACATAGTGTTGGAAGTTCTGGCCACAGCAATCAGAGCAGAAAAAGAAGTAAAAGGAATCCAGATAGGAAAAGAAGAAGTGAAACTCTCACTGTTTGCAGATGACATGATCCTCTACATAGAAAACCCTAAAGACTCTACCAGAAAATTACTAGAACTAATCAATGAATATAGTAAAGTTGCAGGATATAAAATTAACACACAGAAATCCCTTGCATTCCTATATACTAACAATGAAAAAACAGAAAGAGAAATTAAGGAAACAATACCATTCACCATTGCAACAAAAAGAATAAAATACTTAGGAGTATATCTACCTAAAGAAACAAAAGACCTATACATAGAAAACTATAAAACACTGATGAAAGAAATCAAAGAGGACACAAACAGATGGAGAAACATACCGTGTTCATGGATTGGAAGAATCAATATTGTCAAAATGGCTATTCTACCCAAAGCAATCTATAGATTCAATGCAATCCCTATCAAGCTACCAACGGTATTTTTCACAGAACTAGACCAAAGAATTTCACAATTTGTATGGAAATACAAAAAACCTCGAATAGCCAAAGTAATCTTGAGAAAGAAGAATGGAACTGGAGGAATCAACCTGCCTGACTTCAGACTCTACTACAAAGCCACAGTCATCAAGACAGTATGGTACTGGCACAAAGACAGAAATATAGATCAATGGAACAGAATAGAAAGCCCAGAGATAAATCCACGAACCTATGGACACCTTATCTTTGACAAAGGAGGCAAGGATATACAATGGAAAAAAGACAACCTCTTTAACAAGTGGTGCTGGGAAAACTGGTCAACCACTTGTAAAAGAATGAAACTAGAACACTTTCTAACACCATACACAAAAATAAACTCAAAATGGATTAAAGATCTAAATGTAAGACCAGTATAGGTGCTTTTTAAAGCTAAGGGAGCTGATAAGCCCACACAGTAAGAGTAAGTCAACTGAGGAGAGAGTGAAAAAACCTGGGGATCTTTACTAGTGATGTTATGAGGGAGGGGGGTTAATGTGGTCTGACACCCCACCCCAGTACTCTTGCCTGGAAAATCCCATGGATGGAGGAGCCTGGTGGGCTGCAGTCCATGGGGTCGTGAAAAGTCGGACACGACTGAGCAACATCACTTTCACTTTTCACTTTAACGCATTGGAGAAGGAAATGGCAACCCACTCCAGTGTTCTTGCCTGGAGAATCCCAGGGACGGGGGAGCCTGGTGGGCTGCCATCTATGGGGTCACACAGAGTTAGACATGACTGAAGTGACTTAGCAGCAGCAGCAAAGTGGTCTGAAAAGAAATCAGAAATTGGAGGGGTCGGAGGGCTAAAACCAGCCCACGGAAAACTGTTTCACGGAGTCCAAGTTAGCCCAAGTTTCAAGAAAAAAGAGGCAGCAACAAAGCCAAACTTCCTGGAAGAAAAATATCCCACGGGTTGAAAGAACCTTGGTAACCACTGGCAGAGAAGTTTTCAGGGAAGTGAAGAGTCTAAATCCTAGTAAGAGTACTAAGAAGGGGCATGTGAGGCTGCGGACATTTGTTGTGAATATTTCTTTACTTTGTGCTTTATTCTTGTGTGTATATTAGCTGTTCTTTTATTTTCAAAAAGATACGTATCTTTTCAACATTTTTTAGATAATGCCATATCTTCTTCCTTCTCTGCTTGGGTTGGCTCCTCAAGGTTATACAAGAGCTCATCTCTACTTCCTCAGCTCCTGCTGACCTTTCTCTTTGTTGATATCCATCCTAAGAAATAGGGACACTAGGATAGATGCACAAAAGTGTTCAAAATGACATTATTCAAGTACAAACATTTGGGGAAAACCCAAAATATCCCAAATGGAGAAATAAATTATGGTAAATTATGGAGTATATATGTTGTCAGTCGTGTCCAACTCTTTGTGACTCCACAGACTATAGCCTGCCAGGCTACTCTGTCTATGGAATTCTCCAGGTAAGAGTACTGGAGTGGGTTGCCATTCCCTCCTCCAGGGGATCTTCCCGAGCCAGGGATTTAAACTTGTGTCTCTTGCATTTCTCATATTGGCAGACAGGGAGTATAAAACTACTAAAAATGAATGAGATAGAACTGTATGTACTAATATAGAAGAATTTTAACAAGTTGATAAACATTTTTAAAGCAAATTTCAGAGCAATAGTGTCATATAATAATGTTTTAATATGTACATGTATTTATCTACCTATATATCCACCCATCTATATATTTATGCTTTAATGAATAACAGGCACAAAAGGATACAACCCAATTGCTAACAATTTCTAATTAGCTGAGTGTTTACAACACATAGCTACTATTTCCATATTTTCTATAATTTTTCTTTTTGTTACAATAAAGCATTATACATAGTTTATATAGGTTTAGTTATAATTTTATTTATTTACTCATTAGTATACTCTATCAAATTAAGGCCCCTTTCTTCCATTCCTATCTTATGGAGAGATTTATCAAATGGATATTGTATTTTTATTCACATATCATTTTCTCCACTAATTCCACTCCTCAATATCATTCTTAAGTAAATATGTACAGTAGGATATATGTTCAAAAAGTATTTAATACTATATTACTTGTAATAGCCAAAATTAAGAGAATACCCAAATAGTTACCAACAGAATAAGAATTAAATAAATTATGGTATGTGGACAGGAACTATTCAGCCATTAGAAAACAATCTTGTCACCAAGTACATGAAAAGATGTCCAACATTACTCTTCACCAGAGATGCATATCATAGTGAGACACGTGTTAGGCTGGCTATTTTCAAAGAAACAAGAAATAACAATTATTGGCAAGGATATGGAGAAAAAGGAACTCTTGTGCACTGAATTCATTGGGAATGGAAATCAGTGCAGCCACTATAGAAAAGAGTATGGGGATTCCTCAAAAAATTGAAAATAGAACTAGTCTATAATTCAGCAATTCCACTTCTATTTATCCAAAGGGGCTGGAGGGAACTCCAACTTGAAAAGATATATTCACCACATTCATTACGGCATTATTTACAATAGCCAAGATATGGAAACAAACTAAGTGTCCATTGATGGATAAATGGATAAAGAAAACATAGTGTGTGTAAATACTATATATGGAATATTATCAGTCATAAAAAGAAGGAAATCTTGCCATTGGCAACAAAAGGGATGGCCCCTGAGGACATTATGCTAAGTAAAATAAATCACAGAAAGATAAATTCTGTATGACCTCGTGTCCATGTGGAATTAAAAAAAAAAAAACAGAAAACAAAGGAAAAAATCAAGCTCATAGATATGGAGAACAGGTAGGTGATAGCCAGAGACAGGATGTGAAGGGTGGACAAAAATTACAAACTTCCAGTTATAAAATGAATAAGTTAAATGGGATGTAACATACAGCATGTATTACTAACATAGTTAGTAATAATGTGTCATATATTTGAAAGTTGCTAAGAGAATAAATCTTAAAAGTTCTCATCAGAAGGAAATAATTGTAACTATGAATGGTGCAGGATGTTAACTAGATTTATTGTGGTGATCTTTTTGCAACATATACAAACATCAATATCATTATGTTGTATACCTGAAACTAATGTTAAATGGCAATTATTCCTTAATTTAAAAAAGAATTTTGGTTGCACTTATGGCTATGGTTTTTTCTTTTAATATTTATTCAATAATTTATGTATATGAGTATAGTGTCTCTCAGACACTTATTCTTAGGATCAGAATAATACTGTCATTATTTATTTTGTTGTTCAAAGTTAAATTTCTTTTAACAAATGTCTTATATTAATGCATGTATATGGAATCAAGAAACATGATACAGATAAATCTAGTTCCAGGGAAGGAACAGAGACACATACATAGAGAACAGAAGTGTGGACAGGGGTGTGACGGGGTGGGCGGAATGAATTGGGAATTTAGATTTGACATAAATATACTGCTGCTGCTGCTAAGTCGCTTCAGTTGTGTCCGACTCTGTGAGACCCCATAGACAGCAGCCCACCAGGCTCCCCCATCCCTGGGATTCTCCAGGCAAGAGCCCTGGAACCATTTCCGTCTCTAATGCATGAAAGTGAAAAGTGAAAGTGAAGTCGCTCAGTCGTGTCCCACTCTTAGCGACTCCACGGACTGCAGCCTACTAGGCTCCCCCGTCCATGGGATTTTCCAGGCAAGAGTATTGGAGTGGGGTGCCATTGCCTTCTCCATAAATATACTACCATGTGTAAAATCGATAACTAGAGAGAACCTGCTATATAGCACAGTGATGACCTAGACTGGTGGGACAGCGGGCAGGATGGGAGTGAGGTGGAAGGGAGGTCCAAGAGGGAGGGGATGTATGTATACATATAGCTGATCACTTCTTTTCAATAGCAGAAAATCACACAACATTGTAAAGCAATTATACTCCAATAAAAAAAAGTCACCTGGATGTGTTTATTATCCACACACTCTCCCCTCTACCTCTAGATAGTCTCAGCTCTCCCAACCATCAGATTGAAAATTTGTGAATCTAGGATACACTATCTAGAAAAACTTTGTTTTCCTCCATAGTATCCAGTATATCATTGAACATAGTAACTGCTTATCGAATATCTGTTGATAGAAGATAAGTAGAGAGATACATAGAGACAGATGTATCTTTCTACCACAAGGTAAAAATCATTTTAGCCAGATAACTTCCTGCCTTACTCTTACAGATCTCAGGGGGGAAATTGTTGTTAGAGAAATCAAGGGCAGTACAAGCACACTTAAGGCAAAAGAAAGGCATTTTCAAGACAATCCTCGGAGGTAAAGAGCTGTTTATATCAGAGCTTATTTCCCACTTAACATAAGCCTTGACTTCTCTCTTTCTACTACATCACATCTGTGTTAAGCATTCTGACCTTTCCTATAAACTGCCTATTTACAAAGAAGAGCCACAGATCTTAGAAAACCAAAACCCTAAAGACTAAGTTTAAACCAATATACAGTTAACACACACACACACATACAACTAACGTTTACCCAACATAAGAAGGAAACACTACAAATTTTAATTACCCTAATTAAAAAAAAACCAACTGTTATTATTGCAATAATCAATTCCAAAGCTGCATATACTAATGAGATAAACACACTACTCTGATACTCCAAAGCTCTTGACCCTAATGTACTAGAGATGTGTGATTCTCTAATTAGGATTCATATCATCGTGTGCTATTACATTTATCGCCGAGGAACGCATTTGTAAATTCCTTCCTGTGAGCAAAATGCCAAGTGTTCAAAGGCCACGTCTAAACAGTTAAAAGGAAGCAGAATATCAAGTAATTATATAACAAATTCAGACAGTGTAGACAATAATTACTGAGGCCAAAACATTCATCCCAGGCTCTGGGACAACTAAGCAATCTAAGAACTGGGCCAACTCCATATAGAAATAATACTGAATTAAGTGTACATCACTAAATCACATCAGTTCTGTCCAACTCTTTGTGACCCTATGGACTGTAGCCCACCAGGCTCCTCTGTCCATGGAATTTTCCAGGCAAGAATATTGGTGTGGGTTGCCTTGCCCGCCTCAGTGAGCCTTCCCAACCCAGGGATTGAGCCTGTGTCTCTTACGTCTCCTCATTTGCAGGAGGGTTCTTTACCACTAGCACCAGCTGGGAAGCCCATTAAGTGCATATAGTAAGATAAAGTTTAACAAGAAGGATTGCTATTCATTCCAATTAACAAAACCATAGACAACTGTTATATTATGATTGAATTCAGAAAATAAACCAAATGCAAGGACGACATTCCAGAACCTTGAATAGGTTTGCAGTAGAGTTGGAAGAGCTGGTCATGGGTAGGGTTGGGTGGGGGAAGTTCCTCAGTAAAGTCTGCTTTTCTTATTTTATACTTGAAGTCATAAGACTTGACAAGCTGCTAGCCCACAAAGCTCTTCTTAATTTTCTAAAATTAATATGAGTTGAAACAGGCTGTCTGCTCTTCTCACACAGGGTCAAAGCTACAGTGTGCATGTTGTACATGGACAGCTTCTATAAATACTATATTCCCTTTGCCTACTTGTGGAAACACACTACCCGATCCCCAATTAACACAATGATTTACAGAAAATGTTGTTGTTTAGTTGCTAAGTCATGTCTGAGTCTTTGCAACCCGGTAGACTGCAGCACGCCAGGCTCCCTTGTCCTCCACTATCTCCCAACAGGAGTTTGCTCAAATTTATGTCTGCTGAGCAGGTGATGCTATCTAACCATGTCATCCTCTGCCACTGCCTCCTTTTGCCTTCAATCTTCCCCAGCATCAGAGTCTTTTCCAAGGAGTCGGAAAGTGTTTGTAAAATGAAAGCCCCCATTTCTTTGTTTCAGTGTCATCCACCTGCAGCGTTTGCAGGCAGGGCCACATTTAAAGCAACACCTGACAAGTATGTCTGTTGGAAATGAATCACGCGTGCACACACATACACACACACACACACACACACACACACACACACACACAGAGGAAACCACCATTGTTCTCTTTTCCACAACTTTGCAGGTATTCCACATAGAGAGGAAAAGACTCCAACTTCTTACATTTCCAGCGCTAACACCTCTTGCTCCTCTGCCTGCAGTTATCTCAAAGCAGAGCTTTATCAGGCAGCTGGGGCTCATCAAAGCAGAGACTTCAGTCATTCAGGGAGGTGCTCCCTCTTTGCCTCAGAAAAGCTTCAGCAATGAAAGGGGTCCTGATCACTGTTGCCTGAGATTCCGGTTTGTGACAGTGAGCAGTAGAAATGAAATGATTTGTTTGGGGAAGCCAGCAGTGGTGCCAACAACATGGGGACTGCATGGTGGTGAGCCAATTACCTGGCTCCCCTGCCCCCCAGGACAGTATGCAAGGAGGATGCCACCTCTCAATTGAGACCATGCCCGTCTGTCCCATTGTCATCACTTTTGAAGACTTCTATTTCAAAGGGTTCTTTAGAGAGAGAGAGAAATCTGCTTATGGCTACTGAATGTGACATTAGTTTTGCCTGGAAATGACTTGATCAAATTATATTAGGTAACATTATTTCACTATTAATTGACATAGGTTAGGCCAGGCTGGTTAAGATGTTCTGTCTCCGTTTTCCCAGTGTTAAATCAAATTGAACAGGAGCAACTGTAGGACACTATATTCCTTTTCCTACTTCCAATTACTCTTTACCAAAGAGCAATCTTTTCTCTACCCTGGTACTTTACTGCCATTTATTTATTACTGTATATGTATTAGAGGTAAAGAGTTGATCTTGTGATATTTGAGATTATACTTTAAATGGAAATAAAATTTTCACTTGGCATAAACTATGGGCTTATGGGCTATAGTTATAAGTACAAACCTTGAAGGGTCCACTGCATTATGGTTTTGAATCTGAAATTCTGAAGGTATTATAATGACTATTTTGACACAGAATAGATTTTTCTATTTCCCTAAAAAAGAGGAGAAATTTAATATTTTCATTTCATTGAAAGATAAGAATTTTTTTTTAAATGTGAGAAATGGTTGATAATACTAACTGGAATTATACAACTAGAGAAGCACTCTGAAAGTTCAATGATAGGAGATCAGAAAAGAAAGATGTAGCATCAATGTAATAGTAAAAGATGACTTAATCATAGGAAACCTAAGAAAACATTAAAATATTCTTATGTAATGTCTTTGGACATGAAAAATGCCACTATTACTAATCCAGGTGGTAACTTTTACCAAGAGTCTAGGTCTTCCCTCTGTTGGGGGACATCATGCCATGTCACCCAGGAAGGAAAATTAAATGAGTGAAAGTGGACTGGTGATGAGTCATGGACAGCAAGTCTGTAAAGACCTATAGCAACTGTGGTATGAATTGTTATCAATTAATTTTAAATTAATTTTTAATTATTATTAATTTTTTCAAAAGAAGATTAATATTTAGATCTATATGAGAGATCTCTTATTTTTCAAACTTTGAAAATGAATGCTTTCCCCCAAATTTTCTGGCAAAGTGAAACAAGGTTTGGATTAGGCCTTCAGGAAGCGAGTTTCTCTCTCAGGCTTAGGATTCTACAGGAGTGAGATTTTTGTTTTAAAAATATTTGAGAACAGTTGAAATAGGTTTAAGTTATAGTTCTATGATGTTCAAAGATGCTGCTTATACTTGTAATTCTAAGCCTTTACAATTAAGTGACATTTTAAAGATATAAAAACATTTTTTGCAGAAGGGTGAACATGGAATCAGGAGTGTAAAAAAAAAAAATATTACCCTTGAATGACAATTTGGTGAACAAATAAAAACATTTCTTGAAGAGGTTATTCATGCAGGTCTCAGTTCAGTTCATTTCAGTCGCCCAGTCGTGTCTGACTCTTTGCAACCCCATGAATCGCAGCACGCCAGGCCTCCCTGTCCATCCCTGTCCATCCAACTCCCGGAGCCTACTCAAACTCATGCCCATCGAGTCGGTGATGCCATCCAGCCATCTCATCCTCTGTCATCCCCTTCTCCTCCTGCCCCTAATCCCTCCCAGCATCAGAGTCTTTTCCAATGAGTCAACTCTTCACATGAGGTGGCCAAAGTATTGGAGTTTCAGCATCAACATCAGTCCTTCCAATGAACACCCAGGACTGATCTCCTTTAGGATGGACTGGTTGGATCTCCTTGCAGTCCAAGGGACTCTCAAGAGTCTTCTCCAACACCACAGTTCAAAAGCATCAATTCTTCGGTGCTCAGCTTTCTTCACAGTCCAACTCTCACATCCATACATGACCACTGGAAAAGCCATAGCCTTGACTAGATGGACCTTTGTTGACAAAGTAATGTCTCTGCTTTTTAATATGCTATCTAGGTTGATCATAACTTTCCTTCCAAGGAGTAAGTGTCTTTTAATTTCATGGCTGCAGTCACCATCTGCAGTGATTTGGGAGCCCAAAAAATAAAGTCTGACACTGTTTCCACTGTTTCCCCATCTATTTCCCATGAAGTGACGGGACCAGATGCCATGATCTTAGTTTTCTGAATGCAGGTGTAGGAGAAGGAAATGGCAACCCACTCCAGTGTTCTTGCCTAGAAATCCCAGGGACAGAGGAGCCTGGTGGGCTGCCATCTATGGAGTCGCACAGAGTCGGACACGACTAAAGTGACTTAGCAGCAGCAGCAGCAGCAGGTCAAAATGAGTGGTATGTATGATATTCCCCCACTGTCATAATCTTGGCACATTTTTACAAACCAATGAAGCAACACACTTATATAAAGTGTAAAACCACAGTAAAACTATCTACACTATGTGATATGGCTGGCCACCTTTTAGAATCCAAGTTGATCTTCAAGGATCTCTAGAGGGTCATGAAATTCACTTTTTAAAAAAATTTTAATATTTACAATATTGTGTTAGTTTCTGCTGTTCCACAAAGTGAATCAACTGTAGGTATACATATATCCCTCCCTCTTGAACCTTCCTCCCACTCCCCCTCCTTCTCTAGGTCGTCCCAGAGCACTGAGCTGAGCCCGTGTGCTGTACATTAGCTTCCCACTAGCTCTGTTACACGTGGTGGTGTATATATGTCAGTACTGACGAGACCGTCTATCCTACCCCCCTTTCTTTTATGCTGTGCTTCACAATGAACACATACACTATCTTGGCAGGATGTTCTTTGACTCAACTCCAATCTTTTCCATGATATAAAACTCCAGAAGAGCTTTCACATCAGTGACTTCCACTCAAATATAAGAGCTCTTTACAGTCTACTAGTAATTGTAGAATGCATGCCCCTGTGATATGTTTTATCCATTACCGTGCAATTTCAAAACAGCTGAATGAACTAGAAATAGAATTGTGGTTGTACCTTTTAAAACTACTCTACACATTGGGAAGTCTATAATCTCCTTTAAAGGTAATTATAGCTTTTCTAATCTGAAACTTTTACCATAATTATCCTCCCCACTTATCAACTTAACTGCCCTCATATAACTTGCTTTATATTATTTACATTGACTTTTAGTTACTTCATTCTTATTACATTTTAAGAGGTAGTTTGCTTTGCACATTCACTTAAAGGTACCATTGAGTTCTTCATGTGTCAAATATAGTACACTTATTCTAGCCATATAGTATCTCTTTGGAAAAAGATGAGGGTGAAGTTGATAAGTAAATGAACAAATAATTTAAAAAAATAAACATCTTAGAACTTTTATGAATTGAATAGTGTCCCCCTGCTCCAATTCACGTTAAGTCCTAACCCCCAGTCACTTCAAATAAGGGATCTTATTTGAGTATAGGATCATTACAGACGTGGTAAATTAAAATGAGATCATGAACATAGTTCTGATCTGCTTGGTGTCCTCATAAAAAGGAGAAACTGCACAGAAATACATATAGAGTGAAGACAACGTGAGAAGACACTCAGGGAAGAAGGGCCTCTATAAGCTAAGGAAAAAGGACTGGAACAAATGTTTCCCCCACAACTTCAGAAGAAACCAACCCTGCCGACACCTTGATCTTGGACTTCTAGACTCTAGAACCATGAAACAATAAAACTGTTGCTTAAGCCACCCAGTCTGTGGCACTGTATTACTGCAGTCTTAGCAAACCTACTCCAGAATTCTTGGACTTCCCTTGTGGCTCAGCTGGTAGGCATCTGCCTGCAATGTGGGAGACCTGGGTTTGATCCCTGGGTTGGGAAGATCCCCTGGAAAAGGGAAAAGCTACCCACTCCAGTATTCTGGCCTAGAGAATTCCATGGACTGTATAGGCTGTGGTGTCACAAAGAGTCAGACACGACTGAGCAACTTTCACTTTTTCACTTGGCAAACTAATACAAGCACACTACATCTGTGGTACATTGCCATGAGTACCAAATAAAATAGTAGCTCTCATAGTGATTATACTTTGCATTCGGTAATATCTGGAAACATTTTTGCTCACAACAACTTGTGGGAAGGTTGCTACTGGAGTCTAGCGGGTAGAAGACAAGAAAGCTGCTATAATGCACAGGAGAGGCCTCCACAACCAAGAATGACCTGGCCTAGGAGGTCACTGTGTTGAGGTTGAGACACCATGGCATTAAGTGTCAGAAGGCCAGGCCTGTTTTCATCACCTACTATGACTTAGTTAAGTCAGAAAATTTTAATAATTCTGAAATTTCCAAATGAGGAAACTGAGGCACAGAAAGGTTACGTAATTTGCCAAAGTCACAGAGCTAGAGATGCTGTCATTCTGATATCAGAGCGTAACCTTAGCTACTGTGTGATTGCGGCCAAAGCTAGGCATCAGGTTATGTTCAAGGGACAATATGATGTGCTGCCTGGTTTCAATGGGTATTAAATGTTTAAAGAATAAATCTAGAATTGCCATAAGTGCCCCAGAAGTGTTTTTTTCAACTACAGAAAATTAGCCTAAAACATTAGGCCACCAAGTTAAGCAGGAATCAAATGTCGACAAAGTAAACGCCATCACTAGTATATTAGACGGGCTTCCCAGGTGTCTCACTGGTAAAGAATCCACTTGCCAATGCAGGAAATGTAGGAGATGTATGGGTTCAATCCTCAGGCCGGGAAGATCCCCTGGTGGAGGGTATGACAACCCACTCCAGTATTGGAGCCTTTAAACATTCCATGGACTGAAGAGTCTGGCAGGCTACTGTCCATGAGGTCACAAAGGGTTGGACACAACTGAGCACCTAGCGCCAGAGTATACTAGATCTACTGTTCCAATGTCAGAAAGAAGCAGAATAGTAATGACCAAGGAAGGCAACAGTGGTCACACTCTCAGAGTATACTCATAAGTTATATGGTGTGTGTGTTAGTCACTCAGCTGTGTCTGACTCTTTGTGACTCCATGGACTGTAGCTTGCCAGGCTCCTCTGTCCATGGAATTCTCCAGGCAAAAATACTGGAATGGGTTGCCATTTCTTTCTCCAGGGGATCTTCCCAACCCAGGGATGGAACCCGGGTCTCCCGCATTGCAGGCAGGTCTGAGTGACCAGGGAAGTCCTGAGTTGCATGGCCCAGGTCTAAAATGGCAAAGGGGCATTACATTGTATAGAAAAGTGCCTCTACCTTGTACCTGGAAATTACCAAACCTTAGGAAAGAGGGATGCTCAGATGGTATAATTTTTAGTCTCTAGGGAGAAAAATGAGGTAATTCTATTTTAAAAATATATATTTTCTCTGTATATTTCAAGGTTTATAACTCCCAAAGAGATTTGCATGCATCCCTGTTTGAACGCAGATTCATTATGTTTGGAACAAAAAACAGAGCAATGTGTCCTGCAGGTGCAATGTTTTTTCAAGCAAATCCATTAGTCCACCAGGAGTTGCCCATTAAACGTGTGTCTTTTTACAACCAGCTGGATCACTTCCTATTACTCATAACAGGGTTATTTACAAATGAGATGCTGAAGGTATAACAGCGTCTACCACAGCCAAGGCACCTTCTGTTCTATTAAGAATATATAAAAGTAAGCAACAGAAAAAAAACACATTTCCCGCCAGTTAACAAGATGCTAGTTAAGAGCCTGAGGCAAAGCCCAGGGCTCTTAAACTAGCCAGTCATTAACTGCTAGGAAATGCCTACACAGAGGTCACCCGTGGTGATGGCAAGAGAGCAGATGGACCCAGGAGAAACATTCACAGCTGCATGATGGGGAAGCTGAAGATCTCAAGAGGACAAATGTAGAAGGACCTAAGGAGGCTTTTCTCTTTGTTTTCATCCAAAACCAGTTCCATTATACTGCAGCTTTTTTATGGAGGGAAAATCACTCCATCACTTTATGGTGGGAGGCATCTTTTTCCCCCTTCTTGCTTCATATGTTTGTTTTTACAAGTTTTTACTTCCTCCTTTTCAATGTAATGACAAATTTTCATGTATAAGATCTGATTACAGATCTGGACCCAAACATTAGGAATTTCAATAAAAGAATTTATAATGAATGTCTGCTCCGTTCTATGATTCATTTTGGTTATAAATTACATTCAGGGCTACTTTGTTCTGACCAAGAATCAAAATGAAACCAAACTACCATACAGTGCCTAGGTTAGGCTAATCTTACATCAGCAGTAAATTTACTCCCTGGAAGCATTCACAGCATGCCATTCCTACTTGATTAAAGATTTTTGAAAGATCAATTTTGGTTTGAAACAGCCTTATGCCTGGAGCTGCTTATGTGATATACTGCTCTTGGCTTTTGTTTCCAAAATGTCAGCAGATGGAGAAACTGAAAAGAAATAGGAGGATCTGCAAGAGTCCAGAAAAAGAAATCAAAAGTTTTCTCCTACTGCTTCATGTCCCAAATTCATTCACCACCCCCATCCCTAGTCTTATATCCATAATACTTTGCTTCTCTTTGCCCACCAAAACACAGGGCTTTCAAAGATCTTTAGAAATCCCAGAAATTATCAACTGATATCAAAAGTAGGAGGGTGCAATGCAGATAGTTTCCACAGATTAAACTAAAGAGAAGTAGGGGAATTTGACATCATTTACCCTATAGAACCCCATTCCAAATGCAACATGTATCTTTATTCTGATATACTGCTTTTTGCTGTCAACAAGCAAACAATATGTCTGCTATAATCATATTTTTATAATCTTTCAAGATCTTGTGCTCAGTCTTTCCAAGATCAACACAAGCAATTAAGCACTGTACCAAACTTGCATAAAAACTAGTGTGAGCAGTGACCACCCCTTAAGAATACAGTTAGGTAACCATTTGTTTATACTTAATATTTCACTTGGCACAAGTCAGTCAACTGCAAGGAACCTAGTAAATGAAATGTTCCTACCTAAGTCACATATTATGTATCCAAGCATGTAGACTCCACCAACTTGGGCATTGTTTGACTAATTTTGTGGGATAATTACTCATGCAAACTATTTAACAGAGATGAAAAAAGGAGGTGACTTTGTCAGAACATCCCTTCTTAACTCAATATTAAATATGTCCTATTGCTGTGAAAAGCTTACTGCTGTCATAGAGAGAAATTCAGGGGAAATGCATTTTTTTTTTATATAGAAAAAAAAAAACGTAGTCTGAACCTGGGTCATGTTGCCATTCTCAAAAAGATCATTTGCTTCAAATATGTCATGTGGCTTCATGCCATAAGCCTGAATAAAGTTGCCGATATTCTCCAACTGAGGCCAGTTTAATGAGGACTCATTGACCTTCTTCACTGAGCCTGGCTGTAGCTTGTTTATGAGTTCGCAGAGGATAATGCCATCTTTCAAGCCCAGCTGGAAGTTGGCGCCAATGCTCATGCCTGTCACTTCTTCTATCCAATTGCGGAGATCTTCTTCTGCCTGATGATCATACTTGGAAGCAATCTTGTTCTTGACCTCGGCCGAGAGCCCATAGGAAGGGCCCTTGTTGAAGTGGGTCATGATGATTCGGGGCGGGGGGGAAGAGGCTGAGTTCTCCGGGGGTTTCTTCCACTCGGTTTCCCCTCTCCTGGCCCCGAGGAGTGGCCTCACTACAAGATGCTCGGAGCTCGCTCTCCTGGGTGGCGCAGGAGTCGCCGGGACGCGGCGGCGGAACGCGGGCGGTGCCTCGGCTACTCGGTCGAACTAGGTCCCCCAGACGCTCCCGCTCGGCTCCGGAGTCCCGCACGAACTCGGAAATGCATTTGAGATGCTGTTCTAAGTGGAAGCTCTTTCAGGCCGAGGGATTTCATTAGGGACCCTCATTCTGACCCTGAACTTCGGGCAGGGTAGAAGATAGGGATGGCAGTCCTCACTCTGCTTAATAAAGTGGCAATAAAATGACCTGGAGAAAACCATAATTCAAAAAGATACATGCACCCCAGTGTTGACTGTAGCTCTATTTACAATACCCAGGACATAGAAGAAATGTAAATGTCCACTGACAGATGAGTGGATAAAGAAGATGTAGTACATACACAGAATGGAATATTACTCACCCATGAAAAGGAATGATACTGTGTCATTTGCAGAGACATGGACAGACCTAGTCTGTCATACAGAGTGAAGTATGTCAGAAAGAGAAAAACAAATATCATATACTAACACAAATATGTAGAACCTAGAAAAATGGCATAGATGATCTTATTTGCAAAGCAGAAATAGAGGCAGATATAGAGAAAAAATGTGTGGATACCAAAGGGGAAGGGGGAAGTGGGATGAATTAGGATACTCTGATCAACATATATACACTCTTGATGCTATGTTTAAAATAGATAACTAATGAGAACCTACTAAATAGCACAGGGAACTCTATTCAACCCTCTGTGGTAAACTAAATGGGAAGGAAATCCAAAAAAGAGGGGATATACATATACTGATTCAGTTTGTTGGACAGCAGAACCTAACACAACATTGTAAAGCAACTATACTTCAATAAAAATTAATAAAACATTAAAAGATAAAATAACAAACAAAAAATAAATGTATCAAAATAACATGGTGCAAAACTTACTTATAAATTGTTATAAATTGTAACATATCAAATTTCCCAAATTAAAAAAAAATTTAAAGGAAGGGGTAAAGCTAAAGAGAAAAAAAAAAAGATGAAAGAGGAAGCAGGAAAGCTATGTTTTACTTGAAATTTTCCTTTGAGAGGATTTAAAAGATAACATTTCTCCCTTCTCCAACATCTCATCAAATTCCACATAATATTCTGGTTCAGACAACTTCATTTTCCTGGTTTCCTGGCAATATAAAAGCAGTTATTGCTATCAATGGTCATTGACTGTTTTAGTATGTGTTATGAGAGTAAGGAACTTGACGTTGGATACAAATATTGCAAGTAACAGTTTTATGACAGTTTGCCCTCAGTGCCTCATTGTTAGCTAATTATTCAAGGACAGAGGGTTGCAAATGACCAGTTTATGATACCAGGAAAGGTCACCAAAATTGGGAAGAATTGGGTTTCCCCAAATTGCTATGTTTCTTGGCATGCTGATTCATACTATAAATTTATACAAACCTAGGCTTCCCTGGTGGCTTAGATGGTAAAAAGAATCCACCTGCAGCGCAGAAGACCTGGGTTCAATTCTTGGGTGGGAAGATCCCCTGGAGAAGGGAATGGCAACTCACTCCAGTATTCTTGCCTGGAGAATTCCAAGGACAGAGGAGCCTGGTGGGCTACAGTCCCTGGGGTCACAGAGAGTCAGACACGACTGGGCAACTAACACACACGCAAAAGACTAGTTCAAATTCCCCAACTAGCTAAGCAAGGCATGTTATTCTTCTTATTTCTGCTCTCAATCACCATTCTGGAAAAGAAAACAGCTTTTTCATGCCATTCCATCAACATTTACATATTTAAAACAAAAAGCATATCGTTAGCAATCAAATGGCCTTGAGTTGTTATTTAATCGCTAAGTCGTGTCCAGCTCTTTTGTGACCCTGTGGACTGTAGCCTGTCAGGCTCCTTCCTCTGTCCATGGGATTTCCCAGGCAAAAATACTAAAGTGGGTTGCCATTTCCTTCTCCAGGGCATCTCCCTGACCCATGGATTGAATTCACTTCTCCTTCCCTGGCAGGCAGGTTTTTTCACCACTGAGCCACCAGGGAACTCTCAAATGGCACAGTATTTACATGAGAGTTTAAAGTCATTACTTAAATTTCCAGTGCTTGTTTATGTTTGCAACTGGAAAACATTAGACTTTCCATTTTGCATATAGGGAAAACAAATACTTTTATATGGTAAGTATATAAATATGGTAAGTATTTAAAATAATCAATTCCTTAGTCCAGAACGAAGATTCTTCAACTGCTCTTTCCTAATTCTACCCTCACAGACTCAGTTTCCATAGAAATCTTATTCTTCACCTTAACATTTGCCTCTACTCCTTTCACCAAAAGAGTTGGATTTGGAAATAAAGATATAGTTTACATGTAAAATGGAGGTATGTTATTCAATCTAAAATTCAGATCTTTGGGACAGCCTGCCATGAATCTATCAATCAATATAACTGAGCCTACAGTAGTACAATTAGTTTATTTCTTGTCATTATACAAGTTAGGAAATACTTTTCCTTCAGATTGTTGCTTGTTCTTGTCATTTACGAAGGCACATAAACTTGGTCTTACGTCATTCTAGGACTTTTCTGTGCAATGGCTTTAGAAGATAGCTAAAACTTTTCTGGGTTTGCTGAGCGAGTATGCTGAACCATAGCTTCAGTGTCCTAAAACATCAGCCCAATTGCCTTCAAGGTATCCTTATTAAAAATATTTTGCTTAGTTAGAAGAACTTTCATAATCATGGATAGATATCCCCATATCCTAAGAATTTACAAATATCAATAAAATGTTTCTCTTTTATTTTGACCGAAAAAAAAAGAATATATAGTTAATTTCTCATGACATGTCCTATGCATGCCTTTCTTTAAATGATGGCCTAGCCACAAAACGAAGATAGATTCTTGAGGAGTCTGGTGACTTAATTTGCACTCATACAAAATAGCAAGACAGAAAGTTGTTTAAAAACTTACAGGGAGGTTATAGGGATTTATAGGGAGAGGAATAATTTACATGGAAAAGAATGACTTAGTGAAAATTTTAGAACTAGATGTATACAATGTTTTAAGAAACAGCTACAAAACAGTAAGTAAAGCATGATTCCCACTTTAACATGTTTAAAAATATAGATATAACAAATATATCTATTTGAATATCTATTGACACACATGTGCATACATAGCTTCATAGATGGAAGTTTATTCACAGAAATCACCTTAGAAAGTCTATCCATGTGGTTAGATTTATGGGCATTTTAAATTTACTTCTTTACACTTTAGTCTTCAAATTTTTATATAATGATAGGTATTAATATACAATCAGGAAGAATATCTCTAAACATAGAGAACAGATGTATAATCAACCATAAAATTCTATGATTAGAAGGGCTGTGTCTAAATTCTTTAGCAGGAAATGCTAAGTTAAAAACTTACTAGAAGAGTAGTATTACAAATTCAAGACTCTGAAAATAATTTACTGACAAAGTAAATGAGTAACTCGCATTTTCCTACTGAAAGTGAATCAGGTACTAAAGACATATAATCATAATCATTAAATAGAGAACAAAGCAAAGGAAGATATTTTTTAGACCAGGAGGGTTAACGGTAATATTTTCATCGTCTCTTCTCTTTGATTGCATTTTAGCTAATTGCAGGGTTCAGTTTGCTTGGACCCAGTAAGTGGATTCATAATTACATTATTTAGTTTTAACAAAACTAAAGGAAGATAACTTATACAATATAGACAGATATATTTAAAAGATTCTTGCAAAGAAACTACAGATTGCAACTAATACTACGCATCCAAGCTCAAGCCAATATTTAAATGGTAGAGCTGACATCTCAGACTTCTTATACAAGATCTTCATTATTCCTTAGAAGAAATACCTGATAATTCAAAAAAATCAAGAAGAGTATTTGGAATATGTGTGTATATGTGCATGTGTGTGTGTGTGCATGATAATAAATTAATCTCAATTTAAGTGCATTCTGTACCTTAAGATATTAGTGACCATATAAAGCCATCATATTAGCAAATACAAAAAAATGATCAAAATATAAGCATCCCTTAAAATCATCATGTTCTAAGTCATGTCATATGCAGTGTTGCATTTTATAAAATTTCTCTATTAAAACTTATGGTAAGTATTTAGGAGTCTCTTGAGGTTTTCACTGGAGAAGGGAATGGCAACCCACTCCAGTATTCCTGCCTGGAGAATCCCATGGACAGAGGAGAGCCTGGTGGGCTACAGTCCATGGGGTTGCAAAGAGCCAGACAAGACTGAGTGACTTTCACTCACGCACTGAGGTTTTGATTGTGAAAAGCAAGTGTCATAAATCAATGAGGAAACTTTCTTCTTACAGTAGTAAAAAATGGACTGCAACGATGCACTGAAAACAACAGAGGCACAATCTAAAGCCATTTTTTTAAAAAGCAGACACTGCTGAGAGAAAATACTGCCAGAGACTGGAGAAAACAAACCATCCGCGTGGGAGTTGTGTTCTTTTGGATGAAACTGTGGATTATGGTATGTTTCAGTTTATGGTATTTGCTATGTGCTGTTTCAGTGGTGAAAAGTACAAAGAACTACTTTTGGTGAGCTACTAAAAATAGTTGCCTATGACAGGAATAGAAAAGGGAATCTACATTAAGAACTCAGAGACAGCCTCACTTGTGAAATTCATTCATTGCATCATTTACAGGCAAGTTATTACAGCAAAGGATTGAAGCAAATAAAATGAACAAACTGCTACAAGATGTCAGTGCTCCTGTTGCATAACCCCAATCAACCTGTAATAAAATATGACTAGTAAAACTTGAAACTGGGCAACGGTGGAGACTTTGCTTTAGGTTCTGGCCCCAGTTTTGTATCAGCAAAGGAGAGTTTTTAAAATACAGAGGAATACTTACGATATTTAATGGCATGGGGAGTGAATACACACAAGTCTTTTGGAGCATCCAGAGATTCACTGGTTCTCTCACAGCAAAGTACTTTAAAAAGTTATCATTTAAAGCATGAGTTGAGTAATTTTCTTCTATAAAAGACACACGTGTCAACTTTGCTGATCTTCAAATCTGTTAAATAATAATTATAAGTAATGTTTACCCTGAAAATATTTATGAAAAAATTAACATACCTAAACTGTACTTTGGGGTTTGAAATGAGGATGACATTTTTTTTTTTTTAATTTTTTTATTAGTTGGAGGCTAATTACTTCACAACATTTCAGTGGGTTTTGTCATACATTGATATGAATCAGCCATAGATTTACACTTATTCCCCATCCCGATCCCCCCTCCCATCTCCCTCTCCACCCGATTCCTCTGGGTCTTCCCAGTGCACCAGGCCGGAGCACTTGTCTCATGCATCCCACCTGGGCTGGTGATCTGTTTCACCGTAGATAATATACATGCTGTTCTTTTGAAACATCCCACCCTCACCTTCTCCCACAGAGTTCAAAAGTCTGTTCTGTATTTCTGTGTCTCTTTTTCTGTTTTGCATATAGGGTTATCGTTACCATCTTTCTAAATTCCATATATATGTGTTAGTATGCTGTAATGTTCTTTATCTTTCTGGCTTACTTCACTCTGTATAAGGGGCTCCAGTTTCATCCATCTCATTAGGACTGGTTCAAATGAATTCTTTTTGACGGCTGAGTAAAATTCCATGGTGTATATGTACCACAGCTTCCTTATCCATTCATCTGCTGATGGGCATCTAGGTTGCTTCCATGTCCTGGCTATTATAAACAGTGCTGCGATGAACATTGGGGTGCACGTGTCTCTTTCAGATCTGGTTTCCTCAGTGTGTATGCCCAGAAGTGGGATTGCTGGGTCATATGGCAGTTCTAACAAGTCACAAATATTTGTTTTTTAAGAAAATTCATTCTATGGAAAAAGAATCTTAAATCGATGTTTAAAAATATTTCCAACTTTATGGGATTTTTGCCATTGAAACTGGTATAAATAAGCCAATAAAAACAAATAAAAATTTTAAAAATTATTAAAAAATCTTTTCAGTTCAGTTCAGTTCAGTTCAGTCGCTCAGTCTTGTCCGATGCTGTGTGACCCCATGAATCGCAGCACGCCAGGCCTCCTTGTCCATCACCAACTCCTGGAGTATACCCAAACTCATGTCCATTGAGTCTGTGATGCTATCCAACCATCTCATCCTCTGTCGTCCCCTTCTCCTCCTGCCCCCAATCCCTCCCAGCATCAGGATCTTTTCCAAAGAGTCAACTCTTCGCATGAAGTGGCCAAAGTACTGGAGTTTCAGCTTCAGCATCAGTCCTGCCAATGAACACCAAGGACTGATCTCCTTTAGGATGGACTGGTTGGATCTCCTTGCAGTCCAAGGGACTCTCAACAGTCTTCTTCAATACCACAGTTTCAAAGCATCAATTTTTCGGCACTCAGCTTTCTTCACAGTCCAACTCTCACATACAACATGACTACTGGAAAAACCATAGCCTTGACTAGACGGACCTTTGTTGACAAAGTAATGTCTCTCCTTTTTAATATGCTGTCTAGGTTGGTCATAACTTTCCTTCCAAGGAGTAAGCGTCTTTTAATTTCATGGCTGCAATCACCATCTGCAGTGATTTTGGAGCCCAAAAAAATAGTCAGACACTGTTTCCATTGTTTCCCCATCTATTTGCCTTGAAGTGATGGGACCGGATGCCATGATCTTAGTTTTCTGAATGTTGAGCTCTGAGCCAACTTTTTCACTCTCCTCTTCCACTTTCATCAAGAGGCTCTTTAGTTCTTCTTCACTTTCTGCCATAAGGGTGGTGTCATATGCATATCTTAGGTTATTGATATTTCTGCCAGCAATCTTGATTCCAGCTTGTGCTTCCTCCAGCCCAGCGTTTTTCATGATGATATAACAAATCTTTTTTTTAATATGATGATATAAAAAAAATATAAAAAATCTTTTATATTTGGACAACTAAAAAGGTCTTTCTAATTTGTTTTCAGAACTTCCAAGTAAAGAGTTTCAATAGGGTATGAATTCATTAGTTAATATCATGAAAATGCAGCACCTATTGTGCTTAGTATTAGGAGAAATTCACATTTAGCCACCTTATTTTCAACAAACGCTTTGGAAATTGGAGATGAGATAGAAAAACATTTTACTATTTGATAAGCAGACCCATTTAGATGTATATATATTTCTGAAATAAGTTTTTCAGCTGTAATGGCCTTAAAATCTAGTATCAAAGCAAGCATCATCTAGAACCAGATCTTTTTAAAATTAATTTATTTATTTTAATTGGAGGATAATTACAATGTTGTAATGGTTTTTGCCATACATCAACATAAATCAGCTATAGGTATAGTTACTGTATCATGAAGTGCCAAACAGAGGTTTGTTTAAAGCATAATTAGTTATAAATTTTCCAGTTTTAGCTAATTTTTGGGATTAGCACAATAGTATTTTAACAGCATTAAAGATAAAAAATGTAATTAATATTTATTTCAGTTTTTCTCATTCTTTTGAAATTTCTATGTCATTGTATTTTTTACTTTTAATAATATTAGTTCAGTAGTGTAAGTGACAAATTATGAATATGCATACATATATTTTGAGAGTTTGGTATTAAAATTTACCTGATAAGTTATGTAATTTTCAAAATGTAATCCATTAGCCCACACTATAGAGATATGAAAAGCACTTAAATTCAGTAAGAGAACATTTAAAGAAAAGTTCTATTTCATAAGTAAGCATATCTAAATCAATGTATTTGTTATGTGGATGAGGTCACAAGGTAAGGAGATATTTTCCCAAGCAAAATATTGTCCCCTCCAATTGCATTGTGCCTGTTTGATGCAAACTGCTTTTGCTGCTGTCAAGGTTCCTAGGATCTCACTGTTCTCGCGATATAGCAGAGCGTCAGAAAAGGAGTGCACATTTCAGAAACAGATCATTTCCCCAGATGAGACAGTGATCCCCAGAGAAAACAAGACCTTTATTTTCTCAAGCCTCAGATAGTTCATACTTCTGTTTAAATACCAACACTCTATAAAAATCACAGTCATTTATCTTACAACTCAAGAACTCTCCACAATTGCCATAGAGCAGCTTTATTACAGAAAAAAATGGGAAGTAAATTTCTTTACTATCCCCAAATCAGATAATGGAATTCACATCTTTCTCCTTGTCTTAGTTATTTATCTGGGACTTCCTGGTAAATACTCTGTACTTCATGTGAGCACCGTATCAGGTACACAAAGCAATTATTTAACTTGGGAATGGGGAGATTATTTGTTTTCCATTTGTTCTGCCAACAGCTATAAAAACATTTTAAAGTCACAGTTAACCATCATTAAGATCAATCACATCATTTTCAAAGCATTAAAATCTCATTCTATATATATGTGAAAGTGTTAGTTGATCAATTGTGTCTGACTCTTTGCAACCCCATGGACTATAACCTGCCAGGCTCCTCTGTTCATGGAATTCTTCAGGCAAGAACACTGAAGTGGGTAGCCATTCCCTTCTCCAGGGAACCTTCCCAATCCAGGAAGTGAATCCAGGTTTCCTAAAAAGCAGGTGGATTCTTTGCTGTCTGAGCGGCCAGGGAAGTCCAAGAATACTGGAGTGGGTAGCCATTCCCTTCTCCAGGGGATCTTCCTGACCCAGGGATTGAACCAGGGTCTCCTGCATTGCAAGAAGATTTCTTGCCCTCTGAACTACCAGGGAAACCCTGGTAGGTATGTATATATGCTTTTAATTTCAGTCTGGATCTCTCAGCAAAGAGCACAGACCCCAGAAAGAATGAGTCATGCACACCCATCTACAGAAACAGAATTAAAAATTGTACAGATATAGACCAATACAAGATGGTGGAGTAGAAGGACATGTAGAGAGTAGACATGTACATAAGTAGAAGCTCATCTTCTCCTGTGAGAACTCCAAAATTGCAACTTGCTGCTGAACAACTATCTACAGGAGAATGTTGGATCCCACCAAAAAAAGATACCCCATATCCAAGGGCAAAAGAGGAGCCCCAGCAAGAAGGTAGGAGGGGCAAAATCACATTTAGAATCAAACCCCAGACCCACCAGAATGCTCAAGGGCTCAAACAAAACCTTGCGCAACCAGGAGACCCCACAGAGACTGTCAGGCCTGCCTTAGAGCGTCTGAGTGTCTCCTGCAGAGGTACAGGTCAGCAGTGGCCTGCCGCAGGGACAGGGGCTCTGGGTGTAGCAGACCTGGGTGTGGCATAAGCCCTCTTGGAGGAGGTCACCATTAACCCCACCACAGAGCTGCCAGAATTTACACAGGGCTGGGGAAACTGATTCTTGGAGGGCACAAACAAAACCTTGTGTGCACCAGGACCCTGGAGAAAGGAGCAGTGACGCTACAAGAGACTGACCCAGACTTGCCTTTGAGTGCCCAGGAGTATCCGGGGAAGGGATGGGTTGGCAGTGTCCTGCTTCTAAGTTGGGGGCACTGAGTGTGGCGGTGCATGCACGGGCCCTTTTGAAGGAGGTTGCCGTTACCTTCGTTACCTCCACCATAGTTTTGGTCTCAGGTCAATCAACAGAGAGGGAACACAGCCCCGCCAATCAACAAAAATTGAATTAAAGGTTACTGAGCATAACCCACCCATTAGAACAAGACCCAGTTTCCCTCACAGTCAGTCTCTCCCATCAGGAAGATTCCATAAGCCTTTTATACTTATCCCTCAGAGGAGAGAGAGAATGAAAACCACAATCACAGAAAACTAATAAAACTGATCACATGGACCACAGCCCTATCTAACTCAAAGAAACCATGAGCCATGTCATGTAGGGACACCCAAGACAGACAGGTCATGGTGGAGAATTCTGACAAAATGTGGTCCACTGGAGAAGGCAATGGTAAACCACTTCAGTATTATTGCCTTGAGAAGCCCATGGACAGTATGAAAAGCAAAAAGATATGACACTGAAAGATGAACTCCCCAGGTTAGTAGGTGCCCAATATGCTACTGGAGAAGAGGATAGAAATAACTCCAGAAAGAATGAAGAGATGGAGCTGAAGCAAAAACAACATCCTGTTGTGGATGTGACTGGTGATGGAAGTAAAGTCCTAAGCTGTACGGAACAATATTGCATAGGAAACTGGAATGTTAGGTCCATAGTCAAGCTAAATTGGAAGTGGTCGAACAGGAGATGGCAAGAGTAAACATCAACATTTTAGGAATCAGTGAACTAAAATGGACTGGGATGAGGGAATTTAACTCAGATGACCATTATATCTACTACTGTGGGCAAGAATCCCTTACAAGAAATGGAGTAGTCATAGTCATACAAAGGAGTCCGAAATGCAGTACTTGGGTGCAACCTCAAAATTGACAGAATTATTTCTGTTCATTTCCAAGACAAACCATTCAATATCACAGTAATACAAGTCTATACCCCAATCAGTAATGCTGAAGAAGCTAAAGTTGAATGGTTCAGTGAACCATTCAAGATGAACCTACAAGACATTCTGGAACTAACACCCCAAAAGATGTCCTCTTTATCATAGGGGACTGGAATGCAAAAGTAGAAAGTCAAGAGATACCTTGAGTAACAGACAAATTTGGCCTTGGAGTACAAAATGAAGCACGGCAAAGGTCAACAGACTTTTGCCAAGATAACTCACTGGTCATAGCAAACACCCTCTTCCAACAATACAAGAGAAGACTCTACACATGGATATCACCAGATGATCAATACTGAAATCAGATTGATTATGTTCTTTGAATCCAAAGATGGAAAAGCTCTTTAAAGTCAGGATAAACAAGACTGGAAGCTGACTGTGACTCAGATCATGAACTCCTTATTGCAAAATTCAGACTTAAATTGAAGAAAGTAGGGAAAACCACTAGACCATTCAGGTATGACCTAAATGAAATGCATTATGGTTATACAATGGAAGTGACAAATAGATTCAAGGGATTAGATCTGATAGACAGAGCACCTGAAGAACTATGGATAGAGGTTTGTGACATTGTACAGCAGGCAGTGATCAAGACCATTCCTAAGAAAAACAAATGTGAAAAGAAATGCAAAGAGAAAGAAAAGCAAAATGGTGTCTGAGGAAGCCTTACAAATAGCTGAGAAAAGAAGAGAAGCTAAAGTCAAAGGAGAAAAGGAAAGATAAACCGATTTGAATCCAGAGTTCCAAAGCATAGCAAGGAGAGATAAGAAAGTCTTCCTCAGTAATCAATGCAAAGAAAAAGAAGAAAACAATAGAATGGAAAAGACTAGAGATCTCTTCAAGAAAATTAGAGATACCAAGGGAACATTTTATGCAAAGATGGGCTCAATAAAGGACAGAAACGGTATGGACCTAAGAGAAGCAGAAGATATTAAGAAGAGGTGGCAAGAATACACAGGAGAACTATACAGAAAAGATCTTCATGACCCAGATGACCAAGATGATGTGATCACTCACCTAGAGACAGACATCCTGGAATGTGAACTCAAGTGGGCCTTAGGAAGCATCACTATGAACAAAGATAGTGGAGGTGATGGAATTCCAGTTGAGCTATTTCAAATCCTAAATGATGATGATGTGAAAGTGCTACACTCAATATGCTAGCCAATTTGGAAAACTCAGTAGTGGCCACAGGACTGGAAAATGTCAGGTTTCATTCCAATCCCAAAGAAAGGCAATGCCAAAGAATGTTCAAACTACTGCACAGTTGTGCTCCTCTCACACACTAGCAAAGTAATGCTCAAACTTCTCAAAGCCAGGCTTCAACAGTACATGAATAGTGAACTCCCAGACATTCAAGCTGGATTTAGAAAAGGCAGAGGAACCAGAGGTCAAATTGCCAACATCCATTGGATCATTGAAAAGGCACGAGAGTTCCAGAAAAACATCCACTTCTGCTTTATTGACTACACCAAAGCCTTTGACTGTGTGGATCACAACAAACTGGAAAATTCTTCAAGAGTTGGGAATACCAGACCACCTGACCTGCCTCCTGAGAAATCTGTATGCAGCTCAAGAAGCAACAGTTAGAACTGGACATGGAACAACAGACTGTGAAAGGAGTCTGTCAAGGCTGTATATTGTCATCCTGCTTATTTAACTTAGACGCAGAGTACATCATGCAAAATGGCAGGCTGGATGAAGCACAAGCTGTAATCAAGATTGCTGGGAGAAATATCAATAACCACAGATATGCAGATGACACCACCCTTATGGCAGAAAGCGAAGAACTAAAGAGCCTCTTGATGAAAATGGAAGAGGAGAGTGAAAAAGTTGGCTTAAAACTCAACATTCAAAAAACTAAGATCATGGTATCTGGTCCCATCACTTCATGGCAAATAGATGGGGAAACAATGGAAACAGTGAGATACTTTATTTTGGGGGGGGGACTCCAAAATCACTGCAGATGGTGACTGCAGCTGTGGAATTAAAAGATGCTTGCCCATTGGAAGAAAAGCCATGACCAATCTAGACAGCATATTAAAAAGCAGAGACATTTCCTTGCCAGCAAAGGTCCACCTAGTCAAAGCTATGGCTCTTCCAGTATTCATGTATGGATGTGAGAGTTGGACTATAAAGAAAACTGAGTGCCAAAGAATTGATGCTTTTGAACTGTGTTATTGGAGAAGACTCTTGAGAGTTCCTTGGTCTGCAAGGAGATCCAACCTGTTCATCCTGACAGAAATCAGTCTTGAATATTCATTGGAAGAACTAATACTGAAGCTGAAACTCCAATACTTTGGCCACCAGATACAAAGAACTGGCTCACTGGAAAAGACCCTGATGCTGGGAAAGATCGAAGGCAGGAGTAGGGGACGGCAGAGAGTGAGATGGCTGGATGGCATCACCTACTCAATGGACATGAATTAGAGTAAGCTCTAGGAGTTGGTGATGGACAGTGAGGCCTGGTATGCTGCAGTCCATGGGATCACAAAGTGTCAGATATGACCGAGTGACTGAAGTGAAACTATATATATTTTAAAGATATATATATACATAGGGTCTTGACAAAACCCACTGAAATATTGTGAAGTAATTAGCCTCCAACTAATAAAAAATTTAAAAAAATTATTTAAAAAAAAGATATATATACATAGGGTCTAAATCTATAGAACAAGGGAATACTTATTTTGAATTAGGATAATGGTTGTCTCTTGTATTAGTTCAGGACACTCTAACAAAAATACCATAGACTGGTGGCTTAAATAGCAAGCGTTTTTTTTGTTTTGTTTTGTTTTTTTCTCTCAGTTTTAGAAGCTAAGAAGTCTGAGATCAAGTTGTTAACAGATCTCATTTCTGGTCACAGACTGCTTCCCAGCTTGTAGACAGCTACTGTCTCCCTACATCTTTACATGGCCAAGAGAGATATCTTCTCTATGTCTCTTCCTATATAGACAGTAATCCCATTCTCAAGGATTCCACCCCTTATGATCTAATTACTTCTCAAAGTTCCCACCTCCAAACATTGGGGATTAGGCATTAATATATGACTTTTGAAGGGACACAAACCTTCAGGGCATATCATCTCTAGAAAGAAGGGCACACAGTGGTGGCTTATAACTCAAAAAACAAGGTATTAATAGAGTTATGCTTGATATATGATAGCTACCTAAGTAATCACAGCATTTACCACTGTATCTATTATTATAACATCTCCTCAAAACAGACATAAATGAGATAGGATACAAGATTTTCTATCATTATCAAGATGATATTGAAAGATAGTTATAAACTGATGTATCAATTAAGGACTCTGTTCCTCTGTAAGTGACAGAAAATATGACTAATAATGGCTCATCCTACACACCAAGAAATCTTGGCTTAGCAATCAGAGCTGGTACAGTGGCTTCATGATGCCATCAAGGAGCAGGCTCCTTGTTTTTTCCTGTCCTGCAGTCCTCTGTATCATTTTTTGCTCATGATAGCATAATGGTTGCTAAATCACCAGGCATTATGTCCTCATTCTAGGCAACAAAAGGATGAAAAAGGAACACAGCAGCTGAGTCTGTTTCAACTGATGCCCAACATTATAGCGGTTGTCTTTTTTTTTTCAGTTCACCTAAATACCTACTTTTTAATTGGAGGATAGTGCTTTACAACATTGTATTGGTTTCAGTTGAACAGCATCATGAATCAGACATAACTCTCTATATATACATACATATACATACATACATACATACATACATACGAGCCTCTTGAGCCTCTGTCCCACCCCACTCCCTATCCCGCCTCTCTAGGTTGTCACAGAGCACCAGCCTGGGTTATTTGACACACGGTAGTGTATATAGGTCAAGGCTACTTTCTCAATTCTTCCCACCCTCTTCTTCCCTCAGTGTCCCCAAGTCTGTTCTCTGCATCTGTGTCTCCATTCCTTCCCTGCAATTATGTTCATCAGTACTGTTTTTCTAGACTCTACATGTATGCTTTAATATGCTATATTTGTTTTTTACTTTATAACTTACTTCACTCTGTATAACAGGCTCTAGGTTCATCCACCACACTACAACTGACTCAAATTCATCCCTTTTTATGGCTGAGTAGTATTCAATTGTGTTATATGTACCGGTACTTCTTTATCCACTCATCTGCTGATGGACATCTAAGTTGCTTCCATGTCCTGGCTATTGTAAACAGTGCTGCAGTGAACATTAGGGTGCATGTGTCTTTTTGAATTGTGGTTTTTCTCAGGGTACATGGGGCTTCCCTTGTGGCTCAGCTGGTAAAGAATCCACCTGCAATGTGGGAGACCTGGGCTTAATCCCTGGGTTAGGAAGATCCCCTCGAGAAGGGAAAGGCTACCCATTCTAGTATTCTGGTCTGGAGAATTCCATGGACAGTATAGTCAGACATGTTGCAAAGAGTCAGACATGACTGAGCAACTTTCACTTCACTTCACTTCAGGGTATGTCCTACAGTGGGATTGCTGGGTCATGTAAAAGAAAGAAATTAGAATACTTTCTAACACCACACACAAAAATAAACTCAAAATGGACAATAACTTAAATGTAAGGTCAGAAACTATAAAACTCTTAGAGGAAGACAGAGGCAGAAAACTCTTTGACATAAATCATAGCAAACTCCTCTTTGACCCACCTCCTAGAGTAATGGAAATAAAAACAAAAGTAAACAAATGAAATCAATTAAACTTAAAAGCTTTTGCACAGCTAAGGAAACTATAAGCAAGATGAAAATACAACCCTCAGAATGGGAGAAAATAATTGCAAATGAAACAACTGACTAAAAATTAACCTTCAAAATATGAACAGCTCATGTAGCTCAATATCAGAAAAACAAACAGCCTAATCAAAAATTGGGCAGAAGACCTAAACAGACACTTCTCCAAAGAAGACATTCAGGTGGCCAATAAACACAGGAAAAGATGCTCAGCATCGCTCGTTATTAGAGAAATGCAAATCAAAACTACAATGAGGTACCTCCTCCCACCAGTCAGAATGGCCATCATCAAAAAATCTAAAAACCATGAATCATGGAGAGGATGTGGATAAAAGGGAACCTTCTTGCACTGTTGGTGGTAATGTAATTTGAAAGAACCACTATGGAGAACAGTATCGAGATTCCTTTAAAAACTAGGACCAAAACTACCATCTGGCTACAGCAGCTATCTTGCTATCGGGAAGACACAGGTCAAACTATGAAGACCATAGAGGAAGAAAGAATGAGATGAAATATCTTTGCCCTTCTCTTTTGGAGGACTTGTTTAGAAAGGTGTATGAATCAGTTCAGATACTCAATCATGTCTGACTCTTTGCAACCCCATGAACTGCAGCACGCCAGGCCTCCCTGTCCATCACCAACTCCCAGAGCTTGCTCAAACTCATGTCCATCAAGTCGGTGATGCCATCCAACTATCTCATCCTCTGTCATCCCCTTCTCCTTCTGCCTTCAATCTTTCCCAGCATCAGGGTCTTTTCAAATGAGTCAGTTCTTCACATCAGGGGGCCAAAGTATTGGCATTTCAGCATCAGTTCTTCCAATGAACACCCAGGACTGATCTCCTTTAGGATGGACTGGTTGGATCTCCTTGCAGTCCAAGGGACTCTAAAGAGTCTTCTCCAGCACCATAGTTCAAAAGCATCAATTCTTTGTTGCTCCAGCTTTCTTAATAGTCTAACTCTAACATCCATATATGACTATTGGAAAAACCATAGTTTTGACTGTCAGACCTTTGTTGGCAAAGTAGTGTCTCTGCTTTTTAATATGCTGTCTAGGTTGGTCATAGCTTTTCTTCCAAGGAGCAAGAGTCTTTTAATTCCACAGTTGCAGTCACCATCTGCAGTGACTTTGGAGCCCAAGCAAATTAAGTCTGTCTTTGTTTCCATTGTTTCCCCATCTTTTGCCATGAAGTGATGGGACTGGATGCCATGATCTTAGTTTTCTGAATGTTGAGTTTTAAGCCAGCTTTTTCACTCTCCTCTTTCACTTTCATCAAGAGGCTCTTTAGTTCCTCTTTGCTTTCTGCCATAAGGGTGTTGTCATCTACATATCTGACTTGTTTAGAAAGGGGTATGAAAGGGAACCTTTATAGGAAAGTTTTTTTTTATAACTGCTATGACAAATATGGAAATATTTATTTGGATGGAAGGAAGTTATGACTGATAATATTACATTTTTTTCCTGCTCTCACTTTATTTTCCAGCTTTGTTTCTTCATACAGCCAGTGAATTTATAATCCCTTAAAACAATTAAGAAGGCTGCAAGCTGCTAAAAGAGTAGGTAAAGTAAGAGTTTCTTTTGGAATGATCTCTCTTTCTCTCTCAGTCTCTCTCCCCCTTTTTGTAAGTATCCCTATGCCTTCTGGTTCTAGAAGCATGTAGATGAGAAGGGAGTCAGAAAATTCTTCTTGGGTGGACTAAACTGGCAAAGAGGAAATGTGGATATCCAGAGTTCCTGGCTATAACATCATTGGAATCCAATTAATCTCAACAAACCATCATTCAATCCCATTTTTACAGCATGATGAATATCCTATGAACCCAGACGGTTCATCTATAGTGGTCTTCTAGGACTTTACTGAACCTTACTTTATAAAGTGTGATCGTCAGATGCACCTTCAGATGTTCTTTCTTAAAGGAACATGTATCTTAATTTCTATACTTATCACATCTTCTCTTCCAGGATACAAAATACTTATACTGAAAATGGAAAAAACCTTTGAAATATCTGTACCACATACTTTAGAATTATCTGGATTCTTCTTTATTTCATAAAGATTTAAAGGCATTATTACACCATAACGCAAACAATGGCTGTGAAGACTACCCGGTTATAAGTTCTAATGCTGTAAGTGACCAATTGTATAAATTTCTAAAGCTTCTTATTCTTCATCTGCTAAATCAGGACAATAAAACCTATTTCATAAGGTGATTACAAGGATTACATGAAAAGAACATGTGTCATGCTTCTCAAAATTCCTCAGAGTACTTTGTTCTGAGTCATAAAAAATCATGGTACAGTCTCATGGAACATAAATTTTATTCTAAGATTGAGGAATAAGGGGAGTCAAAATAATGTACTTCTTTAAAAATGGAAAATAGTGTTAAGATATTAAAACAAGCGCATATCATAGAGTTTAAAATTCTAAGTTAAACAGAAAACTTCAAAGAAATTTGATTTTCAGCCAGCTGTCACAAATTTCATGCTGCTCTTGCATTACATATACTTTGGTGACAATTTTTAGAAGCAATGTATGCATGCCTTTGCATTGTCAAAAACATAATAGATGCTCCATAGCAGTAAAGATAAAATTTCCTCATCTGGGTCAAATTCCCTTTTTAGTGGAAATTCCTCATGACGCTAGCATTGCACATGACACCAACAGTCGTAAATCCACAGGGATGAGCAAATAAATGATAATGCAACAGAGAATAAAGCAAACACATATGTGACAGAATCAATAACCTCTTGAACCTGGCTGACTGGGAAAGACAGGTCATTTGGAGGGGATTAAGAATTTTTTGAGAGTTGATAGCCTGAAGCAAAACCAGGGGCTATTTGTCCCATGCAGTCATTAGCTTTCTCAAATAGCAGCTCATAATCTCCTTACCAAAATGATGTACAAACACATTGATGTTAGCAGAGACACAGAGATCCTTGCTAATAAACTCAGATGTGGGCAACTGGTGCTTAAGGAGTAGAGAAATGCACATCCTTCTCTTTTCTTCCTTTTCATCATCTTCAGAGATAGAGCAAATAACCCTAAATGAGTCATGCAGTTTCGAAAGTAGCTATAGAAACCATAATGCTTTCAAATTGAGGATTGGAACTCATTAAAAGGTAATAAAAAATTTAGTTGGTTCAACGCATAATTTTTTATTAAATAGAATAAGGCATTTTAATGAAATGGAATAGAAAGGAAAATACCAGAGAGCTTTCTTTTTAGTAAGAGTAAATATTGTTTCTAAAAACTTTTGATCCAATTGTCTAGAAAATGGTTCCCTAGGTGTGTACCAGGCTAGACAGTAAGTGAAATGAATTTTTTATTGTGAGTTGCAGGAAAAAAAACACTTGAAAACCCTTGATGGAAAGCACCTTTTGATTTTACAGACAATGAAAGTAAAGCACAAAGGGTTTACAGGCTTTGCAGAAGCATACTGAATTTGTGTTAATGTTATGCCTCAAAGTAGCACTCAGGTCTCCCAATTCATTCCAAGTTGATTTTTCTGTTTCTGCCAAGTTTTTCTGCATTGTTAAGTGATGAATAGCCTTGAAAATATTTTTTCTTTAAGAAATATACTAATGATATCTTAAATAAGCACCACAAATTTATGTCAAAGTACCTACATTTGTAAAAATATAAGGGAATATGTTTATCCCACACTTGTTCCTTTCCCTAAAGAAATTGTGGTAGACAGTCTCTGAGATGGCCCCCCCAAGGGTCTCTACCTCCCATGATTCATGCCCTTGTGGAATTTCCTCCCTTTAAGAGTGTACTGAACCAAGTGACTCCCTTTTAATAAATACAATGGGACAAAAGTGATAAGATATTACTTCCAAAATTAGATTCAAAGAGGTTGTACTTCCATCTTGCTTGTTCTTTCTTTCACTCATCCTGATGAAGCCAGCTGCCATCTTGGAATTTGCTGTATGGAGAAGCCCATGTAGGGAGGAACTGAGGGAATATCTAGCAACAACCAGTCCAACAACTGGTAAGGACCTGAATTCTGCTAGTAACCTTCTGAGTAAGCTTGGGAGCATCCTGACCCATGTAGCCTGAGTGGAGACGGCAGCTCTGCCCCACATCTAGATTATAATCTTGAGAAATACCCTGAGCTTGAGGATTAAGTTGCCTATGAATTCTGTACCCACTGAAGCCACAGATAACAAATATTTGTAGTTTTAAGCCTCTAAGTTATGGGTTAACTTGTTATGTAGTAAGAGATATCTAAAAACACTATTTTCCCCCACAGGTACTAAAAAATATAAGAAAAGACCATGATGATATTTCCCCACTAGTAAAATGAATGATTATGGTAGGTCTTAACATACATAATCTCAGGGAGCATTGTTCATTGCAGCACTATTTACAATAGCTAGAACATGGAAGCAACCTAGATGTCCACTGACAGATGAGTGGATAAAGAAATTGTGGTATATATACACAATGGAATCTTACTCAGCCATAAAAAGGAACACATTCAAATCAGTCCTAATGAGGTGGATGAATCTAGAGTTAATTATACAGAGTGAAGTAAGTCAGAAAGGGAAAGATAAATATCATATTCTAACGCATATATACAGAATCTAGGAAAATAGTACTGAAGAATTTATTTACATGGAGACAACGGAGAAACAGACATAGCGAATAGACTTATGGACATGGGGAGAGGGGAGGAGAGGGTGAGATGTGTGGAGAGAGTAACATAGAAACTTACATTACCATACGTAAAATAGATAACCAATGGGAATTTGGTGTATGGCTCAGGAAACTCACACAGGGGCTCTGTGTCAACCTAGAGGGGTGGGATGGGGAGGGAGATGGGAGGGAGGAAAAAAGGGAGGGGATATATGTATACCTATGGCTGATTCATGTTGAGGTTTGGCAGAAAATGGCAAAATTCTGTAAAGCAATTATCCTTCAATAAAAAATTTAAAAAATTTTAAAAACAATAATAACATAAACAAAAAAAGATGGAAAATGAGGAAAAGTGAGACAAAGGTATAGGACACTGAAATGTGAAGATATGGTTGACAAAAATAAATTGTGCAAGGCAAAGAGATGTTATTTTTGATTTTTTTAAAAAATATAGGCATACTGAAAAACCTCATACATGGCTGATGAGGATATAAAATGGTATAGCCGCTGTGGAAAAGAGATTAGCATGAAAGCATAGTCACTCAGTAATGTCCAACTCCTTGCAATTCTATGGATTTGTAGCCCACCAGGCTCCTCTGTCCATGGAATTCTCCAGGCAAGTATACTGGAGTGGGTTGCCATTCCCTTCTCCAGAGGATCTTCCTGATCCACCAATCTAACCTGGGTCTCCTGCACTGCAGGCAGATTCTTTACTGTCTGAGCCATGAGGGAAAAGAAGTTAGAGGTTCTTTAAAGAGTTAAACATAAAATTTTCATTTGATCCTAACAGTTACACTCCTGGAAATAAACCCAAGGGAATTAAACCAGTCCACACAAACATTTATACAGGAATGTTCATAGCAGTATTTTTCATATTAGTCAAAAAGTAGAGGCAACCTGAGTGCCTATCAATGGATGAAGGGACAAACAAAATGTGGCATATCTATACAGTGGATTATTATTCAGGCATAAAAAAAAATGAAGTATTGATATACACTGCAGCATGGGTGAACGAACCTTGAAAACACTATGTACATGTACGCTACATGACAGACATGAACATCATATGATTCAATGGATATGAAATGTTCAAAACAGACAATTCCTTAGAGACAAAGTAGACCAATGGGTGTTGAGACTGGAAGAAATGACTATGACCATAACTGCTTAGCAGGTATGGGGTTTCTTTGGGGATATTATGAAAATATTCTGGAATTAGTGGTGATGGTAAACAACACGATGAGTGTCCTGGAAATGCCTAATTGCACACTTTAAAATAGTTAAAATAACTGTGAATTTGATTGCTACTGAATCAGGTCTGGCTGCTTACCACTCCAAATCAATACCTGACAGAGAGAGAGAGACAAATGTTGGTAGAAAGGAAAATTGTTTTTAATAAGAATGCCAGCAATCTGGGGAGATGGTGGACTCAGTGTTCCGCAGAAACCACATCTGAAGATTCTGCTCAGCTATGAAAGTTTTTAAAGTGAAGAAGAAAAATAACCTCTGTTAACCACTGAGATAGGGCATCAGAGTCATCACATGCCTGACTCTGTGCAGGCTTGTGTCTGCTTATCAACTTCTTGTGATTGTGATCTTTCTTTAGATGCTATCTTGTGCACATAATTTGTTCACAAGATTACTAGGGAGAGATCTGGAACTCTGTTAATTACTGATTCTTCATTTCTACTTCTTTGATTTATGGAAAGAATCAACAAAGGTAAGCAAAATGTTGTGTGACCAAAGATGTGAAAGGTATGCTAGGGCTGGAGATGAGCAGAGAATGAGGGTGTCCCATTTAAGTTTGGTGACAAGACAGAGGAGCCTACTGTGAGAGTTCTTTCCTGCCAAAGGCTGCTTAAATGATGGTATGTTAGATTTATTCTATTTTTTTTTTAAAGGCAATCAGAGATGAGGGGATGACATAAGAGATAAGGAAATGAGACAAAACTGAAAAAAAGGACTCTACTATTTGTCCTCCAAAGGAGTTGTTCTATTGGCGTGGAGCAGTCACTAATCTAGTGAGTGAGGACTAGCAGCGTCATACAAGCGATTTTATGGGGGAATTAACCCATGTGAGTTATCACACTATCACAAACAGTAAGTGCTTCCAAACAGGAGTATATATTTTTAATACAACCTCATTAAAGAGCTGATCCACGTCTCAAAAGTCATCAGAACATTTTTTTCAACTTTAGAGTACATTAAGGCCAAGAGGCTTATTTTCTTATATTTCTTTCCATGTAGGATTTTATAGGGGTCAAACATTTTATTCTTTTCAAATAATTCCCTAATGGGATTCTGTATATAACCTACTAGATAATAAATTCTTTTAAGTGCTCAAGGAAAAATTAAAAGTCTATCATGAGATCAGAAAAGGAGAAAAGAACATTCCTTGAGTGGGATCATTTAATCAGAATCGTACATAGAAAATGTGTGTGTGTGATGTGGATTATTTTGATATTTTTCAGGAAGGAGTTCTCTGATGTCAAAAAGGAATGTACTAAGTTCACAAACTTTAATATTAAAGTATGTAGATTATAAACTTTCCATGTGTATTTATATATTTCTTCTCTTTCAAATTCCATAAATCAACTATCTCTGAAACTATTTCTTTCGTTATAACTCTAATGGCAATTCTTCTCTCTAATTTCTCAGTCTGCAGACTCACTATTTCTAGATAGATGTTTTTTAAAATAATTCTTCACCTGGCTCTGGACCTCAGGTCTATGCACGAGGGTCATCCTACTCTAATCCTTACTCTCAAGTCAAGAGCGATTTTTCTAAAACAAGTATCATAGGCCACTTCAAATATCCTTTTTCACTACAAGCAAGAAGTGATCTCTTGCTTGGTCAATAAAACAATGTAGTGGATCTTGGATAAGATTTTTCAATGAAGTATAGAAAAGACTAGAGGATAGAAAAAAGAAAAAGAAAGGAAGGAAGAGGGGGAAAATGGAAGAAAATATTAATGGGGAAGACTTGCTTTGGGAAACTCTTATCTTAATTACAATTAAACAGTTGTTTAATTACAATTTGTTTAGAATTTCTTGCTGTCAGGGTCAAAAGCTTGGCACCTACTGAACAATTTAAAAGCAAGTTTTACCCTGGTTTACAAAACTGGTTTCTCCTGGCTTTTTGCCTGCCTTTCCAGACCTCTCTTTTGCCTCTCCAGTCAGGTTTTTTTCACCCTCATCTTTGATACTCTAAGCAAGTCTCCCCATCCTACTTGGCAAATGTCTGCTTATCCTTCATGAGGATCATTGTTGTTTAGTTGCCAAGTTGTGTCCAACTCTTTCAAGACCCCGTGGACTGTGTAGTCCGCCAGGTTCCCCTGCCCCTGGGAATTTCCAAGTTAAGAATACTGAAGTGGGTTGCCATTTCCTGCTCCAGGAGATCTTCCCAACCCAGGGATCAAACCCACATTTCCTGCATTGACAGGCAGATTATTTACCTCTGAGCCACCAGGGAAGCGCTGGAGAAGATAATTCAATTCAAATGTTTCCTCCACAGAGAGCTGCTCAACTCCCAGGCAGCAAGCAACACTATGTGTTTCAGGCTGCCATCAACCCTATTCAAATGTCTTTAATCACACTTTAATCATATGCTAAATAGTAAAAGGAGTATGTCAAGGCTGTATATTGTCACCCTGCTTATTTAACTTATATGCAGAGTACATCATGAGAAACGCTGGGCTGGAAGAAACACAAGCTGGAATCAAGATTGCTGGGAGAAATATCAATAATCTCAGGTATGCAGATGACACCACCCTTATGGCAGACAGTGAAGAGGAACTAAAAAGCCTCTTGATAAAAGTGAAAGAGGAGAGTGGAAAAGTTGGCTTAAAGCTTAACATTCAGAAAACTAAGATCATGGCATCTGGTCCCATCACCTCATGGGAAATAGATGGGGAAACAGTGGAAACAGTGTCAGACTTTATCTTTTGGGGCTCCAAAATCACTGCAGATGGTGATTGCAGCCATGAAATTAAAAGACGCTTACTCCTTCAAAGGTCCGTCTGGTCAAGGCTATGGTTTTTCCAGTGGTCATGTATGAATGTGAGAGTTGGACTGTGAAGAAACCTGAGTGCCAAAGAACATGCTTTTGAACTGTGGTGTTGGAGAAGACTCTTGAGAGTCCCTTGGACTGCAAGGAGATCCAACCAGTCCATCCTAAAGGACATCAGTCCTGGGTGTTCATTGGAAGGACTGATGCTGAAGCTGAAACTCCAATACTTTGTCCACTTCATGCAAAGAGTTGACTTGTTGGAAAGGACCCTGATGCTGGGAGGGATTGAGGGCAGGAGGAGAAGGGGACGACAGAGGATGAGATGGCTGGATGGCATCACCGACTCGATGGGCATGAGTTTGAGTAAACTTCGGGAGTTTGAGATGGACAGGGAGGCCTGGCGTGCTGCGATTCATGGGGTCGCAAAGAGTCAGACATGACTGAGCGACTGAACTGAACTGAACTGAACTGAATTATATGCTGAAGAGTCTGGTTTTCTAAGGTTTCTAAAAGAATTCTAAGCAAGCACATTGTCTGACTTGTCCTAAGTACTCAATAAGTGAATATAAAATATATGAATAAATATAAGTTAAATACTCTTCATGTGTTTACATACAATTTTACTGCCTCTTGGTTAAAATTATTCCTGCAGAATTTTTGCCACTTATGCCATAAGAATTAACAATTGCGTGGGGGAATCATCGTGTGTGTGTGTGTATTAGTCACTCAGTCATGTCTGACTCTTTGTGACCATGGACTGTAGCTTTCCAGGCTCCTCTGTCCATGGAATTCTCCAAGCAAGAATACTGGAGTGGGTTGCCATGCCCTTCTCCAGGGGATTTTCCTGGCCCAGGGATTGAATCCGGGTCTCCTGTATTGCAGGCAGATTCTTTACCATCTGAACTACCAGGGAAGCCCATCAGTGCCCATCACTAATTCTACTAATTTTAGTGCTTTCTACACTCCAGAATTTAGCATCAGTTAGGAACATTCTGCATCCAAGTGCCCATGTTCAAAAGTCCAGTTCCACAACTTCCTAGCTGTGACTTTGGGCAAATTACACAGCCAGCTCTTTGCTGCAGGCAGCTCATCTGATGATAATAATAGTAAGGTTTAAATTATTTAATACCTATAAAGACCATAGAACTATCCCCAGCACATAGTAAGAGGTCAATAAATATTAGCTATAGTTATTGCCCAAGTAAGAAGCAGAAAATCAATGCCTATAATTCAAAGCTTCTGCGCTAATGACTTTCAATTTGAAAAGCACTATTTAATTTATCTGAAAGCCCTATTTGTTCTCTCTGTCCTCAGCTCCTTGATATGTATGGTAGACTTTCCTATGATAGTCACGTGGGCCTCTTGTCATTATCTCAGATTCAACTACTTTGGTTGTTAACTACTTACTTCTTTGAGTTGCTCCTCCAGCTTGTAGATCACAAACTCTACATTTTATTCAAGCCAGGTTAAACATAGTTCTCAAAAATCAAGAAGATTATCTAGTCTTTTCATGTGACAAGAAACAGACCCCAAGTGGGGGCTTTTTGTTTGTTTGTTTATTAAAAGGTCATCTTTTTGTTTTAAGGCTGATAACATGTCATATTGCCAAACTGTCAATTTGCAAATGCTAACCATGTTCTACTATAACCTGGTTGTTGATATAGATATGTTATTTGTGAGAATTCATTACTCTGAACCCTTCTAACTTGAGAAGTTATCCTTCAATAAAAATTTTATTTTAGAAAAAGCTAAATTTATTTACGCAAGGTGATGAACGACCTAGTAACGTCTGTCTTCTATGTCAGAGTTGTGCCTCTGCCACAGTATTTCTAGTGAGACAGACCTTATCTCCCTTCTCTCTCCTAGAACTCTCTCCCTTGATTAGCCAACCTCACAATACTATCCACTCAATTCTCCAAGCCAAAACCACAGAGTAAAAATTGATTTGCCATCTTTTTTACCACCATGAATGCACCATCAATCATCAAGTCTCATTAATTCCACTTCTAAAATACCTTCGATGTCCATAAAATGCCTTGTCAGTCCCAAGGTCAGTACCCTAACCCTGGCTCTCAGCATTTTTCGCTTGGATTATTGCAGACGCCCACTGACTCAATCCCTGGCTCGTGGTGGTCTCCCACCATCCTAATAATGCTGCCCGTGTGTGTCCTTTCTATGAATTATACCTGCTCATGAAGTTTATATGCTTAAATGCAACTGATGTTTTCCCATTACCTACAAAATGAAATGTAAACCTTTTGATAGAATATATTCAAGTCTTCCCCAGATTACTGCACCCTCCATTTTCAAGGTCATCTCTGGCCATCCCCCACTCTTCCACCATAGTTTCCTGTTACCTGAACATTCCTCATCAATTTCCATGACTCCAAGGGAACCTCGCACCCCTACATCATCATTTCTGCACTTCTCTATAAGAAATCCTGTTTATGTTCAAGGCTTAGTTCAAATGTCAGCCCTTCTGAGGCTTTCCTTTCCCTGCCTGCTCTGCCTTTCCACAGAGAGCATCATAACCTTTTCAGTATTTTCACTTCTCTAACTCTCCTTTCACACTTTTATCATAGCATTACTGTGCAATATTGCAGTTAGTTGTTTACACATTCATTTATGCAGAAAGGCTTTGTGCATTTGTCATGTGTCAGGGTCTCTGCTGATTTCTTAGAACTCAATAATCAGCAGGATAGGTAATGAGTCTGTTCTATTTTGCTATCTAGACTAAGCTGCTTGAGGTTAAAGAACATAGCTTACTTACCTTTGCATCCTTAGATTGGGCTCCCCTTGTGGTTCAGCTGGAAAAGAATCCACCTGAAATGCAGGAGACCTGGGTTCAATGCCTGAGTTGGGACGATCCCCTGGAGAAGGGAAAGGCTACCCACTCCAGCATTCTGGCCTGGAGAATACCATGGACTGTATAGTCCATGGAGTCACAAAGAGTTGGACAGGACTGAGCGACTCTCACTTTCACTTTCATCCTTAAGTTAGATTAGAGCCTAGCATCTAATTATCAAATTTTAAATTGAATTTATGCTTTCTAGGGAATACAGATTGGACTTCCCTGGTGTCCAGTGATTAAGGATTTGCCTATCCATGCAGGGGACATGGGTTGGATCCCTGGTCTGGGAAAACCCCACATGTCATGGGGCAACTAAGCCCAAGCACCATAACAGCTGAAGCCAATGTGCACTAGAGCCTATACTCTGCAATAAGAGAAGCCACCACAATGAGAAGGCCCACACACCACAATGAAGCATAGCCTCAGCTCGCCGCAGAGAAAGCAGCCTCTGTTCACCAACTAGAGAAAGTCCATGAGCAGCACCAAAGAACCAATGCAACCAAAAAAAAAAAAGAATAGAGACTTGTACAATTCATGCAGAAAACAAACTGTGACACATAGTAGTTTTATTTTTATTATTAATGCAAGCATTAATAGAGGTTTAACTAAACCGATTTATCAATTGTGTTTTCCATCCCAGGGTCACTGCCTTAATCAAGATCCCAGATTAGTTTCTAAATAACATCAAACTCTAATTTACTAAAAGAACTTAGTTTTTGATAATTCTGCTATTGAATCAAATCAGTTTTCTAAGAAAATTAATGACAAAATAGTTCTGAATGGCAAATCTTCTAGTGTTAAAGAGCTTTGCTGAATTTCTGAAATGTAGTAAAGTAAATAATCCTGATGACCAGAATTTTCAGTGGGAGCCCCTGCCTCTTTTTTCCCAATAAGCATCACTGATTTGCAGTGTCTGTAGAGTCAGACCCAACTAGTATTCAAGCCAATCTATATTAGACTAAAGCAATCCATCAGCAACTTCTCCAAACACCTGTGTTCTAGCACGACTTGCCTGACCTCTGGTTTTCTGTTTGATCACTTGGTCATTGTTTAGACTGTCCTAGGCTATCCTTTTACCCTAGGAACCCGGTTATCACTTGTGCCTGAAATCTTGTCTTGAAACAATTGACCATCTGGCCTAAAACCCAGTTCCTTTATTACAAACAAAAATTTACAGTCTAGGGACCAACTGTATGGTCGAATGGGTAGCTTATCTCAGCATCACATCCTGCTTTGTTGTCATTTCTATACTGTCTCTACTAGTTTGTATTTCAAAGGCCTTATCAGGCTTTACGATTAAAATAAGACAGGTAATACACTAAATTAGTCTAGTGTGGCCTAACCACAACCACTGTTACCTACTTCCTTTCAAATGAAATTGTGATGTTGCTCAGAATTTAGATACTCATGTGCTTTATGGAATGCCCCTCAAACCACAGAGTAAGTGCATATTAATTACTTCAAGACAATTATAACAATTCCATTCCCACTGACAGCAAGCTTGCATGTGACATATCCCTAGTCAATGAGACCATCTTTGGGAGGCTTCAAGGAAAATACACCTTCAAGGACATAAAACAGGGACCTGTGCCTCCCTAACTTAGGAAGTTGCCATAGATGATATATTGCCTGAGGCCACAGTAGTCATCTTACCACCATGGGAAAAAAAAAAAAAAAAAAACAGAAGAAAGAAAAGAAAACTTCTAAGATTCTGAGCAAGAGTCTCACCTAATAAGTCAAACCTATAACACTCTATCTCACCTTCTTATATTTTCCTGATCATTTATGTCCATTTTAGTTTGGCATTTTATATTTACAGGTAAAGCCATCCTAACCCTTGGATTCAGGTTCCAATAAAGACCTGAGAGTGAACCAGGATGGATCTAAAGTTTCCTTTGAAAGTTACAAACACATAGAAGGTAAATATAAACTGTTAGAAAATAGAAGACTATGTATTCCTGAGGGGGGCGGTAAGTGGATAAGTAGGACTGTACAGACCACCAGAAGCACTTCTGCTCTGGACAAGATGGGGGAGGCCCACTTCTCCCTGTTCTTCCCCACTAAGGGCAATGATAAACTCCAGAAATAATGCAAAAAGCAAACAAAAGAAGTGTCTGAAATCTGGTAAGGAGAAATCAAACTGGTTTTGGACTTCAGCAGAACAAAACAGTGGTCAAGTATGTTATATTCCCCACTGAACAGAAGACAGCCACCCAGATCCAACATTTTGACCCTCATCCTGGCAGTAAAGGTAGCTCAAGTCAGCCCAGACCCCCATGGGGGGAATAAAAGAGATGAACCCTCACCACCCACAAGGATCCATTGTGACTCCATCTAACAATGAGTGACTATGGCAAAACCTTGGATGAAAGAACTATAATGAGTGAGGAAAACAGCCATTTTCCAAAAGTAACATACTATATAGCTCATTTAGGTAACATTTTTTGAAACAACACAGTTTTAGAAATGACTGAAGAGATTGGTAATAGAGTTTGAGAAGGAGAGAGTATTGGCGAAGGTGGGTGTAGGGATCTTTACGACGATGGGACTGTTTAAGATCTTGATTCTGGAGCCAGATACAAAAACCTCCAACATGATAAAATTATATAGAACTCCACGCACACACGGGCTTCCCTAGTGGCTCAGTAGTAAAGCATCTGCCTGCGGTCCCTGGGTCAGGAAGATCCCCTGGAGGAGGGCATGGCAACCCCCTCCAGTATTCTTGCCTGGAGAATCCCAGAGACTGGGGAGCCTGGCAGGCTACAGTCCATAGTGTTGCAAACAGTCAGATGACTAAAGCAACTGAGCATGCACGTGTGCATACACACACACGCAAGAGTGCGAGCTAAACTGCAGAAATATGAATAAAATCAGTGGATTGTATCAATTCTTGTATCCTAGTTGCAACTCCATATTACAGCTTTGTACATTGTCACAATTGGGGAGACACTGGTAAAGGATACAAGAGGTCTCTCTGTCTTATTTTTTAAAACTTATCATAAATCTACAATAATCTCAAAATTTTCAACTTAAAAAAACACATGAGGAGCAAATTAAACACAGCTGGGGCCCTGTTTTTCAGTTTGTGACCCTACTTAAGAGACTATCTCATAGTCTGTCTAGTTCCAGAAATACCTAAGAAATACAAGACCTGTCTCTAGGCTCAGGTCTTGGAAATTTTGAGAAGACTTTCAATCCATCTTTTCATGTGGATGGACCTGGAGACTGTCATGAAAAATGATGTCAGAAAGAGCAAAACAAATAGTGTACATTAATGCACATATGTGGAATATAGAAAAACAGTACAGATGAAACTATTTGCAAAGCAGAAATAAAGACACAGACATACAAACATATGGACACAAGAAAACAAATGGACACCAAGAGGGGAAGGGGGTGGGGATAAATTGGGTAACTGAGATTGACAATTATACACTACTATGTATAAGAGAGATAACTGATGAGAAACGGCTGTATAGCACAGGGGAAAAAAGAAGCTACACTCTGTTTGTAGGTCATATATTAAGGTAATCTTAAAAATGCATTCCAATATGCAGTAGGTGCAGGCAAATACTGTTTGATTCCACTTACAGGAGATACCTAGAATAGTCACACTCAGAGTCAGAAAGTAGGTTAGTAGATGCCAGGGGCCAGGGTTTGGGGGTGAGGAGGAGGAATGGGGAGTTGGTGTTTGATGTGGACGAAGTTTCAGTTTGGGATTTGGGAGCTAGATGGTGGCAAGAGCTGCACAACAGTGTGAAGGTACTTGATGCCACTGAACTGTGCAGTGAAATATGGTTAAAATAGCATGTTGTGTACGTGTGACTTTTTACTACAATAAAAAGAAAACATTAAAAATCATTTAGAAAGGTTTAGTAAACATTGAGGAACCTGTATGCCAAACTTTATCTCCTTTTGTACATCTGTATTGCTCCTCTGCTATCAACATACAGATCAATCCTGGTTCCTGAGGATAACAAAGCTATTGCTGACTGTGTATCACCTCCCACAAGATTCTAGGTATTTCAGGAAGCATAAGGGCTTCCCTGGCGGCCCGATGATAAAAAATCTACCCGCAATGCAGGAGACCTGGGTTCAATCCCTGGTTCGGGAAGATCCCCTGGAGAAAGAAATGGCAACCCACTCCAGTATTCTTGCCTGGAGAATTCCATAGACAGAGGAGTCTGGTGAGCTACAGACCATGGGATTGCAAAGAGTTGGACACAACTGAGCAACTAACACTTTCACTCTTCACTTCCAGGAAGCAGAATTTACTCCTTGAAGGGAAAAAATTCAGGGAGATAGAGAGATAAAGAAGGAAATTTACAGTGAACATTACAGTCATGAATGAAATAGTGAAGTGCTGTACCAATTAGTTGAAAGAGTTGCCAAGAAGTACTTGCAAAGATGATAACTCTGGATCAAGCCATATGCAGTGTTCAATATGCATTCAGTATCTACTAATGTTGTAAAGCATGTATAGCAAAGTAAATACTGAAAGTCATCAGTGCACGGAACTGCAGAGAGATACACAAGTAACTGCTTTCCTAAATATTTTCCGTGCTGGGGTTCTTACTTTTTCCCTTGATAGGCTTTCGTTGTGCCTCACTGAAGGATAAAGGAGTGGAACACACACCCAAGATCAGTGCCAGCAACCTTTTATAAGAATTCACTTCTCTCTCTGAAAGGTTTCAGGCAAAGCTCACCCTCCCACCTCAGGAGAGGAATTAAACAGATATGGTTTGGGTCCTTTCAAAGTTCATAATCTGAATTGTAGCTTGAAGAAAGCTATTCCCTATATTCCAGGTAAGTGACAATAACTTTACAAATAATGATTTTCTTTATGAAAACTCATAGAGTAAGGCCTAATCTGTAACCCTGGAGCTAAAATATTTGATTTTCTGTTTTGCTTATAATTTGATACATCTATTTTTTTGAAAGAATATACTCTCTTATGCAAGTTATAGTAAAAAGAAATAAGGCAACAATTTAGATAAGCCTAGAACATAAACCACTGTCTACATAGTCAGCTTAATATTTTAGTTTTTGTTACCAGACAGGCATAGATCTAATGACAACTTAAAAGATCAGGAAGAAGCACATTGGAAGGAAAGACAACAATTTTCACTCAGAGTCATGTTCTAGACTGGCAGGAAAAAATACAAAAGATGGAAGTGTTTAATTCTGTTTAAGGTTATAATTCAATAAGTCATTGTGAGTCCTGAGGGCCCTAAACCTAAGTCCCTGTGGTTATTCAATTTATGATTTTTTTGTCAATCTTTCTCCCAAATTATTTCTAAGCCACTATTGACATCAGATCTAACAATTGGATTTATGAAAAAAAAACAAAGGCCATGTTGATACCTGTTCTAGGCTGTCAATGAAAGCCACCTTTATGAATATACAATACTCAGAGCAGAAATTAATTTAGAAAGGATAATATGGAACCAAAAAAACAGCTCCAAAATGATGTAATTTATTTATGAATTTAGCTGAAAGACCCATAAAACCAAATGACTCTACCTAGTAATTTTCTGTCATTGTATTGTTTATTATAACTTTCTGGTTCACAAGTGCTGCAATATGCCACAATTACTTAAGCTATATCTTTAATTAAGCATTAATAAAATATGAGTTGGATAATTATTCCAGCAATTTTATTATATAATTAGTGAACAAGTTAACATGAAATTGCACTATGAGACTTTATATAAAATTTAGCATGTGCATATATAGCTTAATTTAATGAGTGAAACCATCCTCAAAACAAAAATAAGAAGGATTTTTCGAGTGTTATTTCTAGAAGTAATTCCCAAGGAGAAGGAAAGTTTTTAAACCATCAGCTTAGAAATTTTAGAAGTGAAAAATAAGTATGTTTATCTGTGGTTTTCATTCCCCGCCACTGTCCAAGTTCTCCTAACCCTCCCTGTCTCTCTATGAACCACCATTTGTAGCATAGTAGGTCATGGGACATCTTTGCTACAGAGCAGGAAGTGAATTGAAAGCCACAGAAGATTTAAGCTACATGCCCAGTCATCCCACCTTTTGGAGCTGAGGCTGGCTTCCTAGTTCCAGTTAACCCAGTTCCCCTCTTCCTACTGACCTCACCCTCTCTGCAGCAGAAAACATCAATACTTTAATAATATGATAAGAAAATATTCACTAAGGTTATTGCTGATGGAACACATTTTTAAATAATTAATGTAGCATCATGACCATTTCTGTTGGGCCCTTATTATTTTCCTTTTGAAAGCTTTTTAACCAGTCTTATATTTTATTATTTTACCTGAATAAAATTTGTATAATTTTCTAATCTAATTTTGTTTTTTTAGTCTTGAGGTATATTTTAGCTGACCCCCTCATTTAATTTATAGATAAAATTGAGAATTGTCTTTTTATAATTTTATAGTAGTCAGTCTTCTCCAAGAACAGAATATATCTTCCCAGTTTTTTAATAAATGGATGGATATTTAAGATTTTCTTTGTTTAGAACTTAAAACTTGTTTAGTTTATTCTTTTTTTTTGTTTGTTTGTTTAGTTTATTCTTAAGTGTTCTGTTGCACTTTTGTTTATATGTATTACATATATTGTGTGGATGTATTATAATATATTTGTGTGTTCATAGCCAGAACTATTACTACATTATTGTATTCTCTCTTGTTTCTAATAGATTTTCACTTGGTAACTTTCAGTTTTTCAGACACAATATTTGCATATAATAATGCTTTTAAACTTCCTAAAGTGTTTACTTATTTCTCTTTTGTCCATTGCATCAGCTTATAAGTCTAGAGATATATAAGTTTACAGAGGTAATGAAAGGATATCTTACTTGCCATAATTTCATAGGTATGTCAGATAACTGTTTTAACCTCTAAACATAATGGCTTTTGTTTGCTCTATGTATACCTAGAAATATATAAAGGTACATACACACATCTGTGAATATATATATATACACACACACACACATGTCCAGTTGTTGTTGTTGTTACATATATGCCACATATAACTGTCACTGAATTTATTTATATTAGACACCTCAGGGAGGAATATCTATTCCTATGGGTTTTAGGTACGATAGAAATTGTTTCATCAAATGGTTTTGGAAGACTCTTTTGAGGCAATTATATGATTTTTACCTGATCAATATGGATAATTATATTAGCATAGCTCCTAGTATTAAATCATATACTCCTGGTACAAACCTCACTTTTTGGTGCTTCGTTATTATTTTAAAGTATGATGAATTCTATACTTAAAATTATTCTATAGTATAGTTTTGGAAAACATAATGAAAGTTCCTCAAAAAATTAAAACTAGAACTTCTACATGATCCAGAAATTTTACTTTTGAGTATAGATCCAAAGGAAATGAAATCACTACCTTGAGACTGTGTGCGAAGCTGCTTCAGTCATGTCTGACTCTGTGCAATGCTAGGGGCTGCAGCCCACCAAGCTTCTCTGGCCATGGGATTCTCCAGGCAAGAATATTAGAATGGGCTGCCATGCCCTCCTCCAGCAGATCTTTCCAACCCATTATTTTTTATAGCTAGGTTCAAACATACATCATTAAGAGCTTATAAGTCAAATGAAATATAAGTGTATTTAAAGGTATAAAATGAAGAACATAGATGTATAATTAAGATCAGTGATGAGGAATATGGAGGGGAGGAAGTGGCAATATAATAAATTTATCTTTTCTCAAAATAGGAAGTCAATAGTTAACTTCTGCAGATTTTAGAAATCAAATATATTATATATTAAGAACTGAATGTTTACCTTCTCCACCCCCAGTTTATATGTTGGAAGGCTACCTGCTCCCACCCCCACAATGTGATGGTATTAGGAGGTGAGGTCTTTGGGAGCTGATTAGGTCTTTGGGGCAGAGCCTTCATAAATGAGAGCAGTGCCTCTCAAGAAGACACAAGAGAGCTTACTTGGCTCTCTGCTCTCTGCTCTCTACCCTGTGAGGACACAATGAGAAGCTAAGCTGGCTGTCTACAACACAGAAGAGGGCCCTTACTAGAATTAGACCACGCCTGCATATGATCTTGAACTTCCAGCCCCCAGAACTGTGGGAGGATTTCTGTTGTTGATAAGCCACCCATGTTATAGTATTTTGCTGTAACAGTCTGAGCTAAGGAATTACATAAACTTTCATTTCTTTTCATGGTCAAATCTCTGTGGCATTTAGACAATAGCTGTCAAAGTAAAAATGTCTATATTTTTGACCCTAAGCTTTCTTTGGGGAATTTTTTTATAGATATACCTGGTGGCTCAGTGGTAAAGAATCTGCCTGCCAAGCAGTAGACACAGGTTTGATCCCTTTGTTGGGAACATCCCTGGAGAAGGAAATGGCAACCCACTTCAGTATTCTTGCCTGGGAAATCCCATGGATGGAGGGGACTGAGGGGCTACAGTCCATGTGATTGCTGAAGAGTCATGATGTAATGACTAAATAACAACAATACATTAAAAGCTATAAAATATTTATGGGAATATTTTTATAGTTTTGTTTGTAATAAAAAAGATTTGAAACAATCTAAATGTCCATCCATGTAAGATTCATTAAATTATGCTAACTTCAGATACTGAATTCAATAATTGCTAAAAAAAAAAAAAATTGAGTCAATTCTGAAACAAATGTCCAAGATATATAAGTGAAAATATAAGCTTAGTTATATATATATAACAATGTATAACAATATATATAATATGCCATCATGTGTGTAAAAATATTCAAGAGAAAATCATCTGTATTTCCATTTGCATATAATATCTCTGAAAGATTATATATGCACAAAGGAAATTGATAACTCAATTGTCTCTATGGAAGGAAACTGCGTGGGAGATACAAGTGAGGGACAGTCTACTTTCTTACTATAAGCACTCCCTCACTTTCTGAATTTATACCAAATTTATGTATTATTGATTAAAATTTAGTTTTATTTTACAGCTAACTTGCTGAAGAGATGAATTTTTCCAAATTAATGGGAGATGGGTAAGTTGACTGAATCTAGTTTACAGGAGTATGCAATATTCTTTTGAGGAAAGTGGCTGTGAAGTGCTATGAGAGATCAGGAAATTCCCAGAACCAGACTTGGTATAAAGGAGGGATTTACTTTTGGTTTTGTTTTTGAATGGTAGCAGATATGGGAGCATTCTTAAGGACTAGAGGAAGGTGAGAAAAAGAGTGAGGAGAAAATAATTGTGTCAGCTAGAAACCGACATGTATCAGACATGAGGGGCTTTTCCGGTGGCTTAGCTGGTAAAGAACCTGCCTGCCGATGGAGGAGATGCAAGGGATGTGGGTTTGATCCCTCAGTCTGGAAGATCCCCTGGAGAAGGGAATGGCAAACTGCTCCTAACCCTAACCCTAACCCTAACCCAAACTGCTCACATTCTTGCCTGGGAGATGCCATGGACGGAGGAGCCTGGTGGGCTACAGTCCGTGGGGTTACAGAGTCAGACATTACTGAGTGTGCAAGTACATACACACACACGTCAGACATGAGACAACAAGGTTTCAACAAGATGGAAGTTTATTTTTCATTCACATAACACAAAGCATAGAGATTGGTGATCCAGTTCCCCCATAGACCGGGCCTCTTATCTTTTCATTATATCCCTCTTAGCATATTCTCAGGGTCACTACATGATTGCAGAATGGCCAGTAAGGGGTAAGAACAAACACGGAGAAGAACATTCCTGTAAAGCCGAGGAGCCTGGCTTTGATTTTGAGTTTTCCCCAAAACTCTCCCTGGTGACTTCCTCTTACATCTCACTGCCCTCTCCTCTCACGGGGACCAGGGACATCAATCTGTAGCTGGGCACATTGCTGCCTAACAGAGCAGATGGTTTTTCCTAAGGGAGCCAGGGTAGGAAACTATCAAGCAAAGGAAAAATAGGTACTTTCCTCTACTACAATTTCAGGGATTGTATAATATCCCAATCCAGTTAAAAAATATTGGCCTTTTACTGTGTCATACTGACTTGAAGTCGTCACCATTAGAATTTTTACTTGGAGTTAAGATTTTGTTCTTAGAACTTGGGAGTAAGATGACTATTACTAAGTCAGAGGAGAGAGTTCGTGTTCATGTAAACATTATCCCCAAACTCAAGAACAAAGATGCTCTGAACTGTAACTTCATGCAGGTAGACCTAGACTGGGGTGCAGTATCTCTGACCTTGAGCTCCTCTTATGAAATCTCTGACCTTGAGAAAGCTACTCCCATTTCCTAGGCTTCAATGTCCTTGTTCCTAAAATGTAACACTTAGTCTCCATGAATTCTAAGGAACCCTTTACTTCTAAAGTTGTATGTAAACATTTTATTGGATTAGTTAATTTCCTTCTGGAATCAATGGAAATCGGTGCCCCAGTGGATCCCACAGGAAACAGAAGCTGCATACAGAATGTGAGGCTGTGATGGGTGCTCACACGCTGGGGCTACAAAGAGACCAGTAAACATGGGAAGAAGCTCCCGCAAGAGTGCCTGGTCAGTCTGAAAACAACAGGGGTCCCACTGAGGTAAATGATTGCAGAAAACCCAGAGTGGTACTATCAAGAGAAATAAGTTTTGAAATAAGAAATAAGAATTGACCCATTTGCTAGTAGGGAATTGGGTTCAGAATGACTTGGTAATTCACACACACACACACACACACACACATATACATACATACACACACAAACATATCAGATAATAATCGAATCAGAATGATACTCAAGTTTGTCAAGCAGCCACCAAGTGTTTGCCTAAAAATAAAAACACTTTTAGGTGTTAGTTGGCTCCATACAACAGCATCGCAATCTTGAAGATTTTGCTTTTGGTTCTAGCAGAGCTGAATGTATGAGGCATCCAGGTATTTAAATGAAATCATGGCTTTAAGTGATTAAATGTAGAAGAACAAAATGAGAACAAATGTCACTTGCAGTACAGTGACATGTGAATTACCATGAAACAGGAAAACCTCCACATTATATGTCCCCAAGCTCTGAAGCATACTCTGAAGAAAGGGAAGTTCTCTGCACAGACACTCTCACCCCATCCCAATCCACCAAGACGGGCACAAACTGGCTAGATGTTTCCATTGTTATTCAAAACTGGTTACCAGGAAGAGTTGAATCTCTAAATGAAGCTCACAGCAAGTACAAACTATAAAAAGCATTCACTTGTCACTAAGAGAATATGAACAGGTTTAGAGTATCTACTTTTCCACACTTCAAGTTTTCAAATGAGACTGTAAGGCGATTATCAAGGGATTTTGCAGGAAGATAACTTTCCTTCTAAATCTTTTCATCCAGGCGTGATATACAAATGTGCAATGTATCTTTTCTATAATTAAGTAAACTGTTCCCTTGCTTCATAGATCCTCAACAACAGCAACCAATGACACCTACATGATCTTTCTGGAGGGGGAGTAAATGAGGATTTATCTATGACCAAGTAAACTCCTAGGAAATGAATATTTTAATTGAATGTTCTGGTAGTAGAATAATTGAGAAAATATTTTATCATGTTTCTTCTTTATAAACCCCTTTTATCATTGTTTTGAATTCTAGTTCCACTGCCAAAACACTATATTACATTTTGTTACTTTGTCATCTTGCCTCAAGAAAAAATATCTGCCTGGGGAAAACTGATTAGTCAAAAGGGAATATGGGATGTCTGAAGGGAAAAAAAATTAAATATATATGTGTTTTAGCATATATATATATATATACACACACACATACATACTCCTTAAGTAATGCTACCACCAGAAGGTATTAGCTCTGATAACATTTCAAATGCAATTAGGATATCTAAAATAAGATTGAAGACTGCACCAGACTGTTAAACATAATAATCTTCCAGTTCCGTTTGTAATCGGCTTTTAGGAAGTTATCACCTGCCAGGGATGACTTTGAAACTGGGACACAAAAATCATTTCTGCCTTCAATAGGTCATAATCCAATAGTGAAGTGTGTGTGTGTGCTCAGTCGTGTCCCACTCCTTGCGACCCCTTGGACTGTAGCCCTCCAGGCTCCTCTGTCCATGGGATTCTTCAGGCAAGAATACGGGAGTAAGTTGCCATTTCCTTCTCTGGGGGAATCTTCTTGACTCATGGCTCAAACCCACGTTCTCTTGTGTCTCCTGCATTGGCAGGCAGTTTTTTTTACCACTCTGCCACCTGGGAAGCCCTCTAATAGTGAAACAGGTATGTAAACTAAGATAAATTTCAATAGACTCTGAGACTGCAAAAAATAGTCTATATATGTGTGAATGATTCATTCTAATTGGTAGATGGTAAGTGAATCAATATTATTTGAGAAGGATCTAATGGAGTTCAACAGGAGAGAAGGGGGAAGGGGAAAATAATTCCAGGCAGTGAGAACATCACATGCAAAATCACAAAGGTGTGATCATCATGTTTTCAAGGACCTACATGTAATTGACTGCTGCTGTCAAAAGGTAAAATGTTGGATGTAGTGAGAGGCGATCCAGGCTGGTCAAATTAAGACAACCATTAAACTCTGAAGTAGTTAGGATTTGGGAATTTATCTTGAGAGGAATGGGGCCCTTCAATGCATTTTCAGCAAAGGAACAGTAAGATCAAGTTTGCTGCTCAGGAGAGGCAAAGTAGTTGCAACTATGTAAGGACCTGATTCAAGGCCAGAAGGCTAATAAATAGTCATATTATAGCTTCCAAACTAGTGTCTCCAAAATTTCTCTAATTTTACCTGTGTGTTAATTTTGTTTTTAAAATGCATATGGGGGCTTCCCTGATGGTCCAGTGGTTAAGAATCTGCCTTGCAATGCAAGGGACACGGGTTCAATCCCTCGTCCAGGAAGATCCCAAATGCCGAGGAGCAACTCAGACCAGGCACCACAACTACCGAATCTGAGCCCTTGGAGTCTGAGCTCCACAACAAGAGAAGCCTCCAGTGAGAATGCTGCACACCGCAACGAGGAGGAACCCCTGCTCGCTGCAACTAGAGAAAGCCCACGGGCAGCAATGAAGACCCAGGGCAGTAAAAAAATAAGTAACTCTTTTTAAAAATACATTTGGTTCAAAGTGCAAAAATGCAGATTGTCAGGACTCCTAGCTCTCACTGCTGAAGGCCTGGGTTCAATCCCTGGTTAGAGAATTATAATATCACAAGCTATTTGGCATGGCCAAAACAAAAAAAGCCAAAATGCTAGATATGTGGGCTTCCCTGGTAGCTCAGCTGGTGAAGAATCCATCAGCAATGCAGGAGACCCCAGTCCATTTCCTGGGTCAGGCAGATCCACTGGAGAAGGGATAGACTACCGACTCCAGTGTTCTTGGTCTTCCCTGCTGGCTCAGCTGAAAGGGTAAGAGGCAAAATTTCCTAGCCACTCTTGCCCACAAGCCACCCCGGCTCCCTCTCTGCAGGTAACCAGTATGACTAGTTTTTGCCTGTTCTTCCAGAGATACTTATGCACAAACACTTTATTCTTCTGCCCCTTTTTATTTTACATAAATAGTTGCATATTCAACACACTGTTCTGCACTTTCCTTTTTTCACTTAACAACATCTCAGAGATATTTCTATATTCATGTACAAAAAAAGAACGCTCAATTTTTAACCACTGCATATATTTTCCAGTGTGTATATATCCTCTAATTTAACCAATCTCCTACTGAAAGATAGATTAGTTCAGGGCTGCAATAAATACACTTGCACATGTTTTATTTTGCACATGAAGAATGACATTTAAAGGGTTCTGTTGCCATGATCTATTGTGGTGTAATAAACTACCTAAAAAGTTGGTAGCCTTCACCAACACTTACTGCTATATCTCACAATTTTGTGGCTCAGAAACTGGAAACACTGGGCTGGGAGATTCCTTTGTTTCATGAGGCATCAAAAGAGGTCACCTTTTCTTATCCAGCCTGTTGAATAGGTTGGTTGGATGGTCCAGCATGCCTCAATCACATACCTAACACCTTGGGAGCAATAGTTAGAAGGCTAAAATCAACTGGAAAAACCGCCCAATGAGTTTCACATGACTCCTCCAGCATAGTTTCAATTCGGGATTATTGAACTTCTTATATGGAGTTTTGAGACTTCCAAAAAGAATGCTAACTCACCTTACTCCTAGCCCTGCCAGGTAGTGTCATGAAGTCCAGGTTATTATCATCCATATCAGGTCCAAGTACAGGTGATGCTTCTCAGTGAAATAACTTGAGTGTGGTTCTCCTTGATCTGATAACTTGTGAAACTAAAAACAAAAACAAAGTTATCTGCCATTCTTATACTGTCCCATCCCAGACACATACATGAACCTGATACACAATGGCAATACAGAGACCAAATAATTGCAATGATTACTCTCATTCAGAAACAGGAGAAAAGGCAATAACAAAAAATACAATCTAATGAAAATATGTGCAAAGAACCTAAATAGACATTTTTCCAAATAAGAAATACAGATGGCCAACAGCTACATGAAAATGTGTTCAACATCACTAATGATCAGGGAAATGCAAATCAAAATCACAATGAGCTATCACATCATACCCCTCAGAATGGCTGTTAATAACAAAAGACAAGAAATAAACAAGTGTTGACAAGGTTGTGAAGAAAAGGGAACCCTTGTACGCTGTCAAGGAGAATATAAATTGGTGCAGCCACTATGGAAAACAGTATGGAGGCTTCCCAAAAATATTAAAAATAGAACCACCACATGAATCAACAATTGTACTTCCCATTTTCCAAAGGAAATGACAACAGGGTATCAAAGATATTTTCACTCCCTTGTTAATTGAAGCATTATTTACAATAGTCACGACATACAAACATTTAAGGGTCCATCAGAAGATGGGTAGATGAAAGAATGTGGTGTATATGTGTGTGCATGCTAAGTTGCTTCAGTTGTGTTCCACTCTTTATGGTCCTATGGACTGTAGCCCGCCAGGGTCCCCTATCCACAGGGTTCTCCAGACAAGAATACTGGAGGGGGTTACCATTTTCTTCTCCAGGGATCTTCCTGATCCAGGGATATGTCTCCTGCATTGGCAGGCAGGTTCTTTACCTAAGAACCACCTGTGGTAAATATATATATATATACACATATATATATATATGTATATATATATATACACACGCACACACACATATATATACACACAAGGGAATATAGTGAGACAGAGAAAAGCAAATACTATGTGATCTTGTTCCTATGTGGACTTGAAGAAAAACAAACTCATAAAAAGAGAGCAGGTTGGTGATTGCCAGAGGCCTAAGGTTGGGGGAAATGGGTGATGGTGATCAACAAGTGCAAACTCCCAGCTTTAAGATGAATAAGTTCTGGAGATATAACGTACAGCATGATGACTATCACAGTGAGGCCCTTCTCTTCACGACTTGGGCTTCCCTGATGGCTCAGACTGTAAAGGATTTGCCCTCAGCGCAGGAGACCCAGATTAGATTCCTGGGTCGGGAAGATGCCCTGGAGAAGGGAATGGCTACCTACTCTGGTATTCTTGCCTGGGAAATCCCATGGACAGAGGAACGTGGCAGGCTACAGTCCATAGGTTGCAAAGAGTCAGAAATGACTGAGCGACTAATGTGTACATGGAGACTATAGTTAACAATACTGTATTGTATACTTGTAAGTGGTTAAAATAGATCTTAAATAGTCTCAATATTAAAATCTGAATGCTTAGTCATGTCTGACTATCTGTGACCCCATGGACTACAGTCCATGGAATTCTCTAGTCCAGAATACTGGAGTGGGTAGCCATTCCCTTCTCCAGGGGATCTTCCTGACCCAGGGGTTGAACCCAGGTCTCCCGCATTGCAGGTGGATTCTTTACCAGCTGAACCACAAGGGAAGCCCTGTAGTGGTTAAAATAGATCTTAAATATTCTCAATACAAAACAGAAAAGTAACTATGTGAACTAATTAGTAGGTGAATTAATTTGCCTTATTGTAGTGATCATTATAAACCTTAAATTTTTACAAAATTATATGTCGAATATACCTCAGTAAAGCTGGGGGGAAAGTAAGGGGAAAGGAAAGCAAAAGGAAGGCACATATTACCAGTATCTTGATTAGGGGCCAGTCTTATTTTGTAGAAATGTTCTTTGTGACTCTTGACTTCAACCTCTGAAACCTGGGAACTCCCCTCTTATTTTCCATAATAAATAACCCTCTTCACCTTTTTGTCTCTTGACCTGTTCATCCTTCTTTCTGATTCTAGACAGTTGAGGGTTCATAGTATTTATTTTGTTTGAAATATTTCTGTCCCTTTTATTCCAAGTTGATGGTATTAAAAACAATTATCTTATAAGCTTTGTGGGATTCCTATCAATCTTAGTGGGTTCTCTATATTGGGTAAAAACCATATGAGGAATCATTCAAGATAGGCTGTCTGGGGCTTGAGATAAGAATCAGGATGCTTTGAGAAACTGCCTTTAAATTTCTCAGAAGTTATTTTGTCTAGTTGATAACTTCTATGAGACATGCCCTGAAATATTTATAGCATCTTAATAAAGGGTCTTATATGTATATCCTTGAGATGATCTTTACCCTACAGTCATTTCTTAATTTGAGAGCCTTTTAGAGAAGCTGGGAATGAGATATACTTACTTTAAAATGACTACTGCTGTCTATTTTTTCTAAATTTTTCTCGAAAACTGATTTTCTCTTTTTGTAGCGCTTTTCTCCTCTATCCATGTTTTATTATATAGGGCTAAAAAGATGAAATGGCACTTTCAATATTGTTCCTGGACAATGCCTCAGCAAAACTCACCAGTTAGTTAGTTACATATACATGTTATCGTAGGTGAAAATATTACCAAACTTCAGGCCACTGCATAACAAAGTTGCTTTTCCCCCCAGCCTCCGATAACAATGTCCCCAGGTTTTCTTCAAGCTTTCACAGACAAGCTCTACAAGGCCTGCCAGCTTCTATCTCCCATATGGTCCCAAAGTCAGTTTAACATGTTCTGAATTTTTATTATGGAAACATTTCACTTCCATATATCAAGTTCTGTATTGGTTATCTGTTAAGAATATGCCCTAAAACTTAGTGGCATTAAACAAAAATAATTTGATGTCTCTCAGTTTCAGAGGATCCATGCTCAGCTGGATGAGTCTTCTCCACTTAGCATCAACAAAAATTTTCCAGTGGCATTTAACTGGCAAACGGGTGTTCAGTCCAAGATACAGTCAGTGAAAGAAAGTGAAAGTGAAGTTGCTCAGTCATGTCTGACTCTTTGTGACCCCATAGACTGTAGCCTACCAGGCTTGTCCGTCCACGGGATTTTCCAGGCAAGTGTACTGGAGTAGGTTGCCAGATACAATACATGTATCTAATTGACCTCTGTGTTTGAAGTAATTTCTATGATAACCTTAACAGGGCTTGTGAGAAATTTAACAAGCTGATGCTACAACCTACATAGGCCAACAAAGATGCAATAATAGCCTAAACAATGAATACAGGGTACACAGCAAAATGCCCTGACTAAATCTCAAGATTTTTGGTTAAAACATGATAATTGAGATGGTATGTTATTGGCATACAATTTGACCAATAGAGCAGAACAAAGAACCCAGAAGCAAACCTGTGCACATATGGAGATATTTATATGTTAGAAGGAGCATTGCAGAAAAAAATCATTCAAAAGATGGTCATATTAAAATTGGTTAATATAAATGGCTTTTCCTGGGATTTCTACTGTATAAAATACAGACAAAAATCAACTCCAGATATATAGGGGTGAAAAAATGGAGAAACTTGTTAAAGAGCATAGAGGAAAATTTTATATTACTTCAAAAGTACTAATGGTTTTTTAGTATGATTATTCCAGTAGTCATGTACAGATGTGAGAAATGGACCATAAAGAAAGCTGAGCATTGAAGAATTGATGCTTTCAAATTGCGGTGTTGGAGAAGATGGTTGAATTACCCTGGACAGCAAGGAGATCAAACCAATCAATCCTAAAGGATATTAACCCTGAATATTCATTGGAAGGACTAATGATGAAACTGAAGCTCCAAAACTTTGGCCATCTGATGCGAAGAGCCGACTCATTGGAAAAGACCTTGATGCTGGGAAGGACAGAGGGCAGGAGAAGAGGGTAGCAGAGAATGAGATGGTTAGACAGTATCACCAACTCAAGGGACATGAATTTGAGCAAACTCCGGGAGATAGTGAAGGACAGAGGAGCCTGGCATCCTGCAGTCCACGGGGTTGGAAAGAGTAAGAGGTGACTTAGCAACTGAACAACAAAAGTATTAAAAGAAAAAAATGAAAGGAATGAGAAAAATGAATATTTAGCACCTAGGTGGCACTAGTGGTAAAGAATCGGACAGACTTAGCAACTGAACAACAAAAACAATCCCCAAGTAACCAATGGGTCAAAGAAGAAATCACAGAAAAATTAGAAAATACTTTGAACTAAATGAAGACCAAGTCACAGCATACCAAAACTTATGGGATGCAGGGAAAGTAGCACTCAGAGGGGTATTTAAAAGCATAAATGTCCATATTAAAAAGACAAATATTTAATCAATAATAAAATCATCTCACCTTAAGAAACTTGAAAAATACAACCCAAGTTCAAAGTAACCAGAAAGAAGGAAAAAATAAGTATTAGAGGGAAAATAAATGACATGGAGAACAGAAAGAGAAAAATCAAGAAGCTAAATGTTGATTCTTTCAAAGCATCAAGAAAATTCACAGACATTTAGCTAGAATGACCAAGCGAAAAGCAAGAAATCTCAAATTACTAAAAACAGGAAAGAGGTGACATTACAGACACAATGGCCTTAAATAAATAAAGATAAGGAAACAAGAAAAATGATTAAAAATCAATAAATTAGATATCCTGGATGTAATGGACAAATTTCAAAAATGACACAAATTACTGAAATTGATTCAAGAAGAAACAGAAAGTCTGTCTAGACCTACAAGAAGGAAAGAGATTGAAACTGTAATCAGCAAAATAAATGCTCAAGTCCAGATGGCTTCATTGCTAAATTTTGCCAAGTATTTAAAGGAAGATTTCCACAAATACTTGAAAAATATTTCCAAATTATAAAAGAGAGAGAAAGACAATAGTTCCTAATTCATTCAATGAGCTGTTAGCCAAATACCAAACCAAACAAAGACATCACAAGGAAGAAAAATTCATATATAACACCCAGTTCAGTTCAGTCTCTCAGTCGTGTCTGACTTTTTGCGACCCAATGGACTGCAGCACGCCAGGATTCCCTGTCCATCACCAACTCTCGCAGCTTGCTCAAACTCATGTCCATCTCATCCTCTGTCATCCCCTTCTTCTCCTGCCTTCAATCTTTTGCAGCATCAGGGTCTTTTCAAATGAGTCAGTTATTCGCATCAGGTGGCCAAAGTATTGGAGTTTCAGCTTCAACATCAGTCCTTCCAATGAATATTCAGAACTGATTTCCTTTAGGATGGACTGGTTGGATCTCCTTGCAGTCCAAGGGACTCTCAAGAGTCTTCTCCAACACCACAGTTCAAAAGCATCAATTCTTCGGTGCTCAGCTTTCTTTATAGTCCAACTCTCACATCCATACATGACTACTGGAAAAACCATAACCTTGACTAGCCAGACCTTTGTTGGTAAAGTAATGTCTCTGATTTTTAATATGCTGTCTAGGTTGGTCCTAACTTTTCTTCCAAGGAGCAAGCATCTTTTAATTTCATGGCTGCAGTCACCATCTGAAGTGATTTTAGAGCCCCCAAAAATAAAGTCTCTCACTGTTTCCATTGTTTCCCCATCTATTTGCCATGAAGTGATGGGAACATATGCCATGATCTTAGTTTTCTGAATGTTGATTTTTAAGCCAACTTTTTCACTGTCCTCCTTCACTGTCATCAAGAGGCTCTTTAGTTCTTCGCTTTCTGCCATAAGGGTGGTGTCATCTGCATATCTGAGGTTATTGATATTTCTCCTGGCAATCTTGATTCCAGCTTGTGCTTCATCCAGCCTGGCGTTTCACATAATGTACTCTGCTTATAAGTTAAATAAGCAGGATGACAATATACAGCCTTGACGTACTCCTTTCCCGATTTGGAACTTGTCTGTTTTTCCCCATCCAGTTCCAACTGTTGCTTCTTGACCTGCTACAGATTTCTCAGGAGGCAGGTCAGGTGGTCTGGTATTCCCATCACTTTAAGAATTTTTCAGTTTGTTGTGATCCACACAGTCAAAGCCTTTGGCGTAGTCAATAAAGCAAAAGGAGATATTTTTTCTGGAACTCTCTTGCTTTTTTTGATGATCCAGATATATAGCACTATCTCTTATGAATTTAGACAAAATTCTCAGCCAAATACTAGAAAGCAAATCCAGCAGCATGTAAAAAAAACAAGTGCAATTTATCCCAAGAATGTTAGGTTACTTCAGCATATAAAAAAATCAAGATAACAAGCCATAATAATGGAATAAAGAAAAAGGCACATGCTTATCTCAATAGATGTAGCAAAAACACTTACAAAATCCAACATTTTTAACATAAAAGAGATTCAACAAGCTAGTAACAGAAAGGAACTCCTTCCATATGATAAAAAGTGTCTTAAAAAAGGACACACACAAAAACAGAACTAACATCATACTTAATAGTAAGAGACTGAAAGCTTTCCCCCTAATACTAGGAATAAAACAAGGATACCCACTCTAGACATTTCTATTAAACAAGATACCATAGATTTCAGCAAGAGTAATTAGGGGAAAAACGTTTGTAGCGGGGGAAAGAAAGACATCCAAATTGGAAAAGAAAAAAAAGTAAAACTATCTATTTGCAATTGATATAATCTTATAAATCAATAAGCCCCAAAGAAGCCACAAAAATACAAGTAATATACATTAGAGCTAATAAACACATTCAACTACATTGTGGGGTACAAGACCAATAAACAAAAATTGGTATATTTCTATATATTAGCAATGAGTGATCCAAAAATAATATTTAACAATTCTATTTATAACAGCATCCTAAAGAAAAAGTACTTAAGACTATATTTAACACAAAATTATGACATTAACATTGAACTACAAAATATTGTTGAAAAAATTATGACCAAAATAAATGGAAAGACAGGGTTTCCCTGGTGTCTCAGTGGTAATGAATCTGCCTGCAATGCAGGAGATGTGGGTTTGATCGCTGGGTCAGGAAAATCCCCTGGAGAAGGAAATGAAAACTCACTCCGGTATTCTTGCCTAGGAAATCCCATGGACAGAGAAGCCTGGTGGGCTACTAACCGTTTGGTCTCAAGAGTTGGATACAACTTAGAAACTGAGCTACCACCAAATGGAAAGGTATCTTACGTCCAGGGAATGGAAGATTATTTACTATAAAGATGGCAAAATTTCACAAAGTTGATCTACATATTCTATCCAGACTCTAGCAAAAATTCAAACTGCCTTTTTATAGAGTTGGACAAGCTGATTCTAAAATTTATATGGAATTGCAAGGGAACCAGAATAGCCCAAAAAATCTCAAAAAAAGAACAAAATTGAAGGACTTAAACTTCTCAATTTGAAAGCCTACTACAAAGTTATAGTAATTGAGATAGTGTGGGACTTGCCTAAGGAGAAACTTACAGATCAAAAGACTAGAATCAAGAATCCAGAAGTAACCATATACATACAATCAATTGTTTTTGACAAAGGTACCAGAACGATTTGTATTAGTTTCCTTCTGCTGCTGTAACAAATAAACTGAATGGCTTAAAACCATAGAAATTTGTTCTTTCATAGCACTAGAGGCCAGAATTCTGCAATTAAGGTGTTGGCAGGGCCTCACTCCCTCCGGAAGCTATAAGGGAGAAACCATTCTTTGACTCTTCTGGTTTCTGTTGACTGCTAATTTCCTTGGCTTGTGGTCATGTCACTCTACCTCTGGCATCATCTTCCCATTGCCTTCTCCTCTGTGCATCTGTATCATCTCTTCTATTTCTCATAAAGACACGTCATTGAGTATAAGACCAACTCAGATAATCTAGGACCATTTTATCTCAGGATCCTAAATCCAAAAATTCCTTTTTCCAAATAAAGTAACATTCATAGATACTAGAGATTAGAACATGAACATATCTTTGTGCAGGGGTCAGGGGGTATTACCATTCAACCTACTATATTATTCAGTGGGGGAAAGAAAATTCTTTTCAGAAAATGATGCTGGAAAAAGTGCATATCCACACGTTAAAGAATTGATTTTACCTCACATCATACATATATGTATGTATGGCTTCCCACCAGGTTTCCCTGATGGCTTGAATGGTAAAGAATCTGCCTGCAATGCAGGAGACCCGGGTTCAATCCTTGGGTCTGTAAGATCCCCTGGAGAAGGGACTGGAAACTCATTCCAGTATTTTTTCCTAGAGAATTCCACAGACAGAGGAGCTTGGTGGGCTACAATCCATGGGGTCGCAAAGAGTTAGACATGACTGATTAACACACATATACACATGTGTGTATATATATATACACACACATATATATAAAAGATAAGTAAAATGGATTGAAGTCATAAATTTAAGAACTAAACCTATAAAACCAATGGAAGAAAGTAAGCATAAATCTTTGTAATATTTATTAGGCCACAATTTATTAGACATAACTTCAAAGGTACAAAGAACCAAATCACAAGCAACCAAAGAAAAAAATAGACAAATTGGAATACTCCAAAGCTAAGCACTTTTATGTGTCAAAGTGTACCATCAAGAAAATGAAAAGATAACCTACAGAATGGAACTTTATTTAGAAATTTATATAATTTATTTAGAAATTATATGTCTGATAAGGCTCTAGCATCCACTGAATAAAATGACCACTTGCAATGCAGCATTAAAAAAAAGTAATAATCCATCTTAAAATGGTTAAAAAATTTGAATATACATTTCTCCTAAAAAGATACACCAATGGCTAATAAGTATATAGACAGATGGTCACCATCATTAGTCATTTGGGACATGCAAATCAAAACCACAATGAGACACTACTCACACTCTAAGTTGGCTATCTTTTTTATTTTAATGGGAAAAAGGGTGTTGACAGGGATGTTGAAAAATTAGAAACTTCGTACATTACTGGTAGAGTAGAAAATCATGGAGTCACCTTATAAAATGGTTTTCAGTACCTCAAAAAGTTAAAATGAGAGTTGCCATACAACTAGCAATTCTGCTCCTAAGTATATTCTCAAGAGAATTAAAAAATATATATTCACACACATAAAAAGAAAAACATGTTCATGAATAGTTACAGTAACTTTATTCATAATAGCTGAAAAGTGAATATAGCTCAAATGTCTTTTATCTGATGAATAGATAGAGAAATGTAATGGTATCCATACAGTGGAATACTATTCATCTATAAGAAAAAATAAAGTACTGATCCATCCTACAACATGGGTATACCTTGAAAATGTTATCGTCAGTAAAAGAAGCCAGGCAAAAAATGTTTAGATAGGAAGATCCAATGACAAAGCATTTGCCAGGATTGGGTAAAGGAAGAAATTGGGAGTGGTGGTTAACAGGTGAGAGTATTTTGTTTTTGTGGTGATAAAAATGTTCTGGAATTAGATGGTGGAATGATCCACAGCCTTGGAAATTTATTAACAAGTGTATTGTATACTTTAAATAGGTGAATATTTTGGTCTATGAATTATATATCAAAAGAAATTAAAACAAATGTTAAAAAAATAAATGAACTACAGCTACACACAGTATGGATGGAAACTTATAAAAACAATGTTGTGTTAAAATTTTTAGGTCAAGGATAGCTCCTGTTTTTGTAACACTTAAAGATGAGAACATTCAAAAAGCAAACAATAATATTAAGATTCCAAAATAAGATTCAGAAGTCCCTTTAGCTGTGGGTATAGTCCAAAGGTATATGCAAAGCTAATGGTAAGGTTTTTGTTATGAAGTGTACAAATATTAATTTTATAGGTATGCTTCTTACCAAATATAGATACCATGGCATACTTTAAATATTATATAATAAAAACATTTAAGTGACTTGCTTTTCAATTTTATGTAACTGGTGAAATGCTAGTGCCACTAATAAAAACAGTGACATTAAAACAGATGACCTGATTCCATGACATGGGTCAGCCTTGCTTCATTTAGTCAATCTGCTCCACCATTATTCCTCTAATGATAGCTTCTCATTACCTCTGAATCACCAATCTGTCAATGCCTAGCCAGCTGAATCAGAAGTTGGGCTTTTTATAAACCTAGAGCATCAAAAGTGAGTCATCTACTCACTTAAGGCACAGTTCATTTCAAAATTATCTTCCACCTCCTCTCAGCTAAAATTAATCTGCCTATTATTTCATCCAAGCCTACATCATTGTTATTATGCTGTATTTAATATTTAAATAATTCCCCCTAAATCACAATGTCCTGTGATTCCCTACCTGTTGAATGAAAGCATTTCAGTGCTTTATGAAACAATTATCTACCGGTCTAGAGTAACAACATCCTTGCTCCGATTTCAACTTGAATTGGAGTTTCTCAACTCTGGGTATGATCAGTTCAGCCACTCAGTTGTATCCAATTCTTTGCAGTCCCATGGACTGCAGCGTGCCAGGCTTCTCTATCCATCACCAACTCCTGGAGCTTACTCAGACTCATGTCTATAGAGTCGGTGATGCCATCCAACCATCTCATCCTCTGTCATCCCCTTCTCCTTCTGCCCTCAATCCTTTCCAACATCAGGGTCTTTTCCAATGAGTCAGTTCTTCACATCAGGTGGCCAAAGTATTGGAGTTTCAGCTTCAGCATTAGTCCTTCCAATGAATATTCAGAACTGATTTCCTTTAGGATGGACTGGTTGGATCTACTTGCAGTCCAAGGGACTCTCAAGAGTCTTCTCCAGCACCACAGTTCAAAAGCATAGATTTATCAGCACTCAGCTTTCTTTGTAGTCCAATTCTCACATCCATACATGACTACTGGAAAAACCACAGCTTTGACTAGATGGACCTTTGTTGGCAAAGTAATGTCTCTGCTTTTTAATATGCTGTCTAGGTTGGTCATAACTTAACTTCTAAGAAGCAAGCGCCTTTTAATTTCATGGCTGCAGTCACCATCTGCAGAGATTTTGGAGTTCAAAAAAATAAGTCTCTCACTGTTTCCATTGTTTCCCCATCTATTTGCCATGAAGTGATGGGAACATATGCCATGATCTTAGTTTTCTGAATGTTGAGCTTTAAGTCAAGTTTTTCACTCTCCTCTTTCACTTTCATCAAGAGGCTCTTTAGTTCTTCGCTTTCTGCCAGAAGGGTAGTGTCATCTGCATATCTGAGGTTATTGATATTTCTCATGGCAATCTTGATTCCAGCTTATGCTTCATCCAGTCTATCACTTCTCATGATGCACTCTGCATATAAGTTAAATAAGCAGGATGATAATATACAGCCTTGACGTACTCCTTTCCTGATTTGAAATCAGTCTGTTTTTCCATGTCCAGTTCAAACTGTTGCTTCTTGACCTGCATACAGATTTCTCAGGAGGCAGGTTAGGTGGTCTGGTATTCCCATCACTTTAAGAATTTTCCAGTTTGTTGTGATGCGCACAGTCAAAGGCTTTGGCACAGTCAATAAAACAGATATAGGTATGATATCCATCTTGATAGCCATCTTGAAAAATATTTATTGCAGGAAGAAATAAGTTTTCAAATTATTCTTCATGGAGATTTTGGAGGCTTTTGTTTTTAAGTCTAAAAGCTTCTACTTATATGACTTTATCTTAAGGGATATCTCACAGGAAAAAAGAGGCTACAGCAAGACTTCCAGGTTACAGGAGGAACTAAGGAAGAGACAAGTAGTTTAAAGAAATGAGATCAGAAATGAATGTCCCAATTCCCAGCCTTGGGATCAAACCTGGGGATTAAACATCAAATGTAAAAACTTAGACATGATGAAATGTATTCTGTGTGAGCTTGCAAACTCTCTCTCCAGCAAAATAATCATTAATCTGGTAAAAAGCTGTCAAACAACTAAAGTCTCTAGAAATTGATTTGAGGATGAGTAATAAACTGAGAAGCATTTATTCAAAGAAAGTATATAATAACAGCAAAAACAGTGATAACAGCATGAACATTTGAGCCAGAAACTGCTCCCATCACCTGTTTCTACTTCCTACTAAGTTTTCCAGAAGGTTTATTCTGGTTGGACAAGGCCAAGAAGAGGTTGGTTACCTTCTCTCCAGCTCCCCTGCCACTCTCCAGTTATAAGGCAGTCGTTTCACTTGGGACAGGTGACTTATAACCAACACCAAGATGTTTCAGAAGACCTATTCCAGCAGGATACAGCCAGGAAGATACGGTCTCCTAACTCTATTCAGCTCCCACTTACAATGTAAAGGCTTTATCCTAGTCAGGCATGTCAAACCATGAGCTGCTGGCCAAAAGGGCTAGAGCTCCCATTGTTACATCCTCTTCTCCACCATTAGATCATAGGGCAGAAATTCCATGCCAACTAGGTTAATGGGACTACATTCACCAAGCTCTTTGTTAGGACAAAGGAGTCACTTCAGGAGAAGTAGACCCTAACTTTCCCCCCTTTAGCTCCGTCATATTTACCAGAACTTCTGCTTAGTGCGGAGAAAAGATGAGGACTGTCAGCTTCATAGCATGCCTGCAGGGGGCAATACAATTTGGAACAATTGTATTTGGAACAATCCTGCCTAAAGACATCCTTCCTTCAATAAAGATTATAGTAGTATACAATTAGAGAGGTAATTGGATCAGTTGGATGCAAGAAGCAGCAAACAAAACAGTAGAGTCACCAGAAATTTAATAAGGAATCACAGGAGGAAAAAAGATAGGAAAAAAAAAAACAAAACCTGATAACATTATACTCATCCCTAGTGGAAGGTCATGCACATATACCAGGGTCAATTCACTCTGGAGCAATTGGAGAGCTATTAATCCCTGGCTAAAACCAGTGAAGATTTGAAATCTTCCTGAAATGAACAGAAGTCTGACTGACTCAGTATGTTTAATCATAATTCCTAATCAGTCACTGGCTGAAGACTAAGCCATGCTGACCCAGGAGCAACTACTAAGAGTCCAAGCTTAAAATTTCAAAAGAAGAGAAAAAATTCTAAGCACTGACATCAGAAATCACACACCTAAGAGAAAGAGACTTTGCAGAATTAATCCAAGCCATCCACAGTATAAACAGAAATAGGCAACAACAAGTCACAGGGTAAAAATTAGAAACAGGCACTACAATATAAAATATAATAATATAAAATAGCTTATTTTTAAGAAAAAGTGAGACATGAAAGAAACATGAAATGTGGCCCATAAACAAAAAGAAAATCCTATCTATTGAATTTAGCAGATAAAGATTTCAAAGGAGCTACTAGAAATATTAGCAAAGAACTAAAGGAAACCATCTCTTAAAATGAAAGAAAAGCAGAATTCATCAAATATAGAATAGTAATAAGTATACAGAAATTACCACCCCCCAAAAAAGGAACCAAATGAACATTCTAAAGATAAATTACAAGCTAGAACCAAGATTGCAGGGAGAAATATAAAAAACCTCAGATATACAGATTACACCACCCTTATGGCAGAAAGCAAAGAGGAATTAAAGAGCCTCTTGATGAAGGTGAAAAAGGAGAGTGAAAAAGATGACTTAAAACTCAACATTCAAAAAACTAATGTCATGGCATTTGGTTCCATCACTTCATGGCAAATAGATGGGGAAAAAATGGAATCAGTGACAGACTATTTTCTTGGGCTCCAAAATCACCACGGACAGTGATTGCAGCCACAAAATTAAGACACTTACTCCTTGGAAGAAAAGCTATGACATAGACAGCATATTTAAAATCAGAGACATCACTTTGCCAACAAAGGTCCGTACAGTCAAATCCATAGTTTTTCCAGTAGTTGTGTACAGATGTGAGAGTTGGACCATGAAGAAGGCTGAGCGCCAAAAAATTGATGCTTACAAGCTATGGTGCTGGAGAAGACTTTTGAGAGATCTTTGGACTGCAAGATCAAACCACGCAATCCTAAAGGAAATCAACCCTAAATATCCATTGGAAGGACTGATGCTGAAGCTGAAGCTACAAAACTTTGACCACCTGATGCAAAGAGCCAAGTCATTGGAAAAGACCCTGATGCTGGGAAATATTGAAGGTAGGAGTAGAAGGAGGTGACAGAGGATGAGATGGTTGGCTGTCATCATTGACTCAATGGACATGAGTTTGAGCAATCTCGAGGAGATAGTAAAGGACAAGGAAGCCTGGCATGTTGTGTCCATGGGGTTGCCAAGAGTCGTACACGACTGAGCATGCACACACTTGGCATCCAGCTTGACATAGAGGGGGTTTTCAGTAAGCAATGGGTTAAACTGCTAATGTGGCATTTATAATTGGCTAGTTATAATTTATAACTAGTCTACCCTAATCAATAGTGAGATATCTTATACCTACAGATTCATACAGCTCAGGTGTTTCTCTAGTATTTCATACTAAATTTAAATGACATAAAATAACTGCCTTTGCATATTTATATATATATATATATATATATATACACATATATATATATATATTTTAAAAGACTTTGCTTTGTTAACAAGAATTTGCTTTATAGATCAAAAACACTTTAAGAATTATAACTGAAGATTTTTACCAGTCCTATACAATGTAAAAGCATTTACAACATTTGCTTTCCTTGCATCATTTGTACTGAGAAAAGATTCTGGAAAGGATCTGAAGAACTGTAAAGCTGTCTTCAGGGCTATTTTTAACCTAAAAACTAATTGCTTATAATTGCCAAAATGCACTATAAATATATCCTTAAAACCTAAAACATTCTAAAATGAATGTCTTTGGTTATGTACTGACCAAATGATACTCAAATTAAATGTTTTCCAAAGAGTGATTTGGTCACCCTGATACTATTTCAAGTTCTCTTTGAAGCCATTGATTCTTTGGGCATTTGAAAACCCTCATTTTCTTCTCCTATGCTACCCACTCTAAAAACCTGTGATCACCTAGAGTTGAAACATTTAGGTCTTCTTCATTATAGAAGGGACCCTAGTGACCAAAGGTAATTTACTCACGATCTTCAGAGTAACCCTAGAGTCTGGAATCTTAGTCATTTTTGCTGTGATGGCAGAATGAACTTCTAGAAGTTCATGCACCCAGAGTGTCTTCTTCAGATTTATTGTTTGGACAACTACCTTGCTTATAAAACAAATAGAATGACTGTGTGTGTGTGTTAGTTGCTCAGTAGTGTCTGTCTCTTTGCGACCCATGGATGGTAGCCTGTCAGACTCTTCTGTCTGCGGGCTCTCCAGACAAGTATACTGGGATGGGTAGCCATTCCTTTCTCCAGGGGATCTTCCTGACCCAAGGATAGATCCCCAGTCTCCAGCACTGGGACAGATTCTTTACTGGCTGAACCACCAGGAAATACCAAATTTTTAATTCTATCAGTAACTAAATTGAAAGAATCATACACCATTTTGTGAGTATTTAATTTGCAAATATTTTAAATGAGAGCAATACTGGTAAGAAAGTAGAATAATGTAGAAGTTAGAGTAGAATCTTTGTAGCCTCACTGCTCTGTGAATTTTCAACCCATCGTGTGTCAGCTGTTACTTAAAATCATGGTTTTAAGTCTTTAAATCTTGTGATTTGGTTTCTTCCTCCAAGGGCCTAATAGCAGCTACCTCACTATTGTGAGTATGGAACAAATAAGTATCTGTGAACATTCTTATAATATTGCCTAAGCTATGACAAACCTAGATGGCATATTAAAAAGCAGAGACATTACTTTACTGACAAAGGTCTGTATAGTCAAAGCTATGATTTTTTCCAATAGTCATGTATGGATGTGAGAGTTGGGCCATAAAAAAAGCTAAGTGTTGAAGAATTGATGCTTTTGAACTGTGGTGCTGGAAAAGACTCTTGAGAGTCCCTTGGACTGCAAGGAGATCCAACCAGTCCATCCTAAAGGAAATCAGTCCTGAATATTCATTGGAAAGACTGATGCTGAAGCTGAAACGCCAATAGTTTGGCCACCTAATGTGAAGAACTGACTCATTGGAAAAGACCCTGATGCTGGGAAAGATTGAAGGCAGGAGGAGAAGGGGATGACAGAGGATGAGATGGTTGGATGGCATCACCGACTCCTTAGACATGAGTTTGAGCAGGCTCCAAGAGTTGATGATGGACAGGGAAGCCTGGCATGCTGCAGTCCATGGGGTCACAAAGAGTCAGACATGACTGAGCGACTGAACTGAACTGAACTAAGGACATATTAATAGATCCACAAATGTTAGCTATCAGTATAAATAGGAATTCCTATAAATTGGTACATGCTTTCTAAAAAGCCATTTGCTCCATATGTATCAAGAGCATAAAAAGTGCTTAAATTCTTCATGTAGTAATTTTCCATCTAGGGAAACTGTTCCCACAAAGCAGTCACTAATTCAAACAGTTATGTACAATAATTTTTATTAAAACAAGAGTTTTGCTGAATTGAATACAACCTAAACCTCTAACATTTGGAACAAAATCAATAAAATTAAGACATTCATTATGAACTTTATAAACACAACTGAAATAATTGGGATGGTGCATTTACAATAGGTCAAGATAGAAAAATTAACACCTAATTTACTTTCCTGCTTTAAATTACTAGAAAACTAGGTAAAATATATGAAAAAAAAATACTTTCAGATTTCAGACAATTGGCAGATCAGGGCCGTGCTTCCTGGCAAGATGGAAACAAATGAATTTAAATATATGAGTAGTCCTAGTTTACTTAGAAGCAATTTCCAGGCCATACCGTAGTGAGGAAGAATCCAAAAGAACTTGTTTTGCTGAGAAAAGATAAGTATCAGGAAAGAAGCTGCAAGTAAGAAGCACGGTAGAGATCTGTAGTATGCCTGCTTAAGCGTTCAGTTGAGTCTGACTCTTTGGGATCCCCGTGGAGGAGCCCGCCATGCTCCTCTGACCATGGGGATTCTCCAGGCAAGAATACTGGAGTGGGTTGCCATTCTTTCCTCCAGGGGATCTTCCCGACCAAGGGATCGAACCCACATCACCCACATTGCAGGCAGAGCCTTTATCCTCTGAGCCACCAGTGAAGCCCAAGAATACTGGAGTGAGTAGCCTATCCCTTCTCCAGGGGATCTTACTGACACAGGAATCAACCCAGGATCTCCTGCATTGCAGGCAGATTCTTTACCGTATGAGCCACCGGAGAAGGATCTAGTATCTAACAAATGGCTACTAAGCACTCAAAGAAGCAGGAAAATATGATCTCTATGTGGGATATATACCAATCATTAGAAACATAAGAGAAATGGAAGAGGTAAATGGACAAAGATTACAACATCTATTTGTAAATATGCTTCATATGTTTAAGTTATGGTATAAGTCATGAACATAACAAAAAATATAAACTGTAAAAAACACCCAAATAACTTCTAGAGATGATAAATACACTATCTGAAATTTAAAAAGAAAAATACACAAAGAGGGATTAAGAGCAGATGAGATAATGCAGAAGAGATAATTAGAGACTTGAAGATGTGGTAGTGGAAACTATTCAAGATATTTAGAATACAGAAGAGAAAAATGAATGGAGTATCAGTGACCTCGTGGGACATTAAGTGTCTACCATACATGAGACTGGAGTCCCAGAAATCAAGAAGAGAAAAGGGCAGGGTCGGGATAAGTACCAGAAAAAGAGTTTAAAGAAATAATGGCTAAAATATGTTCAAATATGATAAAGATATACATCCACAAATGCAAAAAACTCAACATCGAAAAGAATAATCTTAAAGAAAATCATACCAAATTATAATCAAATTGCTAAAAGCCAGTGATAAAAGGAAAATTCCAAAAGAAGCCAAAGGAACAAAGGTAAACCAGCAGTTGTGTCAGAAACTATGCAAGCTAGAAAAGAGCAGAGACAGAAACACAATACTGTATGATTCCACTTATGATAAATACTGTCTAAAGTAGTCAGATTCATAGAATCAAACAGTGGAATAGCTGTTACCATGGGTTAGATTAAGAGAGAACTGGGGAGTTACTAATCAACAGGGATAAATTTTCTGTTACACAAGAAGAATGAATTCTAAATGTCTGCTGTACCACATAATACATCTAGGGAGTGATAATAGGATTGTACATTTCTAAGATTTGCCAAGAAGGTAGATCTCATGTCAAGTGTTCTTTCTGTAATAGAAACAAAAATGAAAAAGTATCATCTGGAATTCTTTATCCAGAAAAAAAAAAAAAAAGCAAAACTTCAAGTTGAAAGTGAAATAAAGACTTTTAGAGAAAAAAGATGAGAAAGTGCATGACTGAGAGTCCCAAACTACATGAAATATTTAAGGAAGTTCTTTCAGCAAAAGACAAGTGATATAGATGAAAGTTCCATTGGTAGAAAGACATTAACAGTGCCAGAAATGGATCTTGGTTGCAGCACACAGGATTTTTGATCTTAATTACAGCATTACTTTACATGCTGCAACTAAGATCCAGTGCAGTCAAATAAATAAATAAATATTGTTTAAAAAGACCATTTCAAAGGTCCCATTAGGCCAAACCTGTTTTCACAATACTATGTTATTGCTTGTCTTTTCCATCCTCATTATCTCATGAATATACAGTGAAGTTTTTCTGAGGTTAACTCATGTGTACAATGATTGTACAATGAAATGTATCAACTTTTGGATGATCTGCATAACTCAGGAAACTAATGAATTTGAACAAAAACTAAGGAGTATTCTTTTAAATCACGTGTAGGTAAAACATCTATTTTAATTGCAGTATATATATCAGTGTGTTTAGCAAACACTAGCTTGATATGTGTTTGGATTTCACTAAATTATTCAAAAACTGCCAGTTCCTAACTCTGCATGTAAGGAGCTTAGAGGTCACCATTCCATCCTAGTAAGTAAAAAGCTGAACAGACTGGAAAAAAATCAACAACTCTTCCTGGATCTACAGGAGAGAGGAGGATGAAGAGCAGATTGCTGCCTCCAAGATTAAAAAGACCAACAGCCAAATAGCAACTTACTGGAGCAGAAAGACTCACCAGCAGAAACTATTGCAGGAACCAGGGCCAGGGTAGGAACACCTTAACTGCAATTGACAAAGTGCTGAAAGATCATGACAGTTTTTTTTAACATGACAGTTAAAAAAAACTTCAGAGAGACCTGTCATGGGACAAGGGAAGGGCACAATATTGTGAGCTCCTTTAGGAGCTTGATCAGATTCCTAGGGAAGTTCTAGAAAAAAATATTCTTGAGCTTCCATAGGAAGGAGCAGAAGAGAACCCTTCTTCTGTATTTTGAAATACATCAGAGCACTCTTTCTCCTAACATTGCCTGCTGTTAAGGGAGACTAGTTAACCAAAGCCTAACATGGTGTATCATCAGAACCTATTTGACCTGGGGAAAAGATCCACTCAAATCCCGCTCACTCAAGCCATCCTGTCTCATCTAAGAAGTGAAAGGAAAACTGGGAAACACTTGTGAAGTTCACAACCCAAAGGCAGAGCCTCACTAAAAGGCTGAGACCTAATCACAGGACTCTAGAACACTTCTCCATCCCACACACGAAACCCACGGGCATGTTACTAAAGGTCCATTTGCACCAGTTCCTTTTACCCAGTATTCATATCTGACTATCAAGAAATTACAAGCATATCACATTAAACCCTAATGCAATAATACATGCGTCCTTTCCAGCTACATTTGGAATACTCACCAAGACAATAATTATGGGTCATGATACATTTCTTAATAAATCTGAGGGTTTAAATTCATTTTTTAAAAACTGGAAGTGGTTTCTGACCAGTGTATTTAAGTAGAAAGCAATAAAGAATGACAGAAAAATCTCCAAGAGTTGAAATTAAATGATACAATTTTTAATAATATGAGATAAAGAAAAAAAAACATAAAAACTAGAAAATACTTTTAATGGAAAAATAATGAAGGCACAACATACAAAATTTATGAAATGAAGCTAAAGTAGTAAGAGGAAGGAAATCTTTAGCACTATATGCTTATATTAGAAATAAAGAATGACCTCAATATGATGATCTAAGCTTCAACTATGAGAAACTCATAAAAAGCAAACCAGAGTAAACAGATTGAGGGAAGAAATACAAATAAGAATTGAAATTAAAAAAGAAAAACAAAAAACAGAAGAACAATTGAGAAACCTCAATACAACCAAAAGCTGATTCCAGATTAATACAATTAGCAAACCTCTACCCTCACTGATAAGGAAAAATATCAGCATGAAAGAGGGGACCTCACTACTGACAACACAGACATGAAAAGAATAAGAGGAAGTATTTTGAATGCTCTTATGAGAATAAATTGATTATTATATAATAAATTTATTATTACAGAGATGAAATGGAGAAATTCCTTAACAGACAACCACCAAAGTTTACTCCAGAAGAAATAAATTAACATAAATAGTCTTATATGTATTTTAAAAATTAAATCAGGAACTAAACACTTTCCCACCAAAAAAAACTCCAAAACAAAAAACACACCCATCAGACCCAAATTACATCAATGGTTAATTTTTCCAAACATTTAAGGAAAGGAATAAAGGAAACCAATTCAACACAAAGAAAGTACATAAGGAAGTCCTTTAACTTATTTTACAATGAGACTTACTCTGCAATCAAACCACACAAAGATTTTAGGTTATAATTTTCTTGTCATATCACTTAAGGACTAAGTATAAAAATTCCTTAAGAAAAATATATAAGCAGGATTGTGCATTATAATAAGTGGGGCTTATCCAAAAGAATAAAAGTTAATTTAAGAATCCAACAACAGAAACTCATTAACAAATTAAAAGATAAAAAAATATGGCCATATCAGTAGATGCAGAAATAACATTTGACAATATTCAAGATCCATTCAAGACAAACTCCCAACATCCTAGGAATAAAAGGGAACTTCTCCACTCAGATAAAGGGCAACTACAAAAATCTATAGCATACACAAAGGTATAACAATTACTCCTTCTAAAATCAGGGACGAGGCATGTATATTCAAATGCATCACTTATATTCAGTATTAAACTGAGATCTTCTAAGAGCAAGAAGAAAAAATAAAACGCAGAAGAAAGGAAGAAGTAAAACTGGTTCTATTCAAGGACATAGTTTTTCACATAGAAATCCCAAAGGTATCTAAGAAAAGATATTGGCTCTAATAACTAAATTTATCAAGTTTGCAAGATTCAAGATTAATATATAAGTCAATTGTATTTCTTATAACAACAAATAACTGGAAATTTAAAATGTTAAATTATTTATAATAATATCAATACTAGAGCATTTAGGGTTAAAAATAAAATATTTAGAAAATCTGTAGACAGAATATGATAAATATTGCTAAAAAAATTAAAGAAGACCTAAATAAAATTAGAGATATACCATGATTATGGATGGGAATGCTCTGTAGTGTTATGTTAAATCTTTCCAAATTGATACAGAGCTTTAACAAAGTCCCACCTAAAATCTCAGCAAGATTTTTTGTTGAAATTGTTGGGCTGATTCTAAAAGGTATTTGGAATGTAAGAACTCAGAATAGCCAAACAATTTTTTAAAGAGAAGAATAAAGTTGGAGGATTCAGACCATCTAATTTCAACACAAAGTTATAGTAATCACTGCAAAGTCATACTGAAACCCACACATACATTGTCAACTGATTTTCAACAAAATTCATGATGTAACTGAGCAAAGTATAGAGTTTTCAACAAGTGATCCTAGAAAATATGTGTATAAAACACACCACAGTAGTCACCTTACACTATAATCAAAATAGATCTTGTGCCACGTGCTGTCATGTCCAACTCTTTGTGACCCCATGGGCTGTAGCCTTCCAGGCTCCTCTGTCTCTGCGATTTTCCAGGCAAGAATATTGGAAAGGATTGCCATTTCCTCCTCAAGGTGATCTTCCTGACTCAGGGGTTGAGCCTGCACCTCCTGTGTCTGCTGCATTGTATGCAGATTCTTTACCTTCTGACTCATTGGGGATGCCCCAAATGGATCTTAGTCATGAAGGTAAGAACTAAAAGTATAAAACTTCCAGGAGAAAATGGAGTTGCAAACTTGGATGGGAAAGATTTCTTAGAAAGGACACAAAGGACAAAACACAATAGACCAAAAAAAAAAAAAAAAGTCAAATGAGATATTATCAACATTGAAAACTTTTGTTCTTCAAAAGGCATAATTATGAAAATGAGGAATGGAACCACAGACGTGGACAAAACACTCACAGACTATATATTATAAAGGATTTGTATCTAGAATATGAGAGGAAACTTTTACAATTCAATTTTTGAAGGTCCATAAAAAAAATTTTGAATAGACACTTCAAATAAAGTACATTAATGGCAAGTAAGCACCTAGTTATGAGTTGAATTTCGTTTCTGTGTTGATGACTTAACTTCTAGTACCTCAGAATGTGACTGCATTTAGAGATAGGGTCTGTAAAGAGATGATTAAGTTGAGGTCATTAGGGTGGGTCTTAATTAGATTTGATCAGCATGTTTGTAAAGAGAGGCAGTTAAGGCATAGCACACATAGGAGGAAGGCCATGTGAAGACACAGAAAAGAGAAGGTGGCCAACTACAAGCCAAGGACAGAGGTCTCAGAAGAAGCTAGCCCTGCAGACATTTTGGTCTTGGGCTTCTACTCGCCAAGATATGTGAGAAAATATATTTAAATAGATTTATGCTGTTTAAGCCACCCAGCTTGTGTATATGATATCAATGGCTCAGTAGGTAAAGAATCCACCTGCAATGCAGGAGACACAGCAAAGTGGGTTTCATCCCTGGGCTGGGAAGATCCCCTGGATCTTTGAGTGGTAACCCACTCCAGCATTCATGCCTGGGAAATCCCATGAACAGAGGAGCCTGGTGGGCTACAGTCCTTAGGGTCGCAAAGAGTTGGACACAACTGAATGACTAAGCATAAGCAACCAAGTTTGTGTTATTGTGTTATGACAGCCCTAGTAAATTAAACACATACATGAATATGTTTAATATCACTGGTTATAAGAAAAACACAAATTAAAACATACTCATGTGGCCAAAGTTAAAACAGGTTTCCAGCATCAAATGATGGCCTGAATGGGGCAAATGGAATTTTCATACAGGGATGATGGGAATGAAAAGGTACAGCCCCCTTTGGTAAACAGTTCAGCAATTTGTTTAAAAGTTACATCTACACTCTTCAGGAAACCCAGCAATCTACTCTCAGATATTTACATAAGAGAAATGAAACATATGTTCACTGAGTCAGATTCAACTATTCATAGTTGATTAATTGATAATAACCCCCAAATGAAAACAACCAAAATGTTCAACTGGTGAACAGATAAATTTAGTTTATCCATATAATAGTTATTAATCAGCAATTAAAAAGGAAAATATTATTGATATATGTAACATTATGGATGAATCCCAAACCATTATGCTAAGTGAAAGAAGCCAGACCCAAGACTAAACACTGTATGTTTCTATTTATGTGAAATTCTAGAAAAAGCAAAACTGTAGTGATGAAAAGCAGATCAGTGGTTGCCAGCCCACCACCTCACCATCTGTGCTATATATTTTCTCTTTCTCAGGATTTTTGCTAACTCTAGGCTTCTAAATCTTCTTGGTATCTTCTGCTGCCATGTCTGTGTGTTCCTTGAATCTCAAGATCAATTTCTCTCTTTTTTTAATAATCCTTCCTTCCGTTCTCTCTTCCGTCCTTCCTTCCTTCCTTTCTGGCTGTTTCTGGTCTTCGTTGCTGTGTGGGGTTTTCTCTAGTTGTGGTGAGTGGGGACTGCTGTCTAGTTGCAGAGCACAGGTTCCAGGGTGTGCGGCTCCCAGGATCTAGAGCCCAGGCTCAGTACTTGCGGCGCATGAGCTTAGTTGCTCCAAGGCATGTGAGATTCTCCAAGACCAGGGATAGAACCCGTGTCTCCTGCAGTTGAAGGCAGATTCTTCACCTCTGATCCACCAGGGAAACCCATCAAAATCAATTTCTTGAGAGAAAGGATCAGATAGTTCCAAACTTTCTGACTTTAAATTACAACCTAACAGTGAGTGATACTTCTTTGAGAGGTGAGGACTAATTCCTTCCTCTCCCCTTGAAATTGGGCTATTATTAGCAAGTTGCTTCTAACAACAAACAGAATAAGGCAGATATGATGATGTGTGCTTCTGAGACTCAGTCTTAAAAGGCGTATGAGTTCTTCCTCTGGTCTTTCTCTTGGATCACTTGAGGGAAGGAAACCAGTCACCATGTCATGATAATACTCAAGCATCCCTGAGGTGGGGCCCACGTGGAGAGGAACTAAAGCTTCCTGCCAATAGCCAGCAAGGAGCACAGTGTGCTTGTCATCAGCCAAGTAAGTGACAGTCTCTGAAATGGATGCTCCAGGCCCAGTCAGGGCTTCCTGGTGGCTCAGACAGTAAAGAATCTACCTGCAATGTGGGAAACCCAGGTTCTACCCCTGCACTGGGAAGATATCCTGGAGGAGGGAATGGCTACCCACTCCAGTATTCTTGCCTGGAGAATTCCATGGACAGAAGAGCCTGGCGGGCTATAGTCCATGGGGTTGCAGAGAGTTGGACACAACTAAGCAACTAACACACACAGCTCCAGCTACCGTCTTGACTACACTGCTAAACCAGTTTAGTTACCCCTGAATTCCCAACCTTCAAAAAGGATAAGGTAATGAATATGTATTGCTTTCAGAAAGTAAGTTTGGGGTACTTTGTTATACAGTAATACTGCCCCCTATAAGGGGAGTTTTTTTTTTTTTTTTTCCTAAACTTCCTAGGACTATCTTAGGGCCCCCAGCATAAAAATAACCCAACTATGTTCTCTTAGCAAGCACTCGGCTTGGAAATTTACCTTAAAGTGAAGATATAGACAAAGAAGATGCTTTTATTTGGCAATCCAGTACAAAAAAAAAAAAAAATCTGAAAAAAAAGGCTTGTCTGCATTAAGATAATATTAATAATCTACCTAGTATTACCTTTAAAAATTCAGAAACCATTTTCTTCCATATAAACATGATTCCAAGTGAAGACAAATTATTTTAATGGGAGTTTCAGAGAAGAGTAGAGCTCCTGACAGTTGGTTTAGAAGATATTTTGCTTTGGGCTTCTAGGATTGCCACTGATAATAGGGTAACAGTTAAAAGGTTAACTCAGTTATCTTTCTTGGTCTCGAATGCACAGTAATATTTAATCTAACTTTGGTCAAAGACACCTTTGTGAATCTAGAGTCTATCCTGATAGACAGCCACAATGAGTTTACAAATTCTCAGCTTCTTGGAAAATATTTCCAGCCTGGCAATCGTGCCTGGTTAAACTTGCATAATTCTAGTAGTCAGGATCCAAGTAACTCATGGTTTTCTAGTGGTTTACAAATCCGATGATTTTGAATTACATGGTTTACTACATATTTACTACTTCACTACATATATTAACTACTGCTTTATAAATGAAGTTCTTTTTTCACAAGTAGTTCTGTTCCCAAACAGAACTGAGATTCCAAATTCTAGTATGTGTGTGGAGAGTTATCCACTTCTCTTACAATTGATTTATATAGCTTCTCCCAATACACCCACTCACTTGATATAATTTATAAATTCTTGATATCAATAAAAATAGATATCAGCACTCACCTAGGAAGACTAAATTTAAAGGAAATCCTCAGCATCAGTTTACTATCTTTTTCTGTACATTCAGCTTTCCCTTTAATGAACCTCTTTTTATTGGAATATCAGCAGAGTAACTCAGAATGAAAGCACACATTGATCACGGATCAGCCACATCATTTGACTGTATTGGACTGTATTGGGACATTATTCTTCCCAATACCCTTAGCAGAGTATAACTACAATAGGCATAAAGACACTTTTCTATGGGTTAACCTCTTTTCAGCTTAAAGATTCCTCAGGATAGAGTAAATATGAAATGAACCTAGCAGATGCTTATGTTGGATCAATACCTCTTTTATGAAGGTACTAAAGCGTCTCATTTGATTACTGTTTGGAACAACAAGGCAGCAGGAATCATCTCAGTGGGCTCATTCCTCCATTATGGACCCAGGACAGAATATTCCTAAGAATCCATAACTTGCTTTGGGGAAAAACAAAAATAATGCTTCCATTTCTACTAGTTGAAGAGATGGATGCCAATGGAGCTAGTCTGGTTGTGGCCCCTCTTATTATTTGGTTGCCAATATATACTTCATAATTGGAAAGATCCCCTGGAGTAGGAAATGGCAAACCATTCCATTATTCTTGCCTGGAAAATTCCATGGACAGAGATGCCTGTTGGGCTACAGTTCATGGGGCTGAAGAGTCTGGTAGGCTATAGTCCTTGGGGCCACCAAGTGTTGGACATGACTAAGCGACTGAACACACACACATACACAAATATGCTTCATAATAATTTCACCTTCCAAATCCACAATGATAAAGAGAATGTTATGATAGTAAATAGTTGCTGACTACAGCAAATAGGTAAAAATAAACCTTTTCATAGAATTCTTACTGTTTAAAGATACAAACATATTGTTAAAGTTTCTGTTCCAAAGAATGATGCCTTATTTCTTTTTAATTAGAACTGAAAACAAGAAACTGCTACACAGACAACTGACCCAGGCTACTGAAGTAGTGGACATTAAAAGACTGAATACCACCTTCAAACCTCACAGCCACAATTCCATGTCCAGGTGGGAAAAAAGAAAAACGACAAGATGAATCTATAATAGCTGCTATAATTCAGATTAAAAATAAGTCTAAAATACTTTAAAAGATTCTTTTGCAATTTATGATAATGTATAACCATATTCTTTTCTCCTAAAAGACTTTTGCCTACAATTGTATTTACTCCTTGTTAAGGTGAAATATCACTCGACTTGAAACAAATATCACTCGACTTGAAACAGATGTGAAATTATCTTTATTAGATACTTTTCTTTGACATTGGTATTTTAACACTGTGATTAAACCAGATGGAAGACAACTTATTTTTTTCCCTCTCTTTAAAGATAGAGAGGAAGAAAATAAAACACACATGCACAGCCAGGGTTCAGGTTCTAGTTGCCATAACAACTTGTCAGCTTCCATCACTAAATTATGTTTTGATCACCTTTATGGATTGTGTGTGTGTGTGTGTGTGTGTGTAACAAGCAAGGGATTTATTTATTTCACTTAATTATTTTCCATTGAGGAAATTATTTTCCTTTCGGAAAATGGCTCATTGTCTATTTTATTAAACAAAAGCAGAAGAGTACTAGAGACTCCCCCTCAAAACTATAAAGCACAAAAGCTCCCCAAAGAAAGCTTGGAAGTGAGATATTGCGCTTTCACAGACTTCTAATGATATTTTTAAAGGGTATTTTGTTTCCATGAAAATTAAATACTTTGGGTAGTTTTACAATGTGAGAAATAACCACATTTTTTTTCTGCTTCAGTAGACCAATTCAAAAATTGTTTATGATGACACCATCAAAACATACTGCAGTAAAATGCCTTCCTTCTGGCCTCTTTCATCTATTGTTTAATCGCTGGGTCTGAACACATCTGGAAAACAGTGAAATCAGTGGGAAGTGTGAGGAGCTGGTAACGAAGCAAGTTGCTCCCTAGCAACAGCGCTCAGGAAAAATAGGCTCGTTTGTCAAGTGGCCCCAAAGCAGGAAGTCAGGGGGCCCTGGGGGATGATAATGGCTTACACAAGGTGTGAAAGAGAAGTTAACATTTACCTTCCCAAAGTGGCATATTCAGTGTCCTCAGTAAACAGGACACCCAAACTGAAAAGGAATGGGAAGAACCATGATGGCTAAGTGCACACTGATTCTCACACTTCTGTGACACAGAGGGCCAATTTGTGTGTATCCGATCCATCACAGACTGTGACTTTTGTAAAATGTCATTAAAAATGTATTCAGGACAGTGAAATTACAAAGACATCAAAAAATGCAAAACTAGAGTCTCACAATGTAAGATCTTCTGATTAGTGGCTTTGCTGTTATTGCTCAGTTACTAAGTCAGGTCTGACCTTTTGCGACCCCCATGGACTGCAGCATGCCAGGCTCCTCTGTCCTTCACTATTTTGCTCACATTCATGTCCATTGAGTCAGTGATACTATTTAACCATTTGATTCTCTGCTGCCCCTTCTCCTTTGTCTTCAGTCTTCCCAGCATCAGAGTCTTTTCCAATAGGTCAGCTCCTTGCATCGGGTGGCCAAACTATTGGAGCTTCAGTATTAGTTCTTCCAATGAGTATTTAGGGTTGACTTCCTTTAGGACTGGCTGGTTTGATCTCCTTGCTGGACAAGGGACTCACTCTCAAAAGTCTTCTCCAGCACCACAGTTTGAAAGCATCAGTTCTTCAGTGGTCAGCTTTTTTTTTTTTTTTTTATTAGTTGCTTAAGAGTTTCATTGGAAGGACTGATGCTGAAGCTGAAACTCCAATACTTTGGTCACCTGATAGGAAGAACTGACTCATTGGAAAGACCTTGATGCTGGGAAAGATTGATGCAGGAGAAGAAGGGAACAACAGAGGATGAGATGGTTGGATGGCATTACCGACTCGATGGACATGAGTTTGAGCAAGCTCCGGGAGTTGGTGATGGACAGGGAAGCCTGGAGTGCTGCAGTCCATGGGGTTGCAAAGAGTCAGACATGGCTGAGCGACTGAATTGAACTGAACAGTTTCTAAACACTTATTCTCAGTTTCTATCTGGACCTCCTTAGGAGTCAGAAAGAGGTCAGAGGCAGCACTGTGAGTACAGACTATGGCACTTTAAATAGCTATGGTTTAGAGCTGATCTTCTCAAGCTTGTTGAGCATCAGGATCATCTGAAGAGCTTGTTAAGTGCAAATCCTTGAACCCTTCCCTGGGAGAGTCAGATTCAGTACATTTGAACTCGGGGTGGATGATTAGCATTTCTAACAAGCTCATAGGCATTGCCCCTGAAGGAGTTACAGCACTACAGAAGACTTAATGGCACCAGTGAGTCACGTTCTCACTGTGGACATGCCATTATACTAAAGCATAAAAATCCTGAGAGCTGAGTGAGGGTAAGATTACCCAGGAGGCAGACAAGAAGCTAGAGCCTTAATCCCTTTAGAGGCTCATCATCATGCATCAACCTAGAGGGATGGGATGGGAGGCAGATGGGAGGGAGGTTCAAAAGGGAGGGGATATATGTATACCTATAGCTGATTCATGTTGAGGTTTGAAAGAAAACAACAAAATTCTGTAAAGCAATTATACTTCAATTAAAAAATATATAAAATTTTAAAAAGGTAAATATGATGGCTTAGAACTCAAAGTTAAGATCTGCCTCATTTGCCATTTTTTTCTTATTCTGCACTCCTTATAAGTATGGAATTTATGCTTGAGATACAGGGAATGATGGGTAGACCAAGTTGATGGTGACTCTGACAGAATCTGATGGTTCTCCTGTTCTCCTGCCTTCTCATTTTATTCCTTATGCCTAGAAAGGCTCATGCTCCCCCCCACTCCAATTCCTCCTCCTCTTATTCTTTTGTTTGACAAATATTTTGAACTACCTGTTAGAATTCTTATAAGAAGTTTAAATGAGTTCATGCATTTAGAAGGCTTAGTCATGAACTAGCTCATGACAAGGACTTCATAAGGATGCTAATGTTGGCAATGAAGATGGCAAGCAGAACAAGCTTATATAATGATTATTTAGTTCTTTGTTTTGTAACTACTGACGTCACTTCAATTAGACTATGAAGTTCATTGGAGGAATTATATTTTTTACATCAACATTTCCATTTCCTAGTGAGGTCTCTAAGATACAGGAAGATCTTCCAAAACATTTGCTGAAAAAAAAAAATGGTAAAAATCTGAAGAGGTCATGACACACATCTATATTTAATCCTATTCTTTTTTTTCCCATTTATTTTTATTAGTTGGAGGCTAATTACTTTACAATATTGTAGTGGTTTTTGTCATACATTGACATGAATCAGCCAAGAATTTACATGTATTCCCCATCCCTATCCCCCCTCCCACCTCCCTCTCCAAGGGTGGGATGTTTTGAGAGAACAGCATCGAAACATGTATATTATCTAGGGTGAAACAGATCACCAGCCCAGGCTGGATGCATGAGACAAGCGCTCGGGCCTGGTGCACTGGAAAATCCTATTCTTTTTCCACGATGCTATGTTGCATCTTTTAAAATTTTTATTTATCCAGCCTCCCTATCACAGTTTAAAAGCACACTAAAAAATTGGTCATTTAAAATAATCCTTGGGCAAAACAATTAAGTTATTCATTAATTTACTTGAATTATTTAAAATTTTTTAGAAATGGCTAAACACCCTTCATTCCTGTAAATGGTAGCTATGCAGGTATATAACTCGGCTCCCTCCTTAAGAAAGAACTTGCCCTTCAGCGTCAAGTAGTGTCGTTTCAGGACCTGTCTCAGCTTTCAGCTGAAAGCTATGATCCTCTAAAACAGCGCTTTTTTGATGACTGAGTATAACAGCGAGCTAGGTTTGGCTAGGTCTGCGTAGTTCTGGATTCCTTTAATGTGTGTGCTTAGTCACTCAGTGTCCGACTCTTTGTGACCATGGACTGCAGCCCTCCAGGTTCCTCTGTCCATGGGGATTCTCCAGGCAAGAATACTGGAGTGGGTAACCATGCCCTCCTCCAGGGGATCATCCCAACCCAGGGATCAAACCCAGGTATCCCGCATTGCAGGCAGTTTCTTTAGCAACTGAACTACCAGGGAATGACTTTTAATGAGATGGCTTCAAACTTTCCTTTGAACTGTCGAAACTCTGATTTGCATCATAGTACGAGGCTCTACCTCCCAAGTCTGCTGCCTTCCAACTTTCCTCTCACAGGTATCTGATCAGCAATGCTGTCTGAAGGTTTTCTGGCCCAATTCTGCATCACTAACAGCTCATCTTTCACAGGTGTTGCTTACTCCCTGTGTATATCCAACTTCATCTCAGAGTTTCCCTCCTAAGGGCACAGAGGCATAAAAATGCAAAATTATGTTTTTGGCTTTCCCAGTGGGATAGCAAGCATGGAATCAGACTGGGGTCTAGCTAGGAAAAAAACTTAATATATAAGTGAGACCTGATGAGCACAGCCCCCACTGATCTGAGATGGAGCATAAAAATGCTTAATTGTGTCTTCTACTTGCTGAGACACTTCATTCTTTCCCCTTTAATGGGGTTCTAGCACTACTGTTAGTTGAACCCCACTGTTTTCATCTTCATTTCTCTCCAATGTGTGTGTCTGTGATGCTTCAGACTCCAGGACCAATATCCACAAGTTGTTTGTATTCAGAGAGGCATCTGTGGGTGAGTAAAGGCAATTTTAGGTGTTTTTTCAACTGTTTAACAATGAGAGCAGAAAGATATAGCCAAATTTTCTTTTTTAAATATAGACAAAAGCTGCAGCTATGTCAACATTGGAAAAGGTAAATTTATTCAAATACTGAGTAATAAACTATGAGGAGCATTTAGTACTAAATCAGCAGTTTTTAGTTTTTTGGAGCCTCAAATAACTTCAAATATGACACAAAATCTATAGACTCAATCCCTAGATAAAAGCGTGACTATTAGAATGAAGAGCTTAAGGTATTGGTTCTACTATCATCCTTTCATTTTGATCAGTGTTTTACTGATACTTATGGGTACATACTAGGATAATATTTTGCTGTATAAATGCATGTTTTTTACTCCCAATCATTAATTTTACCTGTTATTCTACAAACAAAGTGATTTTGAAATTATGACCTGGGGAAAGAAATTTCAACAAAATAAATAAGCATATTAATACATATATATATATATATGTGTGTGTGTGTGTGTGTGTGTGTGTATGTGTGTGGGGGGGGGGGGAGGTGATAATTTAGTTGTGAAGTCATGTCTGACTCCTGTGACCCTACGGAATGCTGCCCTCCAGCCTCCTCTGGCTGTGGGATTCTCCAGGCAAGAATATTGGAGTGGTTGCCATTTCCTTCTCCCGGGGATCTCTCCAACCCAGGGATCGAACCTGGGTCTCCTGCATTTCAGGCAGATTCTTTACTGACTAAGCCACCAGGAAAGCCTATATATATATATATAGGTGTATTATATATATATATATATATATATATATATATTTAGTATATATATATACACACATATATTTTTTAGTATTTAGTTTTTCAAAGCTGGTTTCTTGGTTTGAGCAAAGTGTTTGAAAGAATACCTGCCTACCCAATTTTTTTTCATCTTACAGCAGATGAAAATTCCTAGTGCACAGATGGAAGAAAACAAAATTAGAGAAGTCAGTGTATGTGACTAACAGTGAAACTCCCCATTCAAAGGGAAGAGAAGGGGAGAACAACAGTTTCTGAAAACAACTTAAGCACTTGAATACATGGTAAAGAAGTAAATACAAGTATATATAAAAATGCCAAACATGCCAAGGCACTGAAATCTCATTCAAATCTAAGAATGTGATTCTATTTTGAATAGAAGTGATTCCTAGTAATTGACTTAACTAATGCTGTATAACAGGTACCCCTCCCTCAGGTGAGATAGCTTAAACAAAAACCTTTGATGTAGCTCATGATTCTGAGGGTGGGAAACTTAGCCTGGGATCAACAGAATGGTTCTTCAGGTTTCAGCTGAGCTCTCATGCATCTTTAATCAGCAGCAATGGGGGCAGTCAGGTTCAGAGGCTTTGCTGATGTTGTCTGGGCTCCTTCTCACACATGGGACATCAGCGAGGACAAGAGAGTTGACGCATCTCTGAAACGTATAGTTGGCCACCTTCCAGCCAGCTAGCACTGTAAACAGAGGTGGGGGCTCCAGAGAGAACAAAGGAATCATATGAAAGGCCTGTTGGGGACTCAAGTTGGAACTGAAAACCTGTTATTTCCACTACATTTATTTGCCAGAGGAAGTCACAAAGCCAGTGAAGATTCAAGAAGATGGTAAAAAAAAAAAAAAAAATCTACCTTTCGATGGTAGAGGCCATAAAGTCACAATACAAAGATAGATTATGGACCAGAGAACAGTGAAGGATCGTGGCCATTTTCACAATCTATACCATTTAACAAACGATTTGGATTAAAATCATCTTGATCTCAGAATAAAAACTCAACACTATATGCCTCTATTTTATAATGACTTGTACCATCATATCTACTTCTTACAGATAAATAGAAAAGTTTGCCATTAGAGGCCCAGTGAGCACTGTGGTCTTTTGAAGTATAATGTTAACTAGCTCACCATAGCATTCAAGTGCCCTATTAGAGTCTTTTAGAGTCTGTGTCCTATAGGTTAAATGTCCACATGGAAGTTTAAGTAAAAGTTTTTCAACAATTTCTGGCTGCAATTCTTTCCCTTGCTGTTATCTACGAGGACATCAAAATGGAAACCTAATCCTATCCCTTGTCTAACCTTTGCACGATCTTGGCTTCATGCTCCTCTGGTTGGACAATACCCACATTTGTGGACCTAGTCTCTGTGATCTGCTGCAATAACTGATGTGTCTGTGCACAGGTTCAAAGATTAGTGCCACAATTTTGATATTTTGGAGCGTTCTTAGGCCCCTTTGAGAAGCTGATGAAGGCTAGAGACCCTATAAAAGTGTATCCATCACACATTGACACAAAATTTTGTACATAATTTTGGGAGGACCACAGACCTCCTAAAACCTATCCATGGACCTTCTAAGAGTCTATGGATCCCATTTAGAGAAACATCCTCTAGATTGTGGCAATATGTGCTCTTGTACTACGGCATTCAGCTAATAGAATCAGAGGCAGCAGGACAGCATACGGGAGCAGTCAAAGGTAACCTGCAGGCACAGTCAGCAAGTTCTGCCCTCCTGAATAATGAATGTTCAGACATTATTTATTCCAGGAGAGAGAAATCCCTGGTTTTTCTCCTCAAATGTGAAAAAAAAAAAAAAACAGAAGCAAGCTGGCTAATTGTGGGTCTCAAGATCAGTAGTAGAATCACCACTTGTGATCATGGCAGCAAAACAGTCCCTTTGGTGATATAGTTAAGTTCCCTACATATAAACGAGTTCTTTTCTGAGAGAACGTTCGTAAGTCCAATTTGTTTGTAAGTGAAACAAAGTTAGGCTAGGTACCCAACTAACATAAGCTACATAGTACTGTGCTGAAATAGGTTTATGATACTTTTCATACAAATAATACATAAAAAGCAAACGAAAACTAAAATATTTTTAATCTTACAGTACAGGACTTTGAAAACTAGAATAGCACAGTACAACAACTGGCATACAAGGGCTGGCATCAAGCGAACAGGCAAGGAGAGTTACTGACGGGAAGAGGGAGAGGAGGTGGGAAATGGTAGCGCTGAAGGATCGTCAGCAATAGGAGACGGAGGGCAAGCTGCGATTTCACTCACTCCTGAAGCTGATGGCACAGGTTCTGGTTCCTTGCTGGATTCAATTCTATCTGCCCTCTTAGAAAAACAATCCAGTGAGACATGGTCTCATCTTTGAAAGCTCATAACTTGAAGGTTCGTATGTGGGGGACTTACTGTACTCTTCTGTCCATTGAGAAGGTAGAACTTGGAGCATTTTGAGCGATGACAGCTTTGAACCACGACACCTCCTCTGTTAAGAGGCTTCCGTGTTACATTGACGGGTACAATAAAATCATGTCAAAGATTTGCTTCAAAAGAATCCAGGGTGAAGGAACATACAGATGCAAGAAAATGTTTCCTGAAGGATGAAAGGGTTACCTACTCCAGTGTTCCTGCCTGGTGAGCCCATGGACAGAGGAGCCTGGTGGGCTACGGTCCGTGGGGTCACAAAGAGTCAGACACAACAGCATCATGGATGCAAAGCAGTTGGAATGAAGAAATTTTTTATATCCTATTTTAGTCTTTTCTACATGACCACCATATCTCTTCAGCTTCTCTATCTCATTTTAAAAGAACCTTCCCTAATTTTTTTTATCCATTCAAGGAGGTTATGAAAAATTTTTTTCAGAAAGATGAATCAAATGTTAATGTTGGTTAAAACATAGCTTGTATCACCATCAGTCTGTGAGCTCTCCCAGGCTGCTGTAGGGCTACTGACAAGTGAGACAGGACTCCGCAGATTCACAGCTACGAGGCAACTTGCTCTTTGCTCTCAGCCTCTCACACTGCCTGCCGCCTTCCCTGTCTCCTAGGCCCTGTCAATCAGGCAATAAATACAAACACCAGTTGATGACCAGTGATAACACATTATTGGCTTTCCAAGTGGTACAGTGGTAAAGAATCCACCTGCAATGCAGGAGACCTGGGTTCGATCCCTGGGTTGGGAAAATCCCCTGGAGAAGGGATAGGCTACCCACTCCAATATTCTTGGGCTTTCCTGGTGGCTCAGCTGGTAAAGAATCCACGTGCAATGTGGGAGACCTGGGTTTGATCCCTGGGTTGGGAAGATCCCCTGGAGAAGGGAACGGCTACCCACTCCAGTATTCTGGCATGGAGAATTCCATGGACTTTATAGTCCATGGGGTTGCAAAGATTCGAACACGACTGAGTGACTTTCACTTTCACTTTCATACACACACATATATATTTGTTAGACTGATTTCACAAAGAAATTTCAGGACTACATTTATAATATAAAGTAGGATAACATGGATACATAAAGTGTGTGTATATATATATATATACACACATATATATAGAAAAATGTGTGACATATACATAGGAATGATATAAACATATATATTTATGTATATATATCCCCTCTATAGATATTCTTTCACAAAGAATTTTCAAGAATGTATCTCTAATATAAAGTAGGAAGGGCTAGAATTTTCCAGAGGAGGGGAAAGCTATGAAAACAGCAGTAATATTCTAGAACCAGAATCAAATGACCTAGGTTTGAAACCTGACACCAATGTTTATCACCATTACAACTTTAAACAGTTTTATGTTTGTGCCCAATTTTCTTAACTTGAAAGTCATTTAAAATAATACCTAACTTCTTGTGAAGAATAAATGAAAACTTTAAATGCCTAGTATTCCCATAAGACTTAAAACATCGTAGGATGGGGTGATCTGACTTTTCCTGAAAAACTGCTCTAACTTCCTTTGCTTTAATAATCAGAATTAAGCAGCCATTCATGTCTTCCTTTTTACTTCACTTTCCAGAAAATTCAGACCCCACTTAAGGCTCAGTTGTAACAACTAGGCGGAAACTTTGTCGTCTTGGAACATGTCGTTTTCATTTCCCTGATATTAAATTTTACTGTTATTTACATTTTCCCTCCGTTTCATTTCCTTGTTTACAATGAGCATTTTTATCTCATCTGTTTCCAGTCCTTTGTGGAGCAAAGTCATAGAGGCAGAAAGGAGGGAGCAGAGGAAGGAGGAGTCTGGGGAAAAGCTAACATGTTTGTTTCACAAATGCTCACTAAGCATTTGTTAAAATAAGAATATGGTTAATCTGGTTGTCCATAGCTTCTGAAACTGCTGCATTGAGGTGTTCAATTAATAGACTTTATATCTGTAGAGCACCTTTACTTCCCCAAAATGCTGTGCCCATGATATGAGAGTCTCTCTGGTAACACAGTCCCATTATAGAGTCTTTTCTGGCACTTTCCAGAAAGTACCAGGGATGGCTAAGAAGAACAGTCTTCCTCCATCTCTTTCTCTCCTTTTATCACACTTAGGATTATTGAATGTAATACACTGGAGCCTTGTTATAACAACCAATCTTTGCTACCGGCCACATAATTTATTTCCATACCTAGAACTATTCCTGTAAAACATCTATATACTATAGATGGATAGATAAATGGTAAGTGATAGCTGAAAGAAAAATAGTCCAGACCTCAGAGGAATCTAATAATTCAAACTTACTACAGACAGCCTGAAGATAGTTAACATCTATAGTATTGATTATATAAAGATTTAGTACTCTGGAAAAAACCTCATAAAAAACATAACATTTTGCCATCACAGGGGTTTGAGAGAGAGGCAATTAAAATGCAAGAAATGTCAGTCTTGTTCATATGAAACTTTACAAATATTTCCAGTAATAAGACTATTGTCTCCTAAGAATGTATGTTTGGTTACAAATCTAGCTTCTGAAAAACCAAGAGAATACTTTCTCTCATTAAAAAAAAAGAAAAGGCTATATACCCCCTGACAGCAATATGATCCAGGCTTATCCACTTAGTTTTTATGTTATAGCCCCGTAAGTGTTCCCACTGAAGGAGGTGTCAAGCCATGTGACAACCCTGACCAAAAGGGGGCTTTGGCATTTCTGAGGACAGACTCTTCCTGCACAGAAAGTCTGGATGTAACTTTGGAGCATAGTGATTATAAATACACATCACATTTTCTGTCCCTTCCACTCTGCATATTTCTCCCCCCACCAACTTTTTTTTTTTTTTGCATAGGCAATCTCACTTTTCCCCAGAGTTTCAAATATTGCTTTCATGCTATAGCTTCCAAATTTACAGCTTTATTCCTGATTGATTTTTCTCTTGAACCCTAAATTCAGGACTTCACTCTATCCAGAGAATACTCCACTTGGGTGTCCTATGTGTGTGTGTGTGCTAAGTGGCTTTAGTCGTGTCCAACTCTTTGTGACCCTATGGACTGTAGCCCACTAGGCTCCCCATCCATGGGATTCTCCAGGCAAGAATACTGCGGTGGGTTACTGTGCCTTTCTCCAGGGGATCTTCCTGATCCAGGGATAGAAACCACATCTCTTATGTCTTCTGCATTGGCAGGCGAGTTCTTTATGTGCCAGATTAATTTATTAAAAGACAAACCCCTCTTTTTCCTTGTCCCTCTTCCCTAGCTGTCTCATGAGGAATTCCATCCCCTGCCTGTTTGCTATCAGAGAATCAGCATGACACCCTGCAGACTTGAATGTAGGGAAGAAGCTGGCAGGTTGTATAGGATAGACTCAAGCTTTGCACACCCTGCATCTCCCAGGTGGTGGTTGTTGGAGGTGGTTTTGTTTCACTGTTTAGTTTTCATTTTGTTTTTCTGGCTGTGCCACATGGCATATGGGATCTTAGGTCCCTCACCAGGGATCAAACACGTGCCCCCTGCACTGAAGGCACACAGTCTTAACTATGGGACCACCAGGGAAGTCTCCAGATGGTGGTTCTTATCCCCTTCTCTGTGCTCTCAGAGACTCCTACCTATGCCTGTACCAGAGAATGTAGCTCAGTACTGTGTGGCCATTTATATCTTTCCCTGTCTGGGGGTTTGAGCTCAAAGGGTAGAGAAATGTCCTCCTCCCTTAATGTAATCAGCTCCCTAGACTACGTTTCTGAATGAACTTTTCTTGAGTCATTTGGAAAATATTTAGTGAACACCTACTATGTGCTAAGTGAAGAAGATACAATTGTGATGGTGACAGACTTTGTCTCCACCCTTAAGTGGCTAGGAACATAGGCCAGACGCGTAAAAGCTGTTAGGGTGTAAGTTCAGATGCTGTAGGAGTACACAAACATGAGGGAAATAGGGATAAGTTGGTACAAGGTTATAAATTAGACGTCCATTGGCAGAAGAATGCATAAGGAAGTTGTGGTACGTATACACAATGGAATACTACTCAGCTATAAAAAGGAATGCATTTGAGCCAGTTCTAATGAGGTGGATGAACCTGGAGCCTACTATATAAAGGAAAGTAAGTCAGAGAGAAAGACAAATACTATATATTAACACATATATATGGAATTCAGAAAGATGGTACCAATAATCCTACATGCAGGGCAACAAAGGAGACACAGATATAAAGAACAGACTTTTGGGCTCAGTGGGAGAAGGTGAAGGTGGGATGATTTGAAGGAACAGCATGGAAGCATATACATTACCATGTGTAAAATAGATGACCAGATTGTGTTCAATGCAGGAGGTAGTGTACCCAAAGCTGGTACTCTGGGAAAACCCAGAGGGATAGGGTGTGGAGGGGATTCAGGACAGGGGGAATACATGTATACCTTTAGCCAATTCATACTGATGTATGGCAAAAACCATCACCAATATTGTGAAGTAATTATCCTCCAATTAGAAAATTAGGGCTTCCCAGGTGGCACTGTCATGGCATCTGGTCCCATTACTTCATGGCCAATAGATGGGGAAACAGTGAGAAACTTTATTTTGGGGAGCTCCAAAATCACTGCAGATGGTGACTGCAGCTTGCTTCCTGGAAGAAAAGTTATGACCAACCTAGATAGCATATTAAAAAGCAGAGACATTACTTTGCCAACAAAGGTCCATCTAGTCAAAGCTATGGTTTTTCCAGTAGTCATGTATGGATGTGAGATTTGGACTATAAAGAAAGCTGAGCACTGAAGAACTGATGCTTTTGAACTGTGATGCTGGATAAGACTCTTCAGAATCCCTTGGACTGCAAGGAGATTCAACCAGTCCATCCTAAAGGAAATCAATCCTGAATATTCACTGGAAGGACTGATGCTGAAGCTGAAACTCCAATACTTTGGCCACCTGATGCAAAGAACTGACTCATTTGAAAAGACCCTGATGCTGGGAAAGATTGAAGGCAGGAGAAGGGGACGACAGAGGATGAGATAGTTAGATGGCATCACTGACTCAATGGGCATGAGTTTGAGTAAACTCCGGGAGTTGGTGATGGACAGGGAGGCCTGGTGTGCTGCGGTCCACAGGGTCACAAAGAGTCAGACATGGCTGAGTGACTGGACTGAACCGACTGAGGTGGCGCTAGTGGTAAAGAACCTGCCTGACAATGCAAGAGATGTAAGGGACATGGGTTCGATCCTTGGGTCGGGAAGACTCCCTAAGTAGGAAATGGCACCCATTCCAGTACTCATGCCTGAAGAATCCCATGGACAGAGGAGCCTGGTGGGCTATAGTCTATGGGGTTGCAAACAGTCAGACATGACTGAAGTGACTGAGCACGCATACACAAAATAAATAAATTAATTAAAATTTTAAAAAAAGATGAATAAGGTCTGAGGATCTATTGTATAATATAATGACTATAGTTAGTAATACTACACTGTATTATTGAAATTTGCTGAGAGTAGAATTTAAATGTTACCACACACACAAAACAAATATGTAGGGTGATGGATGGTCTTCCCAGGTGGCTTGGTAGGTAAAGAATCTACCTGCAATGCAGGAGACACAGGAGATGCAGGTTTGATGCCCAGGTCGGGAAGATCCCCTGAAGAAAGAATTGGCAACCTATTCCAATATTCTTTCCTGGGGAATCCCACGGACAGAGAGAGGAGCCTGGCGGGCTACAGTCCATGGGGTCACAAAGAGTTGGACAAGGCTGAAGTGACTGAGCCTGCAGGGTGATAGATGTGCTAATTGACTTTATGGAGGGCATCCTTTCACAATGTATGTTTGCATATTCAATCGCTCAGTCAGGTCCGACCCTTTGTGACCCCATGAACTGTAACTCACCAGGCTCCTCTGTTCATGGAAATCTTCAGACAAGAATACCGGAGTCGGTCACCATGCCCTCCTCCAGGGGATCTTGCCGACCCAAGGATTGAACTCCTGTGTCTCCTGGATTGCAGGTGGATTCTTTCACTGCTGAGACATTGGGGAAGTCCCTTCACAAAGTACACATATGTCAAATTATCACATTATACACTTCAAATAGCTTACAACCTTTTTAGTCAAGCATACCTCGATAAAGATGGAGGGGAAAAGGGACTTGAGAAATTACTTAATCACCAGGAAGAAAGAACAGAAAACACAGCTCGGACTAGGGTTAGGCAAGCTAGTTGCTTAGAGCACAAAGCTGAAGGAGGCTTTGACTCTTATATCCAGCAAGCTTAGGGTCAGGAAACAAGTGAGCATCTCCTTACATACTATTTCCTGGGTGCCTCAGTCTAGTCCTGACCCTGATGGGAAGCTTAAGGTCTGCCTATAAATACTGAGTCCTTTGTAAAAGTATTCCAGGTTGGTAGTATTTTATAGGACCTAGGCAGACTCTTTCTATTAAAGGGAGTGCTTGAGATATTAAGCATCATCACTTCAGCCTGATTGGTTGCTGTGATGATCAAAACCACCACAAATATAGGAATAATCAAAATTGGGGTAAACATATATGTTTATACAATATTAGTAGCGATGGTGCTCTGTGACAACCTAGAGGGATAGGATGGGGAGGGCGTTGGGAGGGGAGTTCAGGATGCAGGAGACACATGTATACCTGTGGCTGATTCATGTTGATGTATGGCAAAATCCGTCACAATATTGTAAAGAAACTATCCTCCAACTGAAATAAATATTTTTTTAAAAAAGAGTTTATAATGGTGCAGGCACACTGGGAATATTCAATGAATGCTGTTATTATTTTTTAATTCTTCTAGCTACCCTAAGCAGATACACTCAAAACACATATTCCTATGGAGAGTAATAGGTTGAACACCAAGACTCACTCTCAATTTGAGATCAGAGATCTTAAGAATTAGTTGAGATATTTATACAACTACTTTCAGGACAGCCTGCACAGACTCTTAAAACTCTTCAAAGGATCACAATTGCCCTCAAGGAAAAAAAAAATCCAGCAGCAGCATCATGAGTCGTAAGATTCTGAAAGAGGTTCAGATTGCATGTCTAACTACAATTCCTGCCACTCAGGTGACTTATTTTGAGTGTGCAAAGGAACCCTAATCATGTTATGCTGTTGTCTCCTTAATATAAATTCTATACATATTGTCTCTAATAATGAGTATAAGGAAATAAAAATAATGACATAAAGTCTTACTGTCTATATCAATCAGCTATCATTCTTAATGTAGTTCAGTTGCTAAGTCATGTCCAACTCTTTGGGATGCCATGGACTGCGGCATTCCAGGCTTCCCTGTCCTTCACTATCTCCCGCAGTTTGCTCAGATTCATGTCCATTGAGTCAATGATGCTATTTAACCATTTCATCCTCTGTCGTTCCCTTCACATTTTGCCTTCAATCTTTCCCAGCATTAGGGTCTTTTCCAATGAGTTGGCTTTTCACCTTAGGGGGCAAAGTATTGGAGTTTCAGCTTCAGCATCAGTCCTTCCAATGAATATTCAGAGTTGATTTTCTTTAGATTGACTGGTTTGATCTCCTTGAAGTCCAAGGGACTCTCAAGAGTCTTCTCCAGCACCACTAACTCAGAGGGATCAATTCTTCATTACTCACCCTTCTTGCTGCCTAATAAACCACCTGAAACTCAGAATCTCAATATAATAAACAATTATTCTTGTACCAGTCAAGGAGTCAACTGGGCTCACTTAATGCACTTGTGGTCAACTATAGGTCAGCTTTTGGTGTTCAGCTGGCTACAGACTTGTCTTAAATGGCCTTTGCTGAAACAACCAAGCTCTTCCACATGGTATCTCATCCTCTCGCAGACTGTTCTGTGAGCTTGGGCAGTGTTCTGAGAGAGGGAGCAAGTGCTCAAGGTTTTAAGCTTGGTTTGATCCATGGTCACTTTTACTAGATTCTATCGGCCAGAGCACATCATAAGGCCAATCCATATGAAAGAGTTGGAAAAACTGACTCCATCTCTTGAGGGGAGGAGCTGCAAAATCACATTGTAAAAAGGTATGGACACAATATGAGAAATGGGGGCTACAAATTAATCTATTAAGATCCCCAAATATAAACCATCAAAACATGAATAAAGCATTTCCCAATACAGCATACAATGCTAAGGTCCTGGGTGAGATGGCAAACATACTGCTAACCTAAGCTCAGGATTTTAAAAGACCTCTTACGTAAAGCAATGGAAATCACCATGTTTTTAAAGACAAATGATTATTTTCCTGAATTTCCCTAAGCTTGTACATTTGCCTAGTCTTCAAAAATCTCCTTCTTTCTTTCTTCAGTTCCTTTTTCTAGGCTTTATTTCCTTTTTATTTTTGTTCAGTTTCAAATCTTAATGATGCAGCTTAGCATTCAAGCAGCGGCAGCCCTCTCCCAGGCAGCTCTATTGTTTAATATTAATGTTCACCTAAAAAATGAAGCAACATCCCGCTGCCTTCACATTCATTCGAGGAGAAATTCTCATTCCTAGGGGGACATAGGTTAAGAGTGATGCTGCTGCCCTCATTTGTCCTTAGGGTGCAGGAGACCAAAGTGGGGAGCTGCCAGATCGAGGTGGGGAACTTGATCCTGCTGCCCAAGTCAGAGTCAGCTGCAAAACTCTAATCATCCAAGTGGGCAGGAAGTCACCTAGGCGATTCAGCTGGTGGGCGCCCATGTGAAAGGGAGAGATAATCATTAATGTCACTCCCGAGACAAGAAGGTCTTTACAGACAGAAATAGATTCCACCAGCACATTGCATGGAGCCTATTGAAGTGCAGACAGTGATCTGTAAAATGTTATGGGAGCAGTTGAGCTGACTTAAATCAAATTCAGCAGCATGTGATTAGCTTATGAAATAACTATTTTGTTGTGCTTTGGACTCTATTGAAGTAACACGACTTTAAATTTTGGATGACAAGTCATTTCTGCATATTAAAATGAAGAGCTTTCCCCAAGTACCATATCCTCTGTGAAATTCTGTATATAAATGTTACTGGCAAAGAGAAAACAGAATAAAGTCAGCCTACTGGCTTACCTACCTGATACAATGCTCTGGAAAATGAAACAATGCCCTTTCTCTAAACTATCTCTTTCCAGGAACAACTTCCTCTTCAAGGAAAGTGAAAAACTTGTGGATCATATGAAATAAGGTCTACTAGGACAAAAGTTTTTCTTGGTGCCTATTCATATTTTTTAATAACTATCCTCTTATCTCCTTTTTTTCAATGAACATAGAATTGTGGCTAATGAGGGCCATTTTTGTTATCTAAAAAATCTTTAAAACTTCAAGTATTTCTGCCTTAATAAATACAGAAATTTTACATATGTGAAAAACAGAAGCCATATTTTATGTAGGTACCCAGATCTGTTCAGTCAGAGAATGAATGTGTGTGTTTTTATATCTTAATAAGCCATCAATACTCAAATCTTGATAAAACTTCAGCTGCTTCTCTTGCTGATTCTTAGTACATGTGTATGATAGAAAATGCCAAGAACTCAGTAAATGGAGCTTTGTACAAGTACATGGATGAAGGATTATATCTGTGGTTTTTTAGGCTAAATACATGACATGCAGCAGATCTTTCAGAAGAAGGCAGAATGTGATTCATAGGTCAGCCTGTGTACTGACTTCTGGACCACTTGTTCCTGTTAAATGACTCAGATGAGATGACAAAAGTATCTTGTAAGTATGGATAGCTGGTCAACTTGTAATCACATAAAGACAATTCTGCACATGGTACCAGTATTAGCAGAAGACATTCTAATTCACAAAGTACTTTCTTCTTTATTGAAATATCAGATCTTTACAACATGAGGTGAATTGCAAGTACTTGGGATTCAAAAGATAAGAGCGTCACTCCAGACCCCTCAGTAAGTGGCCAAGCCAGGACCCCAAACATGGGTACTGTGGGTCCACATTTAGTTTTCTATTATTATCATTCTGATACAAATAAAAAGAATTCAGCCCCTTCCTACTCAGTCCCAACTTTCTGAAAAATGATTAAAATTTTTAAAGTCAAATTAAAATTAAATGGAATGTCTCAAGTGAAATTGTCCAGGATAAAAAGAAAAGCTTCATTGTCACAGAAATGGCTGTTTAATTTTAATCGTCACAAACAACCGCTGAAGTAGAGTAACATCTCCCACACGACAGGGGAGGAAACAGCATTACCACGTTTGCTGGTCTGATCCCACTCTGCTCTTCTTGCCAATTCAGGAAGAGAATGGCATCTTATCCTCCTTTTATTGTTGTTGTTTAGTCTCTAAGTTAAGTCTGACTCTTGCAACCCCATGGATTGTAGCCCGCCAGGCTCCTCTGTCCATGGGATTCTCCTGTCAATAATACTGGAGTGGGTTGCCATTCCCTTCTCCAGGGGATCTTCCCAATTCAGGAATTGAACCTGCGTCTCCTGCACTTGAGGCATATTCTTTACCACTGAGCCATCAGGGAAGCCCTATCCTCCTTTTACCACAGAGCAAATCTAGCCAGATCCGGGATGAACTGCTTTGGAAACCGATAGCAGGACCTTGTTGTATAGGTTGTAAATTTGATTCAAACTGCATAGATAGCAAAGCCAGCTTTCAATTTGCCAGCCCTGAAAATTCTCCCCCTAATTTTTCTTTAACCATAGTACAAGTCTTCCATTACACAATTAGAGATGAAAATATGGAACTAACACCTCTCTGGGGTTAATCTACCTATTGAATTTGAGTTCTGACCATTTCTAGAGCCCTTTTGCAACTCTACAACACCCCACAGATTGAAGTGAAGATTAAATGAAATAAGCACCAGAACGTCCCTTGTGGTCCAGTGGTTAAGACTCTGCACTTCCCTGGTGAGAGAACTACGATCCCACATGTCACCTGGCCAAAAATAAATTAATTAAAATAATAAAAAAAAGAAGTAGTACATCAAGTGCCCGTTGATACATTATGATTAGGTTCCCCCTGTTTGCTCCTCTCCCATTCCATTCCATTCAAATCTCTCTTGCCTGTCCTCTCTTGAAAATGTTCTCTAGCACATGGTCTATTCACTGTCAACTAAACTCTACAACTAACACACCTCACAACTTTACTCATGCTGGTCCATCTGCATCAAATGCTGTCTCCCTGCCCCAGCTTGGAAAATCCATGTCCTACTTCTAATGCTTTTGCTGACATTCCGTGTTCAGCTTCTCACACCACCAGCCTCACTCCCTGGCCCCCAACCTCCCTCCATTGACAGCATCCTGACAACAACATATTGTGATATGATCTGCTGATGATATGCTGATATATGCCTATGAAGGAATTATAAGCCCAATAAATACAGCCTGGATTAAATTTAGGGGAAGGTATCAAGCTGATGATGTCCCCTGAAGAAAAGGAAACGGTAGGGATAAAACCAAGAAACATATTTGACCTACTTACACCATTGCCTTGAGCCACATTTAGAGGCATATCTGGGCCCATTTTCATAAATATCTCTAAATCCCCTGTTTTTATAAGAGAGAAAAATAGAGGCTGCAGCACAATAAGAAATATGGCCCCTAGTGAGTGTTTGTACATAAAAGTAGGTTTACTAGGATCCTTTACGTTCTGTGGTTTGCTGAAGAAATAAACTTTTTTTTTTTGACAAAAAATATTTTTAGGAAGATCAAGTGTTTCTTTTGCTTTGTTTCATTTCTTGATGTTTCATCTGTTTGATTTGTTTTAAAGAATCACAAACACAAGTACTTCTTTTTTGTGTACCCATTTTGGATTATATTGTCTCACTTCTCTTTATGTATTGGGATAACTACTGGATATCACAGACACAGAATTGAGGCAAAAAAAAAAAAAAAAAACCTGTTAAAAAACACAACAGGGGCTGAGCCTTAGGGGCTTCGGGCTGTGTTTAAGTACATGGGTTTTGGAGCCATGAGTGACCTTAGATGAGTCAAAAGTCTGGGTTTCAGTTTCTTTCCCTATCAAGTGATGATAGTATTATCTGCTACAATTACATGCAGTAAGATTGGTAAAATGAAAAGCAAGTGAAATTAAAACACATTGGCAACTTTAAAATCCTAAAATGAGATCTTCAACGTGCTTTATAATATTTCAGCTCAAAACAAGAGACAGATGAAGCAAGTATGAAAAATCTTGATTATCCAGGTAACAGGTATGCAGGTGTTCATTATATCATTTTCTGTACTGTGGTGTATGTTAGAAGGTTTGCATAGTAAAAATGTGAACTACATATACTACTACATAGGGAATAAATGCTACAGTTAGCAGTAGAATCTGTACCTATAGTCCCATGATTTGACATTTTATTTGTTAGCATTTTTTAGTACGATACTGAAGTTGTCTTCTTTTAATCTGTTTCTAAAATAACTCAAATGTGTAAATTACTTTCACCATTATATGTGCCTCCATTATCATGACAAGACTGGTACTTTTAAATGTAAATTCTGTGAACATTTTTTAAAGATTTCAGAAAGTTACAAATTTCAACACAATATTCTGAAAATGTTTCTAAATGATCTCTACAGGAATAGGGACAAAGGTGAGGGGCGTTCCAGTAGTAAAAGTCCAGGCCACTTCTCAGCCTTGCTTTCTTCTCTGTATCCCATACCTTTGGGTGATTTTAACATCACTCCTTCTATCAGCAATAATCTAAGTAAAATGTAAATAACTACTTTGATCACTGCTCCCCAAAACTAACACATTCAGATCTTATATTTTACTGATGTTGTTAATCACTATAGGAAATATACAAGATGAAAAGCATAACCTGGAGAAATTATAAATCTTAGGAAATCTTATTTCATGGTCCATGGATTGACTTCTGAGATGAATAAGATCTCCACAGGATGTCTGCCCTCCACTTTCGTGCCCAAAAATGTGTTCTTTCTTCTTTCTCCCAAGTTCCAGGCCAGGGTTTCTGCAGATCCCATCCTCCTGGGAAGCCTGAGAGAACCTGATGCCCTTGGTCTCAATGTTTCTTGACATCTCCTAAGGTCTCCAAAGCTAGTGACAACTTCTCTGGATCTTTGCCGTTCCAAGCAACATCTCTGATGAAATTTTCAAAGCAGATATTGTAGTTACCTGGATCCTTCTGGTATTGCTGGACATTTAACACACCATCTGCCCCAACCCCTTGATTCTATCCAATTTCATTTGTTCAATTAATTTAAAGTTAAGGTGTCTAAATTTAAATTTTAAATATTCAACTGTCTGAAACATTTTTATTTTTAAACCAGTAGATGCAATCCAAAATTGAGAATCGAGGATCTTATTAAATGTAAATATATAACAAGCTGGCTCATGGATGATATTGAGCAACACCTAAAGCAGATCTGATGTGGGGTGAAGGAAGGATTATGCTATAGGATTTCTGGAACTGGCAAACAATCACTCAGTGACTGATCAGTATGCCCAATATCTGGTCATTACAAAGGACTGGTTACTTTTCAGAGAAAGGAAAATATAGGACTAGTTCAGTGACAAATCCTCAAAGCATAATTGTTGCTATTATTGCAACAAGGATGTGGTCCAATACAGGTTTTACATGCTCCCCCATTAGAGTTTTCATGAACCCACTAACCTGTTAAATCTTGGAAGTCAACAGGTCACTTAGAACTAGTTTGGTTATATAGTAACAGACAGTAAAAGTAAGCATTCTACTCTGAGAACCTTCCATTTCTTCTAAATGAATTCCTGAAGGAAGGAAAATAGATATCAGTGGAAAGAAGTGGGGGATTATTTTAAACCATTTTTTATCCTGAGAGAAGAGCAACTTCAGTTATGCCCTTGGAATACTCACTTAAGTAAATATGGCTGATTCATGTTGATATTTGGCAGAAAACAACACAATACTATAAACTAATTATCCTTCAATTAAAAATAAATTTAACTTAAAAATAAAAAAGAAAGCAAAGGCCAGAATACTGTGTCTCCTCACCTGATTAAATCTACCTTTCTAGAATACAGAGTAATTAATGTAGCTCCTCTAATAAGAAGAATATGAATTTTGCTTAATTCTCCTTCTTTTGTTTTGTATCTTTGAAAGTGAGGCTCTTTTGCCTACGATTGCAAGACATTGAGCACCAGATACCTCTGTAAATAACATTATGGCTACCATAGACACGCTGAACATCAGATTTTAAGATAGCATAAATTAATCATGAACTTCCACTTGATAATCTGATTAGATAATTCTCAATTCCAGAAATGGTGGCTTTCCCTATTGTTCTTAAAGTCTGTGTTCAGGTATTTGACTGAGATCATGACATCCCGTTACCCAAGAACGCTGACTTGCCCGACTACCTGACTGCTCCTGGACTAGCCACTGTCACATCAAACAGGTCGCAATTTCTCTTTCCTTACAACTAGAAACAAGTGTCATTAACATTTCCACAGAAAAAAATACAATGCAGAAGTGTAGCTGTATGTTTAGCCTAGAAATTATCCATCAAAAGCTAAAAAAAAAAAAAAACCTACTGAGAACAATATTTGGAAGTCATTAACTAGATGCTATTGCTGCGTCTTGGTGCATTGCATGCTCAGTCATGTCCACCTCTTGCTACCCCTAGGCTGTAGCCCACCAAGCTCCTCTTCCCCTGGGAAGAGGAATTGGGATTCTCCAGGCAAGAATACTGGAATAGGTTGCCATTTCCTACTGCAGGGGCTCTTCCTGACTCAGGGACCAAACCTGAGTCTCTCTGGCCTCCTGCATTGGCAGGTGGGTTCTTTTCCACCGTGCCACCTGGGAAGCCCAGGTCCTATTAAAGACACTTAAGTTGTTTCTCTTAAAAATATTTCTGACAATTTTGGATATCTGTATATTTCCAACATATTTATTTTCCTATAAAATCTGATACATTTTACCCCCACAAAAGAAAGTACATTCTGACCCCCTATCTAAGGAAACAAGAGTAGAAAGTGATTGTTTCAGGCTTTTTTCACTCCCTTGAGTTATAACAAGGGATCAAGACACAACAACATATAAGGCATGCCTCAGGGAAGTACTAAAATGATACTGAACTGTTAGCTGTAGATTTGTAAAGTCCATGGCCAGTATCAGATACCTGAGATGAAATTAAACAGAGAATATTTTACTGTCCTTTATTCTGTAAAATACATTAAGCATCTAACATGTGCTAGACACTCTGCTAGGCTCTGTCACTAAAACAGCTCATTTAACCCCCACAATACACTGTGAATGGGATTAACTCCATCTTACGAGAGGAGCAAAGCAATTCTTCAAGGTGAAATAAGAAACTTGACCTGAATCACACAGTAGTGGTTTAAGCCTTCAACTCAAAACTCCTGTTATGAAAGCCAGTGTTTTTTTTCTCTCAGAATTGATTGACCATGCAACAACCCAATAGTTCTAGGGTTGATACAAACCAACTGCATACCTACAGAGCAGAAGAAAATATCTGCAATAAATAAATCTAAAAAGGATTCATTTCACAAATATATAAAGAATTTGTACAAATCAATATGACAAAGAATAAACAATCCAGTTGAAGAATGGATGAAAGATCCAAATAGGTACTTCACAAAAGGGGATATCCAAATGGCTAATTGGCTTATATAGAAGTGTTTATTCATTAGTCTTCACGGAAATGCAAACTAGAACTATAATGAAATGTCATCCTACATGAACCAGAATAGCCGAAGTAAAAATGACTGCCTGTGGGTGAGAACACACAGCAGTGTACAAAAGGGCCGGCAGGAGGCCAAATTGTACAATCCCTGTGGAAAACTGGCAATGGTCACTAAAAACGAACAGGCGTATGCCCTGTGTGTGCATGGGCTTAGCTGCTCAGTCATATCCAACTCTTTGTGACCCCATGGACAGTAGCCTCCAGATTGCTCTGTCCATGGGGACTCTCCAGGCAAGAATACTAGAGTGGGTTGCTGTGCCCTTCTCCAGGGGATCTGCCCAACCCAGGGATTGAACCCAGGTCTCTTGTATTGCAGGTAGATTCTTTACTGTCTGAGCCACCAAGGAAACCTTATGCGTGTCCTATAACCCAGCAATTCTACCCCAGGTGTAAAGCAAAGAAAAATATATACATATGTGTATCAAAGTATGTATGTTCAAGTACATTCACAGAAGCACAACTTGTAATAGCCAAAAACTGAAAAATTTCTAAAGGCTTAGAAAGTTTGGTCCATAGTAATAAACAGTGTGAGTTACTAATAACTATCTGTGCATATGTTAATTAGAACATTCCTTCAATTAATTTATTCTGAATAATTGATCTGCTCACTTATTCTCAAAAGATATAAAATTCATTTCTCTAAAATGAAGGTTTATTGTGTCTAAACCTTAGTATTCATATAAGTGTACATATATACTTATATATATATAAAACACATACACATAAATATAGGTAAGTGTGTGTGCGCACTTGGTCACTAAGTCATGTCTGACTCTTTGTGATCTCATGGACTGTAGTCCACCAGGCTCCTCTGTCTACCAGATTCTCCAGGGAAAAATACTGGAGTGGGGTGCCATGCCCTTCTCCAGGGGATCTTCCTGACCCAGGAATCAAACCCAGGTCTCCTGCACTGCAAGCAGATCCTTTACTGTCTGAGCCACCAGGGAAACCCAAATATAGGTATATGTGTAATCAAATATATGTGTATGTATGTATACAAACAACTTAAACAATGAGAAGAAAAAAAATCTATGTTATGCAACAAAATTCTGTGCAAAAAAATTAACTCAAAAAGTGACATTTTATACAATAAAGATTTTTTAGTAACAGTATTTTTAAATAAAGGGGACTACTGATGATATTTTAAAATAAAGGAGCAGTTATTTCAGATTAGAATTTTTACAGTTGATATATAAGTTGAAAAAATGATTTTAGAAGTTCTTTTTCTTGATGATTCCACTAAATAGTGGAAGAAAATGTTTTATGTAATTTCTTCTTTTAAAAGTGAAAAGAGCAGTTTGATTATTTTTGCTCTGAGAAGGTTTGGATAGAACATGTGTTCATTACTCCCATGATAATGGGACATTTTGGCAACCAAAATGCTAGGCACTTCTTTTAGTTTTTTTTCAATTGAGGTATAGTTGTTTACAATGCTGTGTTAGCTTCTGCTGGTCAACAAAGAGAATCAGCGATCTGTATACAAATATCCCCTCCTCTTGAGCCTCTCTTCCACACCCCAACTTCCCATCCCAACCATCTAGGTCATCACAGAGCACCGGGCTGAGCCCCCTATCCTATCCAGCAGGTTCCACTAGCTATCTGTCTTATGACTGGCAGTGCAGGGTACCTCAATCCCAATTTCCCAGTTCATCCCAAACCCATGCCCCCACCCCAGTGTCCACATGTCCGTTCTCTACATCTGCGTCTCTATTCCTGTTACTTTTAGTTAAATGCTATTTTCATAATTACGTGTGTGGACTAGTCTACCTATATCTTCATTACCTCAGATTTAGTTAATCTTAGCTTGATTGGGGTGTCAGGGAAGGTGATTCTCAGTTCAGAATACTAAACAAGTAACAGAATGTATTACCTCCCATATATTCCAATGAGCATCGGACATAAATATTTTAACGCTACTTCTAAGTGACTGAAAGTCTAAGATTTGTGAATAAATTATAAATCTTAATTAATCTCTCTAGCCTGGGTTTATAGTGTAGTGTAGCAGAAGGAATACTAACCTAAGAATCAGAAACCTGGTTTCTAATCCTAGTCTCTTGGAAGATAGCAGGTCTCCTGAGCAGTATAATTCTGTTTTATCAATTCAGCATCAGTCAGACAAGGTCAAGTCTTGGATTCCCTTGAGTCTTTCAGCAGGCTAGGTCTGGAAGCTTTAAGGCTTCTACTCACCTAACTCAGTGAATTAACCTTCTGTGCTGTCAAACACACGTGATGCTGTGACCTAAAATCGCTGACCAGTTGCCACTGGTAGGTTACTACACCTGGTGAGGTCTATTCACCAGGTGAGTCTACCCTTAGCTCTGCATGTTTCCAAGTCTGTTTATGCAAGTTTTATATATAATTGTAATTATGTAATTGAACCATGTAGTATACAAACAAGATAACGTGAGAATGTAAAGAAAACAACTGCTTCTATGACTAAGTTGAACAATCTGAAGAAGTTGGTTAAGTGAGTCTCAAGAAAAATTGCTTTTGAATTAGGTGTGTCAACGCAACTGTAAAATAGTTTTAAAAATCTAAAAACATCCTACACTCAGCCTTGGGTCTATTTTTAGGTTCTTACTATGTTTAAAAAGTCTGAAACATGAACTTGTAGGTGATGTATTAGGATACGGTTAATGCACAAACAGGCACTTTCCTGGTGACTCAGTGGTAAAGAACCTGCCTGCCAGTGCAGGAGACACAGGTCCAGTCCCTGGGTCAGGGAGATCCCCTGGAGAAGGAAATGGCAACCTACTCCAGTATTTTTGCCTGGGAAATCCCATGGACAGAGAGCCTAGCAGGCTGCAGTCCATGGGGTCACAAGAGTTGGACACAACTTAGCGACTAAACAACAACAATGCACAAACGTAGCAGAATGTTAATCAGAAGTATGACCAAAGAAAAGGCATTTTCCAACATGGAACAACTGGGATAACAATGGTATTATTCATAGTAGGTTAAAATCAAAGTTGAAGGTGCGTGTTGTAGGTCAGTTACTCTGGAAATAGACTGAGACAGATTTTCACGTGAGGAGTTTATTAGGGATCACTCAAATGAGCTACAGTAATGTAGTAATAGAAGAAGACTGTAAAAAAAGAAGCTAAAATGCAATGTGGTCGCAACAGAAGTCTCAGAATTGGGTAGAGGTGGCGGTAAGGGGACCATGTATACTTCCCCCGCCTTGCACATTCACAGCTATTGGATGAGAGTCATCCCTTGGGGAAGAGGTGTAACCTGGGCAAGGTGGCCTCATCTCCCTTGGATTGAGGGTAAATGTCAGGGAGGAACTCAGCTGTGAGCCATCAGCAGCCTACAGTTCCAGAAAGAAAGTAGGAAAATGAGCACTTCGATCCCAAAGCGGGAGTTCATCAATATACAATTGAAAGGATATTTGAAAAGAGCTTAAATACCAAGAAAATAGACTCAATGAGCTATACAATGAATAACTTAAATTGCATCTATATAAACATTTCTGAGCATTATTAGTTGAGGAGCAACTCTGGTTAACTTTTTGTTGTTGTTTTAGTTGCTAAGTCATGTCTGACTCTTTTGCAACCCCTTGGACTATAGTCCACAAGAATACTGTCCATGAGATTCTCAAGCAAGAATACTAGAGTGGGTTGCCATTTCCTATTCCAGGGGATTTTCCTGACCCAGGATCAAACCTGTGTCTCCTGCACTGGCTTTTACCATTGAATCATCAGGGAAACCCACAGTCAGCTACAGTTCAGCAAAATGGTGTCACCATTTATCCTGATGCACAAGCCAAAGTTGTATTAGTTCTTCACTCTGCATTTTCTCTTAACTCCTGTATATTTAATACAATTTATTACCCATGTTGAATTTATGTTATCAAACAAAATCTCAAATAAACCCACTTCCCTGTATGTTCTCTGCTAACTATTATCATTTTCTAGTCAAAACTTTTACAACTCTTGACAAGGTTTCTGCTTCCACTCTTTCTAGTTTTCACTATATTTCTATACTCAGGGCCAGAGTCATCTTAAAACATAAATCAGATTTGATCATGTCACATTTCTGGTAAAACCTTTAAGGAATTATACTTGGGATAAAAGCTGAACTTCTTTCTCATGCCTCACAGATCCTGCACATCATGGCCTTGTCAACCTCAGCAGCTTCACTTAATCCCTTTCTCTTACCTGCTCATGATTCCATCCACACGGGTTTACTCTGAGGTTTGCAAATACACGCAGGCTCCTGTCAGCCTCATGGCTTTTATACAGAGTCATTTTCTACACATAACACTCTTTACCCACTCTTTGGATGACCTAGTAGTCCTCCTCATCCTTCAGTTCTCAACTGAAATTTTGCTTCCTTGGGCAAGTCTTCCTTGACCACAATAGAAAAAGTAAACTTGCACCTTCTTAACTTCAGCTCATTGTTTTTGTCCTTCATAACACTTATCACAAGTTATAAATAGTTTGTGTTAGTTGGTTTAGTCTTGTATACATTCATTATTTATTTTTACCTTTCCAACTAAAACAGGAGCTACATGAACATAAGGTGTATATCTTCTGTATATAAGAAAGCAAAGAGCACTAAGTAAGTATGTGTTGAATGAATTAATGAATAAATGAAGGGTGGAATTATTAGATCTTTGAGCTGCTCTTAATTTATACAAAACAAGATCCCTTCACAAAGGCATTTCTTCCCATTTGAAAATCTCAACTTTTGAAATTTTCTCACACACATGACATGAAAAAAAGTATAACTATACCAAATCTCCAAAATAATTTTCTAAAATCAGAATAAGGTGGGGGTGGGCAGAGTGAAAAGGCATCTAAAAGAACAATACTCTGGTTCCTTATAACAACTTGCAAGATAATCCATGTTCTGCTCTTAAAATCTAATTACCACCATGTCTGTAGGCCTATTTGATAACAGCTAAGTTAAAACACACAGACAACAAATTAGCATGTAGACAGCTAAGGCAATAGCAGAAAATTGGTAGACTTTTCAACACTGCTATCTTTTTACTCTGTTCTTGGGAGAAACACGTAAAAGGAAAAATTTTATGTTTGTTTGACTTAGGGTTCTCTGGAGAAACAGAATCAATAGGCTGTAGAGAGAGAGATGTGTAAAAGAATATCTCTTCTAGGAATTGGCTCAAGTGATTGTGGAATTCACAAAAGAATTCCCACAACCTGCCTTATGCAATTTGGAAAACCAGAAACACCATTAGTCTGAGGCCTGAGAACTGGGGGAACTGATGGCGTAAATCCTGGTCTGAGCCTGAAAACCTGAAAAGCAAGAACAGTGATATCTGGGCGCAGAAGATGGCTGCCTCAGCACTAGTAGAGTGAGTAAATTTGCACTTTCTCCACCTTTTTCTTACTCAGACTTTGACAGATTGAAGCATGCCCACCCACAGCGGGGAGGGTATATCTTCACTCAGTCTACTAATTCAAATGCTAACCACTTCCAGAAACAACTCCACAGACACACTCAGAAAAAAATGTTTCCAGAGCTATCTGGGCATCCTTTAACCCAGTCATGCTGACACATAAAACTAACCATCACAATATTCATATACATATACAATATACATACACAATATTCATATACACATATCAATAAGCGTATAGTAAGCTGCATTTGGAAAAGGCATCACTTCCTTAACTCTTAGGTATACCAGACATCACTTTCAGGAGTTTTTGAATATGATCTGTGTTCTCTGATTTTGCTCCTGCTGTTTCTGAGCATGTATCATAGTTGGCTTTCTCAGTTCCATAAGATTTTCTCTTTAAGTACTGTTTAAATTCACCATCATCCAACTTTTTACTAAATTTTCATGGCATTGTCTTTTTCATGCTTCTTAAAATTAAAGTGTGTAGTACCCATTTTATATCCAACTTGACAGCTCAAGAAAATTACTTCCAAGGAGTTCATGGGCTTTTTGGAATACTCAGACCATACGAGGAGCACTCTATTTCATAAACCTAAAGGGTTATATCCAAGAGGATTAATTATATACGCTCAGTGTGAAAAAGTAATTGGAAAATCTCTTCATCTCCATTTCTTGATCATGTATTTTCTCTTTCTCTGATAATGAAGAATTGTGAAATATTACTATCACCACAATTGCTGGTTGATGGTTACTTTATTTACAAATTCCTTCTTCAACACTAATGAGTGTGCAATAGCTCTTCAAAATGACCCTGTTTATTTATAGTTTATTGTGAAGTGTTAAATCCTTCCTAACCTGACACCTCTGGGACATACATTATTGCTCCAGCTGTATTTACTTTCAAAAATGAGATTTAGGATGAATTACTGATCTGCTCTATCCAATGAAGTACATTCATCTACTGAAATTTCATTCACCCTAAATGACAAAGCGGTCGGGTTTTTGCTGCCTAAAGAATGGTCTTTTAGGGGCTGTGTATTATTGTGAGCGAATAAACAGAGAGACGCTAGTAGCCCCCCCCCCCAAAAAAAAAAAAAAAGAATGGTCTTTTAAAACACTAGATAACATTAATGATTGACATTTAAAGGTGCTCATTCTGATAGCTTTTGCAATTTCCAAATTTGGGGATTTAATTCACTTCATAGAAAGTACACTGAGAAAAATAAAACCTCACTAAGAAACAGAGGTTAGTCAATTAGGTTTACTTTCTAACTAAATTTTTCTCTGTATTTGTCCCCAAAGACCTGCAAGTCACAAAAGTGTGAGAAATGTCACTCATATAGTATCCATGTCACAGTAAGATATTTAAATATGTTTGGTGGTTTTTTCCATAACAGATATCAACATTTAAAAATTTTTGCTTATTCTTTGTAATGACAATTTCAAAGAATTCAAAGTGGACTTTTATTTTATTTTTTTTTAATTAGTTGGAGGCTAATTACTTCACAACATTTCAGTGGGTTTTGTCATACATTGATATGAATCAGCCATAGATTTACACTTATTCCCCATCCCGATCCCCCCTCCCATCTCCCTCTCCACCCGATTCCTCTGGGTCTTCCCAGTGCACCAGGCCCAAGCACTTGTCTCATGCATCCCACCTGGGCTGGTGATCTGTTTCACCATAGATAGTATACATGCTGTTCTTTTGAAACATCCCACCCTCACATTCTCCCACAGAGTTCAAAAGTCTGTTCTGTATTTCTGTGTCTCTTTTTCTGTTTTGCATATAGGGTTATCGTTACCATCTTTCTAAATTCCATATATATGTGTTAGTATGCTGTAATGTTCTTTATCTTTCTGGCTTACTTCACTCTGTATAAGGGGCTCCAGTTTCATCCATCTCATTAGGACTGGTTCAAATGAATTCTTTTTAACGGCTGAGTAATATTCCATGGTGTATATGTACCACAGCTTCCTTATCCATTCATCTGCTGATGGGCATCTAGGTTGCTTCCATGTCCTGGCTATTATAAACAGCGCCAGGCAAAGTGGACTTTTAAAAGAAGATTTTGCTACAGAAATTTTTGTTGCCACTTGAAATAGTGAGAAACCCATAATATCAAAGGAACTCAGCTAAATAAATTATAATATATCCATGGAATGGAATATTATGTTGTCATTAAAAAGATGCTTTAAGATCATATGTAACTAAATGTATAACTTGTAATAAAATGTTTATCTATTCAGCAAATGTTTATTGAGCCCTCATTATGTTCCAGACACTGTGCTGGAACCTCAATAGTGACAAAGACAGACACAATCACTGACCTTTGATAAGAAAAAAAAGAAAAAGCATATGTTCGACAAAATCCAATTTATTTTTCATAGGGCTTCCCTGTAGCTCAACAGTAAAGAATCTGCCTGCGATGCAGGAGACCGACCAGGGTTTGATTCCTGAGCTGGGAAGCTCCTCTGGAGAAGGGAATGGCAATCCACTCAAGTATTCTTGCCTGGAGAATTCCATGGAGAGAGAAGCCTGGTGGGCTATAGTCAGTGGGGTTGCAAAGAGTCGGACACAACTAAGCGACTAACACACATACAATTTATTCTTATTTTAAATATATACACACATAAAAACACTGGTGAACACAATACTTATTCTATGATGATAGAACTGCAAAAAAATTTAATTTTCTTCCTTTTGATACATTTACTAAAATAGTGATGGTTTATTTTTACTAAAAGAATACCATTTTGAAAATAATTTTTCAGCAAAATGTTGCAAGTCCTCATATCCCAGCCTTCAGTATTACTCAAGAATATAAAAGCTGTACCTGATACATAAGTAGATGCCAAGACATCCCCAGCATCTAAGGTACAATGATATTATAAAGAAGAGTTTCTAGACAGCCAACTACCTTCACAGAGAACTTATATGCAAAGTGCTATGCAAATGCTATAATCTACTTTTGGGGCTGTTTTTCTTTTAAGAAAATACTTTCAATATGAAGCAAAATTCATGAGATATTTCAGGATCATAACTTAAGCTGAACGGCAGCACAGACAGTTATTTTAATTACTATCTTCTAATAGTCAATATGCTTGCTCTCACCCTACAAAATATTTGGCCACCAACCAATGTGACTTCAGGGTGAGTTGATTTTCACAGTATCTTGTCAACTGCACCTTGTCATTTATTGTGAGGTTTTGGAGTTTTTTCCTTTATTAAATCCAAGGTGAATTCAAATGAATAAAATGATGTAAATTAAAGAGCTTGGATGTTTAGTAAAACCTAAGGGAGATTATATTCATTCTGTTGCACAACACTGTTATAATGAAGACAAGACTTTCTCCCCAATGCTCACTTTGCGTGTTAAATGCTTTAATTATTTTGTGCATAAGAGCCTTCCTTCATTATTATTGCAATGTCAGGAAGGTCTAAGGTTGTGTTTCTTATACAAAATGATAAGAGAAACCTGCATTTAGAAAGTCATTTGTATTCAGTTGTCTCCAAAATTTTATATGCAATTTTTGATTGCTCCTGTCTGTTTGTTCATCATGATCTCCTTCTACTTGACAAATTAAATGAGGTCAAAGTTTTATGAACTGAGTGACTATATTAGATTTTCAACTATCGGGACTTGATGGGTATATTTGAATGTGTACAGAAGGTTGGGAAAAATATACTTGGCTATTTGATCTTTACATTTTTTTGTGTGTGTATTCTATTTGTGTTCCTAGGTTTCCCTTTAGTAAAGATTATCATTGAAAGTTTTGTTTGTTTAAATCAGTTTTGGAGACACGGTAACTTAAAAAACCTTGAAGCCATATTGAGTCTGGCTTCAATCCTAGTTTTTTATTTGGGGCAAGTTATTTCATCTAGGGCTGGTTTTCTCATGGCTACAAAGGGGAACTAATATCTATTTCACAAGCTGACCAGTTGGAGCAAATGAGATGATGCACAAAGGGCCAGCACACGTGCATGCGAGCTCAGTCACTTCAGTCGTGTCTGACTCTGCGACCCCATGGACAGTAGCACGCCAGGCTCCTCTGTCCATGGGATTCTCCAGGCAAGAATACTGGAGTGGGTTGCCATGGCCTCCTCCAGGGGATCTTCCCGACCCAGGGATAGGGCCAGCGTCTCCTGCACTGCAGGCAAATTCTTTACTGCTGAGCCACCAGGAAAGCCATAGGAGGGGCCTGTTGCCTAAGAAATGATGGCTACTGACAGCATCACCTGTTGCTTAGTGCAGACTTACACTGGAAATATTCTGTAAATGAGGACAGTGACTGGTAGTATAGGTCCACTCTCAAGGATGACATGACAGCACTGAATCTGACTTTCTTCCTAAAACATTACAAAAGGACAATATCAAGAGAGAAAACATAAAGGTAGTTATCCCAGCCGATACTTTCTTTGCAGGTAACAAATGATTTCTGGTGACCATTTTCTATTATCCTGAATGCCAACCAATAATTAAATGCACAGGGTCCAGCCGCCCTGTTTCATCTCCTCACCCACTGTGACTCCCATTCTGCCCACAGGTGGAGGATTAGCAAACACAAAACAGAAATTTTTGATATTTCTTCCAGTGATGAACATGTATGCTTTTGGAATAAGAAAAGAACTTATTAAAATTAAAATAAATATTCATGAGGGTAAAAATAAGACTAGAGTGAGGAGAGGCTCAGAGCCCTAGCTATGCAAGCTGTTTCACAAGCAAAGAATCAAATACTAATCAAACAACAATAGCGATTGCCAACTTAATAGAACACTTACTACATGTCAGGTATGTTGGCCGTACTCACATCCTTACTTAGATTATCTTGGTTAACTTTCACCATAACTACTATGAGCTAGTGGTTATTATAATATTATGCCCATGCTACATATGGAAAAACAGAACTTGAGAAGTTAAGTAGACGTGCTAGTCACAGAATCAGACCCTGCGTAAATTGAGATCTGAAATCAGACAGTATCAAGGGAGAATCCCTCTCTCCTCCATGTGGTCCCTCAGCTGTCTGGACTTAGCCAATATATTAGGGAAGAAGTATTCAAATGAAGAAACTTTCTGAATACCAGATTCAGAGCAGCATGACAGATCCCATCCTTTGCCCATCCCATCCACAAAGATGAGAATTGTAAGGTCAAGTGCCATCGAGGGCCATCCCAGGACCTTCAATCAGGACCTAACAACTTGCAAATAAGGGAACTCAGTACTGATAACTTACTCTGGATATTCTGTTATTCAAGTGCTTTGCTGTCTTAGGTCCTTTATTACTCACCACAGATCTATGAGATGGGAATTATCATTACTGTCATTGGAGAAAACTAAGATTTAGAAAGACTGAGAACCTTGCCCAAGGTATATAGTTAATGAGCGACAGGTGTGTTAGTTGCTCAGTCATGTCCGACTCTTTGCAACCCCATGGACTGTAGCCTGTCAGGCCCCTCTATCCATGGAATTCTCCAGGCAAGAGTACCAGAGTGTGTTGCTGTTCCCTTCTCCAGAGGATCTTCCCAACCCAGAGATCAAACCTGGATCTCCTGCATTGCAGGCAGATTCTTTGCCATCTGAGCCACCAGGAAGCCCCCAGAAACAGGATGGAGCTGGCTCTCAGATCCAGACCACTCATGCCAGAGTCCACACTTTAGAAAAGCACATCTGCTAATACAAAATACATACAAGTATTGGAGACTTTTAATAAGAGCAAAACCTATGATTTTCATCTTTGAATCCACAGCCCTTAGAACTGAGCCTGACAGTTGGCATCAACAATAATCACAGATGCTTTAAAAACACTTACTTTGGGCCAAGCACTCAAGGGTTTTGTATAGATACCAACTCATGCAATCTTCGAAACAACTCTGTAAGAAAGATACTATTATTATCTCCGTTTTACAGGTGAGCAAACTGACAAGTGAATGCCAAATGGAAAAAGACTGGGAAAGAAGGAAGAGAGGGAGGGAGGAAGAGAGAGGAAAAGAATATTCAGAAGGTGGACACTCGCTTCTCCAAACAGATTCCTTCTGTAAGCCTGCTCATACTAATACGTGAAGCTCAAACATGTGCCATACAAAACAGTTCCCACGGCTTGAGCTTTACCTGGTATAGAGACAATGAATGGTTTCGTACGATTCAGAGTTGAAATCCCAGGTGCATCATTAGTCACTGTTCTGATTTAAAATGTCACCAAGACTCAATGGCTTTTCTGGGCATACAGGCACAGCTGCGCCAACTTGTTTCTGTGAGTCTTGAGGTTGTTTATAATGATGTGTTGCACAATCACTCAAGGTAAAGTCACTACAAAGCTATCTGAATATCTTCTCTCAGAAAGGCTAAAGTCGGCATCCATAATCATGCAAGGGGCAGCATTCTAAAGACAACTAGGGCTGGAGGGAAGAACAGGGGCAGAATCAAGCCTGGCAGAAGCTTGGGTTCTTAGCAAATCCAAGCAACATGTGAAAAGAAATCAGGGAGGCAGGCAGGACTAAAGAACTCATGGAGCAAGCCTTGACTCTCTTGTCATAAAGCTGCTGTTTAGAGTCAGGGCTACCATCCCCAGGGATCTTGGGGAAACTGGAAATCAGAGTGGGATGTTACAGTGGGACTGCAAGTAAAGGCAGAAACCCAGCTCTTAAATTTGGATTACACATTTGATCTCAGTCATTTAAACTAATAAACTAGGTGGTGTTTCTTGTAGGCTTTGTTTGTGCATCTTCTTGCTACTGCTGCTGCTGCTGCTAAGTCGCTTCAGTCGTGTCCAACTCTGTGTGACCCCAGATGGCAGCCCACCAGGCTCCCCCATCCCTGGGATTCTCCAGGCAAGAATACTGGAGTGAGTTGCCAGTCCTGCCTCCTAGGGATCTTCCTGACTCAGAGATCGAACCCAGGTCTTCTGCATTACAGGCAGATTCTTCACCATCTGAGTCACAAGGGAAGCCCCACGGTGCTGCCTTAAATTCTAAGATTAGTCTCAGAAGCTAGTAAAGGGCTGGATTTTGACATGTCTGTTTACTTTTGAGTACAGCCATCTCACTTACTGCTAATGCCTTTCCAGTTGATTCCCACAGATTTTCTGGTCAAAACAAGGCAGACTTTGTAAGTGATCATGATGCCTCCATTCTCCCAGTCACTATAACCTCCTCTTTTCATCTTCTTCACATGAAAGAGGATATTAAGAACATTACAGGACCCCATTTTCTCATCCAAAACTCTTGGTTCCAGAGTGTTTAGGAATTCAGGATTTTTCAAAAGATAAAAATGTGTCAGTGGAGTTTCCTATAGTATGGTATGAGGCAGCACTCCTTGACTAAACATATTAATGCTTCTTCCATCAGTAAGATGAATGTTCTATGGATGAATAGAGGAAGTAAAGCACCTCACAGAAGTTCAGGGAGGATTTTGCTACATATGAGCTATTAAAGGAGGAAAAAAAACTTCAGTTTTCCAGAGCATCAGGATTTTATAATTGCAGAAGAGACCATGAATATGAAATAAGAAACTGTGGCTATAATGAAACTCATTTTTGAGGAGGGACAAAAATGGAAGAGATTTAGGTTGTTCTCTGTGAAGGAGGGAAGTGCTATAAGACAATGAGGTTAAATGGATGAGAGACAAAAGAAGACTGAAGAAACATTCCCCACATGGACCCCAGAGCTCATGCATTTTAGACAGGCAGAAAGCCCTATCTCCAGACGTCACCCCTAGGCCTTTCACTCTTAGAACCAGAGCACCCTGGGACACGTCTTACTAAAAAACACTTAACACACTTCTCTGGTTCCCATTTAGGCATAAAGTCCTGAGATTTAGGTCATGGCTTTAATAGCTCTGCATCCCTGTATACACCACGCCGATAACCTGTATCTGCAGCTGTTTAATAAGCCCACCTTTGGGGAATTAATTTCTTTGGGTATGCAAAAGTAGTGAAGTAAGAAAAAAAAATGGGAAATATTTTTGGAAGGCAGTAATCTTGGCCATGCCATACACAACATGGATCGCCTGCTACCCTGACAACAGTCACTAAAGCACAAGTCTGAGGAATCACAGCAGACTTGGGAGAATGGAAAAGATGGAGGAGGCTTCAATCACTCAGCCTAACTGCAGAGAATGAACAAACACATGACCTCGATGATTTATGAGGTCACCACAGAGAAAGAAGTGCTGCCTGAGCAAGTGGACTTCCTCATAAAATAGCTACAGGTCCTACGAATTCCACCTTTCAACATCACTGTAAAAATCCCTTGGGTGGAACATGTTCAGAAGAAATTCCTCAATAATTCCCAGCCCATAATTCTCGGTCACGCTTCTCTCTTCTCTCTCCAGTTCAGTGATGTGCCAAGATCACCCTCTTCTCGTCCTCCCTTCATCTTGCCAGTCCTTGTTCCTGCCCACCTTCCATTCACCAGCGTCCTTCTATGTTCACAGGCACCTTCTCTCCCAAGCAAGTATCTGCTGGATACGCACATCTAATTGTCTGATGAATCTCAAGTTCAGTACATCCACAATCAAACTCATGGCATTATCACAATCCACTCCTGTTTATAAATGTTTATAAACTACACGGCCAGTTTTCCACGGGCAAATTTTTAAGTAATCTTACCTCAAAGAACATTGGATTCTAAATTCCTCTTCACTTCTATTTACATTCCCCCAATCTCCCACCCAGGCTATTTCAATAGTTCCTGCACAGCTCTCTTTTTCTTCAATTCATCCATCACATCAATAGCAATCTTAATCAGTTAGGAATTGCATTCAGCTGTGAGTAATAAACCTCTGCAAAAGGTTTAAACAAGATTAGGGTATATTTTTCTCTTTGACTTGGGTTCCCTCCAATTTTGTATTCCACCATCCTCAGGGAGGGCTTCTCAGACTTTAAAGACGGCTGCCAGAGGGCTTGCCTGATGGCTCAGTGGTAAAGAATCTACCTGCCAATGCAGGTGACGTGGGTTCAATCCCTGGTCCAGGAAGATCCCACAAACTGCAGAGCAACTAAGCCCAGACTGCACAACTACTGAGCGTGCACCCTAGACCCCAAGAGGCGCAATCACTGAGCTCACCCACCCTAGAGCCCAGGCCCCCCTATAAGAGAAGCCACCACAGTGAAAAGCTCTGCACTCTCTCTAGAGAGCAGCCCCCATTCCCCACAACTAGAGAAAAAGCCTGAGCAGCAACAAAGACCCAGCACAGCCAAAAATAACATGCATAAATAAGTAAGAGAGATGGCTCCTGGAATTCAAACCGTCTTTTCATTCCCAGGAAAGAAGAAAGATCTAAAGGAAAGGGGCATGCCATCTAAGTCGGCAAGAGCTTTCCTAGAAACTCCCGAAACAACTCCTGCTTGGAATAGAGTCTCGGGGCCCCCAAAGCTTCAGGGGAGACTGGGAAACAAAGTTTGGGGGCTGGCATTCATCACTCTCCCTAAACCTGAGGCTGAGGTAGTAAGAAGGGTAAGAAGAATGGTAAATGGGTAAAATCAGCCTGCCAGTCAATATTTTGAAAATAAAATTTTGATATAAAACAAACATCTAATACAGCTTCATTACCTACAGAGTTAAACCTAAAACTGTAACAACATGTTCAAGCCTTTCCAGGATCTACCCCTAACCCATCTCACCAGCTCTTTCTTCTACTTCTCAGAGGAGTTAGTTCTCAGATTTTAATGTGCTTATGAATCACCCAGGGAGCTGGTTAAAATGCAGAATCTGTTTCAATAGGTCCGGAATGAAATCTGCTTTTCAATAAGTTCCCGATGACGCTCCTGCAGCCGGTCCCTGGAGCACAAAGTTCTCGAGCAGCACTTTTCTACCAGGAGCCTCACTGTGCCCAGGAGACATCTGACCATCTCTGGAGAAACTGTGGTGTGTACAACATGGGGTTGGGGGTGGTATGGGGAAGGTGGGCGCTGCCAGCAGCTGGAAGCAAATGTCCATGACAGCCACTGGCTTAGTGCCCGACACAGTATTGAACAGGCTCCCTTTTATTTGTATATAACACATAGGTGCACCTATGTGTTATATACAAATATATATGTATATATATATATATATATATACACACACACGCATACACAGTTGCTCCAGTCATATCCAACTCTTTGTGACCATACGACTGTAACCCACCAGGCTCCTCTGTCCATGGGATTCTCCAGGCAAGAATGCTGGAGTGGGATGCCATGCCCTCCCCCACGTGATCTTCCTGACCCAGGGATTGAACCCGAGTCTCTTGTGGCTCCTGCATTGCAGGTGGATTCTTTACCACTGAGCCACCCTCCTGGGAAGCGTGTGTGTGTGTGTGTGTGTGTGTGTGTGTGAAGTTGCTCTAATGCAATTAACTCACCATGGCTCCATCTTTCCTAGTCTCCGTTATAACAACCAACAGTGCAGATTGCAACACCTTCCAGTCCTCATAAAACCCAAATAGAATTCCTATATACAGGTTTTAAAATGCAGAAGAAAAGAAAGTTAAAAACCCGTCCTTTAGGGCCACTGTCTGGCTTTCATTAAACCTTCCCTGATTCTTTCAGGTCAGGGTTCATGGACCAGCGCCTTTGTACCTTGTTGGCTGAGATTAAAACTGAGTAATAGACCCTCTGTGCCATCAATACAATCCTAATGCATTTTTCATTATGATGAACTCCCACTTGGGCCCTCTTTCTGAGGTTCAGGCAGAGGTAAAAGAGGCATGTCTTGCTTGTTTACTAGCATTTAAACAAGATTGCTCTTTTCCAACAAACAGTAACAATTTTGTGCTTAAGATGATTTCTGGGAAGGTAGAAATATTGTATTTATTTGACCATCTGTTAGGAGAGCACTGAGTCAATAGAACAGGCTTCCAACTGATTTACATTTCAGAACTTTAATAAAATATTTTAAGCAAAGGTCACATGGATAGCCCATTTGCCAGTAAATAATACCCAAACACACACACACATGCATACTTATCACACATTCTCATTCATACATACACTTACATGCATGTAACTGCTCACATGTGTACTAACATGCACACAGTGAAGATACACATACATGTATACACAAGTATACACTCAGATGCACACACATGCACATACACATATATGCACACCCATGTACCCATACACAGGCATATATATATATATATATATATATATATAGAGAGAGAGAGAGAGAGAGAGATGAGAGTTGGACCATAAAGAAAGAGCCAAAGAATTGATGCTTTTGAATTGTGGTGTTGGAGAAGTCTCTTGAGAGTTCATTGGACTGTAAGGAGATCAAACCAGTCAATCCTAAAGGAAATAAACCCTGAATATTCATTGGAATGACTGATACTGAAGCTGAAACTCCAATACTTTGGTCACCGATGCAAAGAACTGACTAATGAGAAAAGACCGTGATGCTAGGAAAGATTGAAGGCAGGAGGAGAAGAGAACAACAGAGGATGAGATTGTTGGATGGCATCACTGACTTGATGGAAATGAGTTTGAGTAAGCCCTGGGAAGTCTGGCATGCGCTAATCCATGGAGATGCAAGGAGTCAAGACACGACTGAGTGACTGAACTGAACTGATATACCTGAAGTAGGCTGGAAAGTAAACTCTCAAAGATAGGAGGACCCAAAAAAAAAAAAAAGATAGGAGGACCTAATCCCTGCCACTTGTTATCGTATTTGGGGAAAAGGTCATGGATTTAGAAAAGGCAGAGGAAGCAGAGATCAAATTGCCAACATCAATTGGATCATAGAAAAAGCAAGAGAATTTCAGAAAAACACCTACTTCTTCTTCATTGACTACACTAAAGCCTTTGATTGTGGGGATCACAACAAACTGTGGAAAATTCCTAAAGAGATGGAAATACCAGACCACCTTACCTGCCTCCTGAGAAACCTGTTTGTAGGTCAAGAAGCAACAGTTGGAACCTAACATGGAACAATGGACTGGTTCCAAATTGGGAAAGGAGTATGTCAAGGATGTATATTGTCACCTTACTTATTTAACTTACATACAGAATACATCACACAAAATGTCAGGCTGGATGAATCACAAGCTGGAATTAAGATTTCTGGGAAAAATATCAACAACCTCAGGTACACAGATGACACCACCCTAATGGCAGAAAGTGAAGAGTAACTAAAGAGCCTCTTGATGAAGATAAAAGAGGAAAGTGAAAAAGCTAGCTTAAAACTCAACATTCAAAAAACTAAGATTATGGCACCTGGTCCCATCATGTCATGGCAAATAGATGAGAAAAAGTGGAAACAATGACATATATTCTTTTCTTGGGCTCCAAAATCACTGTGGACGGTGACTGCAGCCATGAAATTAAAAAATGTTTGCTCCTTGGAAGAAAAGCTATGACAAACCTAGACAGTGTATTAAAAAGCAGACACATCACTTTGATGACAAAGATCTGTATAGGCAAAGCTATGGTTTTTCCAGTAATCATGTACGAATGTGAGAAATGGACCATAAAGAAGGCTGGGAGGCAAAGAACTGATGCTTTTGACCTACGGTGCTAAAAACTCTTGAGAGTCCCTTGCACAGCAAGGAGATCAAACCAGTCAATCTTAAAAGAAATCAGCCCTGAATATTCATTGGAAGGACTGATGCTGAAGCTCCAATACTTCATCTATCTGATGCTAAGAGCCTACTCATTGGAAAAGACCCTGATGCTGAGAAAGACTGAGGGTAGGAGGAGAAGGGGGTGGCAGAGGATGAGATGATTGGATGGCATCATTGACTCAATGGACATGAGTTTGAGCAAACTCAGGGAGATAGTGAAGGACAGGGAAGCCTGGCATCCTGCAATCCATGGGATTGCAAGGAGTAGGACACAACTCAGTGACTAAACAACAATGTTACTAAGGAGCTTCCCTGGTGGCTCAAAGGTAATGAATGCATGGCTCCTGCCATGCAGAAGCCACAGGTTCAATCCCTGGGTCAGAGATATCCCCTGGAGGAAGGCATGGCAACCCATTCCAGTATCCTTGCCTGGAGAATCCCATGGACAGAGAAGCTTGGCATGCTATAGTTCATAGGGTCTCAAAGAGTCAGACACGACTGAAGTGACTTAGCATGCACACACTCAATGTTACTAAGAATCTTGTGATGGAGAGATCATTCTCACTCTGGACTGTCAAGCTGGGTCCTGAATGCCATCAGTAGTGTCTTTATAAGAGAGAGCAGGGGGACACTTCACCCACACACACAGAGGAGAAATTCCACATGAAGCCAGGTGTATAGACAGGAGTGATGTGGCCATAGTCAAGAACTGCCCAGTGACCAGATGCTGGAAGAAGGAAGGATCGGATTCTCCCTTAGAATGCCCAGAGGGACTGCAGCCCTGACTACACTTTGTTGTTGCTGTTTGCTCGCTCAGTTGTGTCCAACTCTTTGGGACCCCATGGACTGTAGCCCACCAGGCTCCTCTGTCCATGAGGTTTCCCAGGCAAGAACACTGTATTGGGTTGTCATTTCCTTCTCCAGGGGATCTTCCCAATGCAGGGATCAAACCCACGCCTCCTGCATTGGCAGGCTGATTCTTTATCACTGAGTCACCAGGGAAGCCCCGCCTATATCTTGATTTCAGCCCAAATTTCAGACCTCTGGCCTCTAAAACTATGAGATAATAAATTCGTGTTGTTTTAAGCCATCAAGTTTGTGATAATTTGTTATAGTAGCCCCAGAAAACACCCATCAATATATGCACATACACACACATATGTACACAGTCATATGGCCACATACACACACATGCACACATATGTACACTGGTTACTCATGGACACAAACAGGAACATACATACACATTCCTATACTCACATGACTATATATCTGTGCTAACAGGTTAACTTGGTTATCTCTAAAACACCTTCAATGAAACCCAAAATTTGAATCATACTCTTCTCAAATAAAATAAATATGTGATAATTTTTAAAAAGGTGTCAAAATATTAGTAACAATGAGAGGAGGAAATCATGAACATGTCCCTATATTTCATCTTCCACATAATTAATAATAATTACTCACATTAGGCGAAAACCTGTTAGGGGTCAAGCCATTGAGCTAGTTGTTTCAGAGGTATAATCAACAATCATACACAAAGGAGAAACAGAGGGGCAGAGAAGTGAAGTGAAGTGAAAGCCACTCAGTCGTGTCTGATTCTTTGCGACCCCATGGACCCCATGGATTCTCCAGGCCAGAATACTGGAGTGGGTAGCCCTTCCCTTCTCCAGGGGATCTTCCCAACCCGGGGATCGAACCCAGGTCTCCTGCACTGCAGGCAGATTCTTTACCAGCTGAGCCACCAGGGAAACCCAAGAATACTGGAGTGGGTAGCCTATCCCTTCTCCAGCGGATCTTCTCAACCCAGGAATCAAACCGGACTCTCCTGCACTGCAGGCAGATTCTTTACCAACTGAGCTGTCAGGGAAGCCCGAGGGGCAGAGAGATTGAACAAATTGTAAGGCATGGTTCCGGCGAGGCAGAAAAGGAAAGACGACCTCAACAGAAGTAGGTTACCTTTATTTAGGCAAGGAGGGGCGACAGTCGGCCTAATGACCAGGCTGAGCGCCGAAAGGGATCAGGGAGGCTTCATACTTATAGGGAGGTTTGTGGAAGCGATAAGGGAAACGTCAATCAAGTGGGATATTTTGAGTATTCTTTTGTTGAGATGACACTTGTAGTTGGGCAGGGGGTGATAAGTCTTCTGGGCGGGTGTAGGGGGTGGTAGGTTTCCGGACAGGGGGTGATAAGTCCCAGATAGATGCAGCTGGCCTGGAGCATCAGGATGGAACTAAAGTTATGCTTTGTTTTCTCCGAAGTTAGATGATTCAGCAAGGGGCCTTTGAGACTGTTGTTCTCTTTTCTAGGCCCAAAAGACTCCTTCATTCCAGACCCTGAAATCATAAGAAAAAGGGGAAAAGGGCGCCGTATCTCTCTGGCTACTTCCTGCTGGATAGGGGCGACGGTTTTGGGTCTGGAATGGAGGATCGTCCTAGGGCCCACAGTCTCCTTTTTCTGAGCTTGAGGTGAGGCTCTCGAGAAGAAGAATGGTCTTTACCTGATCTCAAGAGATGGCCCGAATCCGTTCTTGGAGAAACCTTTGAAAGAGATTAAAGAGACAGGGTCCAAATAAGAGGAATAGAATGATAAGTACCAATGGTCCCAGGAAAGGGAGCAACCAAGGGAGTATCTGTTGGAACAGGTTTTGGGGAATGTAAAGGTTTTGTAACTCTTTCCTGCGGCGTTCAATTCTGTCTCTAAGTTCTTTGACTCGGCCCTGGACTATGCCCGTTTCATTAACAAAATAGGAGCAGTCTTCTCCTAGGAAAAGGCAGGTCCCTCTCTTTTTTGCGGTGAGAATGTCTTGAGGGGAGACAGTTACTAGGCCTATAGCAAGGATTAAGATTAGGAGTGCAGTTATGGTTAGAGAGACAGGGAGAGGCCAGTCAGGGTGAGGGGCAGAAGGCCCCGAGTTGGTGGTTGTTTGAATCTGAGGAGGAACAGTGCTCATTAGGATGTAGAATGATGTAGAGAATGAGAGTAAAGAAATCAATTTCGTCTGGAGTCAGGTTGTAGAAGGTTCCCTGGAGCCACAGTTGAGACACCAGTGTAGTCAGGTCTTTGAAGGAGGTTCCTGTTGGGGCGCTGATCCAGAGGTCTTGTAGTAGTTGGGTCAGGAACAGTTGTAGGTTGAAGAGAGTCCAGGTCATTCAGTGTCCTCTCCGATGGTTGACAGGGGTTGTCGCCGGGTGAATTTTAAGGAGGTGGGTCCTGTGAGGGAGACCTGATAGGTGTCATTTAAGGAGGGCAGCGCAGGATTAGAGGTGACCCATTTTAGACGAGAGAGGTGTACCCAGGAGGTGACCTTTTCGAGTTTAGCTGCAGTTGGGGTAAGGAGGATGACTTTGAATGGTCCCTGCCACTTTGGGGTTAGGTCACCCTGGGGATTATCAGACAGATAGACCATGTCCCCAATTTGTAAAGGGGGCAGGGAGGCTTGGGGGTCAGGGGCAGGCAGATTGTGGTTGACGTATCTCCAGAGGGCATTGCGGAGTTGCGCCAGCAGAGGGGAGTGTAGGAAGCTTGGTGTGGGAGGAGGTTCGGGGGGAGTCCAGGAGGGAGCATGGGCCTTCCATACATCACCCCAAAGGGGCTCAGCCCCAGGGGCTTTCTGGGCAAAGCCCGTATTTTGAGGAGAACAATTGGTAAAAGTTTAGTCCAATCCAGATGTACCTCGAGGGTTAATTTGGTAAGGGTTTCTTTGATTATTCTATTTATCCTTTCTACCCTTCCTGAGGACTGGGGACGGTATGGAATGTGAAATTTCCAGGGTATCTGTAAGAATTGGACAAGTTGTTGGGTGACCTTGGATGTAAATTCTGGGCCATTATCAGACTGTAGGGATGAAGGCAGCCCAAACCTGGGGATAATTTCTGTGAGGAGAATTTGGGCCACGGTGTGGGCTCTTTTGTTTGTAGTGGGAAATGCTTTTACCCATCCCGAAAAGGTGTCTACAAGGACTAGTAGGTATCTGACTCTCCGGACCGGGGGCATATGAGTAAAGTCTATCTGCCAATCTTGTGCTGGGAGGCTGCCTCGCATTTGATGGGTTGGAAAGGATGTCGGTTTAAGGTTGGAATTGGGGTTAGTACGTTGACATGTTTGACAGGAGCGGGTAAGGTTATCTAAATATTGTTGGTCAGTATTGGATATGGGGAAGTGGTTACGGAGGAACTGCTGGAGTGTCTTGGATGAGGGATGAAAGAGTGAGTGTAGATAAGAGAGGATTTTTCTGGTGGTGGGAGGGTCGGGTGGAGTCAGAGCTAAGATGACAGGGGACTGGAGGGAAGGATGGGACAGTGCTATCTCTTTTGCCTTCTGGTCTGCAGCATTGTTGTAGGCTGATATGAGACTTCCCTTTTGATGTCCCCTACAGTGGAGGACAGCGGTTTGTTTGGTAAGAGTGCTGCCTCTAGAAGTTTGTGAATCAGGTCTGAATTAATAATAGGGGATCCCTTTTGGGTTAGGAAACCTCTTTTTTTCCATATTAGGATGTTTGAGTGAAGTATGTTATAGGCATATTTGGAGTCTGTGTGTATGTTAACCCTTAGATTTTTAGCCAGAGTTAAAGCTCTGGTGAGAGCTATCAGTTCTGCCTGTTGGGAGGTGGTGTGAGGTGGCAGCGGTGAAGCTTCAATTGTCTGTGTTTTATGATTGTGACGAAGGTCCCCCTGGATGATGGCATATCCTGCTGCAAACGGTGGGGATTTTTGAGAGCTGCCATCAACGAACCAGTGTGGGGTGTCTGGGTCTAGGATGGGCTGATCTGTTACATGTTGGAAGGGGTTTTGGGTAAGATCTACTGTTAGGCTGCAGCTATGTAAGAGGGAGTCTGTTGTAGAGGACATGGGTAATAAGCTGGCGGGGTTAAGGGGAGAGCAGGGGGAGAATGAGAGCCAAGGGTTGAGGAGAAAGGCATGTAGGACCTGTACCCTGGAAGGGGGAAGGGAGAGGAAAGCCTGATGTGATAGCAAGTCTCGGAAGGTGTGTGGAGAACAGACTGTTAAAGGGGCATGTCTAGAGAGTTTATTTGCTTTGGGTACGAGGGCTGCGATAGCAGCCATGGCCTGTATGCAGGGAGGCCACCCCTTGGTCACCATGTCTAGCTGTTTTGATAGATAGGCTATGGGAGCCCAGGTGTCTCCAGCCCGCTGACATAGAAGCTCCAGGGCCTGTCCTTGGCTGGAATGTGCAAAGAGAAAGAATGGTCTGGTGTGATCTGGCAGGTGGAGAGTTGGCACTCGGAGGAGGCTCTGGGTGAGTTGGTGAAGAGGATTGGCCAGCGAGGAACGATTAAAGAGGGGCTCATCTAGACATCCTTTAGTTGCCTCATAGAGCGGCTTTGCAATGAGGGAGAAGTTGGGGATCTAGATACGGAAAAAATTTAGGAGGCCGAGGATAGACAGGAGTTCCCTTTTTGTTTTTGGAAGTGGACAGTTAATTAAGGCCTGGATTCTATCTGGGGGAATAGTTCTTTGTTGATGGGATATGGAAAGTCCCAGGTAGGTGACTTTTGTTTGGACTATTTGGGCCTTAGATTGGGATACCCGATAACCCCAGGATCCCAAGGCCTCAAGGAGTTTGGCAGTATGTTGGAGGCAGAGTTTTCGGGTTGAGCTACAAAGGAGGAGGTCATCTACGTATTGGAGGAGATGACTCGGGGCTAGGTTGAGAGTCTGTAGGTCTTTTTGTAAAGCCTGTCCAAAAAAGTGAGGACTGTCTCTGAACCCCTGGGGGAGAACTGTCCATGTTAGCTGTTGGGAAACGTGAGTCTCGGGGTCTTGCCAGGTGAAGGCGAAAAGAGGTTGGGAGAGGGGGTGGAGGGGGATAGTGAAAAAAGCGTCTTTGAGATCTAATACTGTGAAGTGGGTTGCAGTCGGGGGTATGGTAGACAGAAGGGTGTAAGGGTTAGGGACTACTGGGAATGTCGGCATAATAGCCTCATTGATTTTTCTCAGGTCCTGGACCAGTCTCCAAGAGTTTGGTCCCTTTTTTACTGCCAGAATAGGGGTGTTGTGTGGTGAATGGGTAGGAATTAGGATAGAGGCTTGAAGAAGACAGTCTATGATAGGCTTAAGTCCCTTGTGGGCCTCTGGGGTGAGAGAATACTGTTGTTGGGTGATTATAGTCGAGGGGTCTTTTAGGGTAATGTGGACTGGGGGATGATGTTTGGCTATTGAGGGGTGATCAGTGTCCCAGACTTGGGGGTCTAAGGCAGGTAGATCTAAGGGAAGGTCAGGGGTGAGGGATAGGGACTGTCCAGGTGCCATTTGCATGCAGAATATAGAGACTATATCGAGGGGGATATGGTAATAAAGACCCCCAATTTGGATAACACATCTCTCCCTAGAAGTGCCATTGGGCACTGAGGCATTATAAGGAATGAGTGTATAAGGGTTGATTTTCCAAATTGACAGAGTAATGGAGGGCTGATTTTTGGCCTTAGGAGAACTCCAGAGACCCCCTTGATTGTGATTTCTGAGTCTTGAGTTGGGCCAGAGTAGGAAGTTAAGAGAGAGAAAGTGGCTCCAGTGTCTATTATAAAAGAGGTCTTTTTTCCGGCCACTACCCCGTCTACCCTAAGTTCCGAGCCCGTGTTCAAGACATGGGCCGGGGGGCTGGAACCCGGGCCCCATCATTGGAACAATTTTTGTAGAGTTGGGCTGGGGTTCCGGGGAGAAGTGGGGATCTCCTCAGATGCGCCAGGGCGTCCCTGTGGACATTCCACTCTCCAGGTCTGGGAGGTGGGGACCTCCCCAGGGGTGCCAGGGCACTCCCGGGGACAGTCCATCTTTCAGTGTCCCCATTGGCCACAGGTTGGGCATGCTTTTGTCGGGGGCCGCGGGTTTGGGCATGCCTTTGCCCAGTGTCCTGACTGGTTGCATCGGAAGCAGGGTCCGGGGGGAGTCTTAAGACTCGTTCTGGGATGACTTGGGCCAGGCTGATTTTTTTTCTTTAATTGCTGCTGCCAAAAGGGCATATTTAGCTTTTCTCTCACGTTCTTTTTCTCTCTTAGCCTCCTCCTCTCTATTATTGAACACCTTGAAGGCTACTTCTAGAAGGTCTCTCTGGGGGGGGTCTCAGGGCCCTTTTCTAGTTGGCGAAGCTTGCGTCTGATGTCAGGGGCAGATTGGCTGATGAACTGAACATGAAGGTACAGTAACCCAGCAGGGGTAGTGATATTTAGGTTGGTATACTTTTGGACTGCCTCTGTGAGGCGTGCCAAGAATAAGGCTGGATTTTCGTCTGCCCCTTGGGTGACTTCCCTGACTCTATCATAATTGACATGGATATGAGTATTTTTCTGCATTCCTTCTAGAATGCAGGTGATCATATGATTGAGTCTCCTGATACCTGGGTCACCGGGCTGGTAAGTCCAGCGGGGATCTAACTGAGGCACAGCCTCATCAGCAACTGGGCTGTTCCGGTCTTGGTTATGTAAATAATCAGCATGGGCTTTTGCCACTTGCCAGATACGGTCTTTTTCATCTGGGGTGAGAGTGGCATTTAGGATATAATATACGTCACTCCATGTGAGGTTATAGGCCTGGGAGAGTCTCAGGAATTCTTTTCTGTATCTGGTAGGATTTTCAGAAAATGATCTTAACTTTTTTTCTATCTGGCTCATATCTGACAATGAAAATGGCACATGGACTCGGGTGGGGCCCTCTGGCCCTGTGACCTGTCTTAGGGGAAACATGTGTTGGGTACGTGACCGTGTGGCAGGGGGGGAAGGAAGGGGGGAGGGGGAGTCGGGGAGATGGGGTAGCAGGGTTGAGGGAGAGTCAGGAGAGGTTTCAGTGCCAGTAGGTGAGTTGGATGAAGGGGAAGGAGAGGGGCGGCGGGGTGGCGGGTAGGGAGGGGGCTCGTCCACGGGGTCGAACTCTGGGGGTACAGAAGCTTGCGGTCTGTGGTTAGTTGAGGAAGAAGAGCCCTTTTGCTTGGGAGGCAAGGTGCATAGAAGGACCTCGTGGGTGGAGCAGGCCTGGCATAGGGAGGGCCTGCTCCGAAGGGCCCAAAAGACTTGGGCATAGGGGATCTCCGACCACTTGCCATTCCGTTTAAGGAAGTCAGTGAGATTTTGGAGAATGTTAAAGTCAAATGTGCCGACCTCAGGCCAGCGGTCTTGATTGTCTAATTGATATTGAGGCCAAATCTGTGTACAGAGTTGCTTTAAGCGGTTAGCTTTGAGTTCAGTGAGTGAGAGTGGTTTGAGATTTTTGAGAACACAGGCCAGAGGGGAATCTTTTGGGACAGAGTGGCCAGACCCCATAATTGAAAGGCAAGCAGAGGCTCCTATTGGGAACTCGAGTCGTCACCCGCAGTCGCAATAGGAGTTATGAGAAGAGAGCTCTGTGTCGAGGTGGAGCGTCCCCCACCGTCGCCCACAGAGTGGCCCTGGGCCGGGGGTCCCTGGGACCCGGAGAGGACTGAATTCTAGGGCGCCTCTAGAACTCCGTCCGGATCGGATCTTACCTTAATCTAGGGGCCGGCTGGAGTGGAGTGTTGCATGTAGAGCGGTCGAATGGCAAGAGGTCCCTATTCTGGAGGTCGTCAGAGAGAGAGAGAAAAGGGGGTAAAGCCGAGGCCTGGGGGTACGCAAATCATCAATAAAGTCTTAGCACAAGACTTGCACCGCTCACGAAGGCACTAGGCGTCCCCGAGGGGAACTTAAGAGCCCTGGCAGAGAAGTGAGCTCGGAGGATGTTTGCGCTCCCAGACTCTGGGAAAAGGGGAAAACAGTGAGAGGGAGGGAGAGTGAGAGAGAGTGAGACGAGTGCCTCGCCCCCTCCCGGGTTTCGGCACCAAAAATGTAAGGCATGGTTCCGGCGAGGCAGAAAAGGAAAGACGACCTCAACAGAAGTAGGTTACCTTTATTTAGGCAAGGAGGGGCGACAGTCGGCCTAATGACCAGGCTGAGCGCCGAAAGGGATCAGGGAGGCTTCATACTTATAGGGAGGTTTGTGGAAGCGATAAGGGAAACGTCAATCAAGTGGGATATTTTGAGTATTCTTTTGTTGAGATGACACTTGTAGTTGGGCAGGGGGTGATAAGTCTTCTGGGCGGGTGTAGGGGGTGGTAGGTTTCCGGACAGGGGGTGATAAGTCCCAGATAGATGCAGCTGGCCTGGAGCATCAGGATGGAACTAAAGTTATGCTTTGTTTTCTCCGAAGTTAGATGATTCAGCAAGGGGCCTTTGAGACTGTTGTTCTCTTTTCTAGGCCCAAAAGACTCCTTCACAAATTAAGGTCACAGACTGATGGAGCTGAGATGAGAACCCAGGTGTTAGGACTCCAGAGGCCACACTTTAACCAAAAGAAACAGTGTCATTTAAAATCTCAGTATTTTCTTTAATGAACACCTATGTGTTTAGTTCCACATTCTGACAGCGTCGCTACTGTATTTCCATGCCACAACACCAGTGCATGTACTGGTATCGCGGCTAACTGAGTCGTCTTCACTGAAATCAGAGTTCCATCTGGTAAAGGCCTCTGTCCCTGCCCCAGCCCCCCACCTAGTATGAGGCCTTTTTGCTGCTCTGGAGACAGGATATGTGCTGAGCATGAGAAGGCCTGAGCCTCTATTTGCAGCATCTCCACTGGGCTTCCCAGGTGCCTTAAATCCTGCTCCCTTCACTGGGCCAAATGGAAACACACAGGGCTCTTTCCTGTGACTGTGATTTTGGAAATACTGCTATCTTTGTGTTGCATATACATAAGGCACATATTTTGATGCACAAATCAAAGTATGTTGTTACTACATGTTTATTCTAAGGTCTATATAAGCAAATCAAAACCTAAACTTGTAAATGTCTCAAGGTTTCAAAAGCAGAATATTAAGGACAGGCAATCATGAAGAGCCACCTAGACTTTAAGTCACAGCTAGTCAATAATTGCCTCCTTTTATCCCCACCGTTTTCTGTAAAAAGCCGTTTCCAGAGCCAGCACTGGCAGCCAGTTCCAGTTTGCTGCTGCCCCATCCTGATTGATTTTTGCTCAGATAAACTCTCAAAAATTTTAACGTACCTCAGTTTTATCTTTTAATAGCATAAAGGGAACAGCTGAGTCAAATGCCAAGCTCAAAGGTTGAAAGTAGCTCTGGCCACGGGCCTGAATTGAGGGCTGTTATATCAGTGGAGACAAAGGAGGGTTTATTCCTCGGATTTATTTTGATTTTTTTTTAAGCTGTAAATGCAGGAGGAACGGGGCCTCACCTTCTACCTCCCTGTTCTCCCTCCCTCTCTTTCTTTCATTTGTTGTGAGAGGGCGGTTCAAGTGAAGGTGACAACCCTAATCAGGGACAGGGTGAGGATGGCAGGAGCAAATGGAAATGTCACATCCAGACAGACTTGGGAGGAAAAAAAAAAGTAATTGTGGCTTTTCACAGGAGAACATCAGGCAGGAAATGGCAGTACTCTGAGAGATAAGCCACAAGCCTCCCCTATCTGAGGATCTCAGTGAATCTTGATGGATCCCGGAGGGCAGCAGAATGTCCGGAAGACTAAGCCAGGGAGAGATGGGAGAAAGGCGGTGGGCAGGTCCCATGTGTGTGGTGGGGGAGGGGGAGTGGCTCTTATCCACACGGAATCACAGCAATATCAGAGTGTCACTCACTTCCCTCCATGGACAATGGGGAAACCATGACATTCTACTGTGACCACAATCCCTGCATGTGCTTTTGTACAGTTCTCTCCTTTTTCTAAAGTAGAATGATTTACACCACGTGGATGAAACCTTTCCCAGTAGATAAAATGACATCCCGTGGGTACCGTTTTGATATGGTCTGCTATATCTCAGGGTTTAAAACCAATTTCTCTGCTTCCTTCTCTTGGTTTAAAATAGTTACAGTGCTAGAATACAGGTGTTTGCTCTCATATTTTGAAATCTGTGAATGTTTCTTAAATTTGAAGAAAAAAAAAATGCTATATACTGTTTAGCTAACCTGGAAAATGGCAATTGAAGAAAAGCTAAAAGAATTGTGGGAACTCCGTTACAGAAGACTTTCCTTTGTTTTATTTCTACTGTTCTTTCCTTCTTTCTACCCTTTCTTCCTTAGCTGAAGAGCCACTATTTGTGGATTGGAGTTGTTCCCTCTATTGTGGGCAGGTTTTCATGATGATCTCTTTTAGAACACAAAAGGAAAGACCAATCCTCACTCTGTATTCAGAGAACACTGAACACAGATGTCAAGGACAGATGAGATATTGGGGTGAATCATTTTGTCTTTTGCCAAACTGTCTCCTAGAAGAAGGAGAAATGTGTTCCCTAAATGTGGAGTCGACTCTGAGGCTGATGAAACTTGTACTGAGTAGCTGAAACTATAAGGCACAGATAGTTACACAGACTGTTACTGATCCAATTATGACTCCATGTCAGATCTGTTTCTTTTACTTTAACCTTTGTTTCCCCTTGCTTTTGTTCACTAAAAAGATACTATTTACACATAATGGCCTGCCTCAAGGTACCCTGGGCCTCTACCTAAATATTAAACCAAAGTGCCTTTGTTCAGGACCCAGTCTACCTGTGTTTGGCTACAGAAGGAAGAAATTAACATATTGCTTCCCTGAGGCTGGCCATTCTAGGGAATCTGCAAGATTAATGGCCTTTTTACTTTCTCACCTTCCCTATCTCTGCTCTATAAAAGAAACTGGCACCCAGACCCTGATAAGATGGTTATTCTGAGACACTAGTCTGCTATCTTCTCAGTCAGCCGGTTTTCTGAATAAAATTGTGTTCCTTGCCTCAAAACCTCATCTCTTGGCTATTTGGCCAGTCATGCAGTGAGTAGAATGAGCTTGGACTTAGTAACAGGAATGCTCACCATTAGGATTATATTAAATTTTGGGTTGGCCAAAAAAGTTCATTTAGTTAACAAAAACATTGTTCAATAAAGTTCTTGGTGAAAATGAAATCATGTCTTTCATTTTTACTTAAAACCAAATGAAAGTTTTGGTTAACCCAATTGCTGGACCATTCTGTAAGCCTTAAATGAGCTTTGAGAGATTGACAGGAGGCAGTTGGTTCAGCTTGGAGCTTAGAGAAGAAAGTTTTGAAACACCCCCAAGGTGACCTGGATGATCCTCCTGTTCCTCTGGATCAAACAATACACAGATGTGTGACCTAGGCAGTAGGCAGACTGGTTACAGAACATAGAAGCATTCCTCAAGGGTCCCCAGGAGAAATCAATTCAATTCAGTTCAGTCGCTCAGTCATGTCCAACTGTCTGCAACCCCATGGACAGCAGCACGCCAGGCTTCCCTATCCATTGCCAAATCCCAGAGCTTACTCAAACTCATGTCCATTGAGTCGGTGATGCCACCCAGCCATCTCATCCTCTGTCACCCTCTTCTCCTCCTGCCTTGAATCTTTCCCAGCATCAGGGTCTTTTCAAACGAGTCAGTTCTTTGCATCAGTTGGCCAAAGTATTGGAGCTTCAGCTTCAGGATCAGTCTTTCCAATGAATAGTCAGGACTGATTTCCTTTAGGATTGACTGGTTGGATCTCCTTGCTGTCCAAGGGGCCTCTTAAGAGTCTTCTCCAACACCACAGTCCAAAAGCATCAATTCTTCAGCGCTCAGCTTTCTTTATGGTCCAACTCACATCCATACATGACTACTGGAAAAGCCATAGTTTGACTAGACAGACCTTTGTTGGTAAAGTACTGTCTCTGCTTTTTAATATGCTGTCTAGGTTTGTCATAGCTTTTCTTCCAAGGAGCAAGTGTCTTTTAATTTTATGGCTGCAGTCACCATCTGCGATGGTGATTTTGGAGCCCAAGAAAATAAAGCCTGTCATTTTTTCCACTGTTTCCTGATCTATTTGCCGTGAAGTGATGGGGCCGGATGCCATGATCTTAGATTTTGAATGCTGAGTTTAAGCAAGGAGGAATTACTTGGCAAGAAAACATCCAGAATAAAACACCCTCCTGAAGACAGATCTTTGCATGTGGGGACATAATTTTTAAATCTTTTTTAAAAGTGCTTAATTTGTTCCCTGATTGCAGCTTATTTCTACTCATTTTTAATGAAGCAAGCATTTTTTGGACACATTTCATTTTGAAAGGTACACAAATCTTAAATAGAAAGTTATCAAATATGGACACATCCATATAACCATAATCTAGATCAAGACATAGAATATTTCTGGGCAAAACTCTGTTCTCCCAAAGGTAAACACTATTCCAGCTTTCATCACTATAAAGTAGCTTTGCCTGAAATTGTACTTCCTATGAATTGAATTATACCATATGTGATCTTTTTGTGTCTGGCTTTTTTTGCTCCATGATTGTCACTGAGATTCATCAGGTTACTGCATTCTTTTTATTGTTGTGAGGCATTCTGTGATATAAATGTATAAAAATTTATTTACCCATTCTAATGATCATGGGCATTTTAGTTCTCCTCACTTGGGGGGTATAATAAACAACAGTATACTACTGTTATACATGTTGTTTGGTGGATGTTAACACGCAGTTTCTGAGGGGTATATGCTCAGAACTGGTGCTAAGGATTAGAAAGAATGGATACTTATACATTTAATGGATACTTTTACCTTGACTATTCTAGGTCTTTTAATGTCTAATATGTGTTTACAAAGTGGTTTTTAACAATTTAAACTTCCACCACCTTGCATGGGTGCCAATATCTTGTATTGCTGGTTCTTTTTCTTTTAGCCATTCTACTTGGTATATAATAGTTTTATAATATCAGTGTAATTTAAATGTGTTTGAACTTATGATATGGAGCATCTTTTGGTAATGCGTCATTAGAATGTTCTCCTTCATAAAGTCACTATTTGTCTCTAGTTTTCAGTCATTTTTTATGGACTTATAGAAGATGATAGAATGGATAAACAGATGATAGAGTGGATAGACAGACATCTACTGATAAAGATATTTAACAAAACATGCATCTAACATTATGCATTCCTAGTCTTCTCCAAATATGTGATTTGCCTCTTATTGTTTTAACTAGAATGTCTAATTTTAATGAAGTCTAAAATTTACTAATATATTCTTCTGTGATTGCAGGAAAGTCACTTCAGTCGTGTCCAACTCTTTGGGCCCCTATGACAGTAGCCACCAGGCTCTTCTGTCCATGAAATTTTCCAGGCGAGAATACTGGGGCAGGTGGCCATTTCCTTCTCTGGGGGATCTTCCCAACTCAGGGATCAAACTCCTGTCTCTTGTGTCTCTGGAACTGGCAGGCAGTTTCTTTATCACTAGCACTACCTGTGAAGCCCTCTTTTGTGATTAATATATTCTGATGTAAACTTTAGGAAATCATTTCTACCCTAAATTCAAGAAGATATCCTTCTACATCTTATTCTCTAAGCTTTGTTTTTTATCTTATACATTTGGGTCTATAATACATCTTACCTGAATTTCTGCACATAACGTGAGATGGTGGTCAGTGTTAATTTTTTTTTCCATGTGGTTATCCAACTGACCCTATCCTCCCAGACCACCTTCCTCCCACATATTGCTGTGGCTCCTCTGTCATAAATTAGATGAACATATATGCATGGGCCTGTTTTGGGGCTAATACATTCATTTCTATGACAGCATAATAAATAAATCTTTATATCTGCTAGTGTAAGTTCTCCATCTTTATTCTTTTTCAAATTTGCCTTGAATATTCTAGGTCTTATAAGGTCTCATATGTGTTTTAGAATTAGATTGTCAATATCATACACATATACACACCACTGAGATTTTTAATGGGATACTACTGAACTTATGTTAACTTATGAACAGTAGTGAAGCATATGCCTGCCAGTGTAGAAGACTCAGGAGCCGCTGGTTCTATCCCTGGGTAGGGAAGCTCCCTAGAGAAGGAAATGGCAACCCACTCCGGTATTCTCACCTGGAAAATTTCATAGACATAGGAACCCAGCAGGCTGCAGTCCGTGGGGTTGCGGAGAGTCAGACATGACTGAGCACACATGCATTGAACTTATAGGCCAACTTAGGAAGACTTGATATCTTAATAACATTGAGTCTTCATGAAAGTTCTTCCTTTTAATCAGGTCATCTTAATTCCTCTTAACATAGTTTGCAGTGTAGAGGTCTAATAGTTCTTTCTGTAGACTTATTCATTAATACTAAAGATTCTTGTTATTTTTATTAGATTTATTCCCAGATACTAAAGATTCTTGCTGTTTTTAATCATAACTTCTACTTGGCTGATGTTAGTTTATAGGAATAAAACTGATTTTTATTTTGATATTGATGTGTGCCCAGTAATCTTACTAAATTCACTCAATAGTTCTAGTAATTTGTACATCCTTTGAATTTATATACTCTTTTGTCTTTTATATAATAATATCACCTGCCAATAATGGTAGTGTTATTTTTCCTTCTCAACCTTTATAAATTTTATTATTAAATTATTAAATTTTATTATTCTTTATTACCTCATTGCACTGGATACAGTGCGGTACATTGAACAGAACTAGAGGCAACAGACATCCTTGTCCTGCTTCTGAACTCAGATAAAGCAATCAACACTTTACCACTAATAACTGGCTTATGTAGGTATACTATACCACATTTGGAATGTTCCTATTTGTAAACTGATAAGCATTTTTAAAACTTATGAGCATTAAATTTTTAAAAAGTGCTTTTTTGGCGTAATTTGAGAAAATCATGGTTTTTTCCATATTTGTGCAAATATGAAAAATTACACTGATTGATTGATACATAATAGTTAAATCAACTTGGCATTTCTAAAATAAACCCAGCTAGATCATGGTATAATTTGCTATTAATATATCTCTGGAATTGATTTGTTAATGACTTTTTAGGATTATTTGTGTGTGTCCATATTTGTGAAAGAAATTATCCCATAATTTTTCATTCTTATAACATCTTTATCAGGCTTTTATCTCAGTGTTTTGCTGGATATAGAAAATTAGTTACAAAGTATTTCCTTTCCAACTTTTCTGGAAGAGTTTTTTTATCTGATATTATTTCTTCTTTACATATTTGAAAGAATTTGCCAGTGGAAATATCCAGACCAGGAATTTTTATTGTTTTCCTTGTTGTTGTTCCTTTTATGAAATGCTTTTAAATAGAGATTTGCTATTTTAAAGATAAATATAGAAAGATTTCATTTCTGATATAATTATAAAGTAATTCCTGTCAGACTGACCCTTTCACGGATAACAGGTTTAAACCCTGGACAAAGTACAATAAAAATAAATACTACTTAAAAGTACTAGAGAGTGAGAACAAAAATAGCAGATTTTAGCAGGAAGCTGACATTCAGAAGAGGCTAGCATATATGAAGTTTAACTATTTGTTTGTTTTAAGCAACTGAAAGCTAGAGGACAGACAAAAATAGGCACCATACATGGTAATGAAAATTTCAATAAAACCCAATAATTTCTCTGGACTAAAAGCTCAGAAAAGAGAATTCCACAGGAATCCACATCTAGGGTGTGTCCAAATATCTGGCCAACCATGAACCACACATGTAAACATCAGACTCAAAGAAGCTCAGCTAAAGACAAAATTGGGCTGAGATTTGCACTGTTGTCCAAGACACAGTATTACAGTTTGAGTCCAGCCAAATTAACCAAGTTTAATGTTCCAAAAAGAAGCCCACAACACTCTTTGGAGGTAAGTAACAGAGTCTAAAGTGCTACTACATAATGTTCACAATGTCCACTGTACAGCTCAAAATTACTCGATACTAAGAAAATGTGATCCATTCTCAAGAGAAAAGACAGTCAACATAAACATACCATAAGATGATCTGGAAGTAATATTTGGCAGATAATGATTTTAAAGCAGCTGTGAAAGTATGCCCTGTAAATACGTAAAGCAGCTGTGTAAGTATGTGTAAATGACATACAGAGAAATGTAATCGAGAGAAATAAGAACTACAAAAAATCAAATAAAAACTTAGAACTGAAAATATCATATGTAAAACTTTAAAAAGTCATCAGATTGGCTTAACAAGAAACTTGAGAGGAAAGGAAAGAATATCAGCAAATTAACAATGAAGATATAGAAATTATCTGATCTGAAAAATAGATTTAAAAAATGATAAGGTTTTAAAAATAATATGAACTGATCTGCTATATGTGTAAATGGAGTCCCAGAAGGAGATAAGAGAGTGATGGGAGAAAAAAAACAAAAACAAAACTACATTAAAATGAATGGATGAAAGAATGATGTATCAGGGCAAAGTTCATTCGTTTTAATTTCTGCATTACAAATTACCACAATCTTAGCAGCTTGCAACAACACACATTTACTATCTCACAGTTTTTTAAGTGCAATGTCTCAGTTCACTTCAGTTCAGTCACTCAGTCGTGTCTGACTCCATGAATCGCAGCACGCCAGGCCTCCCTGTCCATCACCAACTCCAAGAGTTTACTCAAACTCATGTCCATCGAGTTGGTGATGCTATCCAGCCATCTCATCCTCTGTTGTCCCCTTCTCCTCCTGCCCCCAATCCCTCCCAGCATCAGGGTCTTTCCCAATGAGTCAACTCTTCACATGAGGTGGCCAAAGTATTGGAGTTTCAGCTTCAGCATTAGTCCTTCCAATGAACACCCAGGACTAGGCAGGCTCAATTGGATTCTTTGCTCAGAGTCTCACAAAAGCCAAAATCAAGGAGTCACCCAGGCTAGGTTCTTACCTGGAGATTCCAGGGAGAGTTGGCCACCAAACTGATGCAGGTGGTTGGCTGAATTGTTTCTTACAATTTTAAAACTGAAGTTCCATCTTCTCCCTGGCAATGAGCTAAAGGTCACATTCAGTGATGTGAGGCCTCTCTCAGGCTCTTCCATGTGATTTCCCTCCATCTGAGCAAAGGGGAACATTCCTTATGTCAAGTCCCCTTCATTCTTCAAATCTCTCTGACATCTGTGACCAGCCAGAGGAAGCTATCTTGCATTAGTCAGCTAGTGAACAGATTAGGGCCACCCAGTTACCTAACTTTTCCCAAATACTGCAGCATATTCATGAAAATGATATCTCATCATATTCACAATCCTGGGGAGAAGTCAGTAAACCTTTGGAAAATGTCTTGGGATTCTTCCTGTTGAAATAGTAAAAGAAAGCTGGGTTGATTATATTAATATCAGATAATTCAGACATAAAAAGAAAATTTTAATAATAATAATAATCGGGTTAGTTTAAAAAGGGAAATAATAGTCATGTATAAATATACATGGATGGCATCACCTATTCAATGGACATGAACTTGCACAAACTCCAGGAAATGGTGACAGACAGGCAGGGAGATGGTGAGGGACAGGGAGGCCTGGCATGCTGCAGTCCATGGAGTCACAGAGTCAGACATGACTTAGCAACTGAACAACAACATTAATATACATAAAGCAAAAATAGACAGAAGTAAAGGGAAAATTTGGCAAGACCAAAAGCATAGTTGATGAGTTTAATGCCTCTCTCTCAAAAACTGATGAATTAAGTAGGAAAATTTAGTAAGATAAATGGGCCTGCTGCATATTCTACGTTCAAACCAGAAAACATGAACACCATCAAAACTTTGACCTAATATTTATGTGGCACTACCCTTAGCACTGCTTCCTTGTAGCTCAGATGGTAAAGAATTTGGGTGCAATGCCAGAGACCCAGGTCTGATCCCTGGGTCGGGAAGATCCTCTGGAGAAGGGAATGAAACCCTCTTCAGTATTCTTGCTTGGAGAATCCCCATGGATGGAGGAACCTGGCAGCTGCAGTCCATGGGGTCACAGAGAGTTGGACACAACTGAGCAACTAACACTACTAGTACTACCCTTAGTAACTTCTGAATACATGCAATTTTAAAGAGTACATGGGCTTCCCTCATAGATCAGTCGGTAAAGAGTTTGACTGCAACGCAGGAGACCTAGGTTAGATACCTGGGTTGGGAAGATACCCTGGAGTAGGAAATGGCAACCCACTCCAGTATTCTTTCCTGGAGAATCCCATGGACAGAGGAGCCTGGCAGGCTACAGTCTATGGGGTCGCAGGGGTCAGACACGACTGAGCGACTAAGCACCCATACACATAGTACATTAACCAAGCTACACAATATATTAAGTCATAAAGAAAGTTCAAGAGGATTATGGTCATATGTTCATATGTTCTCACTATAAGAGAAATAGAGTTACAGATGTAGAAAACAAATTTATGGTTACCAGGTGGTAAGAGGGAGAGGGATAAATTGGAAGATTGGGACTGACATAAACACACTGCTGCTGCTGCAAAGTCGCTTCAGTCATGTCCAAATCTGTGCGACCCCATAGACGGCAGCCCACCAGGCTCTCCCGTCCTTGGGATTCTCCAGGCAAGAACACTGGAAAGGGTTGCCATTTCCTTCTCCAAAACATGAAAGTGAAAAGTGAAAGTGAAGTCGCTCAGTCGTGCCCGACTCTTAGCGACCCCATGGACTGCAGCCTACCAGGCTGCTCCGTCCATGGGATTTTCCAGGCAAGAGTACTGGAGTGGGGTGCCATTGCCTTCTCTGATAAACACACTACCATATATAAAATAGATAACTAGTAAGGATTTCCTGTATAGCACAGGAAATTCTACTCAATACTCTAAAACGGCCTATATGGGAAAAGAACCATAAAAAGAGTGAATATAAGTATATATCATAACTGATTCACGTTGCTATTCACCTGAAACTAACATCACATTGTAAATCAACTATACTCTAATATAAATATATATATATATATATATATATATATATATATAAACAGAATTTGGAAGTCAAACAACACACTACTAAATAATCCATGGATCAAACAAGAAATCACAATGTAAATACATTTTTTAAAAAAACTTTGATTAGAAGGATAGTGAAATACATATCAAAATATATGTATCTCAAAGAAAATATGAAGTTTTAAACACATATTAGAAAATAAGAAAGTCAAAAAAATCTATGATTTAAAATTCTACCTATTAAAAGAAAAACAAAGGAAAAAGAAAGGAAATAATCAAGAGCAGAGATCAATGAAATAGGAAATAGACAAATGACAAAGAAAAGTTTAAAATTCTGAAAGGCCTCTTCCCATGTACACAATCTACAGCCATATACAGCACAATTCCTGAAAAGAATCCAGAAACTAGCTGAAGAGCAATTTCTACAGAATTAAAGAATGAAAAAAAAAAAACACTGAAATGGGTAGAAAAGTCTGAGACACACTCTTGGCATAAACCCCACCTTGCACAGCAACATACAGTCATACGTATACATATGATTATACACCTCTGACCTCCCTTCACAGAGTTAGGGGTTGTAAAAAAGTGAAAGTGTTAGTCGCTCAGCTGTGTCTCACTCTTTGCAACCCCATGGACTGTAGCCCACCAGGTCCCTCTGTCCATGGAATTCTCAGACAAGATTACTGGAGTGGGTTGCCATTCTCTTCTCCAGGGGATTTTCCCGACCCAGGGATCAAACGTGGTCTCCCATGTTACAGGCAGATTCTTTACAATCTGAGCCACGAGGGAAGCCCATGAGACCCAATATCTAATGCCCCAACTTTTAAGACTCCTACCTGAGGTAGTTTTGATATACTGTATTTTCATAATTTATTCTCAAGATCATGCATTATGGTCTAATGTCCACTGTGACTTCCTCTTTTACTAATAATCAATTTCTAAATATCTGGAGAATTTTCTAATCACATTTATATTATTAATATCTACTTTAATTATAGTACAGTTTAAGAATTTTTTCCGTATTATTTCCATCCTTTGAAAATTGTTGTGTCTTAACTATGGTCCAGCATAGGATATATTTTGTAAATTTCTCATTGACATTGGAAAAAATACTCATTCTGAATTTGTTGATGTAAAGTCCTATATGTGTTCTATAATTCAATTTCTTATTTATAAAATGAGAATCTTCTATATATTTAATGATTTTTTCTGTCTGACTCTTTTGTCCATAACCAATAGGTATATTAAATTTCATTGCTGATTGTGTATTTATCTTTCTATTTTCATTAACTTTTGTTTTAAATATTTTGAATATTGTTATTGATGATGTACAAACTTAGGACTTTTGTATCTTCTGGTGGAATTGAAATTAAGAACTATGAAATCTTATCTCAAGTAATATTCTATCTTAATATAGATATTAATATATTAGTGGTGTTAGTGTTTGAATATATTTTTTCCATGCTTTGCCTTCCACCTATTTTTCTGCCAAACTATTTTCAGTATGCTTTTTAATAAAGAATATATATTTGTGTTTTGAGGGGTTTTTTAAATATTATTCAGATTGATAATTTGCTAAATTGGATTGCTTAGTTTATTTATATTTATACAATTTAAGAAAATAATTGAGATTATGCCTAGAACCTTATTATTTATTTTTTACTTTTTTTTTCTTTGTTGCTTTACTCTTCTTTTCTAATCCTCATTTTAATGAGTCAAGTACTTTCTATTAGTGTCTTTCACTTCTCTTAAACACTTTTGCATTATTATTTAGTGATTACCCTAGAGTTTACTATGAACATGGTTCACTTATTACATTTTATATTAATTAAAATTCCCAAACAATGTAAGGAACTTACAAGCATTTGATTCCACTGATATCCTTCTGCCCTTTTCCTTACTGTTTTTGTGTATCTTACTCTAACATTTGTTAGAAACTTACATTATCATTGTTGTTGCTTTAAAAATTCAATATTATATTATCTCTACCCACACATGTATCTTTTAATTGCATTTTACTGTTTTATTGATTTATTCCTTCAAACAATTTCTGTCAAAAATTACTTTTCTTTAATCCAAACTTCTGTGAATATTTTTGTATTATAGGTTTGCTGGTGTCAAATTGTCTAATATTTTCCTTGTCTTAAAGAGTATTTAGCAATCAATTTTGAAGGATATTTCCACAATGTATATGATTCCAGGTTGGCAGTCCATCCTTTCATCTTTTTAAAGTTGTCATGAAATTGTCTTCTGGTTTTCATATTGCCTGCAGCAAAGTTGGTCATCAATTTTATTATTGCTGTTTTTTGGGTAAAATGTCTTATTTTTTTCCTCCCTACTTTTTAGATTTGTCTCTGGTGTCTGGCAATTTGACAAATTCAGCTTTTGTAAAAGTTTTTTATATGAAGATGTTTTAAACTATTTTATAAAACTTTATCTAATTGTAATACCTCTAGTCAAGCTGCCCACAAGATAAGGAAAAGGAAAAATGTAGACCTCAAACTCAGTTAATTCCATTATCCTTTTTCAGCAGAAGAATTCCTAACCATTGAGAACTGTACTTCTAAATCTCATTTTGAAAAGATCTAAAAAAATTGTGACATTTGGAAACATAGTCACCTTAAGAAAACTACTAGAAACTTCTGAATCCTTTCAGTAGTCAAAGTCATCTTCAAGTACATCCTCAATTCACACCTTAGCAGAAGTAGAACTACTGTGTTTTAATCAGATACAAAGGCAAATACATAGAGTTGGCCCTCATTACTCATGGATCTGTATTTTTTAAATTTGCCTACCCATTGAAACTTATTTATAACCTCAAAATCAATAGCTATGGTGTTTTCATTGTCATTTATGGGCATGTGCAGAGTAATGAAACATGAGTCACCCACTGTGTACATTCCCAATGGAGATCAAAAATGGTGAACCTTTGCCATGTTTCATCTCTCAGACTGTGAGCAGGTGTCATTTTCTTGGTCTATTTAGTGTGAGGATTTTTGACAGCTTCCTCCATGGTGGCTTAGACGGTAAAGTGTCTGACTCCAATGCAGGAGACCCAGGTTCGATCCCTGGGTCAGGAAGATCCTCTGGAGAAGGAAATGGTAACCCACTCCAGTACTCTTGCCTGGAAAATCCCATGGATGGAGGAGCCTGGCAAGCTACAGTCCTTGTGGTTGTAAAGAGTTGGACATAACTGAGCAACTTCACTTTCTTTCTTTTGCATTTTGGGGCTTTTTTGCTTTTTGTGATATTATGCTATTTTGTGCACATTTTGCTTATTGTGCTATTTTAAATGGTCCTCAGGCATAACACTTAAGTACTGTCTAGGGTTCTTAAACACACAAAGGCTAGGATATGTCTAATAGAGAGAATATATGTGTTAAATAAGATTTGTTAAGGCATGAATTTAGTGTTTTTGATTGTGAGTTCAATGTTAGTGAATCAACAAAATATATTAAATATATATTTATTTTTGTCTTTAATATATATTTGTGTCTTTAAAAAGGAAAAAAACACATATACATAAGATTACATGTTGATTGAATGACAAAAAATATTGTATCCAGAAGCTCACAAGAACATAATTCTATACGTACCCTAATTCAGAGTTCATGATGACTTAATGGAACACAACTACCAAGAATAATAAGAATTAACTATAAGTAGAAAAGTTTTGAGAGAAGTAGTAAAATTGAATATCAAGCAGAATATAAATATTCACAGATTTAAAAAACACTCTCTAGTTATGAACTGGTGAAGTTCAACTATTATTAAAAGACTACAAGAATACACCACTGAGGATTTTCTGAAGAAAAAAAATGAAATTAAACCTCATTTGTAACTTATTTTTGGAGGAAGCAGACTTCCTTACGTTTTTAATACATTTCTGAATGGAAATACATTCTCTCTCAAAATGCCAACAACACCTGGACTTGCTATGTCTATCTTTCAGTCCTTCTTCCCATAGACTGAGCTTACTTACAAGGTCTGTATAGCTTAAGCTATGGTTTTTCCAGTGGTCATGTATGGATGTGAGAGTTGGACCATAAAGAAAGCTGAATGCCGTAGAATCAATACTTTCAAATTGTCTTGCTAAAGAAGACTCTTGAGAGTCTCTTGGACAACAAGGATATCAAACCAGTCAATCCTAAAGGAAATCAGCCCTGAATATTCATTGGAAGGACTGATGCTGAACCTGAAGCTCCAATATTTTGGCCACCTGATGTAAAGAGCAACTTACTGGAAAAGACCCTGATGCTGGGAAAGATTGAGCGTAGGAAGAAAAAGAGGCGACAGAGGGTGAAATGGTTGAATGGCACCACTGACTCAATGGACATGAGTTTGAGCAAGCTCCAGGAGTTGGTCATGGACAGGGAAGCCTGGCGTGCTGCAGTCCATGGGGTCACAGAGTTAGACACGACTTAGCGACTGAAAAACAAGTGACATGAGGAGCATCTATGACAACCGATGAAGTAGAGGTTACTTTGTACATGGTCATATTAGGTGATATTCATTCTACATTGTTTTGGCTCTTTGGGAATAGTGTAGGAAAGAGGTTCAGAGACCATACTCTAAGGCCAGACCTCTGAGCTGGAGTGCAGCCCTTTCACTTACCAGCTTATCCTTTCACTTACCTTTTCACTTAGACATGTGTGTGTGTGTTAGTCGCTCAGTTGTGTCCAACTCTTTGCAACCCCATGGACTGTAGCTCACCAGGCTCTGCTGTCCATGGAACTCTCCAGGGAAGAATACTGGAGTGGGTAGCCATTCCATTCTCCAGGGGATCTTCATAACTCAGCGATTGAACCCAGGTCTCCTGCATTGCAGGCAGACTCTTTACCATCTGAGCCTCAAGGGAAACCCTAATGTTGGATATACTACTTAAATTATGTGTCCTTGAGTTTCTTCATTTATAAATCATGATGAAATTAGTATTATCTCAAAGAGTTATGAAGATAATTAAATAATTAACATTTCTATATCACATAGAAGAGTGTCTGCAAATCACACATGATAAAAATGGCTCAACTGAGGTAGGAGATAGACTCCCTGGGCTGGGTTGCTGGTGTTTGTCACATGGAGTAAAATGGGAGCTTTGCTTTCTCCCAGACACGTCAAGGACAAATCTAGTGGCATAAGATGAGCTCTGCTGAAATAAAGAGGTGAGAGGACCACTCCAGAGGTTAAGGAAACTTCCCCAACTGCACAGGAACAGAAAGACTCCTTGGGGGTCAAAAAGTAGGGGTGTGACTCCATAATAGGTGATGCCAAGACCCTACAGGTCTCTATGGTGGAATCCATCTTAGCCAAACGTTGTGCACACTTGTTGGAGAGGGTCCCAAAGCAGGGTGGGTGTGAAAAAACAAACAAGATAATTGGCCAGAGGTAATGAAAGACCCAGAAGAACGGTCCTACATAAGTGATTTAAATTACCTCTTCCTGTGCTCCTCTGTCAAGGCGCCTGGTGCCTCTCTGGTTGTGTATTTCTGCCTTGCTTATGACTTTGTTTTTCTGTGCAGCCTCCTATAGGTTGTGTTATAGCTCTAATTATAAACTTTGTACTTGGTTTCACATTTTTGCCTCCTTGAAACATTCTTGCTTTCAAACAGGGCAAGAGTCAGGGAACTTTGCTTCTAGCTTCTAGCCCCTGGTGAACTAGCGCCTAGGTGCAATTTCTGGGCAGGGAAATAAGATCCTACTTCAAAACTGCTGTCTCTCTGAGAATACAGCTATCATCATTTTTATTAGCAGTACTGTGTACAAGATAAATTTGCACTAGGTGAAGATGTGAGTGTCTGAATTACCATACTGAAGAAGGTGTAATGACTTGGAAGGGGGAGCTTGGTCCACCCTGTGGGACTGTGTCTTTCTCCATTTTCTGCTCAGCATCCAAATTATAATGCTATGTCTTAGATGTAGACATTGACTGCCTATAGATCAAAGTTACTTTTATAAAACTTGAACCTGATTTTACAATTTCCCCTTTAAAACCTCTCGATTCCCCATGCACACAGAACATGTCAAACTTTACTGCAATCTGTCTCCAACCAAAGATATCCTGATTCAACTGTATCAAGAGAAAAATATGATGGTAAAGATTTCTAGCATGTCCCATACAAGGAGCACTCCTAGAGTATTGAGTTCAATTCAGTTCAGCTCAGTACAGTTGCTCGGTCATGTCCGATTCTTTGCGACCCCATGAATCGCAGCACGTATTGAGTGCAGCTCTAGATAATGTACTGCCTAAACATCATCATCTGAACACCACCAAAGCAGAAAGAAAAGAAAGGACTTCCCTGGTGGCTCAGGTGGTAAAGAATCTCCCTGCAGTGCGGGAGACCCAGGTTCAATCCCTGGGTCAGAAAGATCCCCTGGAGAAGGGAGTGGCAATCCACTCCAGTATTCTGGCCTAGAGAATCCCATGGACAGAGCAGCCTAGTGGGCTACAGTCCAGGTGGTCGCAAAGAGTCGGACACGACGGAGCGACTAACACTCACTCACTCAAAGCAAGGAGAGAGGATTCAGAATCAGGTCCTTATGAACAAATCAAGGATCAGCCTACAAACAGATCATTTAATGGGAAAGGCAGAGGAGGAGAGTCACCTGTCTGTTCCTGTTCTGCAGGAAGTGTTCTGACCTGGCTCTGTGTGAAGGTGGAGGACAGTGAGTAAGACCATGAAGATTAATTTCCATTTACCTGTATGAAAACACAGCAGGCTGCCTCAAAGGAAGTCTATGACTTAAAAAATGAGCTTAAAATGTTACCTCGCCTCTTAGAACTGTATTCATCTTTGAGTAGTTCTGATGAACGAAGTGGAGAATATGTAAACCAGAAGCAGTAGTTTAAAATCAAATTCTAAGCTTACCCTTTATGCATAACCATGAATATGTAGTGTTCATGGGAAGTCTCCAAACACCTTCCAGAAAGTAAAAGAGGAAATTAAAAATACATAAAGAATTTTATACATATTGTAATACTCCTTCTGTTTGCAAGCAAAGAAGGTTTCCAAGCTTTTCAAATCACACAATTGAGTTCTTACTTCTAAAACTCATGACACTGCAATAGTCTGTCATCAAAGATCAAAGATCAGTTTAAATCTCATTCTTTATCAATAACCAAGTTTAAAAGATTCAAAGAATATTTTGGCCTTCACAATTCCATTTCCTCATTTTAGAAAAAGCAAAACTTGACTGATGTTCAATTAAATCTACAGACTCAAATGTTTCCCATTTTTGCATAGGGCCTTTGCAAAGGATTAATATACCAACTATTGTTATCTTCTAATCTTAGAAAAGCCTTAAATAGGCAACAGTGTATCAGGGACAGAAAGCATTACTCCCTTGCAATTTGCAAAAGGAATCTCTGAAAGCAAAACAAAACAAACAAAAAATCTTCTGCCTCACAATGCTGAGAAAATGTTTAAGGAAGGGAAGAGAAAGAAATTTTTATACATCCTCTTGTTAACATTCACAAATTACTTTTTAATGACATTACAACAAGATAAATTTAAACTTAAATTTACATCAGTAAACTTAACTAATGTAATAATGTTAATCATCACTCTTACGGTTGAACAAAGGCATTTTCACAAGAGAAACATTTTGTCATATTCCTTCACAAAGTTTTCTCCAAATTGGCTCTCATGAATTTGTTCTCTTTGCAGAGTTGCTGATATTAATATCCTGCAAACTTCCTGTCTCTACAGAGTGTTTTTCATAGTGAGGTGTTGAAATAGGGGCGAGCACAGATTATCTCCTAAATCAGTATTTCTCAAACTTTGCAAGCTTCACAATCACCTGGAAGCCTTGTTAAAACCAAGATTGCTTCTACATCCTGACTACCATCAACAGAATGAATGGATAAAGAAGACGTGGTACATATGTACAGTGTAATATTACCAGACATAAAAAGGAATGCATTTGAATTAGTTGTAGTGATGTAGATGAACCTAGAGCCTAGTATATAGTGTGAAGTAAGTCAGAAAGAGAGAAACAAATATCGTATAATTAGGCATATATATAGAATCTAAAAAATGGTACTTATGAACCTATTTGCAGGGCAGGAACAGACGCAGCCTTGAGGACACAGTGGGGGAAGGAGAAGATGGGATGAATTGGGAGAGCCGCATTGTCATATATACTATGAAAAGTGAAAGTGAAAGTCACTCAGCCGTGTCTGGTGTCTGAGTCTTTGTGACCCCATGGACTATACAGCCCATGGAATTCTCCAGACCAGAATACTGGAATGGGAAGCCTTTTCCTTCGCCAGGGTATCTTCCCAACCCAGGGATTGAACCCAGGTCTCCTGCATTGCAGGAGGATTCTTTACCAGTTGAGCCACAAGAGAAGCCCAAGAATACTGGAGTGGGTAGCCTGTCCCTTCTCCAGCAGATCTTCCTGACCCAGAATCAAACTGAGGTCTTCTGCATTGCAGGCAGATTCTTTACCAACTGAGCTATCAGGGAAGTCCTTATATACTATATCATGTGTAAAACAGATAGCTAGAGGGGAGCAACTGGATAGCAGAGGGAGCTTAGCCAAGTGCTCTGAGATGATGGGGGAGGGGGCGTGAGATGGGGGTGGGTGGGAGGGAGGTGCAAGAAAGAGGGGATACATGTAACTTATAGCTGATTTATGTTGCTGTATAGCAGAATCTAACACAACACTGTAAAGCAATTATCCTCCAAAATAAAAATAAGCAAAAAGACAAAAAAGAAGATGATAATATGGAATACATGTAATATAATGTAAAAAACAAGTTGGGTGAAAAATCTGCCTGCAGTGCAGGAGACCTGGGTTCGATCACTGGGTCAGAAAGATCCTCTGAAGAAGGGAATGACAACTCACTCTAGTATTCTTGCCCGGAAAATCCCATGGACAGAGGAGCCTGCTGGGTTACAGTTCGAGGGATTGCAGAGTCAGAGACGACTGAGCAACTAACACTACTATCACCACCAAAAAAAAAAAAGAGAGAGAGAGATTTCTGACCCACCCCTCCTCCAGAGTTTCTGATTCAGTATCTCTGCAAGGGGCCAGACAACCTGCATTTCTCACAAGTTCCCAGGTGCAATAAGGCTGCTGATCCAAGGACCACAGTTTAAGAACCATAGCCCTAAATTCCACTTCTGAGTCATTTATCAAGAGCTCTCGAGCCAATCTCATTCAAACCTCAAAGACAACCACTTATTTGGGGGCTCTTTTGCTTACTTAACTAGGAAAGAGGATTCTAGTCACCATAGTATTGTGCTAGACACTCATTTTTTTTTCTCCTGCTCACTTTTTAAACAGTGATTCCACAAAATCAAAACCATCTTCTCTTTCTCTCTCTCTCCCATTTCTCACTTTTTGCCTCGTGGGATGGTATCTTTGGTTCTCTAAGGATGTCATATCTATCCTTCCCATTTTTAGGTACAAAGATTTGGTCAGGACCCAGCACACTGTTTCCATGAGCATCACGATTAGATCAGAGACCTGTAATCTCCTCAGCCTCTTTCATCTTCCTGGTGGGTCATATACTTACTCTTTTGCCTTTTCAGTCTCATATCCATAATTGTATGCCAAGACTAAAAATTATTCTGTTAAGTAGGAACACAATACTTCCTGCCTCTCAGCTCTTACTCATTTCCAGCACTTTTTTCCTCAGTTGAGAAATGATTCAGAACTGCTTCTTACATTTGTTACATCTATTAATTGTTAGCTTCAAAGCCGTCCAGCATCTTGCTCACTTCCATTGTTAACCCTGCTAACACGCCACTCTCTCCATCTGGAAGCCTTGATCCTCTTCTTCAAAGTGAGCCCCTCTGTTTCCTGAGATGAAAGCTCTTAACATGACTTAAAACTGGCCTCTCCCACAAAGACTTTCTGGACCCAACTCAAGGTCCTGTAATAACTTTAGCAATTCTTTGATAGTGCACACAACCCAAACATATTTGTGTGTACATGTTTCTGGTGATGTTTCCTAGTTCAACTAGAAAATTTCTCCAGGTAAGGGACTCGTTCCTTACTTCCTTTGTTACTGGTACCATGGACAGGATTCTGACCACACAACTGTGTCAAGTAATTAGAAGCATCTTTTTCTTTTTTTTTTTTTTGGTCTGTGTGGCATGAAGGATTTTAGTTCCCCAAACCAGGGATGGAGCCAGCACCCCCTGCAGTGGAAGTGTGGAGTCTTAACCACTGGACTTCCAGGAGATTCTCAGAAGCATCTTCATTTTAGAGATGGACTAGTGTAACTCCAGTATTCTTGCCTGGAGAATTCCATGGACAGAGGAGCCTGGTGGGTTACAGTACACAGGGTCACAAAGAGTCGGACACGACTGAAGCAGTTTAGCACACACACAAAGTGGCACAAACACTCGTGCAAGTGACTCTTCTGTTCCATCCAATCCCCCTGGACCACACAGGCCTCTTGTGACCCTTGTCACAAGCTCTATTACTGCAATTATGGGAAATATTATCCTAATGCCATTTACCTGCTTTTAAAGAACAAAAAGCCACTTCCCTGGTGGCTCAGATAGTAAAGAATCCGCCTGCAATGTGAGAGATGTGGGTTCAATCCCTGGGTTGGAAAGATCCCCTGGAGGAGGGCATGGCAACCCACTCTAGTATTCTTGCCTGGGGAAATCCCATGGACAGAGGAGCCTGGTGGACTACAGTCCATGGAGTTGCAAAGAGTCGGATATAACTGAATGACAACACAGAGTACAAATTATTTTGGGTTGAAAACTAGAGCATAAAAATATTAAGTTAATTTATATAAACTTGATAAAATTTCAAGAAGTAAGAATATATAGATAGGTGGATAGTTAGGTGATAGACAATTAGGTAGACAGACAGGTACAGAGACAGACAGAAAGGCAATCTCTTTATAAGTTTTTATTTTATGTTCAGTATAGTTGATTAACAATGTTGCATTAGCCTCAGGTGTATAGCAAAGTGATTCAGCTATACAAATACTTGTATCTATTCTCTTTCCAATTCTTTTCCCACTTAGGTTGTTACATAATGTTGAGCGGAGTTCCCTGTGCTATACAGTAGGTCCTTCTTGGTTATTCATCTTAAATACAGTAGTGTGTACATGAAAGATAGACAATCTTAATGAATGCTAAGGGAAAGGAAATGTAATAGTGAATAACTCCTAAGAAAAGGTGTATTGAATTTCTGTTACTCTCAGAGCCAAGGAAAGATGAATTCATCTCAGGTAAGTGTAGGTGAAGAATGGATGAGGCTTCATCGTACAGTGTTTGTTGAATGAATTCATTTTCCTGCGTACACATTCTGGTGCCAGATGCTATGTATGCTGAGACTGCAGCTAAAGCACACAGTCTAACAGAAAATAAAATAAACTACAGTACAAGGCGTCGATCGTTTTAAGTTATGGCATCAGACGCTTGCTTGCAGGAGGTTAATGGGAGATTGGGAGATGAGAAAGTGAGGCTGGAGTATTTTTTGAGGTGTTTGCTGAGGACTGATAGGTGTGAGATAGATTAGCAGAATAAAGAGAAAGGAAGATTTAAGTGGGTAAAGAAGATGCATGCGTGTTGCATGTGTGTGTGTGTTAGTTGCTCAGTCATGTCCGACTCTTTCTGACCCCATGGACTGTAGCCTCCCAGACTCCTCTGTCCATGGAGTTCTCCAGGCCAGAATACCAGGAGCTAATGAAAAGAGTAACAGAGAATTAAAAGAAAGAAGAGAAGTGATGGGGAGTGACAAACACACTTTTATTTACCAAGTCCTGGTCAAAGTGTGAAAATATAATATTTCAATCATTAGAATCATTCCTAACAAGACACTGATGGATTTTTATTGCCTTATTGCCTTCCATTGCATCACTGAAATCTTAAGGTAAAATGGTAAGCTATCCCAAGAAGGCTTATGAAAAGGTTAACTAAAACATTTTAAATTATTGAGGAAATGACTCAAAAATTATGAATAGCTCAATGTAAAAATATCTATCAGAGCATAATGTATAAGAATGCCTTTGACACCAAGATCCAAAAGAAGAACTGTTAATTATTATAAAGCTACATGATGAAATGTGATACAACCATTGACATTTTCATGAAGATTTTTATAATACTATAACAAGCATTTTTACTGCATAGGACATAGAGAGGGAGAGAAGAGAAGGGAGGGATAAAAAGAGGATGAGAGGAAAACAGTAAAGGAGATGGGAGATGAAGAGGAAGATAAAGCATGAAGAAAATAGTACTATGGTAGATAGAAAATACACCAAAAATCTTAAGCAGTCATCTTCAGTTAGTTATTTTTGTGGTGGAACAACAAAGAAATTGTTGTTGCTATTTAGTCACTAAGTCATGCCAAAAATTTTTGCAACCCCATAGACTTCAGGCTGCCAGGCTCCTCTGTCCATGGGACTTCCCAGGCAAGCATACTGGAGTGGGTTGCCATTTCCTACTCCAGGGATATTCCTGAGCTGGGGATTGAACCCGCATCTCCTGCATTAGCAGGAGGATTCTTTACTACTGAGCCACCAGGGAAGTCCAACAGACGGACACCTACCGGCTCTCTGAAATGATTTCGTTTTAGACCAATTATTTTAACATTTGACCGTTACTCAGCTGCCTAATGATAAACAAGATTTATTCCCATGTCTTCCAGGATATGTTTTTGGTAACAATCATTCTAGAGGAGTATTAACAGATGTTGCATACACCAAAATTAGTTTCCTAGTAAGTGAAGATTGAGCAATAGTAGGTTAAACTGGCTTCTTATTTGTAGCAGAAATTCTCAGAAACTTAGGGTAATGGGCAACATGAATCTCCAATTAGGTATACATATTACAGCATTTCACAAATGTATTTGACCACTAAATATTTCAGTGTAGTGTAATTATTCCATGAAGCTAATTTAATGCCAAACACATGTGCAGGAATTTTTCACTTATAATGAAAGTATTTACTTTTAAGGAACAAAACAAAATTACTTGAAACATTAGCAGCATATGTCTCTGTGACATTAGATTAGTGAAGATTTTCAGAACCCCCCTCTATTACCTTGTTTTCAGCTCTGACTCTGCCAAAACGTCTTCTCTTCCCAAGGATTAGCTGAATACATTTGCCAATAATTTCAATGCCCTGCCTTCCACTGCACCAACCTACATCATTATTTTGGCTCAGAATCCTTCTTGAACTTCATATTCAAGTGTCTAACTCCCTCCTAAATAGCACTTTCTCAGTATTTCATTGTCACAATATGACCAGCTCTCTCATATCACAGTATGACCAACTCTACTAACCTTCTGTCTTTTTTATCTTAATGATAAAATAGCTCCCTACCCAGTTACTCAAGCTGGAATCTAGTGGTCTGCTCTCTCTTCCACAGACTGTCCCTTAATGACCAACTTGTTCCCTCTGCTTACTCATAGTTTCTGGCCCTTCATTACTTGGCCTGTGAGACACCAGGTCAAGACCTATCTCTCTAGCTGATTCTTTTTGGTAAACTCTCAGCCAATTGTTGTAAGACTTACCTAGATCATTTGCTTAGATTTTTTTACTTGAAACATAAAAAAAATAGGTTCAATTTATTTTTTTAATGCCACCACACAGATTGCTGTTTAATCTATGAATTTATTGGAGAAGGGCATGGCAACCCACTCCAGTATTCTTGCCTAGAGTATCCCATGGACAGAAGAGCCTAGTGGGCTACAGTCCATGAGGTCACAAAGAGTCGAACACAACTGAAGTGACTTAGCACACACGCACGCACTATGAATTTATTAGTCAGACTCAGGCACTCCTGAAAGAAGTGGGAGTTTTAAAATCATAAAATATGTCACTTCAAATCACTGATATTGGAAAAACTGGATATAAATTCTGGAATAAAGTAAAATAATTATTAGCTACTTAGTGAGAAGTGAGTGAAGTCGCTCAGTCGTGTCCGACTCTTCACGACCCCATGGACTGCAGCCTACCAGGCTCCTCCATCCATGGGATCTTCCAAGCAAGAGTACTGGAGTGGGGTGCTATTGCCTTCTCCAATTAGCTACTTACTTCACATCAATAAAGAAAATATTCCAGATAAGATTAAAGATCTAACTGTACTTAAAATAGCTTAGTAATATTGAGATGAAAAATGTGGAAAAGACTTTCTAAGGTGAACTTGAAAGCAGGAATAATAGGCATAATTATAGATGTAACATAGGAAAAACTCCTGAAGTAAAAACCTGAACCTGCAAATTTAAATGGCTTCCTTTGTAGCAAGCATAGTGATGATAAAAGGCCAGCATCTAGAAATGCCTTTAATATTTTCTGAATTCCAAGGATAAGGAGAGAATTCTAAAAGGAATTCAAGCAGGAAAAAAAAAAGTTTCCCAGAGAAGAGAATACATTTTATTTAAGATTTCTTTGAGCAGTAACAAAAACTGACTGTATAATTAAGTAATAAAAATAACTTCAAATTCTGAAAAGTAGAAACAGTACAGTTTGCTCTGACCAAGAAGCAATAAAAGAAGGAAAAGATTTTAAAGTGTAAATTTTTAAACCCAATCAAATAGGAATTGGGGGAAATAAAACTACATTGTTCTACATAATTCCTGGGGCAAAGAAGACATCCAAGATCTAATTACAGACTATTTAGAAAATAAGGATACTAATAGGGAAATTCTGGTTCCCGACAGATGATGAAATAGCTTCAGCTCCTGGGTGCCTCAAAGAAAAAATTAAGAAGTAAATAGTAATGAAAGAAGAGCTCACATCCAAGAACTCATCTGCAAGAACCCCTGGTAAAGAAACAAAGGAATAATCTCCTGAAATCTTTCACCTGGACAAAGAAGAGGCCATCCCTGTTGATCTTCTTAAGCTCACCAAAAGATGTAGAAGCTAGTGCTCGGATTCACCACACTTCCTTACATATAAGAGATAGACAATTATAGCCCTAAGGGAACCTGAGCTCACAGGTTTAAAAAAAAAAAAAAAAACAGCTAGACAATGAGAACATGACAAATTCTATCTTACAAAGATGCCCACACCAAGGTGTTCATCCAGTCCCACACTCTTCCTGCAATGTAATTGACATTCTCTCTCTGCCCAAAATACATAGTCTATATTCTTTACTCTTGAATTTGAGCAAACTCATGCCTGCCTCAAACAGAGGAGTAGAACAGAAGTGATGCTCTATGACTTCTAAGGTTAGGAAGAGGAGAAAATACAAATCTGCCTGGTTCTTTCTCTCTGTCTCTGTCTCTCTTGGAACCAAGCCACCATGTTACAAGGAACCTCAAGCCAAGTGAAGAAGCCGCGTGTGGGTTTTTCTGCAGACAGCCACAGCCAGGCCTCGAGCCAACACCTATATCAATCACCAGAAATGTGAGAGATTGTAATTCACATAATTCCAGTCCCCAACATTCAAGTCTTCCCAGCTGAGGGTGCAGACAACATGAGGCAGAGACAAGCCACCCCTGCTGTACGTTGTCTGAATTCATGAACCACAGAAACCATGAGAGACCAAAAAAAAAAAATATTATTGTTTTTAAAATCATTAAGTTTTGGGGTAATTTGTCAAGAATTTTTTATAGGGCAATAGATTACTAACTCTGTAGTGCATTCACTACAAAGAAGAGTTTTATTGCATAAAGCAGAATTAAGAGCAAGAATAAAAGTCTCAAAGAACTAGGGTAAGTTTTAAATAATATGAAACAGACCACAAGTTAAAAGGAAGAACCAAGTGGAATTGCTGGATGCTGAAAATATAATAGTTGAAATACCAACTGTAATAATGAAATAAGGAATCTACAAAAACAAAGGAGGGATAAAGAAATGAAAATTTGCAGAGAGAAAGGATAGAATAAGATGCCAGGATACAGATAATAGAAATCCCAGAAAATTACAAAGAAAAAGACAAGAGAGATGTTTAAAGGGTATGTATATTTCCCTAAATTACAGAATGATAAAAGATCATAAATCCAAAAATATATACAATGCAAAATTTATGGTTAAGGGAAAAAACACTACATACATGTTATAGCAGGGGCCTCCCAGGTGGTGCTAGTGGTAAGGAACCCACCTGCCAGTGCAGGAGATGTAAGTGATGGAGTTCAATCCCTGGGTCGGGAAGATCCCCTGGAGGAGGGTCTGGCAACCCACTCCAGTGTTCTTGCCTGGAGAATCCCCATGAACAGAGGAGCTTGGTGGGCTCCAGTCTACAGGGTCACAAAGAGTTGGACATGATGGAAGCGACTTAGCATGCACATTTTATAGCAAAATTTAAGAACATCAAATTCATAGGCAATGGATGATTCTTGCTTTTTTGTGTTTTTCATTGGTTTCTGACATTAAATTTATGATTAGAAAACAATGCAAAAATATTTGGGAAGGTTAGGAATCACTTTCTCCAGAAATCCTTCCCTATCCATCTCCCTCTGAGGGCAGATTAAGTGTCCCTATTTTTGCATTTCATAGTACCCTGTTCATATCTCAGAAGCTCTTCTTACCATGCTGCATCTATCCCCACCTGTTAAGATGTTGGTGTATGTTGGTGTATGACTGTAGCCCACCAGGCTCCTCTGTCCATGGGATTTCCCAGGCAAGAATACTGAAGTGAGTTGCCATTTCCTTCTCCAGAATATCTTCCTGACCCAGGGATTGAACCCCCGTCTCCTGCATTGGCAGGCAGATTCTTTACTGCTGGGCCACCAGGGAAGCCCATTAACAATGTTGAGTGATTATTAACTAGAGTGACACATCAAAACCCCAGGGAACTCATTTTGTTATTGATGACGGAGTTTCTTAATCTACTTGCTGAGGTTCCACTGCAGGGCTTCTAAATCTAAATCTCTAGGAGTGGAATGCAAGATTCTTAAAAATACAGCAAGATTTACCTTCTTCAGAACCATCGGTCTAGTGGAAGGGACTATATGTTTGTCTCTGTGTCCTACAACTTTACGCAGTACCTGGTATGTAGGCTATGATCTGAAAATATCAGGTGAATGAACACGTGAAATATGACTTTCAACATGTACAAGCTTGTGACATTTGTGTCTCCAGAAACCACAGAAGTTTGTTTTGTTTTGTGGTATGATTGCTCAATTTCATTTATTAATCCCCTCATTGTCTTCTGCACTGTCTAATACTCATGTATTTTGTCACAGATCAAGCTTTATTTCACTATTAATATACTGTCAAGGACTTTGGTTTCAAATGAACATTTTCTCTCTAATCCTAGATATTGGACGGCTTAGACTGACATTTCTTGTGTATCTCTGCATTCCAAATTTAGGTGTGGTACAAAGTTGTTTTATTCCATGGACTAGATTTCTCACCTTCCAGAATAATATTATGCAGGTTTCTGGGTTTTAAAAAAAAAGCACTGAGTTTGGACCTCAGAAATAGAAAAGGGATTAAAATTGCTAAATGTATCAAGGAACCAATAACTTGTCCTTCTTTAGAATTTCGAATAAGAGTGGTAAATATTATCATTAAATGTGGAAGTTTTTATAAAACAACTGCTTATTTTCCACTATGCTTTTTGAGAAGAATCCACATATGGGTCTCCAGCCACAGTGATTATTTTAGCTTTGAATGGTTAGGAAAATCTAGACAATCCCTTGGCAGCTTTAATACCTTATACTTGTGTAAAATCTTCCAAATTTTTAAACCTTTTTCACATACATCATTCCATCAGGACATCACAGCAACCCGATTAGGTTTATATGGCATTAGTATTGTTCCTACTTTACAGATGAAGAGCTAGCTTGAGATTTCAACCTGATAAGTGATTGACCCAGACACTCACAGCAGAGCTGAGATTAAGACCAGGTCATATGCTTTCCTATGTGGTGCTAGTAGATTCCACCCAAAGAATCAACAGTTACTTATAATTGTCCTTTGCTTTGAGGCTTCCCAAGTGGTCCAGTGCCTAAGACTCCCTGCTCCCAATGCAGGGGGCCCAACAGGTTCGATCCCTCTTCAGGGAACTAGATTAACCTCACATGCCACAACTAGGACCTGGCACAATCAAATAAATAACTATTTTTAAAAAAAAAAACTAACAATTTTACTGTACTCTCAAGTTCACTACTCACTTCTTTCCGTTGGAATCTGGGGAAGAAACATATTCATTGGAAGGACTGATGCTGAAGCTGAAACTCCAATACTTTGGCCACCTGATGTGAAGAGCTGACTCACTGGGAAAGACCTGATGCTGGGAAAGATTGAGAACAGGAGGAAAAGGGGGCCAACAGAGGATGAGATGGTTGGATGGCATCACTGACTTAATGAACATGAGATTGGGAAGGACAGAGAAGCCTGGCATGCTGCATGCAGTCTATGGGTCACAGAGAGTCAGACATGACTCAGCTTCTGAACAACAACACATCCTCAATCATAGACATGGTGAAAGAGAATAAAGGACACAATATCAAGAAAAGAAACTTCATATCCTGATGTGATGTGCTCCCTATGTGTTATATTCATGTGAAGAAGTGTCTCCTTTTCATAACTTAAAAAATATTTACAATTTTAAAAGCCAAGTAACATATCTCAAAGCACAGTCAACCCTACACAGTATCGATAGAACAGAGACACTTGCAATATGCCAGGAACTCTGATGTTTTCTATAAATCCAATTCAACCCTCACTTCAGTACTATGAGGATGACATTCATGCTATCCAAGCTTTAATAAGAGGTAAATGCAGAGCCTATGCTCTGTGCCATCAATAATTATGAAAATATGTTAAACATGACCCCATGCAAAACCTAGATTGCATAAAAATGAAATGTCCACGCTTCAGTAGAGAGGTAGGGGCCTGCATGGTGGACTGATATGGAAACTTGTAGGAAGTTAACACCCAGAGGTAGTATATAAAACAGATGTGGAAATTCACAGAGGAGTTCATGGTGGAACTCTGTGTTGTGAAAATGGGAGAAAAAATTTTCCACTTACCTAAGTCAAAGGACTGTGACAAGAATGAAAAAGTTCAATGAAATGCTGAACCACTTAGATGAGAACAACTGAGCCACCCCAATAAGACAAAAGGAAAGTTTAAGATTCATCTAAATTCCAAATTTCTTATATATATTGGGCATGCCATGTCTTACTTGCCACATCAGGGGGTCTTTTTATTTTTTTATTCCAGTTGTAGCAAGTGAAGAGTTAGTTGTGATACATGGGATCTAGTTCCCTGACCAGGGATTGAACCTAGGTTCCCCGAATTGGAAGTGTGGAGTCTTAGCCACTGGACTACCAGGGAAGTCCCTAAATTCCAAATTTCTTTATAAAACTCTGCATAACTGACAATGGGCTTCCCTAGTGGCCATTCTTTAGACAGTGGCAGATTTCTTTAGATGGTAAAGAATCTGCCTGCAATGCAGGAGACCTGGGTTTGCTCCCTGGGTCAGGAAGATCCCCTGGAGAAGGGAATAGCAACCCACTCCAGTATTCTTGCCTGGAGAATCCCATGGACAGAGGAGCTTGGCGGGCTATGGTCCATAGTGCCGCAAAGAGTCAGACATGACTGAGCGACTAACACTTTCCCTTTCCTGTAACTTACTAGATAGGCAGGAGAGACAGATTAGTGACTCTTCCAGAGGTTTCTTGTTTCTAGTTAGAGTTATAAAATTTTATAAATTCACACTTGATTTTAATACTCAAAATAAATTCCAACAGAGAAGGAAGGAACAGCTGATTCACTCTGTTTTGGTAGACTATTTTCCATTAGATTTTTTTGTGAGCAGCCATTAGCAGCGTTCCAGGGCAGTGAGGTCAGAGAATATATGCCACGCAGACTTTGCACCACACTGGTGGGCCAGCAGTTCATTCTGCCTCACACCCCCATACAGTGGAGCCCAAGACAGAGCTCCTGTCACCCTTGAAGCCTCCAGCTGACTCATTCTTGGTTTTTTTCTATGAGATCACAGAGCAGAACAAGAAATGCCTGGGGGTAAGAACTCCACACAGCTCATTCCAGACCAGCTCAGACACCTGGGTCTCCACTGACTCTCGATGTTCACACAGGAGAGAAACAGCAGAACTCCCTCATTAAATGATTTCCTCTCCTATTAGATCCAAGGTGAATCCAATAGCACTCGCCAGGGTTTCTCCCTTCGCCATCTGCTTCAGCTGCACTTGGAACTCTGGGGCAAACGGACAGTAGAGACCCAGATTGAAACTGCCTTTCGTCTTAGTCTCATGAGCCATGGTTTTCAGCAGAATTTGTAATATATTTGAATACAGGCAGAAGAATTAAAGTAAAAAGGACATATTCATTCAATATTCATTTATTGAGTGTATACCATGAGCCAGGCACTGTGCTCACACTAAGTATTTTATAGATTTACATCCAATTTGAATCATTTCAAACACATGTTAAATCATGCACGTGCAGCTGAGGTACAATAAGAAAGAGTCATGACTCTTAAAACAAACTGCCATTCAGAAAAGGACCATCTAACTGCAAATGGTGTAGCTTTTACATCAGGAATTGGAAGGAGGAAAGCAAGAGACTACTACTGTGGGCAAGAATCCCTTAGAAGAAATGGAGTAGTCATCATGGTCAACAAAAGAGTCTGAAATGCAGTACTTGGATGCAATCTAAAAAATGACAGAATTATCTCTGTTCGTTTGCAAGGCAAACCATTCATTATCACAGTAATCCAAGACTGTGCCCCGATCAGTAATGCTGAAGAAGCTGAAGTTGAACAGTTCTATGAAGACCTACAAGACCTTCTAGAACTAACACCCAAAAAAGATGTCCTTTCATTATAGGGGACTAGAATGCAAAAGTAGGAAGTCAAGAAACATCTGGAATAACAGGCAAATTTGGACTTGGAGTATGGAATGAAGCAGGACAAAGGTTAATAGAGTTTTGCCAAGAGAATACACTGGTTGTAACAAACATCCTCTTCCAACAACACAAGAGAAGACTCTACACATGAACCTCACCAGATGGTCAATACTGAAATCAGCTTGATTATATTCTTTGCAGTCAAAGATGGAGAAGCTCTATACAGTCAGCAAAAATAAGACCAGGACTGGACTGTGGCTCAGATCATGAACTCCTTATTGCCAAATGCAGATTGAAATTGAAGAAAGTAGGGAAAACCACTAGACCTTTCAGGTATATCCTAAATCCAATCCCTTATGATTATACACTGGAAGTGACAAATAGATTCAAGGGATTAGATCTGATAGACAGAGTGCCTGAAGAACTATGGATGGAGGTTCGTGACATTGTACAGGAGACAGGGATCAAGACTATCCCCAAGAAAAACAAATGCAAAAAAGCAAAATGTCTGTCTGAGGAGGCCTTACAAATAGCTGTGAAAAGAAGAGAAGCCAAAAGCAAAGGAGAAAAGGAAAGATATACCCATTTGAATGCAGAGTTCCAAAGAATAGCAAGGAGAGATAAGAAAGCCTTCCTCAGTGATCAGTGCAAAGAAGTAGAGGAAAACAACAGAATGGGAAAGACTAGAGATCTCTTCAAGAAAATTAGAGATACCAAGGGAACATTTCATGCAAAAATGAGCACAATAAAGGACAGAAATGGTATGGACCTCACAAAAGCAGAAGATTTTAAGAAGGTGTGGCAAGAATACACAGAAGAACTATACAAAAAAGATCTTCACGACCTAGATGATCATGGTGGTGTGATCACTCACCTAGAGCCAGACATCTGGGAATGAGAAGTCAAGTGGGCCTTAGGAAGCATCTCTAGGAACAAAGCTAGTGGAGATGATGCAATTCCAGCTGAGCTATTTCAAATCCTATAAGATGATGCTGTGAAAGTGCTGCACTCAATATGCCAGCTAATTTGGAAAACTCAGCAGTGGCCACAAGACCGGAAAAGGTCAGTTTTCATTCCTATCCCAAAGAAAGGTCATGCCAAAGAATGCTCAAACTACCACACAATTGCACTCATCTCACACGCTAGTAAAGTAATGCTCAAAATTCTCCAAGTCAGGCTTCAACAGTATATGAACCATGAACTTCCAGATGTTCAAACTGGATTTAGAAAAGGCAGAGGAACAAGAGATAAAATTGCCAACATCCGTTGGATCATCAAAAAAGCAAGAGAGTTCCAGAAAAACATCTACTTCTGCTTTATTGACTATGCCAAAGACCTTGTGTGGATCACAACAAACTGTGGAAAATTCTGAAAGAGATGGGAATACCAGACCACCTGACTCACCTCTTGAGAAACCTATATGCAGGTCAGGAAGCAACAGTTAGAACTGGACATGGAACAACAGACTGGTTCCAAATAAGAAAAAGAGTGTGTCAAGGCTGTATATTGTCACCCTGCTTATATGCTTTAACTTATATGCAGAGTACATCATGAGAAATGCTGGGCTGGGTGAAGCACAATCAAGATTACAAGAGAAAAATCAATAACCTCAGATATGCAGATGACACCACCCTTATGGCAGAAAGTGAAGAACTAAGGAGCCTCTTGATGAAAGTGAAAGAGGGGAGTAAACAAGCTGGCTTAAAACTCAACATTCAGAAAACTAAGATTATGGCATCTGGTCCCATCACTTCATGCAAATAGATGGGGAAACAGTGGCAGACTTTATTTTTTTGCGCTCCAAAATCACTGCAGATGGTGACTGCAGCCATGAAATTAAAAGTTGCTTACTCCTTGGAAGGAATGTTATGACCAACCTAAACAGCATATTAAAAAGCAGAGACATTACTTTGCTGACAAAAGTCTGTGTAGTCAAAGCTATGGTTTTTCCAATAGTCATGTATGGATGTGAGAATTGTCCTATAAAGAAAGCTGAGAGCTGAAGAACTGATGCTTTTGAACTGTGGTGTTGGAGAAGACTCTTGAGAGTCCCTTGGACTGCAAGGAGATCCAACCAGTCCATCCTAAAGGAAATCAGTCCTGAATATTCATTGGAAGGTCTGATGCTGAAGCTGAAACTCCAATATTTGGCCACCTGATGCGAAGAACTGACTCACCGGAAAAGACCCTGATGCTAGGAAAGATTGAAGACGGCAGGAGAAGGGGATGACAGAGGATGAGATGGTTGGATGGCATTACCAACTCAATGGACATGAGATTGAGTAAACTTTGGGAGCTGGTGACAGACAGGGAGTCGCAAAGTCCATGCTGCAGTCCATGGGGTTGCAAAGAGTCGGACACAACTGAGTGACTGAACTGAACTGAACTGAACTGAAGCAAGAGAAAGAAACTTGCTCATTGCTTCTTGCATTCATTCATATTCCCTCATTAAAGGGCTAATCAATGATTCGATATTCCAAATAAGTTAAAACGTCATTAAAAAACAGATAATCTCAGGACTTCCCTGGTGGTCCAGTGGCTAAGTCTCCATGCTCCCAATGCAGGGAGCCCAGGTCGAACCCTGGTCAGGGAACTAGATCCCACATGCTACAACAAAGACCTGGTACAGACAAATATATTAAAAATAAATAAATAATTTTTTAAAATAGATAACCTCTAAATTGTTGCTGTTGTTTAATCGCTAAGTTGTGTCCTTTGCGATCCCATAGACTGTAGCCAACCAGGTTCCTCTGACTATGGGATTTCCCAGGCAAGAGTACTTGAGTGAGTTGTTGCTTACATCTCCAGGGGATATTTCTGACCCAGGGATCAAACCCATGTCTCCTGCTTGGCAGGCGAATTCTTTACCCCTGAGCTACTGTGGCAGCCCCAACCTCTAAATACTAAGACTTTAAAATCTTCATTTCCCAATTTACACAACCCCCACATTTTTTTTTTTTTACAGCATACCGTTAGATGGTAAATTAACAGAAGCCACGTCTGCAAACCATGAAAGAGTTAAACAACACATTTTTGTTTATTATACACAGGCTGACTTAAAATAGACCCTCCGCAGTTAAACCAGATAGAGATAAACTTGAAAGGACAGTGCTGAATAAATATACAGATGAATAAGAAGAGAGCAAGTCTGAGATCCTGATCTATCATACATCTTCCTTCACTATGAATGATTTCATTTGCTTTTTAAATAGATAAATACAAAAACAGCATTTTTCCCTTGGCAAGAGCGTAACTGTTTTGTATTATTTACCTAGACTGCATCTGTGTTTCTAAAAAGAACAGTAAATACATTTCTGGAGCAAGACATGTTTCTGTGATAATGTGAGTAATGCTTCTTAAACACTTTGGAGATTATTAGAATGCTTTCCAGAAGCTGCTATTGAACTCACTTTAGCAGGAACACAAGATAAAGATGAGGGGACACTCTCAGCATTTTTCACTTAACTATTAGTAGAATAATGCGATTGGAAGTCTGCCAGGAGGGTGACTGCCAGAAGGTGAGGCCCAGGACTCTGCCCAGGCATTTGGAAGGCAATCTGGTCCCACGCCAGTCTAAAAACTCCGTAGGACCAGAATGCCTTCCTCAAGAGGGCCCTATAAATAAATAATCCAGTCTGAGTGACAGGGCCCACCCAAATGCTGGGCTAACTTTCAGCCTCCCTGAGAACTTACATTCACAATATGGCTGCTGCAGAGTCTTCCAATTGGTGTTCAAAACTTAATTGGGGATCACTTCACATGAGCGTCACAGTGAAAGAAAATAGCTGTTAAGTTTAGGTCTTGTATACACTCCCTTCCAAGCCAGGATACACTTGGAAGAATTACAGCTCCAAGCAAAAGCCTTCTTGGATCTCTAAGATAACCTGGAATTTATGGTGGTGGTGGTTGTATATATGTACTCACCATTCTAAGTCATTCTTCTGAATACAAGACAGATTCATTCATTTGTTCAACAATATTTATTGAGCTGCTATGATATCCCTTCATGGAGCTTATATTCAAACATGGGGAGATGGAGAGACAGAAAAATAAATGACTAATAAATACCCATATAATAATAACTTGATTGATTTCATGGGTTAGGAAGAGAATGAGCGAGTACTGCTAATCTGAATACAGATGGTCAGAGATTTTGCTGAGAATGAGCCACTTATAATAAGAATTATATGAAGCATTTGTTTGTTCTAATTAATCTTTTTTATTTTTTGTTTGTTCTAGTTACTCAGGTCTTCAAAGAATTTTTCTAAGTCATCACATCATATAGATATACTTTTCAACTTTGACATTAACTTACATGAAAGTTTCATTAATTTTTTCATCAGTTCTCTTAACATTAGTTGAAAAAGTGACTCCCTCCCAGATTTTTCATTTATAATATTTTCCCAAGAAACTCATGTATTTGGCAAAATTTGCCTGCTTGGTTCCACTTAATTGAAATATTTATTCTAATGAAGCCAAAAGGTACATGAAAAGATGATCAACATTGATAGTTATTAGAGAACTATAAATCAAAAATACAATGAGGTATATCACTCCACACCAGCCAATATGGCATCATTAAAAAGTCTACCAATAACAAATGTTGGAGAGGGTGTAGAGAAAAGGGAACTCTCCTACACTGCTTGTGGGAATGTAAGCTGGAACAGCCACTATGGAAAGCAGTATCAAGGATCCTGACAAAGCTAAACATAGAGTTGCCATTATGATCCAGCAATCCCACTCTTGAGCACACACCTGGATAAAACTATAACTCAGAAAGACACAGGCACCCTATATTCACAGCAATAGTATTCACTATAGCCAAGACATGGACACATCCTACATATCCACTGACAGATGAGTGGATACAGAAAATGTGGTACATATATACAATGGAATACTACTCAGTCATAAAAAAGAATGAAATAGTGCCATTTGCAGCAACTTGGATCAACCTGTGGATCACCATACTAAGTGAAGTAAGTCAGAAAGAGAAAGACAAATACAATATAATATCACTTATATATGCAATCTAACATGTGGCTCAAATGACCCTCTCTATGAAACAGACTCACAGACATAGAGAACAGAATTATGGAAGCCAAGGGGGAAGCAGGGTAGAGGCAGTATGATTTGGGAATTTGGGGTTAGTAGATGCAACTATTGCACAGCATGGATAAACAACAATGTCCTACTGTGTAGCACTGGGGATTATTTAATATCCTATGATAAGCCATAATGGAAAAGAATATGAAAAAAGGAACATATATGCATGTGTAACTGAATCACTCTGCTGTACAGAAGAAATTAACACAACATTGTATATAAACTATACTTAAACAAAACAAAAATTTTTTAACTGTTTGTTTCAATGAGATCTCTACAGATTTTCTTTGACCCTTTGTGGCTTAGTCACTAAGTTGTGTCTCTCTGCCACCCCCATGAATTGCAGCACGCCACGCTTCCCTGTCCTTCACTATCTCCCAGAGTTTTCTCAAACCCATGTCCAGTGAGTGGGTGATGCCATCCAACCATCTCATCCTCTGTCATCCCCTTCCCCTCTTGCCCTCAAGTTTTCCCAGCATCAGGGTCTTTTCCAATGAGTTGGCTCTTCACATCTCTGACCCTTTAATCCAGTGCTTATTGATATGCTTCCAGAATTTAATAAAATAAAGTTTCTCTCTGTTCCCCAGGCTTTTTCTGAGAAATCGATTCCCAGAGCTGTGACATCAGAACATCATGACTTTCAAATTCACGTTACCCCCTAATTCAACGTTTCTAAAATTAAATATACCACCCTATCCTCCACCATCCTTCCAAACTACATATTCCAGCTTTATTTCATTGTTTCTGTTAATGGAATCACCATTATCCCTTTCACTGAGATTTAGAACTTCTGAGACACCTTTGAGGAAGAATGGCACTTCAAGTTGTTGCTTTGTCTGTGTCTGTGGGTGTATGTGAAGTTATTCCATTAGAAACACATTTAATATTTGCTTATATAAACTTGCTCTTAGAGTTGTTGTTATTCAACTGCTAAGTTATGTCTGATTCTTTGACACCGCATGGACTGTAGCACTCCAGGCTTCCCTGTCCTTCACTATCTCTCAGACCTTGCTCAAACTCACGTTCATTGAGTCGGTGATGCCATCCAACCATCTCATCCTCTGTCGTCCCCTTCTCCTCCTGCCTTCAATCTTTCCCAGCATCAGGGTCTTTTCCAATGAATCAGCTCCTCGCATCAGGTGGCCAAAATATTGGAGTTTCAGCTTCAGCATCAGCCCTTCCAATGAATATTCAGGGTTGATTTCCGTTAGGATTGACTGGATTGATCTCCTTGCAGTCAAGTGACTCCAGGAGTCTTCATCAGCACCACAATTTGAAAGCATCGGTTCTTTGGAACTCAGCCTTCTTTATGGCCCAACCCTCACATCCAAACATGGCTGTTGGAAAAACCATAGCTTTGACTATACAAACCTTTGTTAGCAAAATGATGTCTCTGCTTTTTAATAGGCTGTGTATGTTTGTCATAGCTTTCCATCCAAGGAGCAATATTCTTTTAATTTCATGGCTGCAATCACCATCTGTTGTGATTTTGGACCCCAAGAAAATTAAGTCTCTCACTGTTTCCATTGTTTCACCATCTATTTGCTATGAAGTGATGGGACCGGATGCCATGATCTTAGTTTTTTGAATGTTGAACTTTAAGCCAGCTTTTTCACTCTTCTCTTTCACCTTCATCAAGAGACTCTTTAGTTTCTCTTCACTTTCTGCCATAAGGGTGGTGTCATCTGCATATCTGAAGTTATTGATATTTCGCCTGGCACCCTTGATTCTAGCTTCTGCTTCATTCAGCCTGGCATTTCTCATGATATGCTCTGCATATAAGTAAAATAAGCAGGGTGATAATATATAGCCTTGACATACTCCTTTCCCAATTTGGAACCAGTCTGTTGTCCATGTTCAGTTTTAACTGTTGCTTCTTGATATGCATACAGGTTTCTCAGGGGTTAGGTAAGGTGGTCTGCCATCTATTTAAAAACTTTCCAGTTTGTTGCAATTCACACAGTCAAAGGCTTTAGCGTATGTAGTCAGTGAAGCAGATGTTTTTCTGGAATTCCCTTGCTTTTTCTATGATCCAAAGGATGTTGGCAATTTTATCTCTGGTTCCTCTGCCTTTTCTAAATCCAGCTTGTATATCTGGAATTTCTCAGTTCACATACTGTTGAAGCCTAGCTTGAGGGATTTTGAGCGTTACCTTGCTAGCATGTGAAATGGGTGCTATTGTGCAATAGTTTGAACATTCTTTGGCATTACTCTGCTTTGGGATTGGAATGAAAACAGATTTCACTTATCAGTTAATTATAACTAGATCAAGAAAACTATATTCAACAAATAAATTTCAAAAGGTGGTTGAACAGATTCAGACTCCCATGGTAAATACAGTTTATTCCACTAAGAGAATAAACATAATTCTCTAGAGTAAACATCCTAACAAATGTAGTTGTTTGGTTTTTTTAAAACAATCAATCTGAAGTTTATTAAAATATCAGTCCTTGGACCTGGTAAAACAAACCTTTGACTCTTATAGGGAAACCCTGTTTGTAGTATATAAATTGACAGAAATTCAACTTTAGAATGACAAGATAAAGAAGTACATTTAGCTTACATTTGTGAGGTAATGCGTTTAGCTTCTAGTTCTGTATGGTACCTATGGATGTTGGAGAAGCCCTGGTAGCTCTGTGGTAAAGAACCCGCCTGCCAATGCAGGAGATGTGGGTTCAATCCCTGGGTTGGTAAGGTCCCTGGAGTAGGAAATGGCAACCCACTCCAGTATTCTTGCCTGGAAAATTCCATGGACAGAGGAGCCTAGCGGGTTACAGTCCATGGGGTCATGGAATTGGACATGACTGAGTGACTAAGCATATACCATGGATATTATCTATTCAGTCACTAAGAAAAATAAATGTATTTTTATTCCTTTTTTAAGTAACAGTGAAAACTTGTTCAACTCACTACATTAACCATGGGGCTTTCCCTCATAGATTTGCTAACGAATAGGAAAGCTTTGCTCAGGCTATCTAAACTCAAGATGCAAACAAGAATGCTTAACGATGTCTCCATTCTTTCTTCAATGACACAGGTGTTCCCGCACCAGCCCACCCATACTCACACAGCTCTAGTCAATATTTTGTTCCCTCCCCAAAGTCATCATGGGATTCAAGATGTCATTTTGTTTTTATTTTTTTTAACTATCTTTTTTAAACTAATCAAGAAATTCTCTACGTTTTACACACACACACACCCCTCCAAGAAAAACAAATTTCAGGGAAGTCACATCTGAAATCTCCCCACTGGAAGAATATGATGCTCATTAAGAAGTCTGAAGAATGTACTTCCAAGAATCTGTTTAACATCACTTAACATCCTTGGACAATAGAAATCTTTTTGCAAATAACACCTTTAAGATATCCAATGAACAAGAGCTTGAAGGAAAACCCTTTGGGAAACCTTTTCCCTAAAGTTTGAATGCTTTTACTTACTGATCCTTCCTTCCTAGAACTTCTCCATCACCTTCTGATCATGGACAACTGCTCTTCTTTATCCCAGAAATGCACCTCACATCCAGTGCCCCTATTTCAAGATGTTTGGCAGTTTTCCACACAGCTAATATTTCATGCAAAGCTAAGAAAAGAAAATGAAGAAAAACAGAGTGACCTTATATCAGAGGCATGATGTTCCTGGAGAACTGAATACATTATGGCATCCCTCATACAACACATTTCATAAAGCATGGCACATCTGTCATCTTTAGGGCAGGATAACATCCATCTTACAAATTTAATTGCTCAATAGTTTCATGCTCTAAAAGGTTTACTCAGTAAACAATGAGTATACTGTTAAATGCTGATTTTTACTTATTTAGGTGCTAGACAAAATAAGTTACAAATGCTGTTCTTGTCTTCAAAAAGCTTACAATATGTGAGACAGATAAAAACAGACTCTACAGAATAATATAAGCATCCAGTGATCAACTGAAATCATAAGTTACTTAACCCACATATGTGCACTAAGTCACTTCAGTTGTGTCCAACTCTTTGAGACTCCAGTAGCATAAACTGTTGAGATCATGGAGCTAAAAAATCTTGTAAGGAGAAAGTCAGATTCTTAAAAAATGTGAGAGACATAAACTATATCATAAGAGAATGGGAAGTATAATACGGAGTGTGGCAGACATTCTAAGAAGGCTCTCATGATCCTTAAGGTATTCACATGCTTAGTTGCTCAGTCATATCCAACTCTTTGTGACCCCATGGACTGTAGCCTGCCAGGCCCCTCTGTCCATTGGGATTCTCTAAGAAAGAATACTGGAGTGGGTTGCCATGCCCCTTTGTGTAACTCCTTCCTCTTGAGAGTAGAAATGACCTGTGGCTTACTTCTAACCACTGAAAAGTGGCAAAGTTGATTGGATGTGAAGATTGCAGGAGCACATAGAGCCCATTTATCCGAATCCCTTTCTCTCTGTTGCTTGCTTGGAAGGAGCAACCTGCCATGAATCCTGCAACTATAAGGAATAAACTCTGTCAACAATCTGAGGGAGCCTGGAAACAGATCCATCCTCAGTTAACCCTCTAGATGAGAACCCAATTCATACAGGCTGACATCTTACCTATGTCTTTATAAGACCCTAAGCAGAGGATGAACTGGGTTGTGCTGGAACTCCTGATCTACAGAAACTGTAAGACAGTCTATGCATGTTGTTTTAAGCTATGAAGATGGTGATTATTTGTTAAGCAAAAGATAACCCATACAAAGAAGTTCAAAGAGAATGATACATGATTGCAAACAATAGGACTGTTTTTATAGAGGAGGTAGCCTTGTTACAGATGCAACCAATGTTAAGGAATAATTATGATTTGAACCCTTAGAGAACAAGCATTAAATGTCTCAATTTCAGTTCAGTTTAGTCGCTCAGTCATATCTGACTCTTTGCAACCCCATGGACTGCAGCACTCCAGGCTTCCCTGTCCATCACCAACTCCTGGAGTTTACCCAGACTCATGTCCATTGAGTTGGTGATGCCATCCAGCCATCTCACCCTCTGTCATCCCCTTCTCCTCCCGCCTTCAATCTTTCCCAGCATCAGGGTCTTTTCCAATGAGTCAGCTCTTCACATCAGATGGCAAAAGTTTTGGAGCTTCAACTTCAACATCACTCCTTCCAATGAACACTCAGGACTGATGACCTTTAGGATGGACTGGTTGGATCTCCTTGCAGTCCAAGGGACTCTCAAGAGTCTTCTCCAACACCACAGTTCAAAAGCATCAATTCTTCGGCACTTAGCTTTCTTTATAATACAGCTCTCACATCCGTACATGACTACTAGAAAAATCATAGCCTTGACTAGACAGAGCTTTGTTGGCAAAGTTCTGCTTTTTAATATGTTGTCTAGGTTGGTCATAACTTCCCTTCCAAGGAGTAAGCGTCTTTTAATTTCATGGCTGCAGTCACCATCTGCAGTGACTTTGGAGCGCAAAAAAATAAAGTCAGCCACTGTTTCCACTGTTTCCCCATTTACTTGCCATGAAGTGATGGGACCAGATGCCATTATCTTAGTTTTCTGAATGTTGAGCTCTAAGCCAACTTTTTCACTGTCCTCTTTCACTTTCATCAAGAGGCTCTTTAGTTCTTCACTTTCTGCCATAAGGGTGGTGTCATCTGCGTATCTGAGGTTATCGATATTTCTCCCGGCAATCTTGATTCCAGCTTGCACTTCATCCAGCCTAGTGTTTCTCATGATGTACTCTGCATATAAGTTAAATAAGCAGGGTGACAATAAACAGCCTTGACGTACTCCTTTCCCCATTTGGAACCAGTCTGTTGTTCCATGTCCAGTACTAACCGTTGCTTCCTGACCTGCATACAGATATCTCAAGAGGCAGGTCAGGGATCTGGTATTCCCATCTCTTTCAGAATTTTCCAGTTTGTTGTGATCCACACAGTCAAAGGCTTTGGCATAGTCAATAAAGCAGAAGTAGATGTTTTTCTGGAACTCTCTTGCTTTCTCGATGATCCAGTGGATGTTGTCAATTTGATCTCTGATTCCTTTGCCTTTTCTAAAACCAGCTTGAACATCTGGAAGTTCATGGTTGAATATTGTTGAAGCCTGGCTTGGAGAATTTTGAGCATTACTTTACTAGCGTGTGAGATGAGTGTAACTGTGTAGTAGTTTGAACATTCTTTGGCATTGCGTTTCTTTGGGATTGGAATGAAAACTGACCTTTTCCAGTCCTGTGGCCACTGCTGAGTTTTCCAAATTAGCAAATTAGCTGGCATATTGAGTGCAGCACTTTCACAGCATCATCTTTCAGGATTTGAAATAACTCAGCTGGAATTCCATCACCTCCACTAGCTTTGTTCCTAGAGATGCTTCCTAAGGCCCACTTGACTTCTCATTCCAGGATGCCTGGCTCTAGGTGAGTGATCACACCACCGTGATCATCTGGGTCATGAAGATCTTTTTTGTATAGTTCTTCTGTGTATTCTTGCCACCTCTTCTTAATATCTTCTGCTTCTGTGAGGTCCATACCATTTATGTCCTTTATTGTGCCAATATTTCCATGAAATGTTCCCTTGGTATCTCCAGTTTTCTTGAAGAGATCTCTAGTCTTTCCCATTCTGTTGTTTTCCTTTATTTCTTTGCACTGATCACTGAGGAAGGCTTTCTTAACTCTCCTTGCTATTCTTTGGAACTCTGCATTCAGATGGGTATATCTTTCCTTTCCTCCTCTGCTTTTCACTTCTCTTCTCTTCATAGCTTTTTGTAAGGCCTCATCAGACAGCCTTTTTGATTTCTTGCATTTCTTTTTCTTGGGGATGGTCTTGCTCTCTGTCTCCTGTACAATGTCACAAAGCTCTGTCCATAGTTCCTCAGGCACCCTGTCTATCAGATCTAGCCCCTTAAATCTATTTCCCACTTCCACTGTATAATCATAAGGTTTTGATTTAGGTCATACTTGAATGGTCTAGTGGTTTTCCCTACTTTCTTCAATTTCAGTCTGAATTTGGCAATAAGGAGTTCATGATCTGAGCCACAGTCAGCTCCTGATCTTGTTTTTGCTGACTGTATAGAGCTTCTCCATCTTTGGCTGCAAAGCATATAATCAATTTCAGGGAGCTGTTCAATTTTAAATGTTAAATTAATAAAAGTATGGTATGTACATAAGGAACAGCTCATACTTAATGGTGAAAAACTCAAAGATTTCCCACTAAGATTAGATACAAGGCAAGGATTCCTCTTTCAACATTCACTCCATTTGAACATTCTACTGTAACTCCTTGCTAATGCAATATATGGCAGAAAAGAAAAGATATACATATTGTGAAGGAAGACAAAAAACTGTCTTTTTCACAGATGACATGAGACCATCTATGTGGAAAACCTAAAAGAATCAGAAAAATAAAACTCTGGGAACTAATTAGTCATCCTAGCAAGGTTTCAAAATGTAAGGTTAATCTATAAAAGTTGATTGTGTTCCTATAAAGCAACAATGAACAAGTGGAATGTGACTTTAAAATACAACACCATGTATACTAGCTCCTAAAAATTAAATTTTTTGTTGTTCAGTTGCTAAGTCCTGTCCAACTCTTTGCAACCCTATGGCCTCTGTAGCCCTCCAGGCTCCTCTGTCCATGGGATTTCCCAGGCAAGCAGACTTGAGTGAGTTGTCGTTTCCTTCTCCAGGGTATTTCCCCAACCAGTGACCAAACCCACATTGGCAGGCAGATTCTTTACCACTGAGCCACCTGAGAGGCTCAGTGCTCTCTGCAGGGAACCTTAATTATTACACTGAAGACTTCGTAATTCATTCGAAGAGCAGCTAGAAGCCACTGAAGATCTTTGAACTGGCAGTGATGTGACCAGGTGGTCTTCAGAGAAGATGATTCTGGAACTACAAAGTCTAAATATTATGTTGGAGAAAGGAGAAAGCCCACAGGAACTAGAGCAACTCATGTAATAAAGGGTTGAGTTAGAGGAGAGGGAAGGAGGAATTGTCGTGGGAGAAGTTTCCAGAAACGTTTTCACAAGTGGAAGTGAAAGAGCTTATCAGGTGCTTAACATGGAAGGACATAAATGATTTGAAGGTTTAAAACCTAGCCTTCTTACCTCTCAAAAACAGATAAAAAGATCCATAAATGGAAAGGAAGGATAGAAGCTGTTAAACTATAAGATGGTGTAGCTGCCAAGCAATTTCATGAGCATATCTTGATGAAACAATCTTATCCAAAAGTCCAAATACCTCACTGAAAATGTTTCCAAACAAAGTAAAATAATTCTATGTGGCACTGTTGGAAATAAGAGTGAGTCAAATACTGCTATCAGCTATGTCCACACAATGTCCCGTAATCTTTCATATACATGACTTTGGATAAAATATGAGCTGAAGTTAATAATTTTGTTATCATTAGACTACATTTCTCAAATGTATAAGCAATGTGATTTTTTAAAATATAATTAGATACCTGACACCTATCTTCAGTGATGGGTAAAAAAAAAAAAAAAATGAATAGAGGGCTTCTGATTTTCAGCAAGCTAATTACAGGTCACCAGATTACAGGTAATGCAGAAGAGCTACAAAACCCAACGTCTCTATTTCCTCCCTCACAGGCATTGAAAGCAGCCGTGACAATGCTCTCATTCTCCTTTGTGAGGCCGAGGCAGGATGGCAGGTTCTAAATAATGCATAAGCTACTAACATGCCTGCTCATATCCCTTTCAAAAAATGGTGGAGTGTCTCTTTTATAGTCCACAAAGAATTGAAATCATATGGTGAATCCTGACAATTGCTTTCAGGAGGAGCTCTTGGCATGAGCTGCAGGTTCTTCAGTTTGCCCATGGCGGGAACGCAGACTGCCACTGCATACAGATGATCACAGGGCCTGGAGAGCCTCCTGGCTGCAGAGTTTTCCCAGGGCAGGACGAAGCCATACCAGCTTAAAATCCTGCCTCTGCTGCCTTCTCAGCAAATGGCATTTCCCTCACCCGTTTCATGCCTGTCCCGTGAAGTCAGGTTAGTATTGTACACAAATCAGCAGTGCTCTTAGAGAAATGGATAACTCTTTCCTTAATCTCTGAATATAGATCCTAGGCTAAGTAGATGGAAAACAAGAATTAAAAAAAAAAAAAAAAAAAGAATAGAATCGATGTATCAATTAGCACCAGCTCTCAACTGCTGGGCTGCACAGATGAGCAAGGACATTTCAGTGTTTCCCTGAGAACTGGACTAGAGAAAATCTAGGGGCAGAGATGGGGGAACCAGTCGCTGCCCAGTGTAATGGGCCCCCTACCCCGTTTCCTCTCTTCTCTTTGCCTCTGGTTCCTCCCTAGGCTTTCAACTTTCAGGACAAATTATTCCAAGATCATATGAGCCCAAGCATCTCACTGTGATCCCCGAATTCAGAGTAACTCTAAGAGCAAGATCCTCCTACATGAGATTTCTCATACTGTTGCTTTGGTTTTCCATGTATCGGGTGTATCTGACTTTCTCTACCAGGTTAAAGTCACGAGGAAGAGAATGTGTATGATTCCCTGGTTACCACCTAGATTCCTTCCTAGACACAGTGCTAGGAACATGACAGATTTTCAAGACATACTAGTGAAGCAAAAACCTATTTTAGAATAAAACATTTTTCTTAGAGGAAGAGATTAGCTAAGATGTATCTAAGGTTTCCCAGATATAAACATAATTCCTTTAAGGGAAAGAGGAATAGGAGTCAGTCATGTCTGACTCTTTGTGACTCCATGAACCGTAGCCTGCGAGGCTCCTCTGTCCATGGGATTTTCCAGGCAAGAACATGAGAGTGGGTTGCCATGCCCTCCTCCAGGTGATCTTCCCAACCCAGGGATCAAACCTGCAACTCCTGTGTCTCCTGCATTGCAGGTTGATTCTTTAAGGCTGAGCCACTGGAGGAGCCCCAAGCTAGTGATCAGGGGCTGAAAATTCACTGTCCATGGTGCATTCATTGCTAAAGCCAAATGTCTTAATTTAGCCGAGGCCATGGAAAACTCTTAATATTACTCAATGGAGAGTTACATATTAGAGATGATAAAGAGAAGACAAATCAATTCTTCAGGGCACGTTATTTTATTATTTGCATGACTTTCTTTTGGAAATGTACTTTCTAGTCATTTATCTTCCTAGTCACCTAGGACAGCTTAGTCTCTTGTCTCATAGCCCTGGGTTCTAACGTATTGGTTGGCTGATCTCATAGGCACAGTGGTAAATGATCCTGAACCTTAATTTGTGTATGAAAAAACATGCACAAAGGGGTCAAATACGTAGCTCAGGGCCTCAAAACATAACAGCAGAAGTTACGAACAGAGCCTTGTTCTTCTGTGACATGGTGTATATTTAGTCTTCAGTCAAAACATACTGCAGAGGTGCGAAGCATGTTACAGACCTCTTTCTGAGATCCTAGACCTGCCTGATTTGGGGCAACTCACTTTATTTCTCTCCCATCCAGTTTTGACATCATAAAAGAAGACAATTCCTAACAAGCAGATGTATTAGAGACACATCTAAATCAATGGCTCTTAAACTTCAGAATCCATTAGAATCACCCATAGACTTGTTAAATCACAGGTTCCTGGACCTGCCAGCCCTCAGTGTTCTAAACCTGTAGCTCAGGAGTGTATGTGTGAGTGCTCAGTCACCAAGTCCTGTCCAACTCTTTGCAACCCCATGAATTGTAGCCCACCAGGCTCCTCTGTCCATGGGATTTCCCAAGCAAGAATACTGGAGTGGGTTGCCATTTCCTTCTTCAAGGGATCTTCCTGACCCAGGGATTGAGCCCACATCCCCTTACATTGGCAGGCAGGTTCTTTTCCACTGAGTCACCAGGGAACCCATTATAATTGGAGATATGTCTCAAACAGTGGCTCTCAAACATCAGAGTCCATTAGAGTCACCCACAGCCTTCTTAAGATGTGTTTCTGGGCTCTGGCCCTCAATGTTCCGATTTTGCTGCTCAGGAGTAGCAGCCAAGAATTAGAATTTCCAATAAATTCTCAGGTGATGCTGATACTGAAGGTCTAGGTACCACACTTCGAAGAGCTTTGGTCTAAAGCAACTAATATAGATTAGATATTCAGTAATCAGTGGCTATGATTATTTCTGAAGCATGGAAAGCAGTTTAATGAAATACTCGATGACGGAGAAGATATTGAATATACACAGATGATATAACTCGGAGTACAAGTCCTGCCAAGTCAGAGCACAGATGGAAGGTCGTCTCAGCCAGAGCAATGTTGAGAGATTTAAGAAGGAAGTGCTGCTCTGCAGCTCTTATGACAGAAAAAAAACCTTCACTTTACAAATGTCTTCTAGATGTTCTTTAATGGCTCATACAATACACTGTATGGAAATGATTTACATGCCGCTCTTCTTCCTCTTCATGTGTGACCTCTTCCTCTGAATGTGGTGAAACTTTAATGACCAAGGAATTGAATGCTTAGCTTTAATGGGAGTTGCCCGTGTTAATCCCTTGTGCATAACTGGAAGAATGAATTTTATCTATTAAACTTTTCCAGATTTAGCCCTTACATATGTGATATAATGTCATGTCAGAAAAAATTCTGTCAATGTGTTTTATATAACAGTGAACACATGGAAGTTGGAATCTTGGCTCATAAATACTACTGAATATCTAATAGTATAATTTTAAACAATGCATGCACACATGTAGGGGCAACTCAAGAAAAAAGAAACTGCCTAGTAACACAAAAATGTGTTTTGAAATTGTACAGTTAAAAAAAAAAAAGCAAGTACTGAACCAGATGTAAGTTTGAGATTTGGGGCCAAACCTGTGTTCCCTAGTTCTATTAATTCTTCCAGTCAAGAAAACTCAGAAGGAGCGAAGATAGTACAAATATTCCTATTCACCCACCCTTCATATATGAGATTCACTGAGTCTGTCCCTCAACTTCTCTCTCAAATGTCCCCTCTTTCCATCTCCTCTTCTCCAGTTCAGAGTCTCAGTACTTCTCACCTAAATTATGTCAATAACCACTTAATTCTTCATAGATCTAGTCAAGGACATCTTATACCTAATGCCATATAATTTTTTCTTACCACGTCAAGCCTCTATCCATAAGGCAATCATTTGCCTTAAGTATAAACCTGGCCTGGCAATCAAACTTTCATGACTTAGACCCAACCCCATTATCCAGTGTTTCACTGAACAAGATATTTTTACATTCCTCTCACCCTAGCCATATTGAACAATCGATGACTTCTAGCAAATCTTGTGCTCTCATTCTTCAATGCTGTAGCCTGCATTATATCTCTTTAAATAATAAAAACATTTAGTGCTTTATTATTTATAAAACAATATCACAAGGATAATCTCAATTTATCCCCCAAACATTAGACCTGTAAACTAGACATTTTCCTTTCCATGTAACAGAAGATTAAATAGAAAATTAGAGAGATTACATATTGATAGAAATAGCCCAGGAGAGCTACCATTACAATAATTCTAAAACAAAATCAAAACACACACACACACTTGGGAATCATTCCAGACTTGGGCAATCTCATCTTGCAGATCATAATAAAGAAAGAAGTTACAAGATCTATACATCAAAAGGGTTCATCTGAGAATGTGTCTTGATAGAATGATAGAATGTGAATCAATTCAATGATAATTACATTTAAGGCAGGGTGATGTAGAATGAATCCCAATTGCCTGAAAATATGGATCTTCTATGGAGCAACCATGTAGTCTTATTGACAAGATCATAACTAGTGGATATGTATTCTCTTCAAACTTAGGCAGTTTTGCACCCCCAGAAAATAGAATCTTCTCTTTTCTTCCTTTCCTAGGTTTCTACTCCTTGGCTTTTATATCTTCTTACTACTCAAAAAAGGAATTGAAAAGTCTGGGATAATGCTAGCCATCTTCTTGCTGTTTAATGTTGTTTTCAATAAAAAATAAATTTATTTTATCACAAGGGAATAGGTATATAGGTGTTTTCAACCTATAGACTCTAAAAAAATACAGGGTTTGACTGCAGGACCAAAATTATGTCAAAATTATCTAGATCTTTGTTGAAAATGCAGATAAAAATCAGAATCTTGAGAAATGGGGCCCAGAACTATGTTTTTCAAACGCTTCAAAAGATTGTCATTGTCACTAATCTTTAAGAAACCAGAGATCTTCTACTCAAAACCAGGGATTGAACCCAGGTCTCCAACATTGTAGGCACACGCTTCACCATCTGAGCCACCAGGGAAGCTCTCAACAATGGAATAGCATGTATGAAATCAAACTTTCTGCATGGACAACCATAAAAGATATTTAAAACATAAAACCCTAAGCAGCTGTACAAAGGCATATGTACAGTAAAAGCACCCAAACAATGTTGGCTTAAAGAATTAACATCCAGGAGAGAAGAACATTGAGGTAAACCTCACATTCACTACCTTTTTTAGCTTTGATAAATAAACCAAACAAAAAACTACAGCTTCAAGTTTATGGCAGTCACACTGGGCTTGGAGGTAAATTCTCAAGGCAACCTGGACTTGGGAAGCCAAAATTCAGGAAAAAAGAGAACTATAGAGAAGTAAACTGAAGTTCGGCTTGACTTTTGGCCTTTCAGATAATGGCAGAACAGAGCGACAGGTAGAAAAAGCCAGCATAAAGCTGCTAAGATCTTTGAAAGCTAAGTGGAATTTCACATCCTCACCGAGCTTGGAAGCCAAACTGAATTTAGAGACCTCCAAAGTACCAGGGTTATGGTAAATTTCCCAGGCTTTCAAGTAAGACCTCAGAAAGATAATACACTAGTAGTAGGAACGAATCAGAAGGAGACCTGTCTGAAAATCACCACCCCCACTCCCAGTTCATCTCATCATTGATTGGATGTAAATGATTGGCCTTTACTTCAACTGCCTTCTGGAAAAAAAAAAATATCTTATAAAAACATAATATTATTAATATCTTCAATTTAGATGCATAGTATCAAGCATGTAATCCAAAACTTCCAAATATGACTGGAAGTAGGGTCAAATGAGACAAAAAAAAAACAGATAACTGTAACAGACCCATAGTGATACAGGTATTAGAGTGACCATGAGAAGATATTAGAATGACTGATTTGTACATTAAAGAAAAAGTATAAAATATAGAAAACTTTAAAAAGAACTGAATCTATGAAAATAATTATCTAGAACTAAAATTAAGAAATTAAGAAATGAGTTTAATAACTAATTAGACACAGTATAAGGGAAGTTCAGCTCAGCGGGAAAGAATCTCCTGCAATGCAGAAGACACAGGAGATGTGGGTTTGATCCCTGGGTCAGGAAGATTCCCTGAAAGAGAAAATGGTGACCCACTCTAATATTCTTGCCCAGAAAATCCCATGGACAGAGGAGCCTGGTGGGCTACAGTCCAATAGGTTCACAAAGAGTTGGATCCGAATGAGTAACTGAGAAGGAGAGGGGATATTAATGAACTGGAAGATAGATCAGTATAAAATATCAAAACTAAATCACAGCTGGATTCTAAAGAGAAAAGAAGTGTGTAAAGAACATATGGGACAAGGTAAAATTACCTGTGCTGTGCTTAGTCAGTGATGTCCGGCTTTTTGTGACCCCATGGACTATACACACTAGGCTCTTCTGTCCATGGGGATTCTCCAAGCAAGAATACTTGAGTGGGTTGCCATGCCCTCTTCCAGGGGATCTTCCCAACCCAACTCAGGTATCGACCCAGGTCTCCTGCATTGCAGGCAGACTCTTTAACCATCTGAGACACCAGAGAAGCAAGAGAAGAGAAAAAATGTGACATAAATATTCAAAGAGGTAATGACCTGAAGAAAAACAGATCCAGCAGGGAAAAAATTTTATAAAAGAAGATGCATCCCCTTCAAAGGAGCAGCAATAAGGTCTAAAGCTAACCTGTCAACAGAAATGACAGAAGGCAGGAGACAAGGGAAAGAAATATGTAAAGTGTTGAAAGAAAATAACTATAAATCAAGAATCCTTTATCCAGTGAAATACCCTTAAATAGTAAAGACTAAGTAAATAGAAATCCTTTAGACAAAAACAGAGAAAAATTATTGCCAGCAGGTGTGCCCCAAAATAAATCCTAAAAGAAGTTCTTCAGGCAAAAGGATAGCAGTTAGAAACATGGTAATAAAAACAATGAAAATCTTTGGAAAAAATTAAAATGTTGGTAAACATATATGAATACTTAGTATTTAAAAAGCAATGATAATTTTTTCTGGGTTTGAAAAATACATGTTGGTTAAAATAAATGACAACAATTGCACAAAGCTTGTGAAGAACAAAAGTACTTATTACATACTGGGTCAAGTATACAAGTTGCAGTCTTTGGGTAAGAAGAAATTGAACAGTAAATGAGTATACACCTAACAGGCTATGGGTCAAATAGGAAAAAATAATAAATATGTGGGTTTAAATACACTGATTATATTAATTGTAAATGAACTAAATGCCACAATTAAAAAACTTATTAGACCAGATAAAATAAAATATATGCTGCTTATTAGAGACACTTTAAATATAAAGATACAGAAAAGTTAAAAATAAAATGATGGAAAAACATCTGCCATACAAACACTAACCAAAAGAAAACTGATATTACTATAATAATATTAGACAAAATAGTCTTTAAGATAACAGGAGAACCAGTGGTACATTTCATACCAATAAAATGATCCATTCTACAGGGAAAAAATGACAATTCTCAGTGTGTAAATGTCTATCAGCACATTCTCAACAAATATAAAGCAAAAACTGCTGGATATAAAGGAGAAATTGACATATCTACAATCATAGTTGGAGAATTTCATTCAGCAAGTGGGAAAAAAAGCCAACAAAAATTAGTAGCAATAATTAAGATAAATGACATGACTGAGGGCTAAGCGCACAGCACAATGTGACCAACAAATTTGACTGAACCGGCACATACAGAATAGGATACCTGCAGCTGAGGAAGGCACAGTCTTTTCAAAGACAGAACAATTACCAAAACTGACCCTGAGCTGCGCTGTGCTTAGCTGTGTCCGACTCTCCCACCCCATGGATAGTAGCCCGCTAGGCTCCTCTGTCCATGGGGATTATCCAGGCAAGATTACTGGAGTGAGTTGCCATGCCTTCTTCAGGGGATCTTCCCAACCCAGGGATTGAACCCAGGTCTCCTGCATTGCAGGCAGATTCTTTACCATCTGAGCCACCAGGGAAGCCCATGAATACTGGAGTGGGTAGCCTATACCTTCTCCAGGGATCTTCCTGACCCAGGAATCGAACTGGGGTCTCCTGCATTGCAGGCGGATTCTTCACCAGCTGAGCTACCAGGGAAGCTTGACTATGTATAGGCCATAAACTAATACTAAAAAAATTTAAAGGCTTCAATTCATACAGAGTTCATTTTCTAAACACAGTGGAATTAAGCTAGAAATCAATGTTTTTAAGAAGATAGAAGATCCAGAGCTATCTCGAAAATAAGCAATAGACTTCTAATTAACCCATGAGTAAAAGAAGAAATTGTGATGAAAGTTATTAAGTCCTTTGAACTAAATGAAATCGAAGATATGATACAACAAGAATTACTGGATATAGCTAAACTCATAGTTAGAGGGGAATGTATAGAATTAAATGACTATATTACAAAGGGAAAAAATGCTTAAAATTAATGATCTAAGTATTCAGCAATAGATGCTAAAAGAAAGTGAAAGTGAAGTTGCTCTGTCGTGTCTGACTCTTTGAGACCCCATGGACTGTAGCCTACCAGGCTCCTCCATGGAATTTTCCAGGCAAGAGTACTGGAGTGGGTTGTCATATCCTTCTCCAGGGGATCTTCTCGACCCAGGGATTGAACCCGGGCCTCCCACATTGCAGGCAGACGCTTTACTGTCTGAGCCACCAGGGAAGCCCCAGGGAAGCTAGAAAAGAACAGTATATTAAATCTGGGGAAAGTATGGAGTAAATAATAAAGATCAGAATTTAATAAAATAAAAATCAAATATACAATAGGGAGAATTTTTAAAGTTTCTTTAAAAAGATTAATAAAATTAATAAATGACTAATAAACATTACTGAGCCTGACAGAGAAGGAGGGATGGAGAAAGCAGGGGAGTAGGGGAAAAAAAAACAAATTACCATTATCAAGTGTTTAAAAAAAATGGATTCTTACTCTAAGGATATTGGAACGATATAGTGGATAAACAACTTTAAGACAATAAATTTGAAAATTTAGTTGAAATGATCAGAAAATACAACCTAAACTGAAAGAGGAAAAAATAGAAAATCTGAATAACTCTTTGTTTAAGAAATTAAATATGTAATTAACATTTTTCACAAGGAAAATATTAGGGTGACATAATAGCAATCTTAGGAAATTTAATCAGTGAAATTCACCACATTAACAGAATAAAGAAAAAAACGTTATATGGTCTTCTTAACAGACACACCAAAAAAAACTTTAATTAAAATCCACTCTACATCATGACAAAAATCCTTCAAAAACTAGGCATATAAATGATCTTCCTTAATGTATAAAAAGTATTTACAAAAAAATATAGAGAAGACATACTTATGATAACATATTAGAAGATTTCCCCTTGCAATCAAGAATGAAACAAAGGTGTTCCTCTGCATTATTCCTTCTGTCATTATATAGAAGTCCGTGCGGATGAAATAGGTCAAGAAAAAGATTTAAATTACAAGGATTGGAAAGCAAGAAATAAAAGTATCATTATTCACAGACAAGATGAAGAAAATTCTAAACTACAGAAAAAGTATGAGAATTAGGTAATGAATTTAACAATGTGAGATGCACAATCAATATATAGCAAAAGCAGTATATTTCTAAGAATATCAAAACAAAATATATAAGAATAAATGTATTTACACGTCTCAAGTTTTTACACACACACACAACTTTGTTAAGAGAAATTAAAGACAAAAAATAGACGTGGTATGTATCATACTCATAAACTGGACAATATATAAACATAACTCTCCAGCAATATGACTGATTGATTCAAAGCAATCTCAATAAAAATCCTAGCAGTATTAAAGCATCTGTTTTCTAGACCAACTGCCAGTACCAATAGTTGTCAGTAAGGATTCCTTGAAAACAGAAACTTAAATTCTTAAAGATTTGCAGGCAGTAGACTTTTGGGCAGTGCTCTCAGGAACAACTCTGAGGAATGAATGCCACAATATGGGGCACAGGAATGAGTTCAATTGCAATGCAATAGCACCAGACTCAGTCAATCCTGTGATTCTGGTTTCAGTCTGTTTGCCCCCTGATGCCCTCTCTCAGTGCCTACCATCTTACTGGGGCTCTTCTTACCTTGGATGTGGGGTATCTCCTCTCTGCCACTCGCCACCCCAGCGCCTTCATGCTGGTTTTAGAAAAGGCAGAGTAGTCTACGGCCATACCACCCTGAATGCGCCCAATCTCGTCTGATCTCGGAAGCCAAGCAGGGTCGGGCCTGGTTAGTACTTGGATGGGAGAAAAGGCAGAGGAACCAGAGATCAAATTCCCAACATCCACTGGGTCATTGAAAAAGCAAGAGACTACCAGAAAAACATCTATTTCTGCTTTATTGACTATGCCAAAGCCTTTGACTGTGTGGATCACAACCACCTGTGGAAAATTCTGAACGAGATGGGAATACCAGGCCACCTGACCTGACTCAAGAAATCTGTATGCAAGTCAGGAAGCAACAGTTAGAACTGGACATGGAACAACAGACTGGTTCCAAATAGGAAAAGGAGTACATCAAGGCTGTATATTGTCACCCTGCTTATTTAACTTATATGCAGAGTACATCATGAGAAACGCTGGGCTGGAAGAAGCACAAGCTGGAATCAAGATTGCCGGGAGAAATATCAATAACCTCAGATATGCAGATGACACCACCCTTATGGCAAAAAGTGAAGAACTAAAGAGCCTCTTGATGAAAGTGATAGAAGAGAGTGAAAAAGTTGGCTTAAAGCTCAACATTCAGAAAACTAAGATCATGGCATCCAGTCCTGTCACTTTATGGCAAATAGATGGGGAAACAGTGGAAACAGTGGCTGACTATTTTGGGGGGCTCCAAAATCACTGCAGATGGTGACTGCAGCCATGATATTAAAAGGTGCTTACTCCTTGGAAGGGAAGTTATGACCAACCTAGACAACATATTAAAAAGCAGAGACATTACTTTGCCAACAAAGGTCCATCTAGTCAAGGCTATGGTTTTTCCAGTAGTCATATATGGATGTGAGAGTTGGACTAGAAAGAAAGCTGAGCACCAAAGAATTGATGCTTTTGAACTCTGGTGTTTGAGAAGACTCATGAGAGTCCCTTGGACTGCAAGGAGATCCAACCAGTCCATCCTAAAGGAAATCAGTCCTGAGTGTTCATTGAAAGGATTGATGTTGAAACTGAAATTCCAATACTTTCGACACCTGATTTGAAAAGACCCTGATGCTGGGAAAGATTGAAGGCAGGAGGAGAAGGGGACCACAGAGGATGAGATGGTTGGATGGCATCACCAACTCAATGGAGATGAGTTTGAGTAAACTCCAGGAGTTGGTGATGGACAGGGAGACCTGGCGTGCTGCAGTCCATGGGGTCGCAAAGAGTCGGACATGACTGAGCTACTGAACTGAACTGAATTCAGCCTAAGGGAGTTCTGGAGCTGGGATGCCCAGTCATAATCCCTCCAACTGTGGCAGGATGGCTAGATCTTTCACTCCTGCCAGGACCCATCACTAGACACAGGATGCCCCTAAGGAAGAGGGTGTATTCTTGAGTTAGGCAACTTTCTTTGTTCCAGAGAAATTCTTGAGAACCTCAGCTATGAGCCCTCAGCAGCCAACATTCCAGGCAGTTGGGGGAATAAGTGCCTCAGTCCTGAACGAGGAACATGCAGGGACATACCACAGCGTCCACTACAGTACATTACATGCACAATTTCATTTATTTCTTACAACAACTCTACAAGAAAAGTGCTTTTATTTTCAAATGGCCAGTGCAGAAAATAAACAGCAGTTAAACAACTTATCCAGAATTGTACCTGCACAATAAAATAAAACCTGTACTATTTACCACTCATTATGACTAAGGTAAAATTGATGAATGCATACATCCTTTTAATCAAACTTCAGTTCAGTCACTCAGTCGTGTCCAACTCTTTGAGACCCCATGGACTGCAGCACGCCAGGCTTCCCTGTCCATCACCAACTCCCGGAGCTTGCTCATACTCGTGTACATCAAGTCGGTGATGCCATCCAACCATCTCATCCTCTGTCGTCCCCTTCTCCTCCTGCCTTCAATCTTTCCCAGCATCAGGGTCTTTTTCAGTGAGTCAGTTCTTCGCATCAGGTGGCCAAAGTATTGGAGTTTCAGCTTCAACATCAATCCTTCCAATGAATATTCAGTACTGATTCCCTTTAGGATTGACTGGTTTGATCTCCTTGCTGTTCAAGGGACTCTCAGGAGTCTTCTCCAACACCACAGTTCAAAAGCATCAATTCTTCGGCTCTCATCTTTCTTTATAGTCCAGCTCTCACATCCATACATGAGTATGGAAAAACCATAGCTTTGACTAGACGGAACTTACTAAAGAAAAAAAAAATTGTCCTCACATCTGGAGAGTTAAATTTATCAAGAAGAAACTGCTATTTATCTGAAGTCTAAAAATACTTAGATAGTCTGTTACTTTGAATGTCTTCTACCTAGTGCTTTTAAATTATTCTATACCCATAGAAGGGTTTTCTCCATCAACAGATATTTTAATAAGCAACTGAGAGTACATTGTTTGGGCCTTTTAATTATACATTAAGTCAAGGCATTTATTAAACATCCACTATCATCATGGCCTTATTGTTCTAAGCACTGAGGGTATGGAGGCTGGGCAGGGGAATTAAAAGCTAAAACCACACAAAATTGAGGGAACTGATTCTTGCCTCTTAGTTTTGTTTATTCTCCTCAGCCAAGCAAGCAATAAAACTAAAATTGCTGTAGTTCTCATAGCATGAGGCCTCCTGAAATATGAGATTATTTGTGAAAAACAGCATTTAAAGTCAATTTAAATTTTGTTATTACAGGGATTCTAATGAATGTTAGTTACCCTAAAACAATGCAGGAAATTGGATTACTTTTCTTTGAATCATAACCAGTCATCACATTTTACAGTTTTCAGGCATCACAGCCTTTTTTGTATATTACTTTATTAGTGCTATTGAGGTATAATTTATATTCAGTAAGCTATACACATTTCAAGTGTACAATTTGATAAGTTTTCACATATATGTACACCTGTGAAACCATCCTAAAAATAAAGACAATGAACAAAAAAATCACCCATAAAATTTTCCTCTTGTTGCTTCATAGTCCCTCTTCCCATCTTCATATCCTACATCCCACACCAACGTGAGATTTATCCATGTTGGGGGACTATCATTCCCTCTATCACTGAGTGGTATTCTATTGATATTTTCAAAATATATCACAATTTGTTTATCCATTCACATGTTGACAGACATTTGGGTTGTTGTCAATTTGGGACTGACAGAAGCCAAGCTGTCCAAGTCTTTATTTGGACATAGGCCTTCAGTTGTTTGGGATAATTATTATTATTTGGGAGGGGAATGACAGGATCATATGGTAGGTATATGTTTAACTACTTAAGAAATTGACAAACTTTTCCCAAAGTGATTGTACCATTTTATAGTCTCTCTAACAACAGGGGAGAGAATTTACTCTTCCCATCCAATTGAGAGAGGCAGGAAACACTACAGATATTCACCGTGGAAAGATTCTTCTTCCTGCACCAAGATTTCTCCCCGCTGACCAGATTTCTTCAAGCCAATATGGTTTGTCTGTGTGATTCCCCACTCGGCCCTGCCTTCTCCACAGAGAAATACTTCATGCTCCAAGTTTCATGCCCACAGGTTCTGTACTTACTTTTCTGCAAACAGGGAAAGTTCCTCTCACCTTGAAAAAGTGTGCTTTACTGGTCTGTTTAGAACTGAATACATATCTATAAAATATTTTCAGTAGTTCTAGAAATAAATCCCTTGGATTTTTACATCCTTCTCCAAACCAATAGATATGTGTCCTTGCTTATGTGACAAAATATTTAATAAGACATGATCCCTAAAACTACATATAGCTCTTCAGTAGACTCTGGTCCACACCCAACTGAGTAGGATCACAACCCCACTTGCCTTAGACACTTCAGATTGTTAAAGTAACCTAAAATACCACTAGCATTCTTGGTAACCACCTCATATCACTGGGCAGCTGTAAACACTTTAGGCAGTTGCTCTGAGAATTTTCCACAGGAATAACTGCCAGGCATAGTACCCCTCTGTACTTTCAGAGTGCTTTTTCAACTTTAGGCCCAACTTTATATTTATTCTACTAAATTTCATCTTTCTCACTTTTTCTCACTATTCATCCATCAAAATACCATTTGAATCCCTATTGTCCAAAATGTTAGCTATTTCTCATCAGTTCTTATTGCTCATGACTTGCCTTCTATCTCATCAACACTGCTGACAACAATTTTGAACAAAGCATATTCACAGATGGGACCCAACAGCACACTATTAGAGACTTCAGTCCAGGTTGATCTTAACCAGTTATTTAACACCATAATCCAGGGGTCAGTGAACCACAGCCTATGGGCCAAATTGGACTGGCAATCCTTCCACAGAGAAAGATTTATTGGAACCTCTGCCATTCATTCATGTGTGTCTACCTATGGCTGATTTCATGCCACATTGGCAGAGTGGAGTAGTTGAAACAGTGACCATGGACCACAAAGCCCAAAACAGTCTCTGGCTCTTACTTGCTGTATAGCAGAAACAAACTCAACACTGTAAAGCAACTATACTCCAATTTTTAAAAATGATGAACTTAATATGAAAATATGACCCAAAAAATTGTCAGGATGGAAATTATAGCAATGGCTTAATAAACATACAAATGGTTTAATGGTTTAATTAGATAGTTTAATGGGTATCTAAATAATAAACTTTTAAGTGGTTTAATAAGTGTTTTTTTATTAAACATTTATAAAAGTTGAGCTTCCCCTACTTCTCTGGAAAGTCTACCATTCTCCATGATAATATACAGGGGTTCCACAATCAGATAGGAAAGACATTGCATTTAGCTATTGTAATACTAGAGCAAAATAACTATTGTGCTATTTCTATATTTAATACCAAAGTACTGATAGCAATATCAGTGTTTTACCTTTCAAAATTATTTAATGTTGTGAAATATAACCAATCAACTGAATTGTGCATTTATAAAATATAAAATTTTCTAAATGTTATAAAACAAGAAGACAAAAAGATAAATGTATAAATGTGTGTATTACACAAGCATTATCCTTTTAACATAAATTATTATCTTCTCCTGGCTCTGATGCCTGTCAACCCTTACCCGCCTCTAAGAGGGGACTCTTGGGTTGCTATCGTTCATGTAGGTCTGAATGGGTTTCAGAAGTTTGAGCTGAGCTGACTCCCTCACAGAGGTCTCAGGACTGCTACCTTCCAACAGAATTCTGCTCTGCAAAGTGGGGACTTGTTGATGTAATTATTATTCATCTTCCCACCAGCCCATGGGTTCTGGTATTGGTTTAGTCTACATTTCCCCCCAAAAGAAATATCTACCCATATCAAAGGATTTCTTCTACCAGCTCCATGCTTACTCTTCCCCATATTTTTTAAAATGTTTTTATTGGAGTATAGTTGATTTACAATGTTCTGTTAGTTTTCTACAGCAAAGTGAATCAGCTATATGCATACATATATATCCCCTCTTTCATATTTTCTTCACACAGAGCATTGAGTTGAGTTCCCTGTGCTATACAGTAGACTCTCCTTAGTTGCCTATTTTATACATGTGTTAGTAACTCAGTCGTGTCCAACTCTTTGTGACCCCAAGGACTGTAGCCCACCCAAGCTCCTCTGTCCATGGAATTTTCCAATTAAGAATACTAGTGTTGGTTGCCATGCCCTTCTCCACGGGATCTTCCCAACCCAGGAACTGAACCTGAGTCTCCCACATTGCAGGCAGATTCTTTATCACTGAGCGATTACTAAGAGTCCTCATTTTATAAATAGTAGTGTATATATGCCAATCCCAAACCCCCAAATCATCCCACCCCCACAATTCCCACTTGGTATTCATATATCTTTCTCTATGTCTGTGTCTCTATTTCTGCTTTGTAATAAGATTGTCTATACAAATTTTTTTCAGATTCCATACAGATGCATTAAAATATATTTGTGGTACATATATACAATGGAATATTACTCAGTCATAACAAGGAATGGAATTGGGTCATTTGTAGAAACATGGATGGACCTAGAGACTATCATACAGAGTGAAGTAAGTCAGAAAGAGAAAAACAAATATTCCTCCTATTTTTGAATCAGGAATCAGGCTGGGGAAATGTGAGGGCCTGGAGTTGTTGCCAGAGCTGAGGGAGAGAAAGAATATGAATTTGTGACAAGGGGAGGGGAGAGGGTGACTGGAAAAAGAAATCAAAGAGTGGAGGAAACCACTGACCAGTGGTTAGAAAAATGGTATCACACCAAGGAAAGTTCTTTCACTTGGGTCCTTAAAAACAGTAAGTTAAAAGTATATGGAGACTTTTACTTAGGTACTTCAAAATAGCAAGCCATATTGGAACTTTAAAAAACAATCATGAGAGGCTTCCATGGTGGTCCAGTAGCTAAGACTCTGCAGTCCCAATGCAGGGGGCCGGGGTTCAATTCCAGGTCAGGGAACTAGATCCCACATGCCACAACTAAGAGTTCACAGGCTGAAACTAAAGAACTTCCAGGCCGCAACTTAAAAAAGATTCCACATGCTGCAACTAAGACCTGGTGCAGCTAAATAAATAAAATTTTAAAACACTCATGAAATAGTTGAAGACTGTACTATTCTGGGCCTCCTCCATTCTGCTACCTTACTTCACACCTTCATCTCTCACCTACACTACCACAGTGACCTCTGAAGCATGTGTTTCTGCCACACTGCCCTAGGAAGCTCTTAATGCTTCAGATCCTCTCCAGTTTCCTCACCACCCGCAAGTACAATCCCAAACTTTCTAAGGCATTGCTAGCAGTGTTATAATCTATCACTTCTCCCACAGGCCCAACACTCCACTCCAATCATAACACACCATTATCTCCTTGAGCAGAGGCTGTCCCTGTGTCTTTTACTTACTTCTTTCCAGAATGACCCTCACCCACTTTTCAGTCAGAATCACTGCTATTGATCCTCCAAGAAGATGATCATTTAATTTGTTAAGCAGTCCTTTAGTGTTCTTCAAGGCTACATGAAGTGGTTCTATTCTGTATTCCAGGAACATTCTACACAAGGCTCTTTAGTGGGACTTTCAATGTCATATTCTAGTCACTCATTTATACATGTTTCCTCGAACTCCTTGAGAAAAAAAGGCTTGCTTTCTTCAGCTTTGTGTCTCTAATTGCTATCACAGTACCTCCCACATGGCCAGGGCTGAGCAGTACTTAACGAACGAGGAAATGGATGGATGAGTTCATTCAAAACAGCCTGCTCCTTTCTCATAACCTCTCTATCCCTGTTAAACTCCAATTATGCTTTAATCATATTTATTTGATCCTTTCCATAGTTGGATGTGGTCAGATCATCCGCAATTTCTATACCTGCAATTTGAAGCTTCTTTAATTTCGTAATTTGAAATCCATTTTAAATAGATCTCTTCTTCTAGTTTACCTCAAGTCAAATAAATAGTAAATTAAGCCAAAAGATGGCTCTGCTCACTTTCACATCCCTCAACGCCTCCCTTCCCACTGGGGCTGGTTCCGCTTCATGGCCATTCCCCTGCACACATCACTGCATCCTCCCGAGGGGCCCTTCTTGATCAGCCACGTACCCATCATTACAAGTATGCCTGTCACTGCTGACTGCTCCCACTCTCTCTCCCCTTTGCTCTTCCTCCTCTGCCTGTTTTTTGTTTGCCCCACAAGGCCCTTCTCTCTGTATCACATGGCAACATGAGGAGGAGGTGGGAATCAGAAAACCTAGATTGCAGACCCAGGCCCACAGTAACCAACAGAATGTGTGCTTAGCCCCAACCTACACTTTGCAACCCCATGGACTGCAGCCTTCCAGGCTCCTCTGTTGATGAAGATACTGCAGACAAGAATACTAGAGAGGGATGTCATGCCCTCTTCAAGGGGATCTTCCCAACCCAGGGATCAAACCCAGGTCTCCCACATCGCCAGCAGATTCTTTGCCATCTGAGACACCAGGGGAGCCCATGAATACTGGAGTGAGTAGCCTATTCCTTCTCCAGGGGATCTTCCCCACCCAGGTATCAAACCGGGGTCTCCTGCATTGCAGGCGGATTCTTTACCAGCTAAGCTACCGGGGAAGCCCACCCAACAGAATCACTTGGAGAAACAAGAACACCCATCACTGCTGTTGAAACAGCTAATGCTATCGTATTAGCTGTTTCCCTTGTGTTCTGATTTAATGGTCAAAACACCCTGCAAGATACGTATGAATATATCCATTTTAAAGATAAGGAGGAATTTCCCTGATGATCCAGTGGTTAATAATCTGCCTTGTAAGGCAGGGAATGCAGGTTTGATCCCTGGTCAGGGAACTAAGATCCCACATGCTGCAACTACTGAGCCTATGCAACACAACTCGAGAGTCCTCTGCACCGAAAGGAAAGATCCAATGATGCAACGAAGATCCTGCATGCCACAATTAATTCCTGATGCAGCCAAATAAACAACTAAATATTTTTTAAAAGATAAGAAACTGAAACTGAATGCCTCATGCTTACTTGGCATGGAAGCTGTGAACTCCAACGGGGCAGCATGGAGGAAGCCAGGCAGACAAGGGTTCAACTCCTGACCCTGTCATCTATTAGCCGGCCCATTGCCAGCCAATTTCTCATTATAAATAGCAGTTTAGTATTTATTAAAATGTGGATAATACTACCAGCCTTGCAGCACTGTGTATGATCGATAGGTGAGAATTTGTGTAAACAGCATGGTAACTGGCTCACAGTACTTGTTCAATAAATGGTAACTCAAGATGACATGATGACACCAGGCTTCAAGCCTGCTTATAAAGCCTGGGTCCCCATGATGTCCTGCCTCTTGAGTGGTTAATTTCTCCATTTAGGAAGGAACTAAAGAAGATGGCGGTAAGAATTACAAAGCCTTTAGCCACTTGCTAAGACAGGCTTGTCATTTAACCTTTGAATTTCAGTTTCTTCATCTATAAAGTGAGGAGTTTGGCGGGTCTTCTTTCACAAATTCCTTGGGATTTCTAAGGGTCTGGTTACATAAAGCAGAATATTTTTGAAAGGCCCACATATCAAGGAATCTCTCTATAGGGATTAACTGATTAGGACTCCCTCACACCACCACCTCAGAAATGTTTAGTTTAGAAACTAAAAGAAGAAAGCTGGAAAGAAAAAAGTATAAATTTCAGGCCTTAGATATCAACAGGTAGTGTAAGAAGACAGCCAAGTGGCGGTGAGGCCCTCAGATAATCCCATGTCAGTATATCTGCTTCCCACTTCATGAAGCCAGACCTAAGAGTGCATCTGTTTCTATGGTCTGAAAACTAGTGGGTTCCTTTTCTTGCCTAAAGAGTAGATCTCAGTTAACTAGGGAAAAATGGTTTCCTACCAAAATACAAAAAATATAAATGAACTGCAGCGTGCTGGAAATAGGGTCCAACATAAATTATGTGCTGCTAACACTGACTGCAGTGTAACTATGCCTGGACAGAATTCTGTGCTCCTGAGAAACCTTACACTCCAGAAAGAGTGTGGGATAATTGCTGAAACAGCTTATTATGATTGGTGCTATAATGATAGGATCCACTGAGGAAGATTTGCCTGAGGATGGGTGAGAAGGCGGGGTTAGCATGTACATAAGGCCCTGCATCACCTGTCTTTCAGCCTCTGCTCTCTTGCCCATGCTAGATTAAGATACAAATAAAGCTGACCTGTAGAAACAGGTCATGTTTTTACATTACTCTGAAATGTTCCTATGTTCAGAAAAGCCATAGCTATTTTATAAAGTAGTCCTGGAACTACTGATTGTGGCCAAATACTGGGAACGAGCTCAGGGACCTACGGGTGCATGGGGGCATGATCCCAGTGATCCAGTGATCAGGTCTGACTTATTTACCGCTACAGAAATATGGAGACATGTGTGGTACCAAACAGTAGTCAAAACTTCAATGCAGAGTCAGATCAACATGGAAGCCCTCCCTCCAGTTCTGCCTGGCGGTGGGCTCCCTCCCTCCCAAGGCCCCCTAGCTTTTGGAGCTCATCCCCTCCCTTCAGCTTTCCCACATCAGGGATGTTTTATCTCCAGTAGATCAATCCTGCTGTCTTTATTATTCCTCTCTCTTTGTCTATAAGAAGATTCTCAGGTCCTATTGACCCCTCGAGTTAGTCCCCATTTGCTTCCTTCAAGGTCCATTAATCCTCAACAGCAGCTGATTCTCTGCAGTTTCTACCTTCTCATCAACATTCACCGATGCCTCCTCTAATATCATTTCTATTTCCAATATTCCACTGAAAATGCTCTCCCCAAATGCAAACCATGATCACTAAAATGTTAGCTCCTACTCCCTCTTCTCAGACATCAGACTGTTGAAATTTGGCCCTTTGCCACAGCCACCTTCTTGGAACATTTCTCCTCTGCTTTGGGATATGGTTTCTGCTGATTCTCGGCTTACTTGTGACCATTTATACTTTATTCTTCTCTGTCTCTGCCTAGCCTTTAGTGTCAGTATTTACCAGCATTCTATCCTCAGCCTTCTTCTAATTATTTTCCTTGACTATAATTATGAACATAGTCACAACTTAGTTGCAGCAATCAAGGTAGTTGCACAATACCTGACATGCATGCATGTGCTCAGTTGCTCAATCATGTCCATCTCTTTGCAACCCGATAGACTGCAGCCCATAAGCCTCCTCTGTCCGTGGGATTCTCCAGACAAGAATACTGGAGTGGGTTGCCTTTTCTTCTCCAGGGCATCTTCCTGACCCAGGAATCAAACCTACATTGGATCCTGACAATCCTGCATTGGCAGGCAAATTCTTTACCACTGAGCCACCTGGGAAGCCCACGATATCTGACACTAAACATTCAATAAATAGCAATTGTTTTAACAAATCTTTCCCACTTAGGCTCCTGCTGTACTTGGTCATAAAATCTATGTTCCAATACACAGATTTTATACTTTCCAACAAAAAACCTGGTGTTTCCTAAGACATTATTTTCCTCATGGTGTGTCTTGCCTCTTCACACAAGAATTTCTTACAGCCTCCAAAAATCTGTTTAAATATTACCTTCTCCTTTCTCAACATCCCAATAAAAGTTTACTTTGGACCCATAGAGTGTGCCATTAACCTCCATTAACTAGTTGCTTTATGTCTCCAGTTATAATGGAGCCTGTTAAATAGCCAGAGTTCCATGTGAAGTACATTCAAAGAGTAATCCAACAATCAAAATATTTAAAATATAATTCTAATTTGTATTTTCATTTCTCCATTTGTACTTGCTATCCAATTTATAACCCATGATAAATCTTCTCAAGTTCTTTTGCCACTTCTAAGTTCTTTCCCATTATCTCCAACGTCTCTAGAACAATTCAAATGCTAAGCCTTCCAAAATTCTTCCATTCAGGCTGTGAGTTTCCCATAGAATTTCTTGCTTTACCATAGAATTTCTTTCTAAATTAGCCTCTTATTTATTTGTGAGTTTTTTTATGTGTGCCAGTCTTCAGATACTCCTGATAATATATATCCCAAAGCTTGGAAATTCCCTGGAAAAGGTAGATGTGGATGATACAAATGTAGGACAAAGAGAAAACTGGTAACACTCACATATGAAGAAATCACAACATCCCAATTTTAATTCTAAGTTTTATTCTCCTTAATTTAAAGCAGCACTTAAAGGTTTTGCGTTCTTATAACACCAAAGCACCCAAAATTTATGCATTTATTTGTAGAGCATGTAGTATATGTCATACAGTAATGATAGAAACTGAGATATCAGAAGTAGACAAAGGAGGAGGAGGAGGTAGGGAGGAAGAGCGGAGATAGAAAGAACAGGATCAAGAAGGATATTGCTCTTGCAAAGCTTATGATAAGTGATTGAGATCAATATACCCAGCACATTAGAGATGCTCAATAGTTATTTGCTGAATTGATCGCATTCCCCCAGCTACTCATTTACATATAGAAACTATTCTTTATTTTGTACCAAACTGGCATATAAAATTCCATAAGTAACTTACTGAGGATGTCCTCAACCCAAGTATCATAATTGGCTATGAGAATTCTGAAAAGTAATTTACAATAATAACAGTCAAATGTTCAAGGATTTTTAAGATAAATTAAATGCATTATTTTTATAACAAGATCACTTTTACCTGTTTGCTTATAACATACCTTCTTAGCTGAAAGAGAAAGGAGCAGAATTAAAATTAGTGTGTTGGAAATTTCTCATAAACCTGGGAACTTCCATGAGAGTGTGCCTTGCATATGACCACCATTCCCACATGGGTTCACAGTGAAAAAAAAAAAAAGAAGAACCACCGATAGTCAAATAAAGACCCCACATTTTCCACTCCTCATAACAAACCAGCAAAAAAAGCAATTTCAAAACAACTAAGAGACTCTGGCATTCTCATCCTTCCTCTTCATGTTTTCCCTCATCCTTTCCTCTCCCTCCAATATCATTTTAAACCTTTCACAAACTCCATTTCTTTCCAAATTTCCCTTTCCATTTGAACTCTTGTGTGTGTGTTTATGTGTGTTCATCTTCCCCCCTTTTATAGTTTCCTTTTCTTTCCCATGTTTTTCTTGCTTCCTGCTCACCCCACTTTCCAACCCCCACTGGGGAGTGGAGGCAGCAGAAAGTAGCAGTTGTGGCTGAGAGACTGGGCAGGAAGGGGCAGAATGAAACAAAGCTGATGAGCTGTATGAATATGTCATTCAAGAGAGCTTGTTAGCTTGAGCTTACAACACAGGCAGTGTTGGGGGAGATGACATGAAGAGATTTAATCCAAGAAGAGATTAAGCACACACTGGCTAACTGGTCAAGGCCCATCTTGATCTCATTTTTCCTGGAAAGACATTTTGGATGTCGAGAATTAAAACTCAAGCTTCTAGGACTTCCCTGGTGGTGCAATGGCTAACACTCCATGCTCCCAAAGCAGGGGACCCGGGTTCAATCCCTGGTCAGGGAACTAGGTCTCCCAGGCTGCAACTAAAGATCTTACATGCCACAGGATTGAAAGATTCGAAAGATCGAAGACCAGCATGCCACAACTAGGACCTGGAGAAGTCAAGTAAATAAATAAATATTCAGAAAAAATATGATTCCCTTCATGCAATCTCAGTCAGTTTCTCCTGTACAAACATTGGAGTACGCTCTTCACTCCACCATCTCAAAACTTCTTCCTTTGTCATCCTTCAAACCTTCCTGAAGTCTGCACATTTTCTTAAGTCTCCCTCAACTTTGAAGCAGTAGAGGTCATATGTCCTGATATTCAACTTCCAATACATTATTCCCCATTCTAAATATGTTTATACCTTTTCCTTATAGGTAATACAATTACTCAAATAAAAACTAAACATACTTACAACAAATCTCAAACGGACTGGGCAATGCAAGTTATTTCATTGACTAAAAGTTTACACCTCAACCTTTTTTCACTAGCGAGCTTCTAAAATCTCTTTTACCTAAAATTTTTCTTCAACCTTGTGGATATGAGAAATGGAATATTTCCTGCCATGTCAGTAAACAAAGGATGTCACAGTCATTAGCAATTGCAGCCACCATGGATGGTGAACTGGGGAGTCCTGAGGGATCTCAGGAAAGAATATCTACCATCCAGACTGCAACAACTCCTCACAATGAGCCCTGAGAAAACTCAAGATATGAAAATACAGGATACTTGTCATAAAGAGGTGAGTACATATCAAAAGAAATGATTTCAGTGAAACCAGACTCTTGCATCTTCCCATACATAGAAAAGCACTAAATTCTTTAACTTGAGATATCTAGTTTTCCTTTAATTCATAATAATCTTTTGGCTTTCAGACTATCTGCCCTTTATTGCAAAAATTCTATATAACCTGGCTTCCCCTCTAGCCTCCTCAGAGCATTCTCTCAGGGTTACTTGAGATGCTATCTCCTGGGCTGGAAGTCTCAAAAATTCCCACCAGATAAAACATAACATTCAACTTTTAGGTTGTGAATATTTTTAAGTCCACAGATACTATGAGCCTCTTGAACATTCCATTTTCTAGATGTCATCCCCTTCCCTCTCCAGGCATAGCCATTTGGGTTTATCTCTTTCTAATACCTGCAGTGGGGTCCTTTCATCCAAATCAGTTCTAAACTCCTCAACCCTCATCTTAACTAATCATCCCTCTTCTCCACTCTCCTACCCAGACTACTGAGTCTACTGTTCTGTTCAGAAAGGGAGATCACCTGATGGTGATGGTGGGAATAGTTATATTCCTTAGTGGCTTAAATATCACTGAGCTCTTCAGTACCACTTGTTAATATGATACATGTCAATACTAACTTCTAAACCCTCAAGCTGCTATTTCAAACCTTCACCTTTCTCCTAAAGAACCAATCAACACATTTCATAGAAGATGACCCTGTCTCATTCTCAGCTTAGAGGTTTATCAAAAAGAAGAAAAATCCTCAGCCTCTCATCTCTCTTCATAAAAACTGACTTACTTTCCCATTCTTATAGCCCTCCTTCCAGGCTCAGAGAAAGAAGCGTCTTTTCAGAGTACTCAAGCTTTACTCCCTCAAATTTTCTTATCATCTACTATTCTCTCAGCTTACATACACTCTAAAGTTTTTTTTTTAAATAAATATTGGACATTACAGCATACTAACACATATATATGGAATTTAGAAAGATGGTAATGATAACCCTATATGCAAAACAGAAAAAGAGACACAGAAGTACAGAACAGACTTTTGAACTCTGTGGGAGAAGGTGAGGGTGGGATGTTTCGAAAGAACAGCATGTATATTATCTATAGTGAAACAGATCACCAGCCCAGGTGGGATGCATGAGACAAGTGCTCGGGCCTGGTGCACTGGGAAGACCCAGAGGAATTAGGTGGAGAGGGAGGTGGGAGGGGGGATCAGGATGGGGAATATGTGTGACTCCATGCCTGATTCATGTCAATGTATGACAAAACCCACTGAAATGTTGTGAAGTAATTAGCCTCCAACTAATAAAAAAAATAAAAATAAATTAAAAAAATAAAATAAAATAAAATAAATATTGGGTAAATGACTTGGTCCAATCACTATTCCAACATTCCTCCTACCCTCTATTTTTCTCCTCCCTTCCCAGTCAACTTCCTTGAAAATTTCCTAGAAAATGTGCTATACTGACTTACACTCCTTCAATTTCCAGCCTCATATTTAAAACACTTCACTAAAACTAGGCTTAAAGTTGTGTTTACCTTCATCTAGTATAAACAGCTATAGTTGAAAACACAAATAGCATTATAACACACACATGTCATCTGTCTTCTTTATCTTCCAAAGGGCAACCATCTTCAAATTTTACTTTTGGAATTTTAGTTTAAAACTCCTAAATAATATGCCCATGGTGCCATCTCTTTATCAATTTCAGACAGTATTTGTTAAATTGTTATGAGAATTTACACTCTGCACCTTATCTTGTTACGCAGTTATAACACAAATTTTGGTTATTTTCATTTCAGTATTTATATTTCTACAGTTATACAAGCTGTTATTTTATATTGAGCCAAGTAACAAACTAAAACTAGATCCCCTTTCTTGAACAACTTTTGTTTTGTTTTTACTTCAATTTTAAAAATTCCTAATGTTTTCATTTGCTCATTTTCTCTATATCTTGGGTAACATCTCAACCTTACCATCGCTGTAAGAAGTCTCTTCTAACAGACTTTTTCATCATAAAACTTTACATTTTTTCATAAGTTCTTATTTCTTCTGAGAAATTCCTCTTAGAGCACTCGGTCCTTTTCCTCCAACCTGGACTAGTTATTCCACAATAGACTAGTTTACTCTATAGCAATTGATCTGCAACTTCTCATAGAATTGTCTCTTTCCAGCATTTCATGTCATTCTTTTTCTTGGTTTGCTCTCTCATTTTCACAAAGTCTATATTCCGATATATGAGAATATACTTGAGAAAGGTTACTTAGGAGGCAAATTTTAAGATGTTACATATCTGAAAGTGTCTTTATAATTTCATTTTGTGCAAAATTCTCGGTGCTCAGTATTTTGAAGACATTGCTTCTTACGTGTTTTAATCAAATGATATGTTGAAAGGACCGGTGACATTATAAGTCCTCACCCAATCCAAAGGAATTTTTTTTTCTTATGGAAACTGGGAATGAAGGATTAAAGACTTATAAAAAGAAGAAGTCATTTTCATTAAAGACTTCTAAAAAGAAGTCATTTTCATTAAAGACTCTAAAAAGAAGTCATTTTCCTCCATAAAAGCAATGAAAACACCCACAAAATTGTCAAAATCAACTTTCTAGCAGTCTGAAAACTAACCAAGGCTAGTAACAATATAATGAGTGTTCAAGAAAAATGATTGAATCTCAGTAATAACAATGATCTTTATAGAATTTTAATGTATTCTAATCCTATTCCTTTCTTCCCAGCTCTATGAGCCTTCAAAATCAACCACTCCATAATCATAGTAAAGTAAGCAGCAGTCACTTGTGGGTAGAATAGGTTTAGAGACCCTCCAAATACCATATTCAGAGAACTGCCATTATTTGACATGTCTGTCATTTAAGGGAAAAACCTATTCTCAGAATTTGTTTTTATTTGACCTGACTCAGCCCTCATTCAGTGCCTGCAGCCTTTTCTATGGAGCATTTGTCAAAAACAATCAGCAGCAATTGTTTAACATCACAGCTGCCTGAGGCAGCATTACCAGTTGGGGTAAATAAGAGACTTAAAGGAAAAATCTGGGGAATGAGATGTTCAAACTTTGAACATTTTATTACTGGAAATCTAGAAAGCCATGGTATATGTAGGACTAGACATGGTCACAGAGTCATGCATATATCCAGGAAAGAACTTGAGAAGGTCCTAAATTGATCTTGACACACTGCAAAAGCAATGAAAGCAGAAATGTAGACTGTCTAACTGAGCATTGAATGAATGTTCCAAAACACAGTCAGAGCCTGTTGCAAAGGTTGTGTGTCTTATTGAACTAAGGCATTTAAAGAAATCTTTATTCAATCATTAGTTTACTACAGAATTAGCCGATGAGGATTACTAAATAAAGAAATAGCAACAACAAATCTGAGTAGAGGGGAAGAATTTGATTTCCCAAGTTGTCAAATTATATTATTTTAAAAGTCTAATTTTCAACAAAAAATGATGAGACACACAAAAATACAAGAAAATGTGGCCCATACACAGAAGAAGTAGAAATAGAAACTACCCTTAAGGATCTGAAGATGATTAACTTAGTAGACAAATAAATTAAATCAACTATTTTAAACATTTTCAAAGAACTAAAAGAAACCATATCTTTTTCAATAAGAAAAGCTAAAGGAAAATAAATAAAATTTGAACCTGGTTCAAAATTTGGAAAGGAGTATGTCAAGGCTGTATACTGTCACCCTGCTTATTTAACTTATATGCAGAGTACATATGCAACATGCCAGGCTGGATGAAGCACAAGCTGGAATCAAAATTTCCAGGAGAAATATCAATAACCTCAGATATGCAGCTGATACCACCCTTATGGCAGAAAGTAAAGAGGAACTAAAGAGCTTCTTGATGAAGTTGAAACAGGAGAGTGAAAAAGCTGGTTTAAAACTCAACATTCAAAAAACTAAGGTCATGGCATTCAGTCCCATCACTTCATGACAAATAGATGGGGAAACAATGGAAACAGTCATAGACTTTATTTTCTTGGTCTCCAAAATCACTGTGGATGGTGACTGCAGCCATGAAATTAAAAGACACTTGCTCCTTTGAAGAAAAGCTATGAGAAACCTAGACAGCATATTAAAAATTCCAAAATAAACAAGCAGCTCATACAATTCAATACCAGAAAAACAAACAGCTCAATAAAAAATGGATAGAAGACCTAAACAGACATTTCTCCAAAGAAGACATACAGATGGCTAACAAACACATGAAAAGATGCTCAACATCACTCATTATCAGGGAAATGCAAATCAAAACTACAATGAGATATTACCTCACACAAGCAGAGTGGCCATCAAAAAGTCTACAAACAAAAAATGCTGGAGAGGGTGTGGTGAAAAGGGAGCCCTCCTGCACTGTTGGTGGGAATGTAAATTGACACAGCCACTATGGAAGACAGTATGGAGACTCCTTAAAAAACTAGGAATAAAACCGCCATATGATCCAGTAATCCCACTCTTACACATATACCCTGAGGTAACCAAAATTGAAAAAGACACACGTACCCCAATGTTCATTGCAGCACTATTCATAATAGCTAGAACATGGAAGCAACCTAGATGTCCATCGACAGATGAATCGATAAAGAAGTTGTGATACATATACACAAAGGAACATTACTCAGCCATAAAAAAGGAACACATTTGAGTCAGTTCTAATGAGGTGAATGAACCTAGAGATTATTATATAGAGTGAAGTAAGTCAGAAAGAGAAAGATAAATATCGTACACTAAGACATATGTATGGAATCTAGAAAGATGGTACCAAAGAATTTATTTGCAGGGCAGCAATGGAGAAACAGACATAGAGAACAGAGGTATGAGCACAGGGAGAGAGGAGGAAAGGGTGAGATGTATGGAGAGAGTTACATGGAAGCTTCCATCACCATATGTAAAATAGATAGCCAATGGGAATTTGCTGTATGTCTCAGGTAACACAAACAGGGGCTCTAGATCAACCTAGAAGGGTGGGATGGGAAGGGCGATGGGAGGGAGTTTCAAGAGGGAGGGGACATAGGTATACCTATGGCTGATTCATGTTGAGGTTTGACAGAAAACAACAAAATTCTGTAAAGCAATTATCCTTCAATTAAAAAAAAAAAAGAAAGCAGAGACATTACTTTGCCAACAAAGGTCCATTTAGTCAAAGCTATGGCTTTTCCAGAAGTCATATATGGATGTGAGAATTGGACCACAAAGAAGGCTGAGCACCAAAGAATTGATGCTTGTGAACTGTAGTATTGGAGAAGACTCTTGAGAGTCCCTGGGACTGCAAGGAGATCAAACCAGCCAGTCCTAAAGGAAATCAATCTCGAATATTCATTGAAGGGACTGATGCTGAGGCTGAAGTTCTAATACTTTGGCCACCTGGTGTGAAGAGCCAATGCCAAAGACCCCGATGCTGGGAGAGATCAAAGGCAGGAGGAGAAGGGGATGACAGAGGATGAGATAGTTGGATGGCATCACTGATTCAATGTACATGAGGTTGAGCAAGCTCCAAGAGATGGTGAAGGACAGGGAAGCCTGGCCTGCTGCAGTCCATGGGGATCACAAAGAGTTGGACACAACTGAGCAACTGAACAACAGCAACAAAAGGAAAATAAAGTATGAGAACAATATCTTGGCAAATATAGCATGCCAATAAAGAGATAGAAATTATAAAAAGAACCAAATAGAAATTCTGAAATACATTGTAGAATAAATTCACTAGAGGTACCCAACACCATATTTGAGCCAGCAGTAGGAAGAATTTGCAAACTTGGACTGGGATTGTCTAGTCTTAGGAACAGGGAAAAAATGAGTGAAAAAAAATGAACAAAGCTTCAGAAACCTGTAGAATACTATTCAAGCATACCAACATACACATAATGGGATACCCAGGGGACAGAAGAAAAAAGGCAGAAAGAATATTTAAGAAAATAATGGTTAAAAACTTCCCAAATTTGATAAAGGACCTTTACCTACACATCCTAGAAGCTCAATACAATTCAAATTGGATAAATTCCAAGAGATTCACAGCTTAAAACAGCATAAGCATAGTAACACAAAGAATGGGAAAGGGAACCAAGCTAAAGAGAAAATAAAATTATATACTATTGAAATTAAGTTGAGCATAATCAACTTCATTTAAATGGCAGTTTCCCAATCTCTGTTTAACAGAACCTCCTGATTTGCCTCAAGTCCTCCAGTGCATCCACGTCATTGCTCTTGGTGTGAACTAGCAACACAACTATCTCCCCCTCCTGCTCAAAATTCCTTAAAAGGCTATAAGGTATAATGTGTTACTTTGTGTGGTAGTTTTTCAAGATGTGGTCTCTGTCTACCAAGTTCCTCTTCTCCTTTAGCCCAAATCCCATCTTATTTATACTCACGCTAGATTAATACACATGCAGTCAGAGAACTGCAAACACCTGCACAACTTTTATGCCTTTGCACATGATTTTCTCTGTAAAATATCCTTCCTCCTTGTGCCCTTCTGGAAAACAGCCACTTAACCTTCAAAATTCATTTTAAATCAGATGTCCAGTCTGATGTGATGGGACACACATACACACATCCTTCTCCTCTGCTGTCTATTCCTGGTATCTGAGGTCATCAACATGCCACAGTAATTATTTCCTTATGTAAAATTCTCACTCCTTTAAAAGTCTATATCATGTATTCATCAGACAGTCTTTCAACTCATTTATTCTTTCAAACATTTACTGAGCAACAGTTCTGTTCTAGGTATGAAATACTGAACAAACCAAAAAACCCCATGCCTTTAAGGAAAAAGAAGATCACATATTTATTTAATTTTAGATTTTATGCCATATATCTCTAAGTATACTCTAAGTATACTCTATACCTGGATGCAAGAACCATGTCATACACATTATTCTAGAATTGTCAGCACTTAACAGAGAATCTTGCATGTTGTGGTCATTTGATTTTGCCATAGTCTATGAACTGATCTTCTGTCTTCAGTTTTTCTGACTCCCACCCCAAGCTGTTCTTCATTAGAAACTCAAAATAATATTTCTAAACTATAGGGCTATATAAGTCATGCCCTGGTTTAAAATATTACTCCCCTTTACTTTTAGAACAAAATTTGTCTTCTTCATTAGACTATAAGCTCATTAACAAAAGCTTCATCTTCCTTTTGTAACCTCAGTAAAGAGCCTGGGACCCAAATATTTGATAAAAACATATTGGTTGGATTTGTTTAAATATTGGTTGAAATTAATGGATGAGAGAGGAGCCAAGATGGCGGAGGAGTAGGACGGGGAGACCACTTTCTCTCCTACAAATTCATCAAAAGAATAACTGAACGCAGAGCAAACTTCGCAAAACAACTTCTGATCGCTAGCTGAGGTCATCAGGCGCCCAGAAAAGCAGCCCATTGTCTTCGAAAGGAGGGCTGTATAGTTGGAGAAGTCCTGAGACTACAGGAAGAAGAAAACTGAAATCCAGAGGCAGGAGACTTAAGCCCAAAACCTGAGAACACCAAAAAACTCCTGACTACATGGAACTTTAAGTAATAAGTGACCGTCCAAAAGCCTCCATACCTACACTGAAACCAACCACCACCCAAGAGCCAATAAGTTTTAGAGCAAGACATACCACGCAAATTCTCCAGCAACGCAGGAACATAGCCCTGAACATCAACATACAGGCTGCCCAAGGACACACCTAACACATAGACCCATCTCAAAACTCATTACTGGGCACTCCATTGCTCTCCAAAGAAAAGAAATCAAGTTCCACACACCAGAACACTGACGCAAGCTCCCCTAACCAGGAAATCTTGACAAGCCAATCGTCTAACCCCACCCACTGGGTTAATCCTCCACAATAAAAAGGAACCACAGACCTCCAGAATACAGAAAGCCCACTCCAGATACAGCAATCTAAACAAGATGAAAAGGCAGAGAAATACCCAACAGGTAAAGGAACATGAAAAATGCCCACCAAGTCAAACAAAAGAGGAGGAGATAGGGAATCTACCTGAAAAAGAATTTAGAATAATGATGATAAAAATGATCCAAAATCTTGAAAACAAAATGGAGTTACAGATAAATAGCCTGGAAACAAAGATTGAAAAGATTCAAGAACTGTTTAATAAAGACCTAGAAGAAATAAAAAAGAGTCAATTAAAAATGAATAATGCAATGAATGAGATCAAAAACACTTTGGAGGGAACCAAGAGTAGAATAACGGAGGCAGAAGATAGGATAAGTGAGGTAGAAGATAAAATGGTGGAAATAAATGAAGCAGAGAGGAAAAAAGAAAAAAGGATCAAAAGAAATGAGGACAATCTCAGGGACCTCTGGGACACTGTGAAACGCCCCAACATCCGAATCATAGGAGTCCCAGAAGAAGAAGACAAAAAGAAAGGCCATGAGAAAATACTCTAGGAGATAATAGCTGAAAACTTCCCTAAAATGGGGAAGGAAATAGCCACCCAAATCCAAGAAACCCAGAGAGTCCCAAACAGGATAAACCCAAGGCGAAACACCCCAAGACACATATTAATCAAATTAACAAAGATCAAACACAAAGAACAAATATTAAAAGCAGCAAGGGAAAAACAACAAATAACACACAAAGGGATTCCCATAAGGATAACAGCTGATCTATCAATAGAAACCCTCCAGGCCAGAAGGGAATGGCAAGACGTACTGAAAGTAATGAAAGAGAATAACCTACAACCTAGATTACTGTATCCAGCAAGGATCTCATTCAGATATGAAGGAGAATTCAAAAGCTTTACAGATAAGCAAAAGCTGAGAGAATTCAGCACCACCAAACCAGCTCTTCAACAAATGCTAAAGGATCTTCTCTAGACAGGAAATACAGAAAGGTTGTATAAACGTGAACCCAAAACAACAAAGTAAATGGCAACGGGACCACACCTATCAATAATTACCCTAAATGTAAATGGGTTGAATGCCCCAACCAAAAGACAAAGATTGGCTGAATGGATACAAAAACAAGACCCCTATATATGCTGTCTACAAGAGACCCACCTCAAAACAAGAGACACATACAGACTAAAAGTGAAGGGCTGGAAAAAAATATTTCATGCAAATGGAGACCAAAAGAAAGCAGGAGTCGCAATACTCATATCAGATAAAATAGACTTTCAAATAAAGGATGTGAAAAGAGACAAAGAAGGACACTACATAATGATCAAAGGATCAATCAAAGAAGAAGATATAACAATTATAAATATATATGCACCCAACATAGGAGCACCGCAATATGTACGGCAAACGCTAACGAGTATGAAAGAGGAAATTAATAGTAACACAATAATAGTGGGAGACTTTAATACCCCACTCACAACTATGGATAGATCAACTAAACAGAAAATTAACAAGGAAACACAAACCTTAAATGACACAATGGACCAGCTAGACCTAATTGATATCTATAGGACATTTCACCCCAAAACAATCAACTTCACCTTTTTCTCAAGTGCACACGGAATATTCTCCAGAATAGATCACATCCTGGGCCATAAATCTGGTCTTGGAAAATTCAAAAAAATTGAAATCATTCCAGTCGTCTTTTCTGACCACAGTGCAGTAAGATTAGATCTCAATTACAGGAAAAAAATTGTTAAAACTTCAAACATATGGAGGCTAAATAACACGCTTCTGAATAACCAACAAATCATAGAAGAAATCAAAAAAGAAATCAAAATATGTATAGAAATGAATGAAAATGAAAACACAACAACCCAAAACCTATGGGACACTGTAAAAGCAGTGCTAAGGGGAAGGTTCATAGCATTACAGGCTTACATCAAGAAACAAGAAAAAAACCAAATAAATAACCTAACTCTACACCTAAAGCAATTAGAGAAGGAAGAAATGAAGAACCCCAGGGTTAGCAGAAGGAAAGAAATCTTAAAAATCAGGGCAGAAATAAATGCAAAAGAAACTAAAGAGACCATAGCAAAAATCAACAAAGCTAAAAGCTGGTTTTTTGAAAAAATAATCAAAATTGACAAACCATTAGCAAGACTCATTAAGAAACAAAGAGAGAAAAACCAAATTAACAAAATTAGAAATGAAAATGGAGAGATCACAACAGACAACACTGAAATACAAAGGATCATAAGAGACTACTACCAGCAGCTCTATGCCAATAAAATGGACAACTTGGATGAAATGGACAAATTCTTACAAAAGTATAACTTTCCAAAACTGAACCAGGAAGAAATAGAAGATCTTAACAGACCCATCACAAGCAAGGAAATCGAAACTGTCATCAAAAATCTTCCAGCAAACAAAAGCCCAGGACCAGATGGCTTCACAGCTGAATTCTACCAAAAATTTAGAGAAGAGCTAACACCTATCTTACTCAAACTCTTCCAGAAAATTGCAGATGAAGGGGTACATTAAAAAACACAGACATTGCTGACAAAGAAAAAAAAAAAAGAAAGAAATTAATGGATGAATCTTAGGATTTGACTGTATGTTTTATTCAAAGATGTTTAATGTCCTTGGCTTTGGAGCAATTAGATCATGACTTGTATAATATCTATCTTCTTCATTTTTATGTCACCAATATCCTGGGCCCATCAGTCTCACCTGTGGAAAGGAACCATGACTTATCTACAGCGTGTCAGATCAAGCTATATTCAAATACATAGCAACAGTTCACAACTTTGTTACACTTAGGCTAACTGCCTGGTGTTTGAAAAGTAGACAATAACAAAAAAATAGATGTTCCAATGCCACATTTTTTGCTTAAGAATCTTTGCAGTTTTACAGTTCCCTGGATTCTGATAAATATCTTACAAATAAAGACACACATCTTTCTCTAAAGAACTTAAAAGTAACTGTCATTCTTCTTCATCAAAGGAGGGTGTTGAGACAGAGAGGGTGAGCTATATAACCAAGGTCACAAATATAATCAGGAGAGCAGTTGGTAGTGACATAAACAGAGTCAGATAACGATTCACAGAACACAGCGAGGAAGGCCAGGAATACTAAGCAGGGGAAATCATGGGGATATTAGACAGATAATTCTACAAACCAACATGCCTCATCCTAAACAATAAAACCCCTGACCACACAAGCAGAGAGACCAAATCAGGAATAAGAGAAGTGAAATCTGAAGCCACATGTAAAGTCACCGTCTTCTCCCCGAGGTTATAAAATAAGAAGAATCCTATGGACAAAAATCAAAGATGCTGCTCCTAACAGAGTCTTTCCCCACAGACCATGCTCATCAGGAATCGGCATCTCTATTTTCTTAGACAACCAAAATAACCTAGTCCATTTAGCACTGTCTAATATGCAGACTCTTCTCATTTTTCATTCTGAAGCTATAGCCTGGTGGTCAATCTCATGGTTGATGAACAAAGCTCCAGATTTAAAATTTTTTTTAAAAGGGCACAACCTCACCCCACTTTGGGGGTGAATCTATATTCCTTTATTTTCCTACAGTGGATTTTAGTTTCCCAAGTCTCTTTATCCTTGCTCTGCAAGATCCTAATCAGCTGTATGACTCTGGTGGTTGAAGTCACAGCCTTGACAGTCCTGACCTGGGGAGAAGCTGCACTTTCTTATAGGCTCTGAAACTTCAAGGAAATCTATATTGTATAAGGGGTTATATTGAATTTATGAGAAAGATCAAGCAGTGTTAAAGATCACTGACCTTTGGAAAATATTTCTCTCTGGCCTGGCAACTAAGAAAATCATCCTTTAAATTATTTCTTATAGAATTCACTTGCATGGGTTGGAGAAGGAAATGGCAACCCACTCCAGTATTCTCGCCTGGAGAATCCCAGGGACAGGAGCCTAGTGGGCTGCCGTCTATGGGGTCTCTCAGAGTCAGACACAACTGACGTGACTTAGCAGCAGTAGCATAGAATCACAGAGAACAAATATAAAGAAACAATCCCTACAGATAGAGTTCAAGTCAGGAAAAAAGAAGAGGGAGGGTAAATTCTGTTCAGCTATACTAACTGTTATTACTAAATGACATGTGGGAAGAAGCTCTAGATTCCCTCTTTCCACTAACCCACTCTATTGGTTATATTAGTGGTCAACATGCACGTCACTGAAAATATGTGAACCTCTAAGTGCCACTTGAGAGTTGATTCTTCAAGAAGGAAGAATAACCTGTTTCATACTGTAACTAACAATGATTCTAGCAACAGCACTCATGATACTACAAGAGATCCCATTTTGTGTACATTTCAGGACTTAAGCTAAGTGAATCCTACTCTTAAGTACTCTTACTTTCAGCACCTCTTATCTTCAGAAGATAATCCCTACCAGAGTGTGTGTGGGGGGGTGGAATATTACTCAATCATAAAGAAGAATGAAATAATGCTATTTTCAGAAACATGGATGGACCTAGAGAGTGTCATACTAAGAGAAGTCAGAAAGAGAAACACAAATACCACATGATATCACTTATACATGGAACCTAAAATACAACACGAACGAACATATCTATGAAACAGAAACAGACTCACAGGTATAGAGAACAGACGTGTGGTTTCCATGGGGGAGGGGCAGCAGGCAAGTGAAGGATCAGGAGTTTGGGATTAGCAGATGCAAACCATTATATAGAGAATGAATAAACAGCAAAGTCCCACTATATAGCACAGGGAACTACATTCAATATCCTGTGATAAACCATGGTGGAAACGAATGTGACAAAGAATATATGTGTATAACTAAATCACTTTGCTGTACAGCGGAAATTGACACATTATAAAGCAACTATGTTGGTTGGTTGTTTAGTCGCTAAGTCAAGGCTGACTCTTTTGTAACCCCAAGGACTGTAGCTCGCCAGGCTCCTCCGATCACTGGATTTCCCAGGTAAGAATACTGGAGTGGGTTGCCATTTCAACACTTCTTCTGAAATTCTCTATTAACCGTTTGAGTTCTTCTCTTTCCTCACATCTATGCATCTCAACCAGCAGAGCATTTGATTACAATTGTTGAATCGAATGCTCTGAGTAACAAACTATAAACTCTACCAAGTGTGCCTCTAAGGTGGGGACAGTCAGCCTTTGACACTGTCAGGCCAGCATATCTGTACACCTTCTTGTTCCCACTTCGGAGCAGGAAGTGTTTCTGCTTTCAAGAGGGCCTTCGGATTGAGGGCAGTGCACAAATATGCTGGAGGCCAGTCCTCTCTAGCAGAATAGACTATGGCTAATACAATTTGGTTTGAAAAGGCTTACCAAAAATGTCTCTCCCACTCTGCCTAACATCCTTTCATATTGTCACACAGCTTGAGAGTCTGCAAACTAGATTTGTTTGGGTTACTAGCTTTTGCTTTCAAGATGCCAACACTCCCAGGAGGCTCATTCAATTGCTTTATTCCTAAACTCAAGCTGAGATCAACCTTCACACATAAAACATGAATATGGATGCGGGAAGAAGAGAACAGATTTTGCAGCAAACAAGACCTCATCATAGAATGTTAAAAATAAATAAATAAATAAAAACTAAGGACTTTAGACAGTCAGTGGTCAGGAACAGGGCAAGAGGAACAGGAGTGGGAGGGGAGCAAGAGAAAAACTGAGCATATTATGTGCTGGAATTAGCTCATTTTGTCCCCTGACAACACCAAAACATATTATATTCTTATATACCTTTTTTTTCATGAATGGAAAAATGGAGCTCAGAAAAGTTGTCACTTTTCCAAAATCTCCTAGTGACAGATCTCCGTCCAGGACTAGGATTTAGGTGTGTCTAACTCCAGAATCCATGCTCTTAACCAGAGTGAGCATCAACCTGGAACTGACTAGTGGGAAGAGGCAGCAGGGCTCCAGAGTCAGAATAGGAGTAAGGACCACCAAGGCCAGGCTGTCTCTCACATGTTCCCCAATTGCCTTGGATAGCTAAATTCTAACTCAGCAATATTGTCTTTAATTGCTTCCTAGGGGTTCAGTGGTAAAGAATCCTCTGCCAATGCAGGAGACACAGGTTTGATCCCTGGGTTGGGAAGATACCCTGGAGAAAGAAATGGCAACCCACTTCAGGATTCTTGCTTGGGAAATCTCATGGACAGAGGAGTCTGGCAGGCTACAGTCCATGGGGTCACAAAAGAGCAGACATGATTTAGTGACCAAACAACAGGGATCAACAGGTCAGTGAACTTGGGGAAATGACAATTTTTCCTTCTATGATCTTACTCTGATAGAGTGTGATCAATTTCGCATAAGCAGAGTAACAGCATT